>NW_023425529.1:2457500-3095347 GCF_014108245.1 Pipistrellus kuhlii
TTCCGGGTTCAATTCCCATCAAGGGCACATCCCCAGTGGGGGGTGTGCAAGAGGCAGCTGATTGATGATTCTCTCTCATCAATGTTTCTAACTCTCTATCCCTGTCTCTTCCTCTCTGTAAAAAATCAATAAAATATATATTTTTTAAAAAGTTAAAAAGAAAAAGAGCCGAAATCGGTTTGGCTCAAAATTAAAAACACACACACACACACCATCATGGCCCCCACGGCCCTGTGAACCCCCTTAGGCAGCAGGGGCCCTAAGCTCTCTGGCCCAGCCGCTCCTCCCGCCGCGCACCACAGTCCCCAGCAGCACAGCCTGTGCCCGCTCTGATCCGGGTTCCCTCTGCCAGCGCCCTCACCTGGCCCCTCTATCTCCTTGAAAACCAGGTGACATCTGGAGGCCTCGCGCCCCCTCCCTGACAGAGCGCTTCCCAGGGGAACAGGCACCCTGCGCCAGCTCTGCTCTCCCGGCGGGTGGGCGCCTGCGGGCCTGCCTGGTACGTGGTTGTTGTCTCCATCACCAGGCCCGTGCCCAGCACAGAGCAGTAACGCTGTGCTACGTGTTGAATAAATGGAGGAATAAGGACTGCCTAATAACCCTGCTTACAATAACGAATGTTAATTGAACGCTCGTTTCCTCATTTAACCCTCACAACAGCCCTGTGAGCTCAGCCTTATTGCCACCCCCGCTTTACAGATGAGGGAGCGGCTGCCTGGGGGCCCCGGTGACTTACCCCAGGGACACCTAGGACATGGCACTGAGCACGGACCCAGCAGCCTGCACCGTCCGATACCCGAGTCCCTTCCACCTGGCCCTGCCCTGCCTCCTGCCCCCCAGCCAACACAGAAGACCCTGGTGCCCTTCTCCGTCCTCCTCCACGCCCCTCTGAGCACCCAACCCCTCTCAGTGCAGCTGTCACATCCCCCACGGCAGGCAGGCCCACCTGCGCCCGTCACCACCTCACCCCCTTCACTTCTGCATCCGCACCCCCAAAACCCCCTCCTCCAGGCCGACCCACCACCCTCAGACACGGTACCACGCGGCTCGGAGCAAACTAAGTGCCTGCCCCAGGGATCCCTGAGGCGCCTCTTCCTCCCTCCGCTGTGTCCCCAACGCCCTGTCAGTGCTGTCCTTGGGGAGACAGGGGGGGGAGCAGACAAGGAGACTCTGGACCCTGCGGGCCGGCACCCTGGGTGGGGGGCGCTGTCAGCACCAGAAACGGCAGGCACCTGATACACTCTGTGTTTTATGAATGAATGAATGAATGAATGAATGAATGGGAGAGGTTCAAGGACCCAAGGAAGAGGAGCTGAGACAGAAGCCCCACGTCCACTGCTGGGGGGAGGGGGGAGGTCTGGGGAAACTTCCCATGAGCACTCACTCCTGGGCCCGGGAGAGAAGGAAGGAGACTTCATACCCGGCGGCCGCCGTCAGACACCGCGTCCCCACGTGGACTCCCGCCCAGAGGGCAGCGGGACCTTGGGGCGCACCCTGGGGCGCAGGTCTGTCCTGGCGGGGGTTGGGGCCTTTACGTCCCTTCATCGGAGCCCCTCACCCAGGTTTCCCCCGCCGGGCACTGGGGACAAGGCCGCAGGGGTCAGAGAAGGGGGGTGCCCTGTGCTCAGAGCCAGGGGGCCCGGAGGGCAGAGGCCGCCATGCCTCCCAGGGGGGCGCCGGGGGCCTGTGTGAGGGGAGCTCAGTGCAGGAGAGGCAGGGCCCCCTGTGAAGAGTCGGGACCTGGGTGGGGGGGGGGTTTCCTGAGGCGGAAATCAGTGCCCGGGGGCGGGGCCACCCCAACGCCCGCCAAGGAGCCCCCGCGCGCCGGCGGGGGCCGAGGGGCGGGGCCGAGGCCCGGGGGGCGGGGGTGCCCCGGGGGCGGGGGGTGCCCCGGGGGCGGGGGGTGCCCCGGGGGCGGGTCCGAGGCCGGGGGGGGGGGGCGGGGGGTACCCCGGGGGGCAGGGGTTCCCCGGGGGCGGGGTTCGAGGCCCGGGGGGCGGGGGTGCCCGGGAGGCGGGGAGCCCCGGGAAGCGGGGGGGCCCCGGGGGCTGGGGGGGCCCGGGGGGCGGGGGACTCCGGGGGGCGGGTCCGAGGCCTGGGGGACGGGGTGCCCCGGGGGGCGGAGGTGCCCCGGGCCGGGGTCTCAGGGGTCGGTGGGGCCGGTGGGGTGGGTGGGTCGGGGCTCGGGCTCGGGGCGGGCACTCACAGCAGGTCGGGCCGGTGCCGGTGCAGGATGGCGCAGAAGGCCAGGCCGTCCCGGAAGGAGCCGCTCAGGTCGCGCACGTCCACGCCGCGGTAGCCCTCGCACTGGCGGCGGCACCAGGCCAGCAGCGCGCCCCGCGGGCCCGCCATGCGCCGCGGCTCCGCCCGCCCGGCCGCGATCGCTCTCCCCGCGGCGAGGACCGGGGACCGGGGACCGGGGACGGGCGGCGGCGGGCCTGCCCGCGCGGCTCCCAGCTCCGGCGGCGGCGGGCGGGGCGGGGAGGAGGCGGGGCCCGGCGGCCGTCCTCGCCCGGCTCCGCTCCGGCTCCCCGCCCGCCCGGACCTGCCCGGACCCGCCCGGCCGGCCGCCGCCCACCCGCCGCCGCTCCCCGCGCTGTGGGCGCCGCCGCGTCCCCGGCCTGGGTCCCGCCCGCCGCCCGGAGCGGCCCGGGGGCGGCGGCCTGGGCCCCACCCAGCGCCGGCTCCGCCCCCAGCGCCCACCCTCACCCCCGCCCACAGCCCCCGCCCCTCCCCGCGGCGATCCCCACTCACCCCTCACTGTGGGGCCGCCCCGAGCCCCGAACCCCCCGCAGACCAGCCCGGCCCCGCAACGCTGCCCCCACCCGCCGCCTCCACCGCGCAGCCCGCCGGGAGCTCTCCCTTCCCCTCATCCGAGCCCCGCCCACTCCTGGGCCTGAGCTCCCACCTACAAACCCCCCAGCTTCCCGGTCTGAAACTTGGGGGGGCTTCTCCCCCAACTCAGGCCCGTCAGACGGTTCCCCTGCAGACTCCAACGCCCCCCACATAGCCACCTCCACCCTGTGTCACCCCCGAAACACCCTGCCTCAGTCCGCCCGGAGGCTCCATGCCGGGCCACACCAGCCCAGGGGTCCCCTCGGGGAGGGATTGAGCCTGACCACCTGCCCTGCAGGATTCTGACCCCAGTGTAGGCTCTGGGGTCGCCCCCTCCCCACTGGGCCCCTCCCCTGCCCTGATGAGGGCCGTGATGGGCTGGGCGGTGCTAGGGGAAGGCCCTGTGGGAAGCAGGCCCTTGTCTGGCGGGGCACTGGGTATCCGGCCTGGAGCCATCTCCTGCTCCCCCTTAGAGACCTGGGGAACGACCCCTCCCCAGGGCCGCTCCAGAGATGAATCAGCCTCCGCTGGCTGGCGGCCGGCCATGGCAGTGATGTCACCCTGACCAGCACGCTGCTGAGCCAGGGTAGGTCTGTGGCTGCACCACCCCAGCCCCGGGAAGGAGCGGGTCTTAGTCATCTGTCACCCCTCAGCCTGGGGGCGGGTGTGGAAAGAACAGGGATTTAGGAGTCACATGGACCCAGCCTCACATCCTGGCTTTTCCCACTCACCCCGCCATGTGATCTGGAGCCGCCCTGAACCCCTCAATTTCTATATCTTAAAAATGGGGATAATTTCTTTTTTGGGGGGTGGGGTGGTGATAATTTCTTTGCAGGGTGGCTGAGAGGATTAAGATGTGCCTGACCTTTAGGCATCAGTATTAATGCTAACTATTGACACCTGGTACCTGGCACATGTGGTAAAACGGATGAAGCATTTCATACCCAGCTTGTCACCTGAGCCTCGAATAAATTATCGAGCGGGGAGGTGGACTTAGGGAATCCCCCCTCCTGGAAGGCCGACTGAGCCCCAGCCCTGGGTACAACGATGGCCCAGGGCAGGGGACCCCAACTTGCCAACCTGGGCCAGCCTCACCCCCTGGATCTGTCTGAGGCTGGAAGGCCACCACCTAGGCCCCGAGTGTGGACCCTCGGGCTGCCATGGGCAGGCTGCCCCTGTGCTGTCACCCCTACCTGCTCTGTCCTCTCTGCGAAAGCAACTCCAGGAAAGGAGGGTTCCAGGTGCCCTCATTCTATGGGGGACTTGGCCTCGGGACCCTGATACCAGCACCCACGTTGGCCTTCAGAGTCCTCCAGGACTCTCATTAAAACCCTGTCCTCACCAGCTTAAGGTCCCCGAAGACAGCTCCAGGTCTGACCTTGACCCCATTGCCATATGGCTTCCATGGCAGAGCCCTCTGGGCTCCCGCTGGTCATTTGTTTGTGGGGTTTATAAACTCGTTCTTTGAGTCAGCTCATGGTGATAGGAAGCAAGAACCTGCATGACCACAACTGTGTGACCACAGGCCAGACAACTCACCTCTGCAAACCCCAATTCCCCCCCCCCCCCCGCCCCGCCTTTAGAACCAGGATAACGATCTTTGTTTTGCCTGTGTCCAGGGTTGTGGGTAAGCAGGTGAGATAATAGATGGAAAAATGCTGTGCAGTCTGTAAATCCGGGTCCCGGCGGCAGGAGAGGCTGTTTACAGGTGAGGTCAGAAGCCACAGGCAGCTGGGCAAGTCGGGTCACTGGCCCCAAGTGAGGCCGTAATTTCAGGATTAGGACCAAGGGCTTTGGGGCCGCCCTTCTGTGCTTTTCTTTGTTCTTAAACTGTCAATTAGAAGTGAATACATTCTTTAAAAAATTATTAAAGTAAAATAAAGCTGAAGTTCCTGCCTGACTGTCTCTCCCTCAAACCCAGCCCCTCCTAAGAAGTAGCCACGGTTGTCAGTTTGAAACTTAGCCTTCCAGGCCTTGTGCAGCACTCCCAGGACTCAACGAACACCGAGCATCTGAGCCCAGGGGCTCCTGTCCTCAAGGAATTTGAATTCTAGCTGGGAAGAAGGGCAGTAAACAAGGAAACAAATCATGCCCAGCCGCTGTGGCTCAGTGGTTGAGCATCGAACTATGAACCAGATCACACAGTTGGATTCCCAGGCGGAGGACATGCCCTGGTTGTAGGTTAGATCCCAGTGCGGGACCTGCAGGAGGCAGCCGATCAATGATTCTCTCTCATCATTGATGTTTCTATCCCTCTCCCTTCCTCTTTGAAATCAATTTAAAAAATTTTTTAATTAAATCAACAAGGATTATTTGAGATGGTGGGAGGTGCTCAGAAGGAAAAGAGCAAGGTGCTGTGATGGAGACCATGGGAACAGATAGGGTGGCCTTCAGAACAGCTGCAGGTCTCCTGAAGCGGGGCAGGATGCTGGCAGGGCAGTGAGACAGACTTCTTGCGACTTTTTTTTTTTTTTTTTAATATATATTTTTATTGATTTTTTAACAGAGAGGAAGAGAGAGGGATAGAGAGAAACATCGATGAGAGAGTCATCGATTAGCTGCCTCTTGCACACCTCCTACTGGCAATGTGCCCGTAACCAAGGTACATGCCCTTGACCGGAATCTAACCTGGGACCTTTCAGTCCGCAGGCCGACGCTCTATCCACTGAGCCAAATCGGTTTCAGCTTCTTGCGACTTTTTGTCCAGCACGCTGAGGAAGGAGGGGCAGAAGCTGGATGAAGACACACGGAACCACAGGGTGGGAGAAGTTAACAGGGAATGAGCCTGGGAATGAGTGAGTGAATGAATAACCACGACCTACGACCTACTGTTTACATTTTTCCCCCACACAGATCTCAAGGTAAGTTTCAGAAAGATAAAAGGGAGAGGAGCCGAAACCGGTTTGGCTCAGTGCATAGGCCTGTAGACTGAAAGGTTCCAGGTTCGATTCTGGTCAAGGGCATGTACCTTGGTTGCAGGCACATTCCCAGTAGGGGGTGTGCAAGAGGCAGCGATAGATGTTTCTCTCTCATCGATGTTTCTAACTCTCTATCCCTCTACCTTCCTCTATGTAAAAATCAATAAAATATATTTTAAAAAAAGGGAGCGGACCCCCATGGAGGGCCCTGGAGAGGCGGTGGGGGAAATGAACTCCATCATTGCCCTGAGAACCTCAGGCTGTGAGTCTACCTGGTTCTGCACCTGCTCAGAGGCCGGTGGACTCGGTGGGTTCATGTGTGCATGTGTGTTCCTGGGGGTGGAGGCAATGCCTCGCTGGCCCTATTTCACCCACCACCTACTCTCTGTGCCACTGAAGATCCTGGATGCGGGTGTCAGCCGCCCAAGGTTTGACGTTAACATCTACAGAAGGTAGGGATCTGCCCACCCTTGCATGCAGCAGGCCTGTTTCTGATATTTCTGTCCTCCAGAAATACTATCTCGGGGCCCGAGATGTATATACAAAGATGTTCATTGTTCACAGCAGAGCACTGGGACCAGCCTAATGCTCCTCAGGAAGGGACCGGTGATTCGGTCTCAGCACAGCTGGACAGCAGAGAAACCCGCAGCCGTTAAAAGAATTCATGCAAATACATTCTGAAGTGGGAAAGCAAGCTGCAGAATAACAACTATAATAGGAACCCGTTGTTGCAAACAGTATTACACCTCTATATGACATGTATGTTTATGTATCTAAACACTTCCAGGTGCATGTATCTGGCATGTTAACTCATCAAAGGCAGGCAGGGGTTAACGGTAGGTTGGGATTGATGGGTATGACAGGCTCACTTTTTATAAGTCACTACGGTTTGGATTTGTAAAAGACAACTTTTAAAAATAATTCCATAGCATAAAATTCACTCTTTTGAAGTATGCAGTTCAGTGGTTTTCAGTATATCCAGAGAACTGTGCAACCGTCACCCCTATTTCACTTAGAACATGTCCATTGCCCCCCAAACTCTGTACCCAATTTCCCCTCCCCTCGCCCCGCCTCTGGCAACCACCAGTCTCTTTTCTGTCTGAGCATGTGACTCCCCTAGGTGCCACATGCAGGTGGAAACCGTATGGGCTGCCAGTTAATCATGAATATCTTGCTCTGTCATTGTTAACACGTGGGGGGAATAGTCACTTTCACTTTCTCATACCAACATACATTGCTTGTGGTTTCACATTGCTAGAGGCAAATCAGGCTGTAGGGTGTTTTATTTTTCATTATTATTATTATTTTTAAATATATTTTATTGATTTTTTACAGAGAGAAAGGGAGATAGAGAGCTAGAAACGTCAATGAGAGAGAAACATCGACCAGCTGCCTCCTGCACACCCCCCACTGGGGATGTGTCCACAACCAACGTACATGCCCTTGACCGAAATCGAACCTGGGACCTTTCAGTCCGCAGACCGACGCTCTACTGCTGAGCCAAACCGGTTTGGGCATTTTTCATTATTATTTTTATTTTCATTTTGGGAGAGAGAAACATCTCCTTACACCCCTAACCAGGTATTGAATCTGCAACCTAGATATGTGCCCTGACCGGAAATAGAAGGCACAACCTTCCATTTATCAGTATTATTATCCTCAATAATACCGACAGCTCACCTTTATGAGCATTAGCCATATGGCAGACATTGTGTGTGTGTGTGTTTGTTGTATTACACTATGTAATTTTAAAACATCACACACTCCAAAAAATAAAAACTTAAAAAAAAAGTCCCAAATAAATGAGAATATTTGTCTGCATAGCAGTAGGGCCACGGGCAGTTGACTGCAAGATGAGAATAAGACCGATGAGGCAAGTGTAACTTTATAATAAAAGAGAGAAAAGATGAGAGAGACTGTGAACGGGGCATCCTCCAGCCTGGAGCTCAGCACCTGCGGGCTTCTAACTCTAGGACTTCCGTTTTCTAAGCTTTCCTGACGGCCAGGTTCTGGGATTCTCCATGTTCTGTGGGGGTCTGCCCACAGTGCCCAGGATCAGGGCCTTGTTCACGCCCTGGGCTCTGAGCTGCTCCCTGGGGGGCAGCCTGCAGAGCTGTGGACAAGAGGAGCATTGTGGGACCTCGGGAGTGGGGGCTGGGGCAGCAGGAGGCCTGTGGGAGGCTGGTGGGCAGGAGCAGCAGCTGCTCTGCAGCTCTCCTCTGTCCTCGCTGGGCCGAGGCGCCTAGCGTGCCAGGACATCCCAGCCCCGGCCTGCCCAGATGGGGCCTGGGCCCTTGGAATCCCAGCTATGTCTGAGGATGGCTCAGCTCTCTCAAGCCTTTCCCCACAGGCCACGCCGCTGCCCACATATACATACAGACACATTCTGGAAAACCCTCCCGGGACTGGGCAGGTGGGCTTGCTTACCCCCAAACCAAACAACCCTTCTAGAACAGAGAGAACCACACGCTACCTGAGAGGGGAGACTGGAGCCCAAGGAAGGGATGTGTTTGCCCGAGGCGGTAGAGGGGCAGCTGGAAGTAAACCTCACCCCCCCGACACTCTGCGCTACAGGTTAGGTCTCCACCTGCCACACTGTCCCTCGCCCCTTCTGACAGCCTCTGAAATGCTCACCACTGCTCTTCTAAATCCTACCCAGGCTTCAAGGCCCCGCTCAGCCATCACCTCCTCCCTGAAGCCTTCCCTGATGAGCCCCGACAGAAACCTGGATATGCAGGTCGGAATTAAGGTTAGAATTAAGTGGAACCCAGAGGGTATATCCTTGTTGATTTCAGACACCAGAGAGTTTCCAGATGCCCACCCTGGGGGGACCTGCAGACCAGTGTGTGAGACAAACACAGAAACTGCAATAAACACAGAAAGACAAGATAAGGGATGTGATGGAGAGATAAGCAAAGTGCAACAGGGCTTCCCGAAGGAGCCTCTCATCTTCTGCCTCGGTACATCCCTGAAGGCTGCACAGAGGCGGGGGCATTTGAACAGTTGCCCATATTTTGTGGCATTTATTTGTACATATGTCTCTCCCCACTTGACTGTGAGATCCTCAATAATCTGATTAACCATATGGCAGACATTGTGTGTGTGTGTGTATGTATGTGGTTATTACACTACATCTTTGATTCTTTTTTTTTAATATATATATATTTTTATTTCAGAGTTGAAGGGAGAGACAGAAACATCAATCATGAGAATCATTGATTGGCTGCCTCCTGCATGCCCCACACTGGGGATGGAGCCTGAAACCTGGGCATGTGCACTGACCGGGAATCAAACCGGGATCTCCTGGTCCATAGCTTGATGCTCAACCACTGAGCCACACCAGCCAGGCCTCTTTGACTCTTCACAGCTCTATCACATTGTCCCCATTTACTGAGGAGGATAAGGCTGTGAGAGGGCAGAGCCTGCTTGAAGCCACACCACTGTCGAAAGGTGCAGTCAGGACTCCGTCTGTCACTTCACAAGGAGCGTCCATCACAAGCATGTGTCGCTGGTGTGCTGAGGCAGGCACTGTGTCCAGGTCACTGAACACTTAGTTTTCACTGTCAATTTGCTCAGGGTCACGTAGCTATGAGGAACCCCAGCTCCACAGTCCCAGAGGCCCTACCCACTACGCTCCCACCTCACTTCCAGCTGCAATAAACATGCTGGTTCCGGGGTTCCCCCAGCCGGCTAGCGGGTGGGTGCTGCGGGCTGATCTAGTATTCAAGGCACTAAGCGTTGAGCTCCTGCTGCTACACAGGAGGCTCAGGGGCAGGAATCTGGCCGGAAGGACAGGAGGGAGACAGGAAATGATTTCTGAGACTCCTGACACCTCTCCTCTGAGGACCGGGTGGCCAGCCAGGGCTGTCAGGCTGGAAAGACTGCAGTTAGGCAGAAGGTCAGACCACCTGGCAGCCCGTCAGACACCAAAGAGGACCCGAGTGTGCACAGGGCCGCGAGCGAGGCGGCTCTTCCTGTCTGAAACAGAAAGTGAGACTGGTCTGTGGCAGCTCTGAGCGTGAGTTGCTTTTCCTCTAAGTAGCATAGAGGTTAGAGAGGGCACACCGTCCCAGGCCGGATGCAGTAACCTCACGTTATCACACTCACAGCTTTATATGCTGAGACTAGCCGGCCAGGCACCTGGGGGCGGATTACTGATAAGGAAGCAGAGCCGGAGAAGTTAAGCAACGAGCCTGCACTCTCCCAGCTTCTGAGGGTGCAGGCTCAGGGTGAACCTGAGTTCCCGCCACTTCCCAACGAGACCAGAGAGCGAAGTCCACACTCCCGTCCACTGGCCCCGGGGAAAGATACGGGGTTGGGAGGGAGCGTAGGTGGGAGGTACCTTGAGCTTGATCTAGCGGCTGGAGAGGAACAGGGTGGGGCCAGAAATAAGAAAAGGCCTCGCATGTTTGACAGGAATGTGGAGCCACAGGAACCGGGATGATGTGCTGCTTCTCAAACCCTCCTCTTTCCGGAAAACTTCAGGAAACCGCAGGACAGCGTTGGCACTTCCAAATGCAGGCCCTGCCCCCTCAGCCTCTTCCTGATGCCCTTCCCCCACACCGGAGGCCTCCGGACCCCAGCACAGCTACTCCAGCCCCCTCCAGGGAGGGCAGGCTGGGCCGGGATGAAAGGGGCTGTTAGGAAGAGCAGTCTTCATTTGCTAAGACACTGTTAGACAGTGCGTACACTCATCATTTATTCATTCTACACCTGTTTTAGAAAGGACTTCAAGCACACTTCATCACTTATTCACATAGTAAGTCCTCACTAACATGATCAACAGGTTTTTGGAAACTGTGACTTTAAGTGACATGAAGCATAATGAAACCAGTTTTACTTACCATCAGCTACTTGAAACAACAGTGAAGTTCCTACAGCCTATTTCGGGTCACAAAGACACCATTAAACTTCTAAACAAGTCCCCCAAGCACT
Source organism: Pipistrellus kuhlii (assembly GCF_014108245.1). NCBI lineage: Eukaryota > Metazoa > Chordata > Mammalia > Chiroptera > Vespertilionidae > Pipistrellus > Pipistrellus kuhlii. The sequence continues at coordinate 2,468,189 of NW_023425529.1, forward strand.
TCTAATATTAAACATTTAAACAAATGTAAGCTACCCATCCACTTAAGATTAACAAAAACAATGAAGAGAATTATTTTCCAACCCCTTATTCCAATTCAGGCAACTGGTGGCCTCCCTCAGACGCGCAAGGACCCACCCACCCTGAACAAGATGCCCTCCCGCGGCCGGGAGCACCCGCACACCTTCCCTCACTCAGGTCAGGACCACGCAGGCCCACCAATTCTTTGGGATGTGCGAGGAAGCCAGTCCCTGAGGAAAACCTGCACAGACATGGGGAAACGTGCAAACTCCACAAAGGAGTGACCTCGCTGGGAATTTTCTTTCATCAACTTAACAAAATGACGTTACAAAACAATATTATTCAGGCTCTGCTGTACCCTTACGTTGTTTCATTCGTCCCTGGTACATCATATATTCACTCTACAGTCTTTTCACTGCAGAGACCATTGATCCACACGCTGCCTCTTCTCTCAGGTGCTCCCGGGGCGCCTGGCCTGATTCTGGATGTGACCTAGAATTCTACAACTGCGGAGGACTGCTGAGACAACAGCTGCCACACTGCAGAGGAGAAGGTGGTCAGCAGCCACCCAAGGCCAAGGCCATACTGCAAAGAGAAACCCCATTTTGAGCTTGCAGTTGAGGGTATGAGGAAGCCAGAGAGAGACACTGTGAAAGGAAGCCGAGGCCCCCAGAGGCTGGTCTAGGTGGCGAGGAGCCTGTTCTCAGCTTTGGGGTCTGAAGACCAGGGTTCCAGCCCCAGCTGTTCACTGCCTCTGCCCAAAGCCTTACACCCTGGGCATGTCTTACACCCAGGATGTCTCATACGCACCTCAAACTCACGTGTAACCTCAGTTCTCTCCCCACCTGCAGGGGCCTCCTACTCCAAACCTGCTCCATCCACCCATCTCAGCGGGGCTCCACGGTCTCCCCAGCTTCGAATGCAGAGGTCTGGAGTCTCCCTCCCCACCACTCCCACTTGACCAGTGCCAAGGCCTGTCCTCTGTAACATTCCAAGTTGCTCTTGAATTCCCTGCGCCTCCCCATGCCTGCTGCCCACTGTGCGAGCCACCTCCTCTGCCAATGGACTTCGCTAGACAAGTGCCTCAGGCTCCCCGCGGACCGGCCTCTGCATGGTCTCTACACGGCTGCCTCTGGCCCCCGAGCTGGGCAAACACCCTGGGTGAGTCTGGAGGATGCCCCAGCTCTACCACAAAGTAACCATGCAGTTCCACACAGGACCTTTCTGTCACTGTAATCTGTGACTGATTTCTCAGGTGGCAGACAGCTAATAATAACCTTCATTCCCTAATCACACCCTAAAGCCACGGCAGTGCTAGTACGTTATATAATTTAACCAACAGAACAACTGGCACTACCCCCATTTTAAAAATTTCTTTTAAAATATATTTTTATTGATTTCAGAGAGGAAGAGAGAGGGATATAGAAATATCAATGATGAGAATCTCTGATTGACTGCCTCCTGCACGCCCCCAACCACCCCCAACCGGCGACCAGACCCGAAATCATGTGCCCTTGACCTGAATGGAACCTAGGACCCTTCAGTCCACAGGCTGACGCTCTATCCACTGAGCCAAGCCAGCTAGGGCAACTACCCCCATTTTATAGATGAGGAAAGTGAGGCATTGAGAAGCTACATAACTTGGCCCCTGATTACACAACTATTATGGGGTATCAGGATTCAAACCCAGGTCTGACCAAGCCCAAGTCCACATTCTGCAGGTGCGGAAACTTCAGGGCGCTGGGAGCACCCAGAGCTCCCCGTTCCTTCACTGACAATACCCTCACTCCTCTCATGCATGTGAGGGTTCGGAACCTACTTCCCCCACTCCGGGCAGCAAGAACAAAACCCTGCGAGTTGGCTGCAGCTGCCGAATGCCCTGCATTCCTAGCACAGTAAGTACCAGGCAGAGTTCAGCTGTGCCTGTCCCCTCACAAGGGCTGCTGGCTGACAGCACTGCCACTGGACCTGAACCAAGCCACTGAGAAACGGCCCCAAACTTGGCTCGTACACGGTGTCCTTGACCTTGGGCTTCTGAAATGGCCCATTTCCCAGCAAGGTGAGTGCTGAGAGGCCGTCAGCACACCTTGCCCTAGCATAATCTCCACCATGGGGACAGGAGACTCTGCGTTGAATTCAAAGCGTTAACCCTGGGGCTGCTCAGGAGGATCTGAATGCCTGCGAGCCACCGTTGCTAAATGTCAGAACCAGAACGAGGACAGAAGAGGTGGTGCTTGATGGGCCACCCTTTAGGCCAGGGAACCCAAGAGGAAGGCACTGTGGGGGGTAAGGAGGCCGGGCTGGCCATGGCCTGGCAATCAAAATGCTTGGCAAGATCCCAATTCTGCACTGTTAGGATCTTACTGTAAGGTAAGAAATGAAGTGCTTGGAAAGCTACCAAGAGCACTATGACTGGATTTATTATTTATTCAGAGGCTGCTTGTGTTTTTCCTTCCTTTGGGAGGTGGGGCCGTTGTAGGGTGGGTCCGAGACAGGGAATTCAAGAGCAACTTGGGGTGTTACCGAGGACAGTGCAGACTTTAGGACCGCGCTGACCCATTCAATCCTGGCTCTTCAGCTCTGGGAGCCAGGCCGAGCTCTGTAACCTCCCTGGTGAAGGATGGCTCCCCCCATCAGGCTCAGAGGCAGCCCGTATGACTGGGAGGGTCACCTCACCCCCCTTCTCCCTGCTCTCTGCCCCTGACCTTTTCACTGCCTTCTCTCCACACACACAACGTGGGCCTCTGCACCCAGTGTCCCTGGGTAAATGCATCCATGTGTTGTTTTCAGACTATCCTATTCCAAATGCTAACTCCTGCCTTTGATTTTTCTCTGGAACATGTATACCCCTCCCACACACAAAATGTGGTTTATCACCTGTCTCCGCCCATTAAAATTTAAACCCACAAGGACAGAGATTTGTTTTGGTTCTTTTTTTTTTTTTTAATTCCTCACCTGAGGAAGATGTGTTTTCTTTGTTGATTTTAGAGAAAGGATGGTGACAGGGGTTTGGGGGAGGAGGAGAGGTGAGAGAAACAATATGAGAAACAATCAGTTGCCTCCCACACTGTCCAGAGATTTTGTTTTTTAATTTAAAAAATTTTTAATGTCGTTTGTTTTTAGGGATTTTGTCTTTTATGCACTGCCATTTCCCCCTTGCCTAGCAGTGCCTTGCAGGCTCACCTGGAGGAAAAGGATCCACCCTGTGCATAACATCCTAAAGCAAGCCTGACACACAGTAGGCTCCTAGGGCTGCTGGAACAAATTACATGAACTTGGCTTAAACCAGGAACTCTTCTCACATCCTGGAGGCCAAAGTCCCAAATCAAGGTGCAGCTCTCAGGGAGAAGCCTTCCTCGCCTCCCCCCGCTTTGGTGGGTGCAGGCTGCATAACTCCAGCCTCTGCCTGTCTGCACATGGCCTTCTCCTGTGTCTCCGTCTTATTTGCCAGTGGACTGAGGGGCCCCCTGGCTAGTCTAGGACAATCTTACATTGAGAGCCTTCACTTACACCTGTGAAGACTTTTTCTAAATGTCACGTTGTCAGGATCCAGGGGTTAGGATCTGGAATATCTTTTTGGGGACCAGCATTCCACCCACTACAGTATTCAATAGTAATGAGCACATGAATGGGTTTCCAGTGGGAAGAATCAGAAGACCTGGCCAGCAGAAGACTAGAAAAATGTAGTCATCTGGAGCCAACTCTTGCTTTTTGTGTAACTATGTGAGCTTGATCAGGTCACTGAACCCCGAGTCTGTTTCCTCATCAATAAGATGGGGCAACCACTGCTAAACGTGAGCGGTAGGTTAAGCAATGTACAAGGATTCCTCTTAGCACAGTTCCTGGCAGTAGGTTTTCAGTGGCACTCCCGCCAGCTTGCATGCTCAGAGGATTCTGTGCGGTACAAATAAGACAGTGAAAGAGAAAATGTCCTAAAAACTGTGTGGTACTTTATAAATACAGGGACTAAGTAATTCAATTTAAATGCTAATAACTGCCCAGCCAGCATGGCTCAGTGGTTGAACGTTGACCTATGAACCAGGAGGTAACAGTTCGATTCTCCCCAGTCAGGGCACATGCCTGGGTTGCATGTTCAATCCCCAGTGGATCTCTCATCATTAATGTTTCTCTCTCTCTTCCTCTCCCTTCCTCTCTGACATCATTAAAAATATATATATATTTTTTAAAAAGAATAGACTTAAAAAACAAACACACCGATTACTAACACACGGGAAATTGCCTATTGTTGCCCTCGGCCACAATAATGAGAAGACAAATCTGGCTCCAAAGGAAGATCCTTTACTGAGACCCACTGAAAACATTTCAGTCCTTGACTCAAATGAACTGCAACTCGGTTGACAGGCTGATGACTGAGCTAAGTAAAAGCTCCACAGTGGCAAGAACACTCCCCACCAACGATGACTTCAAAACAGCTTCATGACTAATGCGAGTGTGCATGCACTCAGGGTCTCTGGCCCATCTTCTTCAGAGTTCGATTGAGCTAGAAGAGAAAAAAAAAGGAAGGTGAGCCGTGTCCTACGGCGTGCGTGATCACCAGGTCAAAGACTTCCAGGCGGCCCTCTGAGGTCAGGGAGGGGAACTCTGATGAGTGGGGGCAGCTACTCTGTGTAAAGGCCCAGATAGCTCCTCCACCGGACAGTCACAGGACCTCTCAGTTCCTTCACATTGTTCTTCTCCTTGCCCTTCACACTCACACACACACCTTCCATTTTATGCAGAGGAAAGGGATTCAGTGGCTAGACTTGCCAGGGCTGTATTACTAGCCTGCAGGAGCTGGTGGCATGGACACAGCAGTGCAGTGACCTCTGCTGGAGGACTCAGCACCAGGACAGAGACCCAATACCCTAGTAGTGTTTGGCTGACCCACAAGACCTCTCCTAGGGCAGACATGGAATGCACCAAGTCTGTCAAAACAGAGCTGCTCCCTGTCCTTTGCCTGCGAAACTGGCCAGACCTGTCTAAGTTGCAGAATAACTGCCAAATGGGGAGGGAGGGTGAGGGCAGGCAGTGAATCCACCCATATTAGGAAATACTAGGAGGCAAGGCCTGCTGGCCTTCCGCAGGGGAGATCTTGGAAAGGGATGCTCCAGAGAAGGCTGACACAGCAACTCTTACAGGCCCAACCCACTCCCAAACCCTAAGCAGCTACTCAGTCTAGCTCAGAAACTTAAAGGGTTAGTTTGGGGTTTTCTTAAAAGAAAAAAGAAAAAGAAGATTAAAACTCTCACCTAGTTCCTAATTTCTGTCCCTAGCCCAGACCCCTCTCAGACCTCTCACCTCCTCGAATTTATGAATCTGCCTGATGAAAAAATCCCCATAGCGCCGGGCAACTTTGGTGTCTGCAATGTGGATCATGTCCTGTGGGAAAAGCAAAGGCAGATAAAAGCAGTGCGGTGGAGCCACTTACATACTTGCAGATAATCACAATGCTAATTGCTAGATAAACCCAGAAAGTGCTTTTCCAGTAAATAGCAGCTCTTTGTAGATGACTAATTTTTATTTTCTTCTTGCTAGCTCATTATTTTTATTTTGTAGTCTTTTCCAATGAACATGCATCTTTTGGCAATTAGAAACATTTAAAACAGCATTTCATTCTCATACACAGGTTGCAAATTAGCCCAGATTTTACATTTTGTTCCTAAACTCAAAATATTCTGTCGAACACCACTTTACCTGTAAGTTCCTACATAATCCACCTTAAGACTCAAAAACTTTCTGAATCTTTGACAGGATTTTTTCAAGTCAGGGATAAGAAAAAGTACCCCTACATTCCCACCCAAAAAGCAGTATTTTGCCAAAGACAAACCTGAACCAGGAAAGAAACAATAAAAATAAAACATGCAGCCAAAACCAGTTTGGCTCAGTGGATAGAGCGTCGGCCTGCGGACTCAAGGGTCCCAGGTTTGATTCCGGTCAAGGCATGTACCTTGGTTGCGGGCACATCCCCAGTAGGGGGTGTGCAGGAGGCAGCTGATCGATGTCTCTCTCTCATCAATGTTTCTAACTCTCTATTCCTCTCCCTTCCTCTCCATAAAAAATCAATGGAATATATTAAATAAATAAATAAAAATGAAAAAAATAAAACATGCAGTTAAAACCTTTTCCATTCAGGACTGACTCATATTATATTTAGTTAGTTTAACCTAAATATAATTTCATAGCAAAATCTTATTAATTAAAACCAAGCTGCTAATTCTTGAGAGAAGTGTTTTATTGAAGACTATCCAGACATTTGGGACTAGTTCATTGAGTCACTAATATATCACACAGGAATACAGCAGGTTACTGATATTGCCAAAGAATGTGTATAAGCCACTGGAAATAAACTGAAAAAAGAATTCTAGGTAGTTGATATGTCACCACAAGGGACCAACAATTTTGATTTTTAAAAGCATGATTTAAAACACATTGAAACAATATCAATAACAACAACAACAAAAAAGAAGAAAACACACTGAAAAACTTTCCACTACTGATGTGTTTTGTTTCTTCTTCTGGTGAGTCTGTTCATGTCAAAGATAGCTGAATTCTGACAAACACCAAGTCTTCCAAAAGCCATAAACTCTAAATGAGATTATGTTTAACGATATGAGCTTTTAAAAACAAACTACCCAGTCCAGCTGGTGTGGCTCAGTGGCTGAGCATTGATCTATGAACCAGGAGGTCACAGGATGGATCGTACAGAAGGCAGCTGATCGATGATTCTCTCTCATCACTCATGTTTCTATCTCTCCCTCTTCCTTCTACTCCGAAATCAATAAAAATATTTTTTTAAGTATTTTTTTAAAAAGCACTCTCTACCCAAACTGACCTGGCAACCAGGTTATACACAAGAGATTATGTTCACACAAAACTTGCATGCAAATATTCATAACAGTGTTATCCACAATAGAGAAAAAGTTAAAACTCAATTATTTATCAATTAATTAACAAAATGTGATTCAGCCATAAAAAGGAAAAAAGTCTTGACGCATGCTACAACCTGGACGAAACTTAAAAATATGCTCCATGAAAGTTAAACACTGAAGGCTACGTGTTTTATGATTCCATTTATATGAATTATTACAAATAGACAAATCCAGAGACAGGCAGCAGATTACTGGTTTACCAGAGGTTAGGTGAATTGGGAATGACTGCAGCGAGTCTCTTTCCGGAGGTAATGGAAACATTGTGGAATTAGTGAAGGTGGTTACACAACACTGTGAATATATTAAGTCATCTAGAACACTGTCAAAAATTAATGATGTTTAGCCGAGACCAGTTTGGCTCAATGGATAGAGCGTCAGCTTGAGGACTGAACGGTCCTGGGTTCGATTCCGGTCAAGGGCATGTACCTTGGTTGCGGGCATATCCCCAGTAGGGGGTGTGCAAGAGGCAGCTGATCGATGACACTCTCTCATCGATGTTTCTAACTCTCTATCTCTCTCCCTTCCTCTCTGTACAAAATCAATAAAATATATATTTTTTAAAAATTAATGATGTTTAGATAAACACTTTCTTGAAACAACTAAAAATGCAGAATAAATTAAATCTCCTTAAAGCATCAAAGAGTTAAGAAGAGCACGAAGAACTATTCCTTAAGCAAAGCATAGACGCCCCATCTGTGCTGCAGGCATGTGCTGATCCTAGAAAATGTGGACAAAGGAGTAAACCAAGGCCAGGGCCAGTCTGACAGAAGACCCTCCTTATAATGCTGGGATTCTAAAGGGCTCCATCCTCAACCTAAAAATAAACCAGAAGTGACCTGCCATCCCCCTCCTGACACCAAGAATTGCTCTCCAAGGGTGGAGCGATGAATGAAGAAAGAAAAAAGACCCATCCCTGCGACATTAGAAACACAAGGTGATTCTGCTGAGAATCTGCAGCCTAAGCTTGCCGCCTGGCTGATCCAGGGGACCACAGTCCTGTAAGTTCAGTTTATGTTGGTCCCAGACCAGTAACATCTCCAGGCAACTTTAAGAGGAAAAAACAACCTGAGAGAAATGAATATTCACTCTAGCCTTCAAAGAATGTCAACAAATAGTTTTTCAAGGTCAAATGAACCCTCTATAATAAAAAATACTCAAGCACATAAGGATACACTGCCCCATGAGCAAGAAAGAATTACAGAAAGCAAGAGATAGAGCTGAAGAGATTAATTAGGGATAGAATGATCAGTCAAAACAAAATTATCCAGGGTAAAAGAAGAAGGGTTTAAGAGACATGGAGAACAGCTGAAACTGGTTTGGCTCAGTGGTAGAGCGTCGGCTTGGGGACTGAAGGGTCCCGGGTTCAATTCCGGTCAAGGGCATGTACATTGGTTGCGGGCACATCCCCTGTGGGGGGTGTGCAAGGGGCAGCTGGTCGATATCTCTCTCATCGACGTTTCTAGCTCTCTCTCTCCCTTCCTCTCTTAAAAAAATCAATAAAATATATTTAAGAGACATGGAGAACAGAGTGAGGTCTGCAAACATAAATAGACCGAGAGAGAGAGAGAGAGAGAGAGAGAGAGAAAACAAATAAAGAAAAAAAGCATTTTCTTTACTTGTGAGTACATACATATGGGAATCTACAATAGCATATTTTAAGTCTGGGGAAAAAGAAAACTCACTTAAGAAAACAAAACAAATTACTTCTTTAAAAAGCCTCACTAGACATTAAAATGTCCAGCTTGAACTTAAAATCCCAACAGGGAAAACCAATACTGTTCCTCAACCCTCCTCTCCTCCAGAGAGGAAACCACCACTATATTGATTGTGCATACACATGCATTAATAAGGCTTAAAAACCCAAAACCAAAAACGTAAATGGACCATTGATAGCTACCCCACAAAGCCAGTATGTGCACTTTTTGCAATAGTCAAAACCACCCAAATATCCTTTAGCAGAAAGAATGAAAGAAAAGAAAAGAAAAAAAAAAAGGCAGTGAAAAACTAAGGTAGCTATTGAATAAAGCTATGGACATGAATGAACTATTGCTACACACAACACTGGATGTGATTCTCTCAAATGTAACATTGAACAGAAGATGCTAGACACAAAAAGAGCACATATGGGCACTAGCCAATCTGGCTCAGTGGATAGAATGTTGGCCAGTGGACTGAAGGGTCCCAGGTTCAGTTCTGGCAAGGGCACACACCTTGGTTATAGGCTCAATCCCTGGCCCTGCAATCTCTGGTCAGAGTGCGAACAAGAGGCAACCAATCAATGTGTCTCTCACATTGATGTTTCTGTCTACCCTCCTCCCTTCCATACTCTCTAAAATCCAATGGAAAAATATCCTCTAGTGAGGATTAACAACAAAAAAAGCACATACACTATAATCTACCTATGTAAAACCCTAAATTGTAAATAGATTGAACAGCGGAACTGAGCTGTTTGAACTGAGCTGTTTGCTATGATGTACACTGACCACTAGGGGGCGCACAAGGAACATGGTGGGGTATCTGCCAAGCCAGGATGGTGGAGCAGGTGAGAGCAGGCCAGACCAAGGCAGGGTGCTGGTTGCTGTCATCAGGGAGAGCTTCTGCTGGTAACTGAAAATTCTTTGCTCTGGCAATTCCTCCTGGCACTTGTTCCCGCTGCCTGTGCAAGCCTCAATCACTTGGCACCAGCCCTAATCACTAGGAGCCATCAGTGGGTGCCAGCAGCAGCTGCTAGCCCCAATCGCCCCTCAGGGCTTCTCCACCTCCCCCTGCTCCTGAGGAGCAATCAGGGCTGGCAACCAATGCCAGCCTGTCAGTGGGTGCGAGTGGGACTGGCACAGTTGGCGCATGGGAGCAGTAGCAGCAGGAGTGGGGCTACCAGCAGACGGGACCAGGAGCCATGGTGGGAGGGGTTGGGTGGGGATGCAAAGGATGGGCCAAGACCCACTCCTGTGCCCACTGCAGCCTCGCCCACAGTTCCTTTCGAGGTGTTCTTCAATCAAATATTTGCTCAGCTAATTTCCTCACATCCTTCAAGTCTTAACTTCAATTTCACTTTTTCTACAAAGCTTATCCTGAGCATCTTATTTAATACTGCAATTGTGTGATTTTTTTTTAAGAATTTAGCCACCTCCCACATTTATTGATTTTAGACATAGGAAAGACGGCTAGAGAGAAACATCAATTTGTTGTTCCACTTATTTATCCATTCATTGGCTGATTCTTGTATGTGTTCTGACCAGGGATTGAACCCACAACCTTAGCATACTGGGACAATGCTCTACCCAGCCAGGCTGTATGTAACCCACATGTGTCAAACACAAGGCCCGCGGGCCAAATCCGTCCCGCCAGGCCTTGCAATGTGGCCCTCACCGCGCTGTCATCACTGCACTCCGCTGCGTTTCCATCACAATGACAGTTTATGACTGTTCAGTAAACCATTCGGCCCTCGATTTAGGCTGGATTTTAGATTTTGGCCCCTTCTCTGATTGAGTTCGACACCCCTAATGTAACCCATGCTTTCCACTACCCTGACTTCATAGCACTTGGCAACTTCTAACCCAATTTTTTGCTTAATTACTATGTTTACTGTCTATTCTTTAAAGTTAGAACATTAGCAAAAGTGTAGAAATCTTTGTTGATTTTGTTCACCAAATGCCCAGAGCAGTGACTGGGAGATAGTGGGAGCTTCATAAATATTTACTGCTCATGCATGAACGGAAGTGCCCCAGAGCCTAGCCCGAGGGGCGACCGTACCTTATCGATGTAGAAGTCGACCTCGGAGGCTGACTGAAACTCGCCGTCCAGGGCAGAGATGCCGCTGGTCCACACCAGGTTCTTCATCTTGTGCTTGAAGACAAGCAGCTGGATGCGGAACTCCTGCTCCGTGAGGTCAAGGAAGCCGGCCAGCTTGGCCACGGGCATGGTGGTGTAGAGCTTGAGGAAGCTCCGGATGGTTGAGAGCTGGGCCTGCTGCTGCACTTCATCCGAAAACACCTTCAGCTGCTGCAGGAAGGGTTCCTTGTGGTAGTTGGGGTGCACATTGTCATAGTTGGGAACTACAGGAGACAGGAACTTGGGGCAGGAGTAGCTGAAAAGCTCCTCGTAGACCTGTGGGTCACCCTTCTGCATGCGTAGCATCTTATCGCCGTATTTCTCCCGCAGCTGGAGGTGAATGCTCTCGTCGATACGCATAGGGTACATGGTGAGGGCGATGGCCAGTAGCGCGTGCATCTGCTCGTTCTGCTTATTGATCTGGGGGGGAGGGTGAGATTGGAGTAGGGTTAAAAGAAATGGACTTTCTGAGTCCCCAGCACACTTCACAGATCCTTGATTTCCCCCTTGTCTTGCACCACTGTTAACTTTCCCAATGTCTTCCCAAGCCGCCTTCTAGCTCTACTGTGCTGAAAGAGTATACTAAAATAGCAAAAGCCTGGATGGCATTTACCAAAAACAGTCAGAAGCGCCCTTACCATCTCATACTTGTATGTCGTCCTCTGGAACATGCTCTTGGTCCTCTGGATGTAAAGGAGGATGTTGGCAAAGACCCGGATGGCATCCTGGTAGCGACGCATCATCAGATATGCAAAACCAACATAATAGTATGTGGTGACCTGGCACTCGGGCACACGGGAGTACATGCTCTGTGGAAAGAAATGGAAGAAGCACCCATGAGCCCAAAACCAACTCATCCCAGATGGGATATGAAAGGTAACGGGACCTGGTGTCAGCTGGGTCTGAGGCTCTGAGCATTACATATACCATCACCACGTGGTTATGTGACCTGAGGCCTCCATTTTCTTAGCTGTAGCAAAGGGACAGGTCTCAGCTCTAAACACTCTACACCTCAGGTGTGCATTCTTCCTGCTTTCTACTCCTTGCTTTTGTAAATAAGCCCATAAAGGAACAGATCGAAGACAGGCACATAAGTTAAACCAAAAGGCATAGATTTTTATGTGGCTAGGCAAAACATTCGCAATTAATCATATTACTACTTATACCACCTTAGAACAGGTCTTTTGTTAAACTTGAATAGTAAATACCTGCCATTATCATTCTGTTTTGGAGACTGAATATTGTAAGTTAACACCAAGAGAAACCACCTTGTCCAGGTTCCGACCTTCACTGCAGTGGTTTCCCATTCTCTTTTCAACTGGCCTAGGAGGTGGATTCTCTTTCACCTCCTGTTTTGGCCCTAACGGATGCAGACAGGCCGAGGAAACCATTACCTTCTTGTTCAGTTCGATGTTCTCCAGCACCTTGATGGCCTGGTAGTAATCCCCCAGCAGCGAGTGCAGCCGCAGAAGCCCCACCAGGCTGAAGTAGCCCAGCATCTTGTAGAGGGAGTGCCGTCCGTACTCCCCGGCCACACTCTCAGGGTCACCTGAGAGAGACAGACACGATTGCTGCAGCAGAGAGGTAAGGAAGGAAGGCTTGAGCCCTGAATGTCACTCAGTAAACTTCACTCACGGCCAGCCTCTACAGCTGTCTCCACAGGGAATAACTGCCTGCGATGGAAGACCAGGAAAAGGCATGTCTGGCCGTACAGTTGGGTGGAGGGTAGCAGTTCTGTTATTTTTTTACTTTTTGGTCCCAACACTCCTGAGAATGTGAGGTTCCCCCTCACCAAGACCCCCCTTTTAAGGAAGCTCACAAGGTCAAAGCTGTTTTCTTAACAACATTAAGATGCTATTTGCCTTTAACACTGAGTTGAAATTAACACCAATGATGAAAAAATAATGCCAAGTACAACCACTGACAACTTGGCATAAACCAGGCAGTGGCACCAAACTGTACCTAGTCATTGTGTTCTTTGCCACCCACACACTTGCAGTAAATAAATAAATAAGTAAGTAAATAGCAGCTTTTCCACAAAACACCATTTTTATTTGGAAAAAAAAAAAATGACAGGCACAAAAACTATGGACATTTAGATTTAGGCATTTAGCAGCCATTTTCTCAAAAATGAATAAAAGCCAGCCTGTTACACTTCAATGAAAGCAACTGACAGTGTTTGCTGCCAAAGAAAAATCTGAGTTTTTAAGCAAAAATTAGATTTTTATAAAACTTGTATCTTAAAAAACAAACAAACAAAAAACCACACACCAAAAACTTCTATCTGCCACTATGAGCACAACAACTTCCAAATAAAGGCTTATCTGATGAGGTTGACAGCAAAAGTAAGTAATTTTTTTTAAAATTGTATAACAAAAAAAAGTCTAACAAACTGTCAACATTTGGAAAGTTTTACAACTCAATGAACCAATATTTTACAAAATCATGCATGTGTAAAAGACCCATTCAAACTGGAAAAACCAGTGACTTTTTTTATCCTCATCTGAGGACATTTTTCCATTGATTTTTTTTTATTTTTTAGATGGAGTAAGGGAGAGGGAAAGACTGATGTGAGAGAAACACATTAATTGGTTGCCTCCTGCACAGGCTGGACCGGGGAGGAGCCTGCAACCAAAGTTCATGCCCTTGACCAGAACTGAACTGGGACCCTTCGGCCCACAGGCTGATTCTCTATCCAGAGCCAAACTGGCGAGGGCAGTGGTTGGTAAACCAGAGCGTGAGCATGCAGCTCTTCCACATACAGTGCGTTTGAAACTTTGAGGCCCATGCGCAGAAGTCGGTTTTCGGCTCCCAAAAGAAATTTCAATCATTGTACTGTTGATATTTGGCTCTGTTGACTAATGAGTTTGCCGACCACTGGGCTAGGGCAACGAGTGAATTTTAATGTACCAAAATAAAAGTTCACTGAGAGTTTCAAATTCCCCACTGCAGCTAAGCTGTAAGACATTACTGCTTGTCAAGTTACACTGCGGTATCAAAGAACATCCGTACCACCCGAAAAGGCTGTTAAAAACTTCTTCCTTGCCCTAACCGGTTTGGCTCAGTGGATAGAGAGTCGGCCTGAGGACTGAAAGGTCCCAGTTCGATTCCGGTCAAGAGCATGTACCTTGGTTGCGGGCACATCCCCAATAGGGGGTGTGCAGGGGGCAGCTGATCGATGTTTCTCTCTCATCGATGTTTCTAACTCTCTATCCCTCTCTTCCTCTTTATAAAAAATCAATAAAATATATTTTTTTAAAAAGAGAGAGAAACTTCTCCCTTTCCCAATTAATTATCTTTGTGAGGCCAGATTCCCCTCAACTTACTTAATCCAAAACAGCATATTGCAATAGATGAAACCAGGGATAGAAATGAGAACCCCTTCTCTTCTAGAAGCCAGACACTGAAGAGATTTGTAAAAATGTCTCTTCTCAAAGAAAAAACAACAAACCAAGAAACTTATGTAGATTAACTACAATCTTCTCACTCTTTATTAAGAGTATAAAGTGGTCCTGACACCAAAAAGTTAGAAAGTTTGTCTTTTTTTTTTTTTTTTTGAAGCTGCTTTATTTCCTTTCAAAATAATTTTCAGGCTATGAAGAGTTTTATTTAAGAATCTTTGATTTCCTTTTTACAACAACGTACAAGGCTGCTATTCGAAAGTGTGTAATCTTAACAAAGTCCCTGGAGAAACAGCAGGAATGCTTTCAAATGCACTGCGCAGTGCTGGTTCAGTCTGCCAGCCAACTGCCGAGCCCAGCAGCCCCCAACTTTGGCGCTGTTACTATTCACAGCCAGAGAGAACAACAGCCCATCCCCAGGGGGCGTGACTCCTCCCCACTTCCCGCGGCGTCTATTCATGTGGAGCAGATGGCAAGCAGCACTCACCTCCGCTGGTGTACACCTCCAACTGCCGGTTGATGTTGGACTTGTCTACCAGGGAGTGAAGGACATTGAGGACACTGTGAACGTTCCAGATTTTGGGATTGGAACGAAGGAAGTCGATCTCCTCCTCTGACTTCTTGGCGGTCTTACAGCGGTACTGGCTGAACGACTGAAACTGTGGGGAAAGCAAGGAGAGATGCAATAGCGGCTACAATCCAGGCTGACAGCCCGAGTGCACAATGTGGGAGACGAGGCGATGCCAGGACTGTGGACTGGGGAAAGTGAGGGTGAGAACACTACTACTCACACTAAACCTCTCTGCATACTTTTTCTAAGCCATCTCTGATTAGCTGTGAATTCTGTTCATTACTCAATGTTAGTTGTTCTACAGCTGAGTAAAATCTCTAAGATTAGAGATAGTTTGTGGGGGGTGGGGGGGAAATCACACACACACACACAAAAAGCACAACATTCATTTTGGAGTCAAACACAGCCCAAGGTTATTTAATATATCTGAGCTCCTCAGTGCTGGGAAGGGACACGAGCCCTCCTGAGACTATTAACTGATCCCAGGATTTTCAGATCTGGCCAAGCCCCTCTATGAAGCTTTGAGAAAGCCTTCATCAGCATAAAGGCAAAGCTTACTGAGACCCCAGCTCTTGGATTACCAGATGTGATGCGGGACTTTAATCTCTTCATCCATAAGAACAACGGGGTAGCCCTAGAAATTCTAACCCAGGAATTTGGTCCTTGGCAAAGACCAATAGCCTCTCTCTCCAAGCAGATTGACCCAGGTGCCTCCGGGTGGCCCCCCTGCCTCAGGGCCTGCTGAGGGGGCCCCTGAACATGACGGCCTGGAAGTCCTAGAGGAGGTTTTCTCTAGCTGACCAGATCTAATGGATAGGCCCCTGCCAAACCCGAACTTGGTATTGCTCACAGATGGCAGCAGCTTCTGAGATGAAGGAAAAAGACGAGCTGGATATGCAGTGGTATCAAACTTAGAGACAATTGAAGCACAGGCCCTGCCTGAAGGATGGTCAGCACAGAGGGCAGAACTTTGAGCCCTCGCTAGAGCTTCAGAACTCAGTAAGGATAAGCATGCCAACATCTACACTGATTCACGCTATGCCTTTGCTACCCTGCATGTTCATGGGGCTATATACAAGGAAAGGGGCTTCTGACGGCAGGAGGAAAGGAATTAAAAAATCAAAATGAGATTTTAAAGTTACTAGAAGCAGTTTGGGAGCCTAAGGAAATAGCTGTCATTCATTGCAAAGGTCACCAGAGAGTGAAAGACTGTGTCAGAAGGAAACCAGCGTGCTGACGCCGCAGCAAAGCAGGCTGCCAAAGGACAAATGGCACCGGCACAGATCATGTTGGCCCCAGAATTAACTGAACCTCCAAAGTACACTCCACAGGAGGAGGAAAGGGCTCAGCAAGAAGGGGGCAAAAGAACAAAAGAAGGCTGGTGGATACTCTCAGATCATAGGGTCTGTGTCCCAGAACAGTTAGCACACAAGGTAGTCCTCCAGCAGCATGAACTTACTCACTCAGGGAAGACTGCTCTAGAGGCTTTGTTAGGCAGATATTACCTAATTGCCCGTCTTCCCTCCTTGTGTGCCTCAGTCTCGCAGGGATGCCCCTCTGTGCACAGAATAATGCCAAACAGGGTCCTGTAGGACGGATAGGAGTTCAGTGCTGTGGGCAAGCTCCTTTTGAGGACTTAGAAGTAGACTGTGCAGAAGTAGGGCCTGGCAGAGGAAATAAATATCTACTACTCCTTGTTCGTACCTTTTCAGGCCGGGTCGAGGCATATCTCACTCGCACTGAAAAGGCGGGAGAAGTCACTAAGGCGTTGCTGAAGGACATAATTCCAAGGAATGGAATGCCTCTGACCATAGGGTCCAAAAATGGCCCAGCCTTTGCAGCAGAAGTAGTACAATAGGTAGCTAAGGCTTTAGGAATTAGATGGAACCTACATACAGCTTACAGGCCTCAGAGTTCAGGGAAGGTAGAGCGCATGAACGGGACTCTAAAGCAGACTATGGCTAAGCTATGCCGAGAGACACCCTTACCCTGGACAGATATCTTGCCTCTTGCACTCCTGCGGGTACGCTGTGCCCCGAGGGCCAGGGTAGGTTTCCCTCCCTTTGAAATTCTATATGGTAGACCCCCTCCCTTAATTTGGCCAAAGGGAGATTTGGGGAAAATAGGAAGCTTAGAAATCCAGAAGCAACTACAAGGACTTGGAAAAACTGTCTTTGAGATCCACAGATGGGTTACTGACTGACTACCCATCTCTCTAGGAAAAGCTCTACATCCTTATAAACCTGGAGACCAGGTTTGGGTAAAAGACTAGAAAAAAGAGCCCCTTAAGCCAATGTGGAAGGGACCCTGTCCGGTCATACTAACCACTCCCACAGCTCTCAAGGTTGCAGGACCGAACAACTGGATTCACCACTCTCAGGTGAAAGCAGCCCTCCAGCTAAGTGACATCCAGCCTGAGTGGAAGGTGACTTCTGACCAGAAACACCCCCTGCGGATCACCCTCAAGGAAACAGACCTGGCTGATCAACCTGCTCCAAGGGATTCAGAAATGCCCTGCTGAATTTTTCCTTACACTAATATTCATTTTTTTCTTAAATTGGAAATGCTCTGGTATCTCTGGATAATTATTGTTTTTCTTTCTAATAATTCTCATTTTGTCTTTTTATGAGTGCCAACAGAACCCAAAACTAGTTCCAGGAGGAGAGCTCTTCTGCCCTTGCTGAACAGAGGCGCCTTAAAACTACTGCTCCCTACACAGCAAAGGAACACCATGAAGCTAAGGCTAATTCTTTCACTGTTACTTAACTTTCTTAATCTTAACCACTCACTGGCAGCTATTACTCTCCAGAATCAAAGAGGACTAGACCTTCTCACACCGGAAAAAAGGGGGGCTGTGCCTATTTCTTAAGGAAGAATGCTGTTTTATGCTAACCAGTCTGGTATTATAAGGGATAGGGCCAAGAAACTAGCTGATCGAGCTTCAAAAATAAGACAGGAGTTATCTGAGACCTGGGCTGCAGCGAGGGGAATCTGGAAATGGCTCCTTCCACTGACAGGACCACTGTTAATGCTACTGATAGCCATAACCCTAGAACCATCTTCTAAATCTGTTAACTCGCTTTATCTCATCCCGTCTAGATGCCTTTAAACTTCAAATGGTCCTACAAGCCAGAAGAATTCCTTACAAACCTCTCCAAGAGGAAGAAATAGATGTTAACCCTGTAGACGGCGCCCCCTTCCAGCAGGAAGTAGTAAAAGAATTTCGACACCACTGTTCACCAGAACATCCCGTGGTTATTGTACCACAGGCTGAAAAGCTTGTGGGACAAGGGGGAGGGGTGTGAGAAGTAAAACCCTATTTGTAACAAACTACTGTTTGGAATTTTCTGCCGTTATTCTTAGATAAAATGTTGCTTTCTAGTCTGCTTTAGCCTGTTTGAAGAATGATGATAAACTTAGCTGTATGACCTTGTAGGCCGGAGTCTAGATATGCCCATAATCGTAATGCCATGCCAGGTGCATTTTTTAATTGGACAGAACTGTATTGTTTTCAAGGCCAGCATTGAGATAACCACTAAATGCACATAGGGCTGGCTCTTTAATAAAAAGGGAAGTTCTCCTTATAGCTTTGCTTAGAATTTGAAATCACTTTCTCTAAGCCCATCCCGCGATGAATAAACTAAGTCTCTAAAAAAATAAATAAATAAAAATAAAAATAAAAAAAAATAATAATATATCTGAGCTCCATAATGCAGTTAATCTGACCACCAGAATCAGGTGGTTTGTAACAGATTTCTATTCCTATGTGGCTTTGCATATGAATGATGATGTGGTGGAGAGGAGGTAGGTATCTGTACGTGTGTGTCATCCAATCTGAGTCATCTCTGTACCAAAGCCCAGTATAAGGCCCACATAGGCACATGCCAGGGTTGTGGGCGAGATCCCCAGTAGGGGGCGTGCAGAAGGCAATCAATCATTGATTCTCTCTCATCATTGATGTTTTGTTTCAATCTCGTCTTTCCCTTTTCCCTTCCTCTATGAAATGAATAAAAATATATTTTAAAAATAATAATATAAAAACATATCCTCAGGTGAGAATTTAACAAAACAAAACAAAAACAACAGAGGAGTCCACCGCCATGGGATATTTCAGTTCAGGCTATGATGGGCATATTTTTATACCACATACCATTTTTTTTTTAAGTGTTGTTGTTTTAAAATATATATATATCTTATTGAGTTTTTACAGAGTGGAAGAGAGAGAGATAGGGAGCTAGAAACATTGAACAGCTGCCTCCTGCACACACCCCCCTTCTGGAGATGTGCCCACAACCAAGGTACATGCCCTTGACCAGAATCGAACCCGGGACCTTTCAGTTCGCAGTCTGACGCTCTATCCACTGAGCCAAAAGGGTCTTGGCTACTACATACCTTTTTAATACAAGCAATAACAGTTACTCCTTACTCAAATCAATTATTTAAAACGAGGCTAAGCCAAAACTGGTTTGGCTCAGTGGTAGAGCGTTGGTCTGCAGACTGAGATGGGAGTCCCGGGTTCGATTCCGGTCAGGGGCATGTACCTGGGTTGCGGGCATATCCCCGGTGGGGGGTGTGCAGGAGGCAGCTGGTTGATGTTTCTCTCCCATCAACATTTCTGGCTCTCTGTCCCTCTCTCTTCCTCTCTGTAAAAAATCAATAAAATATATTTAAAAAAAAATAATAATAAATAAATAAATAAAACGAGGCTAAGGGCTGACCAGATACCTGATAGATGAACTCATCAATGATATCCCAGAGCCACTGGTTGGGTAGTTCAAGGGGAGCTGGACCATCAGCATCTGCACGGAAGATCACAGAAGTCAGACTAGAAGCAAGGACTCTGCCCACGTTATGGCTGCAAAGCACATTTTACAATTTCTCTTAAAAAAACTAAGTCATGCCCTAGCCCACATGTGTCAAACACAAGGCCCGCGGGCCAAATCCGTCCCGCCAGGCCTTGCAATGTGGCCCACACCGCGCTGTCATCACTGCACTCCGCTGCGTTTCCATCACAATGACAGTTTATGACTGTTCAGTAAACCATTCGGCCCGCGATTTAGGCTGGATTTTAGATTTTGGCCCCTTCTCTGATTGAGTTCGACACCCCTACCCAAGCCGGTGGCTTAGTTGTTTGGGCCTCATCCCGTGCACAGAAAGACTGCCAGTCTGATTCCCAACCAGGACACATGCCCAGATTGTGGGCTCAGTGCCCGATAGGGGATTGTGAAGGAGGCAGCAGATTGTTTTCTTTCTTTTTTAAGGCTTTTTTTTCATTGCTTTTGAGAGAGAAATGTCAACGTGGGAGCCAAACATCCATTATCTTCCTCCCTGCAGGACTCCTACTGGGAACTGAGCCTGAAACCCGGCATCAGGCATCTGACCTGACCAGGAATTGAACTGGCAACCTTTCAGTGCACAGGATGGGCCCAACCAACTGAGCCATACTAGCCAGGGCTAAAATATCTTTAAACATTTGTATATCATAAGGCATCATCCCCTCTCCACCTGCACATTAAATCCTGTTAAAAAGAGCTGGGGTCAATACTAGGCCTCCTCATACCCTCCCTCGCGTGCCCAAACCCAGACTCACTAAGAATGTAGTTGAAGAGATTGCAGTAGTTATAGTAGGACTCAAACCTCTGTTCCAAGGAAGGCCCCCCCTGTAAAGAGAGCAGAGACATCAGCACATAGATCATTAATTTCAATGTGTTCCTAATGGTGTCCCATGACCGCTGAAAACAAATACAGGACAACTGATGTCTGCTCTCTCCTTCTTAATTAATATGCAAAGGGCACTCCAGCAAGAGGAAAAACAAAAAGTGCTATGACGGTTCCAAGAGACACAGTATCAGACTGTAATGGTCAGGTTGTTTTTATTACTTTTTTTTTTTTTTTTTTTTTTTTTTTTTTTTAAGGAAAGGAAGAGGAGAGAGAAGAGAAAGAAACTGATACGAGAGAGCAAAGCATCCTTAGGCTGCCTCCTACATGCCCCCTGACTGGGGATCAAGCCTGAAACCCAGGCGTGTGCCAGACTGGGAATTGAACCAATAACCTTTCAGTGCACAGGATGGGGCCCAATCAACCGAGCCACCCTAGGCAAGGCCACAGTGACCAGGTTTTATGGCAACAACCTTAACCAAACATTAGGGAACAGGCATGCACATCCAGCAAAGCAGAGGAAGAAAAGTGTTTCAGCAAAAACAGTACTAATAAAGGCAAAAGTTAGTAAAACTGCCGAAACCGGTTTGGCTCAATGGATAGAGCGTCGGCTTGGGGACTGAAGGGTCCCGGGTTCGATTCCTGTCAAGGGCATGTACCTTGGTTGCGGGCACATCTCCAGTAGGGGGTATGCAAGAGGCAGCTGATCAATGACTCTCTCTTGTCGATGTTTCTAACTCACTATCTCTCTCCCTTCCTCTCTGTACAAAATCAACAAAATATATTAAAAAAAATAGTTAGCAAAACTGTGGGGCTTTAATGTAAGAAGAGACGATGCTACACCGCGCTAGGAATGAAGAGGTCTTTAAGATCTAAAGAAGAATCTAGAAAAAAAAAATCTAGGCCAGGAGGTCAGCAAATCCACCATCAGCTGTTTTAGTAAAGTTTTATTGGAACACAGCCATGACCACTTATTGTCCACAGCACAGTTGAATAAATTCGAGAGATCATTATGACCTTTAAAGTCTAAAATACTATCGGGGCCCTAGCCAGTTTGGCTCAGTGGATGGAGCATCGGCCCACAACCTGAAGGGTCCCAGATGATTCGGTCAAGGGCATCTATCCTGGTTGCAGGATCAATTCCCTAGTTGGGGTGGAGTATAAGGCAACCAACGGAAGTGTCTCTCTTACATCAATGTTTCTGTCTCTCCCTCTCCCTTCCACTATCTCTAAAAATCAGTAAAAAAAATTACATTAGGATTAACAACAACAACACTTAAGTGGGCAAGAGTGGAAACCAAAACTAACTAAGCAACTACTCAGTAGTTCAGGCACCTATAATAAAAGGGTAATATGCTAATTAGACCGGACATCTTCCACACGTCCTTCCTGACAAAGCCAGGGCTGGAGGGAAGCCAGCCTGGGCCCCAGGTGGCTGCGGGTGGCCCAAGGGAAGCACTCCAGGTGCCTACCAGCAGCCCAAGGAGGGAAGCAGCTCAGATCCCAGAGGGAAGCCAGTGGCCACAGCCAGAAGGAAGGCCTACTCTTGCACGAATTTTCGTGCATCGGGCCTCTAGCGAGATGATAATGCCTTCAACTAGGAGAGCAGCAGTGGTAACAGAAGTAGTTGGTTTCAAGAAGTATGTTGTAGCCCTAACCAGTTTGGCTCAGTGGATAAGAGCGTCAACCTGCGGACTCAAGGGTCCCAGGTTTGATTCTGGTCAGGGGCATGAACCTTGGTTGCAAGCACATCCCAAGTAGGGGGTGTGCAGGAGGCAGCTGATTGATGTTTCTCTCTCATTGATGTTTTTAACTCTCCCTTCTCTGTCCTCTCCCTTCCTCTATGTAAAAAACCAATAAAATACATTAAAAAAAAAAAAAAAAAGTATGTTGAAGGTACAGCTGAGTAAGATTTGCTTTAAGATTGAAGTCAAATAAGAGAAAAGTCAAGAATGATATAAATGCCCAACCGGTGTGGCTCAGTGGTTAGAAATGACCTATGAAAAAGGTCAGGGTTCAATTCCCAGTTGGGGGAGGTGCCTGGGTTTTGGGCTTGATCCCTGATAGGGGACATGCGGAGGCAGCTGATCAATGATCATCTCTCATCAGTGATGTTAGTTTCTTTCTCTCTCCCTCTCCCTACCTCTCTGAAATCAATAAAATTTAGAAGAAAAAAATGATACCAAGTAACTGAGTGCCTGGTGGTATCATTTATTGCAATAATGAACATGGGTTAAACAGGTTTAGAGAGAAAATAAGAGTTGAATTTGAAGCACGTTAAACTTAAGCTGACTATCAGACAGCCAAGTGGAGCTGTTGAACAATAGAATAAAATCTGGATCTGGAGAGACTGGAGCCTAAGAGATTTTTAAGTCACTGGTATATATAAATACTGCAGATGTTTTGTTGTTGTTGTTGTTAATACTCACCCAAGGATATTTTTTCCATTGATCTTTAGAGATTGTGGGAGGGAGGGAGAGAAGGAGATGGGAAGAGAGAAAGAGAGAAAAATAGAGGTGAGAGACCCATCGATTGGCTGCCTCCTACACACATCCCAACTGGGGCCAAGGACTGAACTTGCAACCCAGGTATGTGCCCTTGACTGGCAATCAAATCTGTGACCATTGCATGGGCGAACACTCTAACTACTGAGCAATCAGCCAGGGCACTGCAGATTGTATTTTAAGAGGCTTCGGGCACTCTAAAATTTAGAAATTAGGAAGAAAAGAATTAATCAAGTGCCCAACGTTGAGGTAATGTGTTAAAAAGAACCCTGGTGTCACAATAAGACAGATCTGGTTTCGAGTCTGTCACTTAACTAGAAATTTGAGAAAAAGCACCCTCTCTGTACCTCAGTTTGCTATTTTGCAGGATCACTGTGGGATTAGACACCTGTAGACACATTCCAAGAGCCCAGCACTGTGCCTGGCAAACGGTGACAGTTTTATTCATGTTTCAGAGAAAGGAGACTCCGTGGCAATGCACTGAGGGGACAAAGGACATTCTAAGCAGAGGCAGCACAGGTGCTTGGAACACACTATTAGGGTGACAGTCTGGGAATGAGTGCCCAGCCAAGGAGAACTGGGGATGGAAAAATTAAAAAGGATGGACAGGCCATGCAGTGTTAATAGTTCGTCTGGAATAAAACGAAGCTTTCTAGACTCAATTCTCCCAGTGCCATTTCTTTTCTTTTTCTTTTTCTTTTAAAATATATTTTATTGATTTTTTACAGAGAGGAAGGGAGAGAGCTAGAGAGCTAGAAACGTTGATGAGAGAAATATTGACCAGCTTAGAAACATCGATGAGAGAAAAACATCGACCAGCTGCCTCCTGCACACCCCCTACCGGGGATGTGCCCGCAACCAACGTACATGCCCGACCGGAATCGAACCTGGGACCTTTCAGTCCGCAGACCAACGCTCTACCACTGAACCAAACCGGTTTCTGCTCCCACTGCCATTTCTTAAAACATGCTAACCACTCTTGGGCACTGAAATGGCAGAAAGCTAAAAAACCTGCCAGAAGCCCGGCTGGTGCAGCTCAGCAGTTGAGCATCGAGCCAGGAACCCAGGGACCACTGGTTCAATTCTCAGTCAGAGCATATGCCCAAGTTGCAAACTCGATACCCTGTGGGGGCGTGCAGGAGGCAGCTAATCAATGATGTTCCTCTCTCATCATGGATGTTTCTTTCTTCTTTCTTCTTCTTTTTAAAATATATATATATTTTTTTTTAATATATTTTAATTTTTTTACAGAGAGGAAGGTAGAGGGATGGAGTGTTAGAAACACTGTTCTGCTGCCTCCTGCACACCCCCCACTAGGGATGTGCCCGCAACCAAGGTACATGCCCTTGACTTGAATCGAACCTGGGACCCTCCAGTCCACAGGCCGATGCTCTATCCACTGAACCAAACCAGTTAGGGCCATCATCATGGATGTTTCTATTGCTCTATCCCTCTTCCTTCCACTGTCTCTTAAAAAAAAAAAAAAAAAAAAAAAAAAAAAAAAAAAAAAATCAATAAAATATATTTTTTAAAAAAACAAAACAAAAAAACTGCCAGCAACATTTAGATACTCACACTGACTTTAGCATATATGTGCCTGTAGTATAATTCTTTGTACAAAATCAGGAAGACAGCATCTGAAAGAGATGGCAAAGGGGTGCTTTAGTAATGCACAAAACAACTAGGGAATTCTGTTAGCTTTAGCCCCTTCAGGGCAGTAAAGAGATACACGTGATTTCAGAGACTAAACAGCTAAACTCCAACACTTAACACCTAAAAATACATGCAACAAGAAAATTTGTTTCTCAAGGGAAAGAGGCTAGACATCAGGAAGTGAGCACAAAATAGACTACACAGATGTTGTATTATAAAGCTGAAATTTATGTTACTAACCAATGTTACTCCAATAAATTTAACTAAAAAAGAAAATTAACTTCTCATTTACTCTTTCAACCTCATCAATTTAATTCAGGACCATTTCTGTTCACAGTTTAGAGACGTTTGTCATACAGCTGTTTAAATAAAGCAGCACTTAAGTAAATGATGACTCCATGAAAAGCAGCATGATGCTACATATCAAAACTGCAAATACATGGATATCACTGACTTAGCTGGAACTTGGCTAGCATCTGGGAACCTAGATTTCAGAAAGCTTCTGAAATCCACACCCTAATAAGGGGCTCTCCCTGCTGTGCCTGAACTGTTCCAACAATATGGTTTATTCTGAACACTGGCTTTTCCTTCTGGGAGTCTGGAATTTTGGGACGTTAGGCAGTGTGTGCCTCCATGACCAGCCCAGATAAAGTCCCTGGACTCCAAAGTTGCAATAAGCTTCTCTGGCACACACTCCACTTGTCCTTCCAAGTCCTTGCTTGAGGATTTGAGCCCGTGTGACTGACAAGGACTGCTGGAACTTGTGTCTGGTTTCCTCTGGACTTCAGCGCATGCACCTTTCCCGTTGCTGACTTTGCTCTGAACCCTTTTGCTGAAAACCCTGGTAGCTGTGGGGCCAACTACACACTGAGGACTGAGTCCTCCCAGCAAATCATCAAACTTGGAGGTGGTCTTAGGAATGCTGAAGATGCAGAATACTCTCCAAATACATAATACGTTTGTGTGAGGATTAACAAAACAAAAAAGATAAAACATCTTAATTTCATGTGTGAGAGATCTCTGTCCTCTTCATTTATTCAACCTTCGTTCAACAAGTTACTTACCAAGGGGCTACTATGTACCAAGCCCCAGGGAAATCAAATGGTGAGCAAAACAGACATAGATCATCCTGAGCTTCCAATGACCCCCAGTCACAGGGTCCTACCCAGCACGCAGGACAGAGAGCTCACACCTACCGTTGCCAACCTGTGGAGCAATGGCTTCGGCCTCAGGCCAAGGTGTATTCTTGAAGAATCTTTCTGTCAGCTTCGTCCAGCTGAAAACCAAGCAGAGCAATTCTAGAATTCGAAAAGAAAAAGGACCCGAGAGGCAACTCTCACATTTTACAGATGAGGACCTTTGGCTCTGAAGGGGGGGAGATTTCACAGAAATGAAGTCAGGGCCAGAGCCATCCAAGTCTACAACTTTCCTCAACCCAACTGGACCTCAGCCAACCTTTCTTAATACAGTCAATATCCTCTTCTCTCAGTTAGCACCACCAAGCGCTTCAGGATCACCTCCTGCCTCCGCATCATGACCTCTAGGTGCTTGCTAATCCCTGATTTGAGAACTATTTTTCAGATTCTCCTCCTCGCTCCCTTAGCAATACTATTTCCATTTGGGAGTACTGTGCCTCCTCCTCCCTCTCTCCAAACACGGAAAAAAATCAGTTCGTTATAAAATAAAAAACAAAAACCAGTTTGTTGAAGTCTGGTGCCACAGCTGACCTAGAGCATCCAACCCACACACTGCTGTCCAGCATGCTCACGGCCCCACGAGAGGGTTACGTTTTTTCCTTCTCCGGATTCCTTCGGCAGCTACTCCAACGTCCCTGACTCTCCTCAAGCCCCAACTCTCCCCTTTCTGCAATTAACACTCAAATCCCCCTTCAAAACACACAAAATGTCTCCATAGCCCTACAAGTCCTCTGCACTTACAAATTCGCCTTTCTCAACCCCCATTTCTCCCGCCCCACTGTTCCCTGGCTCCTGCCTCCACCACTCCTCTGAAACTGACTTTGTTAAGGTTATCAAAGACCTTCTAAGTACCACTGGTCGGCAAGCTCATTAGTCAACAGAGCCAAATATCAACAGTACAACGACCGAAATCTCTTTTTAAGAGACAAATTTTTAAAACTTAAACTTCTTCTAACACCACTTCTTCAAAAGAGACTCGCCCAGGCCGTGGTGTTTTGTGGAAGAGCCACACTCAAGGGTCCAAAGAGCCGCAGTTTGCCGACCACTGTCCTACAGTAGAGTACAGGCAGAGTATGTGGTTGGTCTTATTCCTAACCACATACTCTGCCTGCCTGTACTGTTCAGTACAGTGCCGTTGGCCGGCAGCCCATACCTGTTCTCATAGATGTCCTGGATCTCGTACACTTTCTGGTCAATGACATCACTGGAGACACGGCTTGCTTGTAGCTCATACACTTTCTGGTCGATCAAATCAGACACGGTTTTGTGGAAATACTGGATGAAGTTTTTGATCACTTCAGGGATCACCTGATAGGTCTGCTGTTCATACTGACGCTCATAAGCCAGATCCTGCTTTGGATCTCCTACAGGTTGGAGATAATAAATAAAGATTTTCAAAGTGCTTTCAAACCCACATATATAACAAAAGGGCAAGACCATCATCCAAACTAAGCTCAATGTTATAAAACAGGATGCAATCCTTTCAATACTCAGATGTAATCCTCCCCAAAGCACTCCCAATCCCATCATCCTATTGCTTCACAGCATTTACCACCAAAGTTACTTATTATCTGTTTCTCTCACCAGAAACTAAAGCCTACATAGGAAAGAACCTTGTGTCTTGTACGCAGATGTACCCTCAGGACCTAGACGAGGTGTGTGTGTTGCAGAAGGGGGAAGACTGTGGAAAGGAGAGTAAGGAGGTATTTAACGTTACTTGAATGAATAAATTACTGCCACTGTCTACCTATATGATTTGGTACGAGGAACTAAACTTCTCTGTGCTCAGTCTTCTCCTCTGTAAAATGGAGACAACACTAATGTACACGCTGCACAGAGCGGTTGTGAGGACTGAATGAAACCCTTCTCACAAAGTACCCAGAACAACGCAGGGCACTGACTAAGCCAAACCAAGTCGCTTCGACATTTCAAGAAACTTCAAAAACCTTCACAAAAGGTTTCCTCTGGGCTCGGTTTGAATCACTGTAATTTTGTTTACAAGATTTTCTCCTTTGACGAACAATTTGAACAAAATCAGAGCCAGGACAGTAGTCCTTCCTTTCTAGGGTTCCAAGTGGACTATGAGAAAGGCTTGGTTTAGGCGGGCAGGAGGGGGGGGGCGCGGCAATGGTAAGATATGTACACATATAATACCTTAATAAAAACAATGAGGGGGGGAAATGCGTGGTTTAGCAGGCTCTACACCACCCTCCTGCTGAGAGGGAGGAACTGACTCCAACCTAGACATCAAAGGGCAGCTTTAAACAGGCTCCCCGTCAGCGCTGCTCCCACACATTAATAGAGGGGCCCAGCCTTGTAAGCACCCGGCGAACCTTACCTGTGTGCATATCATAGTCGCCTGGGTAAGTATAGGGATCATAGGCGGCCTGTCAACGAGAAACACCAAGGCGTGAACCCAACCTGCTCGTCCTGGGGCTGGTGTGTCAAGCAGGGCAGTAAGGGTACAGCGTTGGATGAAACGGTCCCTGCCTTCCAGAAATCCGCATGCTGCCAGGAGAGGCTACACACAATGACAACACAACGCCGCGGCGCTGTAAGGCAGAGAAAAGCTGGGGACCCGCAGGATTTGACGAGACTGAGCCCAAAATGTAAGAAGAGCTCGATTACAGACACACAGCGCCCACAGCCAGCTTCAGTCCCCGATCTAAGAAAAGCGGGACGGGGGAACCGAACTCGGGAAGGGGGCGGGCAGACGGGGCTGATAGGAGCCGGGAGGGTGGACGCAGCGTGCGGGCGCGGGCCAGGCGGCGGGCAGGCCAGGTCGCGGGCCGCGGGGCTCCGCCGGGCACCGTCTCCCCGCGGGGCCCGCTCCCAGCTGGCCCAGCGCCCGTGGCGGAGCCCAGCGCCCGCTTAGGGCCACGTTACCTCAGACTCGTAATCATCGGCGGGGTAAGACATGACTGCGAGATTCGCGAGCACCGCGGGAGAGAGCGGAAGGAGTGTCCTGCGCCTGCGCTGCGAGACCGGAAGTTCAGCCCCGCCCGGGCCTGCCCGGAAGCCGGAAGCCCTGCCGGGACCGCAGACAGGCTCAGGCTGCCATGTTAGGAAGGTCTAATACGACAAACACCTCAAATTCCCTTTCTTCTTCAAATGGAGGCCTTACGAGGAAAGTGACTCTGGGGTTCTTGCGTAAATTGGGAAATAAGGACATAAAACGTTTCGGCATAATGTACTATGGGCCAAGAAACTCAGAGTAATGCCACACAAAAGATGGCTGGCAGCTTTAGTCGGGCCGCTTTCTCGCGAGAAGGGAAATGCGGCTACGAGAGGGCTTGACGTTGGATTTAGGTATACAAGGTTTGCCTGCGGTGACAAATTTCTCCCAACGTTCCGGCCTCAAAAGACTAAACTTCCTGGGGGTCAAGGGGAAAGTTGTTCCTACATAGTGAGAGGGCATTGAGGAGAGGCGCCTCTCGGTGGTGGACGTTCAGGTTGGAGCAGGCACAGAGGAGGCCAGCTCTGGTGGGAGGTCCTGGAGGAGCCCTGGGCCCCACGCACGTGCTCAGGCCGTGGGCGGTGTCGGGATCCCCGGGTCCCTGGAGCTAGGGCCGGGGTTATAGAGCCACAGAAACCGGCATGTGGGCCTAGAGACTTTGCTCAGCCGACTGCCCGTCCACCACACGCAGTGGGAATCTGGATTCCAGCCCTTGCACTCCCGCTGATTTGCTGTGTATCAGGAGCATGGCTCACCTTCCCGGAGCCCCAGCCTCCCGCATCCTCTTGACACAAAGCTAGGCCTGCTAGCTTTTCCCAGCGCGGCACACTCCGTCTCAGGGCTTTTGTATATATATAATTTTTATTGATTTAAGAGAGGAAGGGAAAAGGAGAGATCAATGAGGAGTGAGAATCATTGTGGGCTGCCTACTTGCGCGCTTCACAATGCGAATGGAGCCCACAACTTCGGCATGTGCCCTGACTTGGAATCGAACCTTGACCTCCTGGTTCATAGGTCCACGCTCAACCTTGGAGTTTTGTACTCACAGTTACCTGGTCTAGATTCTAGAGTGAGGTCCTCCCAGATATCCGCACGGCTGGCTTCATCCCCTTTGATTGTTTGCTCTGATATCAGCAACTCAGCGCGTCCTATTTAGAACTAGAGGGCTTCTCACAGTCCAGGAGCCCTCAGGGGATGTCTACTGACAAGCCGGCAGTCTGACGTCCTGAGCAGCTGAGAGGCTGCTGCCACTGCCACTGCACTTGCCAGCCATGAGCCCGACTTCTCCTGTGTGAGAGCGCTGACCACCAGAGGGCAGCTCCTCCATTGGGCGTCTGCCCCCTGGTGGTCAGTGCATGTCATAGCGACCAATCATTCTGCCTATTAGCCTTTTATTATGCAGGTACGATTGTAGCACCATGTCCCAACTCCCTGCGCCAGGGTTTTGTTTTCCTTTCCCTCTTTGCACTATCACCAAAAGGTGGTACCATCATGGAACAAAAGCTCAAGCTTTAGTGTTTCCCCGGTTCCCGGGACTCTGCCGTGGCTCAAGGAGGGTTCCCAGCAATTTGCTCCCGTGTTTACGTTTTTGTAAAATTTGCAAAATGTGCTGAAACCTGTTTGGCTCAGTGGATAGAGCCTCGGTCTGCGGACTAAAAGGTCCCAGGGTCGATTCCAGTCAAGGGGGGTATGCAGGAGACAGCTGGTCCATGTTTCTCTCAAACCTGGGACCTTTCAGTCCGCAGACCGACGCTCTATCCACTGAGCCAAACCAGTTTCAGCTAACATGCGTGTTTAAAATGATAACGTTCTACCTCTCCCCTTTACTAATTTAGAGGAGAGTAAAGGCTCTGAGAAGACCTTCCTCATTGGCTACACTTTCTCCCTTTCCTTTGTTGATTCGTCCTCATCTTTCTAATCACTAAATAGTAGACCGCCCCTTCATTCTGGGGTTGGTCTCTTCTTGATCGATTACCTTCACTCCTCGGTGGCTTATCCAGTCCACTGGGTTTAAAGATCACCCAGGTGCTGTTGACTCCCCACATAACTCCACCCTGGACCTACCCCTGGAGTGGACTCATAGCCCAAGTAAGTATCTGGAAGTCTAACTGGCACCTCAAACTTAACATGTCCAAACGGAGCTTCTGATTTTCTACCCCAACCTTGTTCCTCCCACAGTTCCCCCATCCTAGTTAAGGGCAACTTCATTCTTTTACTTGCTCAGGCCACAGCCTGCAGAACCACCCTTGACTTGACTCTCTTACACTTGATGCATTTTGTCGGCTCTATCTTCAAAATCTTCCCAGGCTCAATTCTCACCACCAGTGTCGCTATCCTTATCCCAGCCTCCATCTTCTCTCTTGTATTGTAACAGCTACCTCACTGTCCTGCTTCCAGTTTTCAATCCGCACTTGCAGAATTGCTTTGAGTGGAAACAGGCCATTGCGTGGCAGCACATGGAGTCTGCTCAGAAATGCAACTTTGATCTGAAAACAGCTGGAGCTCCATTACAGGCGAGGACATTTCTGAAAACAGGGCAATTTTGCAAGGCTCCCTTGCTAATGGAAACACAGTTCTTCAAATCTTCAAAGGGAAGAAACTTCCAACAGACAGAGCAAACGCTCTTGGAATTTTACCTGGGGGAGTTGCTGAGAGAATTTAGCGGCTAAAAAACTGCCCTGATTCTCTTCATCTCTTGCCTGGGATTTGAGGCAGGAAGCTCTCTGACTCAGAGAAGCCATTAGTTATATTTTACTGCCGGCCTGGGCTCTTCCGCTGGGTTCATTTCAAGCTTCACTTCCCAGGAACCTCGTGTTTGTAGTTCCCTCACTGTCCTGTTTGTCTCCCTCTCCTGAGCATGGTCTATCTCACAAGCCCTCTCTCCCCTCCTTTCCTGCAATAGCATGTGAGCTCTGGGAGAGCAGAAGCTCGGTCTTTTTTTTTTTTTTTTTTTTTAATTTATTGAATTGATTTTTTACAGAGAGGAAGGGAGAGGGATAGAGAGTTAGAAACATTGATGGAAGAGAAACATTGATCAGCTGCCTCCTGCACAACTCCCCACTGGGGATGGGCCTGTAAACAAGGTACATGCCCTTGATCAGAATCGAACCTGGGACCTTTCAGTCCGCAGGCTGACGCTCCATCAACTGAGCCAAACTGGTTTCGGCAGAAGCTCAGTCTTTATAAATCAGAACTAGAAGCATCCTTAAGGATCTTCTGGTATAGGAGGCCACTAGAGAGGAGAAAAACAGTGAAGTAGCAAGCTTTTTCCTGACCACGTTAGTTGTATCCCTTTTTTCTTTTCTTTGTTTAATCCTCAACCAAGGATATGCTCACTGATTTGAGAGAGAAAGGAAGGCGGGCAGGAGAGAAACATGCTCCCGAATGGGAATCGAACCCTCCACCTTATGGTGCACAAGACAACACTCCAACCAACCAAGTAACCTAGCCAGAGAGGTTGTATCCTTTCTATCAACATTGACATGGAAGAATATTGTTCTTGCCCATAAATAAATATTCAATTACTTTTCTGAAAATACAGGGCCCTGTCTCTGTAGCCTAAAATAACAGTTCTCAAATCGCTAAAAATACAGCTGTCATGTTCTTGATTAGGGTGGTTGTCACATGAAAATATATATATATATATTTGTCAAAAATCATCAGCCTAGCCCGGCTGGTGTGGCCCAGTGGTTGAGCACTGACCTATAAACCAACAAGTCGCTGGTTTGATTCCCCATCATGGCGCATGCCTGGACTGTGGACTAGAGCCTCAGGAGGGGGTGCGGAGGAGACAACCAATTGATGTTTCTCATTGATGTTTCTATCTCTTCCCCTTCCTCTCTGAAATAAATAAAAAAAATTTTTTTTTAAAGAAACTCTCCAGCATATGAAAAAGTCACATAATCACCACATCATATTTTCAGATACTAGACAATTTCCCTACACACATTTTCATTATTCCATGTTTCATAAAGACAAGAAATATATTAATTTCCTTTTCACGCTACATAGGAAAAACAATAGCCCAAGTAGGACAAAAAGGGACAGATGCCTTTAGGCCTCCGTGGGGAGGTAACAGAGAGCAGGGGGGACTGCGGCAAACCAGAACACCACTCCCATCCGAAGGGGAAAGTCACTGTGCAGCTCCGACCAACTGCTGTCCTGTGGGAGAGCTGGTCCTACATGGCCATACTTTCTCATTTTAAAGAGAATCTGGAAATCAAAAATGTTATGTGAAAGCTCTCAATTTTTATATGTTGGCAACCAGTTCAAATTACTCTAAAATACTGTAAAGGCCAACAGGATGATGGAAAGAATGAAAAGAAAGCCAACCAGCTGGGCTAGGAGGGATGAATAATAGTTATTTCAGGGTACATTCAGCAAGCATGAGGCTTAAATACCCAGATGCCCCTTATACTCTTTGGTTTAAGCAAGTTTCCAGCAGGCTCTTCATCCTATCTAATAGAAGAGTAATATGCAAATCATCCGTCACTCCGTCACAAATATGGCAACGCCCATAACCACAAGATGGTGGTGCCCAGTCCTCTCAGCCCTGCCAGAGGGAGGGCAGGCTCTGAGAGTGGGCAGTGTGAGCAGCCTGGCAGAATTCTTGCTTCGTTGCTGAGGTGACAGGGCAATCTTTCCAACCCAGCCAAGGGCCTCTGGCCAGACTGGGGTGCAGATGGGCCTCTGGGCCACAGAGAGCCTCTGGGCAGCGGGCATGGAGCAGCCAGGCCCCATAGAGAGCTACTGTTGCATGTCTTCGTGCGCAGAGTTACTACCGTGTTTCCCCGAAAATAAGACATCCTCTGAAAATAAGACCTAGCGCATGGAAAGATAAGCCATCCCCTGAAAATAAGACCTAGCGCAACTTTGAGAGAAAAAAATTAATATAAGAGGAGACTGTCTTATTTTCAGGGAAACAGGGTAGTTTTTGTTTGTTTGTTTGTTTTTAAAGGTAGTATGATGGAGAACACTTTTCAAGGTTCAAATCCCAGTTCTTCAACATTCTAGCCTTGTTCCCTTGGGCAATTCATAAATCTCAGGACCTTAATTTACTGATTTGCAAGTGGGTCTAATAATATCTGCCTTCTCATGCCCTAGGGAGGGAGAACTAAATGGTATAATATAATAAAGCACTTGGTAAGTGGTACATGTTCAATGTCTATTTCTTTCCTTTGTTTTCCTCTAGCCACAAGTGGAGTTGGCACATGTCCTTATCAGTCAGGGGGCAGAGGAGTTCAAAGAACATCTTCCTTTAAATGTACAGTGGTGGGCCTCACAATGGTGCTGAGAGCACTGTACATTTCACTGGGCTGAGTCAGAGGAAAGCACGTTGCTGGACACAGCCCTAGTCCCAAGGAAGCTGGACGTCGATGAACAATTCCTTTCTCTCTCTGGTTTCAGCTCCTCACCTATAAAATGGGGATGGTCCTCTTTGCCCACCTTACAGAAAGGTTTGTGGGTATGTTGAATGAACTTGAGAAGACTCTGGAGGCTTTGACTAGAAATGAAGACAAATATTTATTCGAGGATCTTAGAATATACAAACTGGAAACAGACCTAGGCAAAAACCCAGCAGTGTTCCAGAGAAGAAAGAAAAGTTCTTATAGTAAAAAGTATTATACATTCTTGAGAATTAGCCGCCCTGCCTTCTTAGCCCTGGGATTGGTCCAGGAGATGTCAGAAAGTCTGGATACACGAGTCCCGGGGAAGGGGGTAATCAGACCTCCATTAGACAGCAGTCAGAGGGAGGAGGCTCTGTCACCCTGGCAACTGGGGGAGCCCTCCGAGCTCCAGTCTAGTGTCTGTGAAGTAATGATCATAATGGCTGCCTCTCCGGGCGGGCACTGAGGACTTCCAGCCATCCAGAACCCAGGTTGATCTCTGAGGAATTCCCTCTCCTGTTGGATACACTCAGGTGGGGCTTCTAGCAGGGGTGCCCTGGGCTTTGCTAGCTGTTCTATGGAGGTCTGGAGTATGTCCAGATGTATGATCAGGCATTAACACAGGACTGGAAAGTTAAAAGAATAAGTTACCAGGCTAGTTAGAACAAGAACAGTCTTTCCTCACGCCTCAACCTTCATAATGTTAATAATTTTAGCAGCTTGGTTAAAGTGACTCCATTTTCTATATCCCTTATCTTCACTCCTTCCTCAGGTGTGAAAACTCTTACAAAACAATGCACCGAGTTGCACTGTTGCTAAACTCATCACCTGTTTGCGGAATATTTTCCTCTTTCCAGCTCTGACTTCTCCCATAGGACTGGATGTCAGCGGGAATGGAGTCTGATCCTGTGTCCAGAACAGTCACCTGACTCAGGGACCGGTTCTCGGACTGAAGCGTCGTTCCGGTGTAACCAAGTTGAATTAAAATTCTTTGTACATCAATGATCAACACTGAGGTTACTGAGAGAATCCAGAATAAAGGAATTTATCGCATTTAGAAACCATCACTCCTTGGTTCGTGGTGTTAGGCCAACGTTTTAACCTACCTTCGTTTTCCTACTTACCCTGCGCTATTGTGGAAAATTCTTTTTTTTTTTTCTTCCACGTCCATTGATTTAAAAGAGATACGTATTTACCTCTCCCTAAAGTTTGGCTTCTTGACTTTCCTTTGCGATTGGCTGCAGATCATCTTAATATGATTGGTTAAAGCATCTGCCCGTTATCTTCCCGTGCTGCGATGGAGGAAATGGAAAAAAAATAGTGTTTTAAATCTACTTTATTGGCTTTTGTGTAGCGACGTAGGGCTGGAACGTGGGTCCTTCCAAACTATGATTGGCTTCCCTGTCCGTCAGTCACACTGCCGGAAGCCAATTCTATTGCCCGGCTGGAGGGCGGGGCTTAGGCTGGGAGGGTTTTCATTGGTTCGGAGCGCTCCGCTACGCGAGCCGGGCCTCTCGGTTGCCGTGGTTGCGGGTCGGGCCCACCCGCGCGCCCGCCGACAGCGAGGCTTCGGGAGAGGGAAGTGGTCGGTCGTCAGTCGGTCCGGAAAGAGGCTCCGCGCGGAGCTGTTGCCATGGCAGCCGCCGCCGGGGACGCGGACGAGGAGCCGCGCTCGGGCCGCTCCAGCTCGGAGGGCGAGTGCGCGGTGGCGCCGGAGCCGCTGACGGGCCCCGAGGGCCTCTTCTCCTTCGCCGACTTCGGGTCCGCGCTGGGCGGCGGCGCGGGCCTCCCGAGCCGGGCGTCCGGCGGGGCCCAGTCTCCGCTGCGCTACCTGCACGTCCTGTGGCAGCAGGACCCGGAGCCCCGCGACGAGCTGCTCTGCAAGATCCCCGCCGGCCGGCTGCGGCGCGCCGCCAGGCCCCACCGCCGCCTCGGACCCCTGGGCAAGGAGGTGCACGGTGAGAGCGCGGGGGGCGCGGGGGGCGGGCGGGCCTCCCCGGGAACAGGCCCCGACCTCGCCCGGCCCTGTCAGTCTGGAGGCCTCCCGGTCCCCTCCCCTCCCCGCCCCGGCGTCCGATCTATGACCCCAGAGTGACTGACACTCGGTCTCCTTTCAGTAGTAATAATTACCACGTACACCAGCAACTGCTATGGACTATGAACGTAAAGAGGGGAAAAAAGCCTTCCGCTCAGAACCAGTCCCCCCCAGGCTCTTCGCACTGGGTAATTCCGGAATAGAAACGTTCCGCCACTCCAGGTGCTTGTTGGTAGGCAATAACAGGGGCCACCGCGGAATACTTTTACTTTTACTTTTACCGTCCGAGGGGGGAGCCCAGAGCCTGTAGCCAAATCCTACCAGCTTGTTTTAATGCGCAGACCTCGATCGGACGCCTCAGCTTCATTCTGCCTAAAGCAAACTATAGGACCTTTCAGCCTTAGTTTTCTCATCTGTAAAATGGGTATGACACTTGCTTTACAGGGGTTTTTGGGAGAGTTAAGCGAGGCAATGCATGTATAGATGTCACTCTGCTTTTGTTGTGCACCAAACACTGTTGTGATCATTTCTGATCCTCACAGTAAGTTCTCATTGAGATCCAGACACTGATCCCGTTTTATGGAAGAGGAAGCTGGCTCAGAGAAAGTGCCTTCCCACAAGGCACATAGCCAGAAACTGGTATCAGACCCCGGGTCTGCCAGACTCGAACTTCTGCGCTGATGTGTCTGCCGTATTTGACCAGTTTTCTGGTGACAAAGGCGTTGCTTTCAACTAGCCTCTAATATGGAGGTAGTGTCATTGTAGGAGAAATCACCAAATTTAAGTAAGGCATTTGGGAATGGCTTGTTTTAAAGGAGGATATAAGACACATGTGTCAAACACAAGGCCCGCGGGCCAAATCCGTCCCGCCAGGCCTTGCAATGTGGCCCACACCGCGCTGTCATCACTGCACTCTGCTGCGTTTCCATCACAATGACAGTTTATGACTGTTCAGTAAACCATTCGGCCCGCGATTTAGGCTGGATTTTAGATTTTGGCCCCTTCTCTGATTGAGTTCGACACCCCTAATATAAGATTATCTGTGTCATCTGTTCACAGAGGGCTTCCATGGAAACATCCCATTTTGTCTTTGCAATAACTCTCGGCTGTCAGGACGGAGCTCAGCCTTGTGTTGCCCGGGATAGACCTGTGCTAGGGTAGCTAACCTGCTAAGGCGCCCAGCTGCTCCAGTGCTGCAGAATGTGGCTTTGGCACTAGCTGTGCCCGGCCTCCTTGTTCCCGGGGTAGCCTCATGTATCCTGGCTCCTCTCTGTCTCCTTAGGTGCTACTGCAGCTGCGTGGTGGGTAGCCAGGAAGCTGTGCACTTTCTGCTTCATTGTGGCTGCTGCTGATTGTTGGTGTCTTACTGGTACCCTCTTCCTCTCTTCACAGCTCTGAAGAGGCTGAGGGACTCGGCCAATGCCAACGATGTGGAGACAGGTGAGTGTGCAAAGCGGATCCAGCTCCGTGGGCCGGTTAGGGAAGCCAGTGCTTGAATTCACCCCGTCCGACAGCTCACCCTGTGATCCTGCTTCCTGAAGTTACTGTTTAGCTGCAGCCACTTTACAGAAGATTTGTCTGGCTTCGGTGCTCGCTCTCCCCCTGCTTCCCCGTCACCGGGAACTTCCTGATGTCAGCGTTTATCGCCCCGTGGGCTCCTTGGTGGTGGGGACACATCTGCTTCGGTATCCCTGACCCCCAGCAGGTTAGGAACTTTGGGGGAGCAGACAGTGGGTGTTAGCTGCCAGGAGAGCCACCATCTGCACAGAGCAGCACCTTCAGCTGCTCGCCGAGGCTTTGCGGCAGTTGGGTCAGTGGTTCTCACACTTGCTTTCTGGCAGAACATCTGGGAGGCATAGGCGGCTCCTCGCAGGACACCACTCCGGTTTTCCTGTCATTGCTCTCTAGCGTTCACCAGCTGATAGGGCAGTAACAATAGCAAAGGTTCAAGGGCAAATTAGAGGAAAAAAGTTAATTTTATCCACTGATTTATTCCTTCCTGTGAATCGGGGGAAGTGGTCCCTTCGTTCTTACCGCTGCTGTAACAAATTACCGCAAACACAGTGGTCTGAATCAACACAGATGTGTTATCCTACAGTTCCGTGGGTCAGAGGCCAACACAGGTCCCCGGGCTGAATCCAGGTGTCTGCAGGGCTGGGTTTCCCCCCGGAGGCCTGGGAGTCTGTTCCTGCCTTTCCCAGCTGCAGGGCTCAGCAGCAGTGGACTGAGTGCTTGCACGGCCACCTCTGTGATCTCACCGCAGGAAAGGGTCTCTGATTTCAAGGACTCAGGATAAAACTGGGCCTGAGTAATCCGGGATAATGTTCCTAGCTCAGGGCCCCTAACCTTAATCTCGTCTGCAAAGCCCCTTTGTGGTGTGGAAAGTGACATCCAGAAACTCTGGGGACTCGGGCGTGGCATGTTCGGGAGCGGATCCTTGTCTGCCTGGTATGGACATCGTTCTGTTGTGGTGGGTTGCTGTGGTCACAGATACAGTGTGAGCATAGGTCATGGCCAAGGGCAGGAAAGCCCACGTCCAGCAGGTGCGGAGGGAGGCCATTTACCTGGGAGCTGGGGGGCTGCACCGCGGCCTGGGGATGGCCCTGGTCCCTGGAAGCGCAGAGGGAGCGGGCCTGGAGACTGGAGCGCTTTTCAACTCTCTTCACTTTGGTCTCAATCTAATATGTTTGGAATATTTAGGCAATAACCTGGATAGCTTTTCAAGGATAAATGACAAGCTTTCTTTTTAATATCTCTAGTGTATGACCAAAGAATATTTTAATTATGCTTCCCTCCCACAGAAAGTCTAGTTCATCTTTTTTTCCCCCCCCAAACTACAAGAGAAAGTTTATCTAGAAAGTCACAGAGGCAGAAACAGTGAGCAGTGGAAGAATGGGCTCAGGAAACAGGTTATGGAGGCACAGAAGGGCCTTGGAGCTTAGTGGGGAGAGGGGAACAGGAAACACGCCTGCGAGAGGTGTCCTCCTGGGAGGGAGAGCGCACCACGTCTGGTTCACCTGGATCAGGTGTGTGTGTGGTGCTTTTTTTATTTTGATAGAAAGGATGTAATTCAGTGCCTCTAACACACCATCTTCACATCTAAATGGCTCTCAGATTTACCAGCCTCTTGCAGGACTCTGATGGTGAAACTGGCTGTAGGATTAACATTTTTCTTTCTTT
Organism: Pipistrellus kuhlii; assembly: GCF_014108245.1. Classification (NCBI taxonomy): domain Eukaryota; kingdom Metazoa; phylum Chordata; class Mammalia; order Chiroptera; family Vespertilionidae; genus Pipistrellus; species Pipistrellus kuhlii. The sequence goes on from NW_023425529.1 coordinate 2,507,509, forward strand.
CTCTGCATATTATTATTTTTAATATATATATTTCAAATATATTTTATTGATTTTTTACAGAGAAAAGAGAGAGGGACAGAGAGTCAGAAATATCAATGAGAGAGAATCATCTATCAGCTGCCTCTTGCACACCCCACACTGGGGATGTACCCGCAACCAAGGTACATGCCCTTGACCGGAATCGAACCTGCGATCTTTCAGTTTTCAGGCCGAAGCTCTATCTACTGAGCCAAACCAGTTAAGGCTTAAAATATATTTTAATTGATTTTTTACAGAGAGGAAGAGAGAGTGATAGAGAATTAGAAACTTTTTTACAGCAAAAGAAACCATCAACAAAACAACAAGAAAGCCCACTGTATGGGAGAACATATTTGCAAATGTTATCACTGATAAAGGTTTAATCTCCAACATCTATAGACAGCTTATACAACTAAATAAAAGGAAAATGAACGATCCAATTAAAAAATGGGCAATGGACCTAAATAGAATATTTTCTTTTAAAAAAAAATATATTTTATTGATTTTTCACAGAGAGAAAGAGAAGGGATGGAGAGCTAGAAACATCGATGAGAGAGAATCATCGATCAGCTGCCTCTTGCACACCCCCTACTGGGGATGTGCCCGCAACCAAGGTTCATGCCCTTGACCGGAATCGAACCTTTCAATCCGCAGGCCGACGCTCTATCCACTGAGCCAAACCGGTCCTGGCTAAATAGAATATTTTCAAAAGAAGACGGAAGGAAGGCCAAGAGGCACATGAAAACATGCTCAAAGTCACTAATTATCCGAGAGATGCAAACCTGTCAGAATAGCCAACATCAACAAATCAACAAATGACAAATGTTGGCAGGGTTGCTGAGAAAAAGGAACCCTCGTGCACTGCTGGTGGAATGCAGACTGGTGCAACCACTGTGGAGAACAGTATGGAGTTTCCTCAAAAAACTGAAAATGGAACTCCCATTTGACCCAGTAATCCCACTCCTAGGAATATATCCCAAGAAACTAGAAACACCAATCAGAAAGGATATATGCACCCCTATGTTCATAGCAGCACAATCTACAATAGCTAGAATTTGGAAACAGCCTAGGTGCCTGTCAGCAGAGGATTGGATCCAAAAACTATGGTACATCTACACAATGGAATACTATGCTGCCATAAAAAAGAAGGAATTCTCATCATTTGCAGCAACCTGGATAGAATTAGAGAACATCATGCTGAGTGAAATAAGCCAGTCAATGAAAGAGAAATACCACATGACCTCACTCATTTATGGGTATTAAAGAACATTATAACGTGATGAACCAAAAGACAGATATAAAGACAGTAAAGCAACAAGCAGACTGTCAAATTACAGCGGGAAGGGGAGGAAAATCTGGGGGAGATAATAGATCAACCGAAGGACTTGTATACATGCGTATAAGTACAACCAATGGACACAAAACTCTGGGGAGGGAGGGTATGTATGGGGAGGGAGGGGGGGTGATGTTAAAATATGTACACATAATTTAAAAAAAAATTTCTAAGAAAAGGGGTTAAAAAAAAAAAAAAAGAAACCTCAATGAGAGAGAAACATTGATCAGTTGTCTCCTTCACACCGCCTACCGGGGATGTGCCCGCAACCAAGGTACATGCCCTTGACTGGAATCGAACTTGGGACCCTTTAGTCTGCAGGCTGACGCTCTATCCGCTGAGCCAAACCAGTTAGGGTGGTATTTCATTTCTAAGATAATTTCCCAGGTATGGGATTATTACATCAAAGAGTATGCCTGTTTTGATGTCTTCTGATAGATATTGCTAAAATGCTTTCCAAAGACTATAGCTGCACCAATCACAAAATAGGACTGGATACCTTAGGTTTCTGTCTCTGTGATATGGCTATCTTTCGGTGATTGCACTGATGAACACTAGATAGCCTGAAGCTCTTTTGTCCCCTCCACTCCCTAAACCCTTTCCTTCATCCACTTATTCACTCAGCCAGCAACATTCATTGAACAAGCTAAGTAATATTAAGATAAACCAAACCAAACCCCTACAACATATTTGGAGAAGAAGACTATTAAAGCAATACCATTTCTAAGATAAAACCCCCCAAAACGAAGTTATGTGTTCAGTTGGAGAGATGTTAGTTCTGGAGGCAGAAAAGCCTGGGTTACATCCCAGCGTGTCCTCCTGAACACGCGTGCTCTGTGCTGAGTCTCCTGGTCTGTAAAATGGAGGGGAACCTTGCTGGGGGGCCGAGGGGCGTGGCAGGCAGATACCTGGCCCCAGGCTGGGGCTCAGTGAAGAGCAGCAATTACTCCAAAATAGCAGGAGAATGTTCGAGCAGCAGGATGAACAGCATGAGAAGCAGGACAGGGACTGGCTAAGTCAGCTGAGGAGACAGGAAGGATTCGTGGCGGAGGAGCTATCTGGGCCTTGTCAGGAAGGACTCAGTCCCTGAGAGGTCTGCTGAGGCAGACGAAAATGCTGCCCTAAAATGATGTCTGGCAGCAATTTCCACATTTTCGTTGGAATGCACATCTAATAGCTAATGCCTCCACTTTAAAATGGCTCCATACTTTTGGAGGAAGGAATATCACGTCCATTATCTCATCACGGCAGCCTGGCGTTGGCAGGGCAGAGATTGCTCCCATTTGGTGGTGGATCAGAGCCCACAGCAGCCTTCTCACTCCCAGCCCAGCTCTTCCCTCTGCCCGTGCCACCGGCAGTGTCTTCCTCTCTTCTAGCTTAGCTTAGCCTGGGGTTTAGTCTGTGCGCTCCAGAACCTCTCTGAAGGCTGCCTCCTGGAGCAAAGCGAGCCTCGAGCGGCAGCTTGGGCAGCCGTGCCAGCTGGGGTCGTGTGCATCTGATTCAGGTAGTGGCACGGGACTGGGGTTTCTGTGACAAGAACTCCTGACTCAGGGCCAGGATCTTTCTACGATGTCCTCTCCCTAGACAAGTAGGTTGAGCACCCAGAGTCTGCCCTCCGTGGTGCCCTCAGGAGAACAAGTCCCGTGAGGGTAGTCCCCGTGGGGCAAGCTCTCCATGCATGATCATGCCTTACTGGAAGGGCCTGAGCATCGTTTAACACTCACTCCCCCTCTCCCCTGTCTTGTGGTCCCAGTGCAGCAGCTGCTGGAAGATGGGGCAGATCCCTGTTCAGCGGATGACAAGGGCCGCACAGCTCTGCACTTCGCCTCCTGCAACGGCAATGACCAGATTGGTGAGTCCCGGAGGGGGAGGAGTGAGCGGGTGGAAATACCAGTAGCCTCTCTCCGGGTGCTGGGGAAACCCGTCTGCACTGCCGGGCGGTGCCCGCTCCTCTCCGAGCTTGGGGACCTGGCCCTGTGACTAGGGAAGGGGTTCAGCTGGGGAAAGACTGAGATTGCCTCCGAGGTTGGGGCCAGTCCTTCAAGACATCAGGCCCCATTTCCTCAGAGCCCAGCCCAGCAGCGGGACAGCCCTTTTAGGAGTCTTTTTCTGGGTGTGGTGTAAGGTATGAACCGAACTCTCTGTATGTCTACACTGGTGTAACCACCACCCAGGTTAAGATTTGAGCAGGCACATCACTAAAGATACTGAAATCATCAAAAAACATAAAAACCATATTAAACATCATTAATCACTAGGGAAATGAAAATTGAAAGCATGGCTTCCAGTTGAGATGACAACGTAGGTAAATGCACAACTACGCACAACCACATCAAAAACACAAACTACAGAACAACCGTCATTTAGAACCTCCCAGAATCTAGATGAACAGAAGTCCTACAACTAAGGATACGAAGAGGCCACACACAGACACAGACAGCAGTGCGGTGATTACAAGAAGGAAAGGGGGGCTAGGAGAGGGAAGGGGGTGATAAATGGTGGTGGAAGACTTGCCTTGCGGTGGAGAACACACAACATACAGATGATGTATTAGAGAATTGTACTCATGAAACCTATATGATTTTATTAACCAATGCCACCCCAATAAATTCAATAAAAAAAAAAAGACCCTCCTCTCCCCCAAATCCTAGTCCTGTACCACTGCATAGAGCAGGAGGCCTCCCGGAATGCTCAGTTCCTGGCCCTCAGCATTCGGCACATGAACTCTGAGCGAATGAATGAAACCACAAAGGGCCATGTTAGTTTCCGTACCCACTCTGAGGGTAGGTGAGGGGTGGGGTTAGGGCCGGTCCAGGGGAGCCTCTGACAGCTCCTCTGGGTTTTCCCATTTCCAGTGCAGCTGCTCCTGGACCATGGCGCCGATCCCAACCAGCGAGATGGGCTGGGGAACACGGCGCTGCACCTGGGTAAGTGCCTGCAGCGCCGCCAGGACCCCTTCTCTGTGGCACAGACAGGCTCCTGTGATGAAGAGCCTGGGTCTGCAGGATCTGCTGTCATCTAGGCCAGTCATTAGTCAACAGAACCAAATATCAAAAGATTGAAATTTCTTTTGAGAGCCAAGTTTTTTAAACTTCTTCTAACGCCACTTCTTCAAAATAGACTCGCCCAGGCCGTGGCATTTGTGGAAGAGCCACACTCAAGGGGCCAAAGAGCTGCATGTGGCTCGCGAGCCGCGGTTTGCCGTCCATGGATCTAGGGAGAGCCTTCGCTCCCAGTGTGGGCGCCATGGTCTTCCCAGTCAGTCACAGCTGGCTGTGCCCTGAGCGGAGCTGATGGAGGCGCCTGACCTGGCTCAGCAGCGGCTCTGCTAGGGAGTGAGCCCTGCCGGGTGGCTGACTCCCTCCCTGGCGAACAGTGCGGCCGGTACAGCTCCCAGCTCAGTGTCCCCGCTGGCACAGGAGGGAGCGGGCTTGATTGCCGAGTCCCCCCCGAGTTGCTGCTTTGGTGACGCCATCCAGGAGGCATGGCCTGGCCAGGCGCACTCGGAGACAGCCCCGCTCCCCCAGCAGGCACGGGGCCCAGCCCTGGTGGCTTGCACTCACATCCCTGTTCTTCCTCAGCCGCCTGCACCAACCACGTGCCTGTCATCACCACGCTGCTGCGAGGAGGTACGTGGCACCTCCCCTCCCCCCTCCTCTCACCCCCTCACCCCGGGTGCTCACCGCGGCCTGCTCCCACAGGGGCCCGTGTGGATGCCCTGGACAGAGCTGGCCGCACGCCCCTGCACCTGGCCAAGTCAAAGCTGAGCATCCTGCAGGAAGGCCACTCCCAGTGCCTGGAGGCCGTGCGGCTGGAGGTGAAGCAGGTGAGTGCCCCTCTCATGCTGAGCCACGGCACCAGCCAGCACTGGACAGGCGCTGCCCTCACCACAGACTCCCCCCTCCAGCGCCAAGGCTCCCGGGCCACTTCACTCTGACCCCTCCGGTACCTGCTCCGGTGCCTCCTAGCCGGGACCCCAGCCCAGCCCGCCCCCTCGTTCCAGATCATCCAGATGCTGAGGGAGTACCTGGAGCGCCTGGGGCGGCATGAGCAGCGGGAGCGGCTGGACGACCTGTGCACCCGCCTCCAGATGACGAGCACCAGGGAGCAGGTGAGCGTGGCCGCAGGGCCAGGCCCGGTCTGGCAGGAACCACAGGGCCAGTGCACCCTGCTCTGAGCAGCCAGACCCTCAGCGCAGAAAGAGGCCGTGGCTGAGGGTTGCAGCCCACTGTGACCTCAAGCCTCTGCCCACTTCCTTCGAAGCTGCTGGGGGCCCTTCGCTGGGTCTGAGACCACCTGCTGTCGAGGACTGACCCTTGGGCAGCTGTGCACAGTCCAGTGAAGCCCCCACAGGCCTTGGGAGGAGAGACGGTGCTGCCCTCCGGCCTGTGGTGTTGGGAAGAAGACCTGGGGCCTGGCACCCAGGCTGGTCATCCCGTGACAGAGCCTCCCTTTTGTCCCGCAGGTGGATGAGGTGACCGACCTCCTGGCCAGCTTCACCTCCCTCAGCTTGCAGATGCAGAGCATGGAGAAGAGGTAGCAAGAGGGGCTCCGTGTCCTCCGCCCCGCCCCTGCCCGCCCGCCCCGTTACTAAGGAAAGCCTGCGCCTGGGACTGGGAGCTGCACTTGTCTGTGAGGCCGTCCTCCTCACCCCGGATGCCGTGGGCCAGAGATGCTCTCACCAGCCTCAGAGCCTCTCCCAGCCATGGCCTCCGTCCTCCCTGAGCTGGGACCACAGCCCCAGCTTCTTCCTCTGGCCCCGGGCATGCAGCCACACCGCAGCTCTGGCCGGAAGCGCGGGCCTAGCAGGGCTCACCCACTCCGTGGCCTCTGGCACCTCAGCGGGCCCAGCCCTCCCTGTCCCTTCCCGGCCGTGGGCTTGATGCAGCGGCAGGGTGTGGCTCCAGGCAGGTGCCCTCGGGCTCAGGAGCTTCTGGGATGGTCCCGCGCCTCTCACCAGCGTTAGATTTAGACTTGGCACCTGGCTGTCAAGGACACATTGCTGTGAGCTCTCTGGGCGGAAGGAGAGGTTGGTAAGCCTAGACCCTAGAAATACAGGTTAGGAAGGACCTGCTAAACCCAGAGCAGAAAAACCCAACCCTTTTCTCCCGACCATGACGCGCCAGGAGACCATGGCAGCCTGGTTGGAGGCCGAACAGTGGCCCCAAGGTGTCCGGGTTCTCATCCCGGGACCCGGTGACCTCTGGTGGCACAAAGACTTGGTGATGACAAGGCGGTTGCCCTGATTGTCCAGGGGGGCCTGAGGTGGTCACAGGGACCGTCTGAGAGGGAAGCAGATCAGAGGAAGTGGGGGGTACGGTGACGGAGCAAGAAGCTGTCCCTGCAAGGAAGGGGTCGCACGCCAAGGAGTGCAGGCGGCCTCCGGAAGCCGGAGAAGGCAAGGGAACGGTCCTCCTCTCGGAAGGAACCAGCCCGGCCGACACCTTGACGTTAGCCCAGTCAGACTCAGAACTCTGACCATCCGAACTGTAAGAATAAATGTGTGTTGTTTAAGACACTAAGTCTGCGGTGATTTGTTGCAGGAAACTAATACACTAGACAAGGCTCAGAACTCCCTGGGAAGGAGGGACCCCCGCCCCGCCCCCTTCCCCCGCAGGAGCACAGGCCCTGGTTGGGGACCAAGGGAGGCCCTGCCTGGCCTCAGGCCACTGGCTCTGCCCCGTCCCCCCCTCTCCGCCCCCCCCCCCCCCCCCCCCCCCCCCCCGCCCAGCACAGCAGGGTTCTGGCTACTTTTCAGAGGAGGGAGGGGAGCGTGTTCCCAAATCCCAGATCTGGTTAACTCCTGGCACCCAGGCTTCCAGGCCCTGAGGAAAAAGGGTTTCTGTAGGTACAAGCAACCAGCCCCGGCTGCTCTCGGCCCCTGTGGGGGAGCCGAAAGCTCCACTAGGCGGGCAAGTTGAGGAGGGGAAGTGTGGCCTCGGGGGTGCGGGGGGGAGAGGGACAGAGGATGCAGTGAGACGCTGCTGCTGCTGAGAGTGAGGGGCTGCCTGCCGCTGCGGGGCAGTGAGGGGAGCTGCAGAGTGAGGAGTGAGGGGAGTGAGGACGAGGGGCAGGATGGGGCAGCTTTCTCCCTCTGTCCATGTTGTCAGCTCCCCACGCAGGCTCAAGGGCCTCAGTGAGCTTCCCTTCCCACAGGCGCTCCGCGGGCCTGTGCCCGGACACGGCCTCCCTTGGCCAGGCCCCAGCAGGGGGGCTGGGCAGGGAAGAGTCTGGAGCAGCAGAGGCAGGGCAGGAGGGAGGACTTCAAACAGGGTATTCCTCTTGGGATCTGCTTCTCTAGGCCTCGCCCCACCTCACCACCCTGGAGAGAGCTGAGCAAGATTTCTCAACTTCGGATCCACGGTGCTCAATTAACGGGCTCTTCGGGAGGTGCGAACTCCCTGACACAATGCGAGATGTGTGGAGAGCACGCGTGCGTGTTTCTGATAAAGGGTCCATAGCTTTCATTATCAGCATGATCCACACTCGGAAGGGGTTAGGAATGCTTTTGTTAATCCTCATCCGAGGGTTTTTTTTAGAGAGAGAGTGGGGGGGGGAGACAATATTGACCTGAGAGACACATGGATTGTGTCTCTCTGCACACACTCCAACCAGAGCTAGTGACCAAGCCTGCAACCCAAGTACGTGCCCTTGATCTGAATCAAGCCCGCAGTCCTCAGGCCAACGTTCTAACCACCGAGCCACTGGCTAGGGCAAGGTTAGGGACTTGGGGAGCAGATGGGCCTGCCAAGGTCATCTGGGGGACTGGCTGGCCCTTCTGGGCCCGTTAACGCCTAGGGCAGGCTGCTTTGTACCGGCAGCGCTAGGAGGAGGGGGGCACGCTGAGACCGAGGCTGCCCTGAGATGACTGTGTCTCCAGGACAGCCGGGCATGGAGAAGCCCTGGCTCACTCCCAGGCCCTTGGCTGAACCAAACCATCCCCACCTGGAAATGGACACCCTCCATCCCGGTGGTGCCCCACCATCCACCCCTTGCCCTGCAGCCAGGTAGCCACGAGAGCAGGCTGCTGGGGCAAGCGAAGGAATCATCGTCCGCTCTCTCCCTGGCCACGCAGACAGCGAACAAAGGGCTTGACAGGTGAAGGTGGCTTATAGGCCAGGCGGAGGCAGCCAGACGATCTGCCTCGCCCCGTTTCCAGCCAGGATTTATCCTGCACCCCCACACCTGTAAGAGCCAGCCAGTTCCTGTCCGCCCCCGACACTGAAGTGAGTCAGAAAACACAGAGGGCCCTGAGCTGGCTGGGCTGGCGGGGGCAGGAGGGAGAACTCCACAGAGGTTGCCCACACAGGAGTGTTCTGTTACCAGCTGTTCCAGGAGTTACTGAGTCTGTGGGGGAGGTGGGACGGGATGGGGGTGTGGGTAGCAAGAAGAAATCCATCGTTGTTGATTTCACCTTCTGGGAGGGTCCTTTGCTTTATACCTCACATTTGTTCATATTAGGAACTAGAGGCCCAATGCATGAAATTTGTGCACTTTGGGGGGGTCCCTCAGCCCGGCCTGTGCCCTCTCACAGTCTGGGAGTCCTCGGGGGATGTCCAGCTGATGGCTTAGGCCTGCTGCCGGCGTCAGTTGGACATCCTAGCGCCGCCACCAATGCGGGAGAGGCTCCCACCACCACTGCTGGCCTCACCAGTCCTGAGCCCAACTTCCGGCTGAGTGGCACTCCCCCTGTGGGAGCACACTGACCACCAGGGGGCAGCTCCTGCATTGAGTGTCTGCCCCCTGGTGGTCAGTGCATGCCACAGTGTGCAGTTGAGGGGTCTTAGCATATTTCTCTTTGATTGGTTGAATGGGCAACTGGACACAGCATATTAGGCTTTTATGATATAGGAGGATACTGAGCACTTGTGGTGCCCTGGGCACTGTTCAAGGTGGGAACACAGAGTCTGCCTGACCTGGCTCCTGCCAATGATGGGAAGTGCTGGGAGCAGAATATTCACGGGTTCTCACAACCACCTGTGAGGAACTGGCTTTGCGGGGAAGCAGGTTTGTCAGGGGACCCAACCCCAGGCGGGCTGGGACCTAGTTTCCTGCAGTTCCCACCAGGCCTGGAGCTGAAGCCTTCTCTGGAGCAGTGTCCTAAAGCCGAGCTCCTACTGTGAGCAGGCCAGCCCTTCATACAAGCCCTCTGATTTAGCGTTCGCAGTAAAATGTGAGAAGCCAACATTCCTGCTCCCACTATTTACAGATGCAGAAAACTGAGGCTCAGAGGAAGGATTTGCTTGAGGTCAGACAGCCAGTATGTGGGGCCCAGCCTGGTCTAGCGTAATCTCTGCCAAGGTTCCCACAGGGCCAGCATGTGCAGTGCCCCTGAGACCCAGGCTGCAGGAATCCATAGGCCTTACGGAGCGAGTGTGTCTCCGTGAGCAGCCTCAGGTACAGGAAGGCAGACTATTTCCTCACTTAGCACAGGTACAGTGTGCCTGGTGGACAAGGCATGTCCCTGGTCACTGGAAGAGCACAAAGGGCAGCCCGAGGCGATGGAGCTGAGTCATCCTTGCTGATCTCTGGAAGCTGCTTCCCAGGTGGTCGGAGGGCTGGCTTGGGACCAAGCAGGTGACTGGCTGGTCATGGAGGGAGGTGGGACCAAGCCACAGAAGTCCTGAGGTCTGAAGGTAACGGACCAGGTGAGGCAGGCTGTCACTCCAACCGGAGTCAGATGTGTCCTCACCCAGCAGGCACCAGGAGCTCTGGGAAAAGCCTCTGGGAGAAAGTCCCTGCCCTCCCAGCCCCCAGGGCTGCCTGCTCCCCAGACTCTTCAGATGCTGAGCCCATGCCAGAGTGAGGAGGCAGGAGGCTGGACCACTGCCTGGTCACCCCAGCAAACTCCCTGCTCCCCACCAGCTGTGGGGCCCAAAGGGCATTCCAGCTCCAGCACCTGGTGCTGGCTCACCAGCTGATACCCAGGCCTAGTGCCTGCAGGGAGAGGTAGCAGCTCATGCTACAGATGAGGAAACGGGCTCAGGGAAGCAAAATTATCCTGCCCAGACCAGGGACCGAGTGTTCTCTCCTCTCCATGACCGGCCTGGCCGCCTGGTGACTCCCCATCCGGGAGCTGGGAGGGTGCATGTGCTGTGGACGTACTTGCCAGTTAACACACCCAGGGGTCAGAGGCGGATGAGTCACACCTCCTCAGCTGGAGCCCAGGATCTGCCTGGGGGGGCCCTTGACACCTCACGTATGGCTGGCAGCGGGCCTCCAATGGGGCCCACTCAGGCAGAGAGCCGAGTGCTGCCGGCCACTGCGGCTCAGCGAGGTCAGGGCCAGGGGGTGCAGGAGCCAGGACTCCAACCCCACAGTGTGGCTCCAAGTCCGCCTTGACCCCTCCTCTATGCCACCTCTCTGGTCCACCCAATGCCCGGCGTCACCTCTATCCAGAGCACCCCAGGCACTCCGAGCTGGCACAGTACCGCTCACCTCTTCCTCGCCACCCTCCCTCCTGCTTCTGTCTCACACCTCCACGGAGCCTGGGCCACTGGAACAACATGGCTCCGAACAGATCCCTCAATAAATCAGGCCTGTCCGCACCCCAGACACCATCCAGCCTGCACAGCCTGGCCCTCTGGCCTCGGGCCATCTTGGGTCCAGCTGGCAGCTTGCAAACGAGTCCTGCATCGGGGCTGAGAAACTGATGTTCGTTAATAGGAAACCTTGGTACTTAATTGGTATTGATGTCCCCACACGCACACCTCAGAGTTGATAGATGATGCTGTGCCTGCTGGCGTCAGGCAGGGAGAGGGCTGATTAACACAGCTGTGCCAGGGCCCTCATCTTGCCCATCCTCCCTGGACTGCGTTTTAGCCCCCACTCTGGTTGCTATACAGGGGAGGGGGGGGGCTGACTTTATTTGTACATCCCAGTTCCTCTCTCTTCCTCAACCAACTCCTTCCTGCCTCTTCCCTGAAAACCGTGGAACTGAAATCAGACAGATGGCGCTGAAGACCCAGTTGTTTCTGGCCAGCTCTGTGATCTTAGGTAGTTACATAATCTCTCTGAGCTCCAGTGTTTTCCTCTTCAAGCTCTAAAGCAGAGGAGACCCGGGTTCTAGAACAAGCGCAAGGCCTGAAAGGTAGCAGGGCGTCCAGCACCGGTGCCCTGTGGACACCCCTCTTCATGCTCACGTTCCCTCTCCTCCTCCCTGTCCACCCTAATAATTCCCACTGCAGGACCTGGCTGCACGGCGGCTCCTCCAGTAAGTCTTCTATGCTCTCCATGCTGGCTCGGGCCCTCCTCTGGACTCCCACTCTCTGGTGCCTCCATCTTTCATTACTGCAAAGAACCTGTCCGACTAAGCCACATGTGTCAAACACAAGGCCCTCGGGCCAAATCCGTCCCGCCAGGCCTTGCAATGTGGCCCTCACCGCGCTGTCATCACTGCACTCCGCTGCATTTCCATCACAATGACAGTTTATGACTGTTCAGTAAACCATTCGGCCCGCGATTTAGGCTGGATTTTAGATTTTGGCCCCTTCTCTGATTGAGTTCGACACCCCTAGGTCACTAAGCGCTCATACACGAATGTTACAGGCCCCTCCCTAAGAGGTTTGCACAAATAGGGAGGAAGGGATGCAGAGTATAATCTCCCTCCAACTAACGGGTTCCTTCGCAGGCCCCTCGCGCCCCAGGCCCGGGCTGAGACCTGGCAGGGGGCTCCGGTCAGGTGGCTTCTCCTGGGCTCTGGGACAGCAGCCAGGGCTCGCTCAGCCTCTCCTCCAGCCCCTGCTGCCTGCCCCGGGCCCTGAGGCCTCACAGTGCTCTCCTAGCCAAAGCTCAGTAACTTCTCACTGAACATCGTCCATAGGTTCCGTGACTTTAAGCAAAATGACATCTAACAAAACCAGTTTTATTTCAGCCTAATAGATATCAACTAGCGTGAGGTTCCCATGGCATCTCCTCAATGTTATAATTCGACGACATTGAACAAAATGACGTTATCCAGGCACCTGCTGTATTAAGGCCATCTGCTCTTCCAAGCATCTCATTAGCCCCCTGACGCTGACCCGGCGTCTCTGGGGCCAACCCCAAGCCCAGCAGCAGTCCATCCATCTTCCTGCCAAACCCTCAGCGAACATCGATTCCCAGCCCCGGGCTGGGCCCTGGGCGGCAGTTTTCCTAGCCACCGGCTCCCAGGGCAGCCTCTGGGTAGCCAGCCTCACACTGTGACCCTGGGGCTCTCTGACCTCATGTCCGATGGGGTCCCGCCCCTCCTGAAACCCGCCTGGTGAAAGCTCCTGTGCTCCAGCAGGCCTGGGAGCCCTCGGGGTCTCACTGCAGCCCCTCCCAACCACCCTGGACCCCGCCCGCCTGGCTTCAGTGGCAGGAGCCCACTTATTGCTCCTGCCTGCACCCTGCCTTGGCACAGGCTGTTGCTCCACCTTCAGGCCCTCCCTACCTTTTCCCAGAAAAGTGCATGTTGATTGCTATCTTCTCTGGACTCCTGCTCGGATTGCCCGGGAAGGCTGGAGTGGCCTCTGCCGGTTCAGACTGCCTGCTCTCTCACAGCCCCCCCCCACATGCTGTCCTCTCTTCTTTTGCTTTTTGTCTCCTAGAAGGGAGAGACCAGGTCAAACTCATGCCACCTGTGTCTTCCCCCAAAGGCCTAGCTCAGGGCAGGCACTCCAATGTTTGGGGGCTAAAGGAGGGACAGATCGTGTCTTTCTTTCCCTGGCATCTCTGACCTCGTGTATCAGATATCTGCTGTGTGCCACTCTGGGCCAGGCTGCACTGCCCTCCATTAACCAGGGCCTCTGGCTTCTTTATTCGGCTCCAGGGGCCAAAGAGACCTTCAGAAGTAGGAGGCCCTGCCCTGGCCGGTGGCTCAGTTAGTTGAAGCTTTGTCTCACACCAAAAAGGGCACATACCCAGGTTAGGGGTTCCATCCCAGTGGGGGCATGTACGGGAGGCAACCAATTGATGCTTCTATCCCACATCAATGTTTCTCTCTCACTCTCTCTCCCCCTCCCTGCCTTCCTCTCTTTAAATATTAAATTTTTTTTATTTTTATTTTTAATGTAGGAGGCCTCAAAGTCCTGCCAGAGGCCTGGCTGCCTGAGAGTTGAGGAGAGACCAGGCCGCTGGGGAGGGTTTCCACGGAGCAGCCCCTCCCCGGGGCCTGGGGTTTCATGCAGGTTCAGACTGGGAAGCTGTGGCTCTCTGGCTGGGAGAGCTTGTCTCCTGCCCGTCCCAGATGGAGGCCATCCCAGTCGGTCGCCTGTCAGTGCCTCAGAGGTGACTGTGAGGAGCCGCAGCCCAGCGTGGATGTTAGTCCCTCCCTTTACTGTGCAGGCTCTCACCGTCACCAAGGATCGGGCTCTGTCGGATGCGCTGATGTTTTCCCGATGCTGCCTGGCGCTGGTAGAGCCAGCCCCAGGACCAGGCCCGGATACCAGCTCTGCCCAGATTTACTACTTGGCTCCGGTCAAGCTGCCTCACCTTCTGGAGCCTCAGCTTTGGCTTCTGAGGATGGAGGCAATATTCCTTGCCTGCTCGGGCTGGAGGTGTGAGGCCGCAGGGAGACCCGGGCCGTTTGGTGCTGCCCTCCAGGGCACACTCCGCTGCAGCCTGCGGCCTGCATGTGGGGTGGAAACCTTGGCAGAGACATGGGAGGAGGAGCACTGGACCCGGGTCAGGCCCTGGGGCCGGGCCATTGAAGCAGCTGCTCCCCCAGCTGGGTCCCTGCCTCCCTGGGAGAGGCGACTGCCACTCTGACCCCTGGGCCTGCGGCAGATGGCAGGTGGCAGGCAGTGACCAGGCCCAACAGCTGCCTGTGGTCAGGGAGGGGCCCTCCCAGGTGCCCGGCAGCCAGAAGGTGTGCTGGGGAGGCACGGAGGCCGCAAGGTCTCAGGCCCCAGCCGGAGCTGATCAAGCTTATTGGCGAGCGGTGAGGGAGGGAGGGAAGTGGTCGGCTCTGCAACCACTGAAACTGATTGATGGGTTAATGCGGAGGTTTCCACCGCCACAGGCTGTGCTGGGAAAGGGGAGGGGCCACAGGGCAGCCAGGGCTGCGGGGAGGCCAGCTGGGACCCCATGTGACAGTGTCTCCTGAGCCAGGAGCACTGCCTGGCCAAGGCAGGAGCACGGGGTTTGGGTCAGGCGTGGGCCTAGGACCTGAAGCCCATGAGGCCCGAGGATCTGAAGGGCACTCTCCTAAGGAAGGGGACTGCGAGCCGGAGGTTAGGGTGTGGGGAGCTGTGGGGTGGGGAAGAGGGCTGATCCAGAACCAGAAAGAACAAAATAAACACACCTTGGAAACCATGGAAACCGAGAGCAGAGGCCTGGGAGGCGGAGGAGGGGCGGCTCTCTGGAGAATTACACCGCAGCCGGCTGAATCCGGCCTCTGCGCAGCACCAGCTATGTGGCCTGAGGCAAACCACTAGGTCCCTCGGACTGTTGATTTCTTCAGCTGTAAAATGGACACATTATAATGATCCCGCAAAGCTGTTTTGATAATTAGGTTGGAGAATGTAACTCCACAGAAGAGTCTTAGGAAGTGCTCACTAGTACTGGCCACATTGGCTGCTAGTATTAACCAGAACGGGGCGTGGAGGGGAAGGGCTTGGTGAAGGTGGAGGGGGAGGCAGGGTGTAGGAGCTGCTGATGCAGGGACGGGAGCGGGCCTGCTCTCCTGCCCGACAGTCTGGGGGCTGCCCGTCTGGGGGTGCTCTAAGCTGTATCCATTCATTTCACCACCCAGGGGTGTCCCCTGGGCTGGAACCCCAGCTCAGCCACCCTCCTGGGCTCTGGCTTTGCCGCATCCCCTCCCCTGGCAGCGCCTGGCCCGGGGGAGGGGGTGACAGACACAGGACACCAGCGGAGTGCGGCGGACACGGTTTATTTCGCTCCGGCGGGAGTCAGGGCGGGGCCAGCCTCCTCCCCGGGCTCCCCGTCCCAGCCGCCGCCCGGAGGCCTGGCGTCCCCGGGGCAGGGGCAGCCGTCGGGGCCCGGGGACACGGGCCGGACGCGGCGGCGGGCGCGGCGGGAGCGCGGGGGGCGGCGCGCCCCGGGCCACAGGCGGCGGAGGCGCGCGCGGAAGTGGCGGGAGGCGAGCGCGTAGACCAGCGGGTTGAGGCAGGAGTTGGCGTAGGCCAGGCAGTGCGAGGCCAGGCGGCAGGCGTAGGTGGCCGGGCTGAAGGCGAAGCGGCCGAACCAGAAGCACAGGATGAGCGCGTGGTGCGGGCCCCAGCACAGCGCGAACAGCGCCGCCACCGCCAGCATGGCGCGCCCCGCGCGGCCCGCCGCCCTGCGCCGCGCCCCCGCCGCCGCCGCCGCCGCCGCGCCCGCCGGGCCCACGGCCGCCCGCAGGCAGCGCAGCGCGCGCGCGTACGCCAGGCTCACCACGGCCACGGGCAGCAGGTAGCCGGCCGCGAAGGTGGCCACGTCCAGGGCGCGGCGGCGCGCGTCCTCCCAGGCGGGCACGCAGAGCTCGCCGGCGCCGTAGCGCACCGTGCCGTAGTAGCTGAGGTAGGGCGCCGCCAGCAGCGCCGCCAGCAGCCACACCAGCCCCACGGCGGCGCGCGCGTGGCGCGGGGTGCGCAGGGCCCGCGAGCGCAGCGGGTGCCGCACGGCCAGGTACCTGCGGGGGGGGGGCGGTCAGCCGCATCCGCGCCCCCACCGCGGAAATGGAGCCTGGGGGTTGGTGGAGCAGGGGGTCACCACTCAACCTGCCCCCCGGGTGGTAGTGATTAAGGGGGTTTACGGGCCAAGCGCTTAGAGAAGTGCCGGGAAGTGCAGAGTAAAATGACTTGGCCAAGGTCATCAGCTAGACAGTGAGCCTGGATTTGACCCCAAGTTTCAAGCCATGAAGGCAGCCATGGATGATGTCAACCAGGCCAGGCATGGGTGGTAATACATATCTGAGTTCGTTCGTGTATCCCTTTCCTCATTCATTTCCCTCACAGGGCCCCTAGCATGTGCCAGACCTGGTGAGGGCGCTTGAGACACAGAGACCTTTAGGGGAAGGTCCTAACGGAGTTGGGAAGGGCAGGATGGTCCCTGCAAGCCCGCCCTGCAGGTGCCCAGAGGCTGGTAGGTGATGGCCAGAGCTGCTCCTTTCCTCTCTCCCATCTCCCTTTTGGGTCCCCGGTTCTCTCTGTCCTGAGGCCAGTGAGCGCTGGTCAGGTCTTCCCGCCCCGGCCCAGCCCGGTCCCAGGCACACCTGTCCACGGAGACGGCGGCCAGCGTGAAGCTGCTGGCATACATGGTGAGGTAGATGAGCAGGTGCACAGCCTTGCAGACGAGGGCCCCGAAGAGCCAGGCGTCCAGCGTGTAGATGGCGGCCTGGAAAGGCACGCAGCACAGGATGAAGCAGAGGTCGGCCACGGCCAGGTTGAGGATGAACAGGTCAGTAGTGCTGCCCGGCTCCTGCCACACCCCGGGGCCGGGCTGCAGCAGCACGGCCAGCACCAGCCCGTTGCCCACCGTGCCCAGCAGGAAGATGAGGGCAAAGACCACGGGCACTGCCACAGCCCCCACGCTCCCTGGGCTGTCCAGCGAACTGTTCTGGGCATCAGCCATCTCTCCAGCAGATGACCACCTGGGGAGAGAAGCTGGACTTCTCAGGCAGGGCTCCCAGCCCTGGTCACAGGGTCTGGTTTCCTCAGCCTGGGCCTGGCTAGATCCCCTGGGCTAGATGCTCCTGGGGCGGGGGGGGGGGGGGGGGGGGGGGGGGGAAGAGCCCTATGGTGCAAGCGCCTGGCAGTTACATTGGTGTCTGAGGTGGGTTTGCCAGCTTCCTAGAGAACACCCCCTAGTGCTAAGTGAGAAGGGCTGACTGGGGAGGTGATGGACACCTCCAACCAATGGTGCAGGTAGACACAGGCGGAGGGGGTGAGTAGAGGGGCACCCCATCCTCGGGAGCAGGTATATTTCCTTTTCAGTGGGGCATCTGAAGCTCAGGGGAGACTCTTGGACATGGGTCAAGGCCAGCAAAACCTGGGGGAGTCCAGTTTGGTGAGAGCCCCCAGTAGCACAGCTGGGAACTCCAAATATAGGTCCCCCTCCCCACCCCTCCCCGCACATGAGAAAGTCTGGGCCGAGAGCGGGCACAGGGAAGCTGAGGATCACACTCTGAGCGGCAGAAGTGGGGCTGCTGCCATCCTGGTGCTGACTCCCGGGCTGGAGCGCTCCCGAGAGCCTGTCTGTAACCGGTGCCGCTGAGAAAACCTGTGTGCGTGCATGTGCACGTGTGTTTGTGCAAGCTGTGTCCTCCCTCACCCTACCCCACCCCACATCGGCTCCTACCTGCGGATTCCCCCTGAAGCCTGGGACCCCTAGGTGGGTGGGACAAATTTAGGGCAAGGGGAACAGGCAGGGGGAGGTAAGAAAATAGATGTGCTGTACCCCCCCTCCCCCCAGCCAGCATGCACCAGACCCTCCCAGTGCAGGATGGGTAACTCTTACCTGGGTCCTGGGCTCTAGGCTCCCGCTCGATCCTGGGTGAACCGTCAGGCTGGGGCTGCCCCAGCTCCGTGGCCACCGCTTGGTGCCTCCCTCAGATGCAGAGCTGCCTCTCACGCCTCCCTCTTCTCCTTTAAGGCCCCTCCTCTGCCGAGCGGGACTTGGGCAGTCGCTCCCGAGTGCCCAGTGGCCACCCCCCTCAGCCCCGGACATCCCCCAGGTGCATGCTCTTCTGCCAGGCTCTCCTCTTTGCTTCCTTTGGGCAGTGAGTAACCCATTGATCTTGCTCTCTGAGAATTGCTTTGTAGTTAACCCCTCTGTGCCCAGGGCCCTGCCTGAGGATTCCACTCCCCATCCTCCCCTCTCCCTGCTCCGACCCAAGTCCAGAAAGGATTCCTAGTCTTGAATGGGGTGTCGTAGGCTGGGAAAGCAGAATGAGTGCCTTTTCTGCATTCTTCAGGTGAGGCCCCTCCCCAGACCCCGAGAACCTGGAGACGTATCAGTGCGGCCCAGGGGTTAAGTCTGGCTGGACACTGGAGAGTGTGTATCAGCCTGAGGAGTCTGGCTTAGCCAGAGGGCAATGGGGAACTAGGAAGAAGTTTTAGAGCAGGGATATAACCTGCCACTTTATTTTGTAATTAACTTATCACGGCTGCGGTGAAAAGGATGCACAGATTGGCAGTGATCTAACAAGTGACCTGTTAGATGCCTTTTTTTTTTTTTTTTTAACATATTTTATTGATTTTTTACAGAGAGGAAAGGGGAGGGATAGAGAGTTAGAAACATCGATTCAGCTGCCTCTTGCACACCCCCTTCTGAGAATGTGCCCGCAACCAAGGTACATGCCTTTGACCCGAATCGAACCTGGGACCCTTCAGTCCCCAGGCTGACACTCTATCCACTGAGCCGAACCAATCAGGGCTGTTAGAGGCCTCTTCACATGCCAACAGCCAGACAGGTTAAAGGTCTTGGAGAATGGCGGCTTAGTCCAGGGGTTCCGGCCGGACCTCTCAGAGGAGTGGACCACATGGCCAAAGGGATACAGGCCGGCACCTAGGGGTGCGGTGCTGACCGCAGGGAGTGAAGAGGTGGGAGGGACTGCATGGTCTTTCTAGAAGCTGGGAGGGTGGAACGAACGTCCAGGGGGAAGTCTGGGAGGGTGGAAGTAGTATGAGGGGTGCTGACCAAGCCAAGCCTTGCATCAAGGCCAGAGGAGCTAGGCCCGGGGTTTCTGGGAGCGCTCAGCAGTGCTGCTCTAGCCTATGGCTCTCACCAGGTGCAGACAACCCCTAAACTGAAGATATTAGGACTCAGACCTAGACTCCAAATCTGAATTCAGAGCTAGCAGGCTGAATTAAGGCATTGCCGCGGGCTCTTATGAGCACTGAAAGGCAGGCTGTAGGATCCTAGACTCAAGAGTGCTGGGTTTTAGAATCACAATCACCCTTTATGAATTGAATGTGCCAATCGACTCCCAGAAGCCCGGGCTCCCTAATGTGGCAATGCCTGCACCTGGGGAGCCCTGAGATCCCTGACATACTGTCCTACCTCCCCTTGGGGGCCCCCAGCCCACAAGGCCACTCCTTACCCCTAGCTGGGCTCTGGCAAACGAGGGCACTCCCAGCAGCGGTGAAGCTGAGCAGCTTTGATGGTAGATGCAGAGGGAGGATAGAGGGGACATGGAAAGCCTGGCCTCGGGGCAGGCAAGAAGGCATGTCCTCATGGCCAGCACCAGCGTGCCTCTAGCACCCTCCTCCCTCCACTCCGACTTCTGTTCCCGGCGGCCACAGCTTGAACCCGTGCCCACTGCAAAGGATGTGGGTGGTGTGCCCTGGGAGCGGTCCTCTGAGCCGCCAGCCCTGCTGTAAGAAATGCCACTGACCCATGACCGGCCCTCAAGCCTCTTGCGAGTGTCTAGTATGTGCCAAGCCCAACTGCATGCAACCAGAGCTGCTGCTCCTCAGTGCTTCCCATGGCCCCTTCCGGACGGCCATGGACCAGGCCACCACATACTGGCCAGCTGCACGGTGCACTAGTGGCCAGGCCCAGGATGTCCCAGCTGCTTATGGTGTCCATTGGGGGAAGCTAGCCAACAGCTAGTGGGCCTGAGCCGGGCGCTCTGGCTCTGCTGGGTAGGGCGCACCTACAGTGACTATGATCGTGGCTGCCAGGAATGTATCGTGCCACCGGCAGACTTTACATATCAAGCTACAGTCTATGCACCCTTGCTGCTATAGCAGTGCATGTGGCACCAGGTGCCTTCCACTGGTGGCAGGAGCATTCAAGGGTTCTTGCTGATGTGGCCACAGCAGCCCCTCCCCCTTGCTGCATCCCCCAGCACCCTGGGCTCCTTGACCCCACCTTCAAGCTCTTCCAGATCACAGGTTAGGACTCCAGAACCCCCGTGTTAAGATCCTGCAGGGTTGGGCTGGAGCTCAATCAGATAGTCCACCCCATCATTTCCAAGGAAAGGGGAGGCTGGGATGCAGGGCATCACAGACCTTGTCCTAGTTCCCTGTTAATAAGGCCTTATCAGCCTTCCTGCTCTAGCAGCAAACTGCGCAAGAGCTTCCCAAGGCTAATCACCGAGAGCCAGCCCCCGCCCGCACCAGTGCCCATAAGGCTGAGTGGGGAGGGCAAGGGGAAAAGACCGTGTGTGTGTGTGTGTGTGTGTGTGTGTGTGTGTGTGTGTTGGGGGGATGGGGGTACTATCTCCAATAGGAACGCAGCGAGGCGTGGTGGACAAAGGTGGATGGGGCCTTCACAGCAGCCAATCACCTCCTGGCCTTGCCCGCGAAGCAGCCCGGAGTCCAAGGCCTGGAGTCTGGAGGGGCGGGGCCATAGCGGCCGGAGTCTTAGCTCGCGGCGCCCCCTGGCGGCTGATCATCAGGCCATTAGGCCTTGAGATGAGGGTGCAAGAAGGCCGGCATTAACATAAATCCAGGCTCCGTGCTGGCAGGGGGGTGAGGGGATGAGGCACACACAGAGAATGGGGCCCAGAGTGGCTGGAACACAAGGTTCCAGGCACAGGGGCCTCTCCAGGAGTGACCCACAATCTTTCCTTTGGGGCTTGAATCCTCAGCCTCTCGCACAAACATGGGATGGGGTCCATCCTTCTATTCTGGCAGCTGTAAGTGGTCCTTCAGATGGGAGGAACACCCAAGGCTAGACTCCGGAGGCTGCAGAGCAGGGGCGGCCCCTGCTGTATCAGCCCAGCAGCCTGGGTCTCCTCTTAATGTGGGGAGGTGTTCAGCTCTGAGGTCTGCTTGCAGGAGCCTGCCCAGAGCCCCGTCCTGCCTGCTGCTTCACTGCTCAGAGAGAATAAAGCAGACCAACGCGTCACAGCAATTTCCACGTTTGTTTCACACTCAGGGCCACAAGCACCGGCCTGGCCCCAGGACTCGGACAGGGCTGAGCCTCCGGCCTGGGCTGACGTGGAGGGCGGGCTCAGGGCAATGCCCCGTGCCGCCGCCCCACCTCCACGAAGGCCTCCACGCAACGGTCGATGTCCTCCTCGCTGTGCACCGCGGAGATCTGCACCCGGATCCGGGCCTTGCCCTTGGGGACCACTGGGTAGCTGAACCCGATGACAAAGATGCCTGGGAAGGTGGAGAGAGCCAACCTGGGACTCACTGGAGCCTGCAGGCTTTGGGGCATGACACACAGCTCCTACTTCCTAAGGATCGCAGAGAGCAAGGGGGCAGCCCATGGTCTCTTCGACATGGACTGCCTCGTGGCTGGGTTTCCGCATTAGGACAGCTGGTCAAAAAGGGGAGTAGGGTGGGGACAATGGGGAGTATCACAGTCTAAGGGTTCGTTCCTCCCTCTTTTCTCTCAGGACCCACAGCCAGTCCTTTCGTCTGGTCTCCTCACCTTTCTTTAGCATGTCGTCCGCCATGCCAGAGGCCAGCCGGGCATCACCCAGCATCACCGGGCAGATGGGGTGATTGACTCCCGAGATGGTGAAGCCAGCAGCCTTCATCTTACTGCGGAACCTGTGGGCACAAACGGTGTCACAGGCCCACTGGGGGCTAGGGATCTTTCACACCCACTCCTGATGGGCACAGATCTGTGCCGAAGTCTGCAGAGACCACAGACAGAGGTGCAGTCAGAAAGTCAAATGGGGAGCCAGGCAGAGGAAGAAACAGACCAGAAAGAGGTTGAAAGACAGAATTACATAAGATGGGCAGACGCCAAGCTGCGTCCCAGTGAAACAGGCGGGAGATGTGGTGTGAGCAGAGGTGGCACCTGTAGGCAGGGCTGGGCCAGCACATAAGGCAGGCCTCATCAGCTCCCCCCCAGCCTTTCCCACCCCCGCCAGGGACTGCACCGCTCGGTCTTGGCTGCCATAGACTGGACAATGGAGTTGTCTTCCATGAGCATGTCCAAGGCCTTGGAGGCACAGCCGACGACAGCAGGCGGCAGGCTATTGGAGAAGAGGTAGGGCCGGGCCCGCTGCCGGAGCAGGGACACCAGGGGCCCAGGCCCCGTCGTGTAGCCCCCTGAGAAACAAGGGCAGAGGTGGGGGTAGCCGAGAGGATAGTCCATGCTGCCCTCTGTCCGCAGTCCCAGCTGTCCCCTCCTCACCTCCCCGGAGACTCCTCTAGGGCCCTGCATGTGGACAAGGGGACCTCAGGGGCACAACCCATAGGCACCTGATGCTCCGCCCAGCGCCTTCCCCAGTGTGGAGTTGATGATGGTGACCTGGTCCTTCACGCCCAGCAGCTCATCCGTGCCCCTGCAAGGAAAGCTGCCACTGCCCCCACTGGCCGCCTGAGCCCTCAGCAGTCACGGAGGAGCTGGAGGCTGGCCTCCTGGTTTCCCTCCCACCCTCAGGAGCCCGACCCAAGGCCTCAGGGGCCACATGCTCCCACCGTCCTGTGGGCCCCAGGAAGCCAGTGGCATGGCATTCGTCCACAAAGACCAGGGCATCGTATCGAGATGCGAGGTTGCAGATCTCCTGCAGGGGTGCAATGTCGCCATCCATAGAGAAGGCCCCGTCAGTGGCCACCAGGCGTAGTCGATGCTTCTGCAGGGTAAGGCGAGGACAGGTGGCGGCTGGTGTCATGAGCTGGGTGAAACCACCCACCTTCTGAGCTACTTGGGGCTCAAAGAGCTCACTTTGCCCGGTGCCCAGCACAGAGGTGGGTACATAAGCACTATAGTATTGGGACTGGAACATCTTCCTCATCCCTCCTCTCTGGGCCGCACCCATCCCTGCCAGGGCAGTGGGAGCACACAGCCCCGATGCCCTGTGTCCCCTTCAGAGGGCAGCGTGGGGTGGGGCCAGTTCTTCCCATAAGTTCATCGCATCACCATGCCTAAGAGCCTGCCACACTAAGGTACCAAGGTGGCAGGATGCAATGGAAAAGAGCTCTGGGTCTGAGGGACATGGGTTCCAATCCGGGCTGTTTCCAATGTGCAGGCTGTCTGTGTGGACCTGGGCTTGCCGCACCTGAGCCTCCTTCAGCTTGGCCTCTAGGTCGGCCATGTCCAGGTGGCGGTAGCGGAACTTGTGGGCCTTGCAAAGACGAATGCCATCGATGATGGAGGCGTGGTTCAGCTCATCGGACAGGACTGCGTCCTCCGCGGTCAGCAGGGCCTGGAAGAAGGCAGGGGGGTAGACCATCACCCAGCCTCCTGGTGTTCTCCCTCTCTGATTCCCCCGAGTCCACATTTCACTGCCAACCACGGCATTTCGTTGGGCAGGGGGGCAGGGCGGCAAGGAGCCCTCTGCCTCTCTCTGGGGCCCCTGCCACCCCCAGCCTTCCAGCTGATGTAGGTTATCCCCCAGATACCCTGAAAGTTCGCCTCCTTGCAAGCCTCCGGATCCTTTCTGAAGCACATACTGGCCTAACCTGACCTCCCTAAGAAATGACCACTGGAGCCTCTAGCCATGGCACTGGCAGCCTGTCAGGGTCTCCTGACTGCCCACTCCTTCTACAGCCTAGCAAGCCTCACCAACTCCCACCCATGGCCCCGACATACCTCAAAGAGGCCGGCATTGGCATCAAAACAGCTGGGATAAAGAATGGCATCCTCGCGCTGGTGGAAGTGGGCTATCTTTTTTTCTAGATCCTTGTGGATGCTCTGAAGAAAGCGAGTGAGACGGGTTAATGCCTGCAGGGGCCCATGGCACAAGTCCTGGGGACAGAAGGTCATAAACACACCCAGCCTAGGAGGCTCCCTCCTTGCTTCACAAGGTTCCTCAGAGCCCACAGGAATCAGGCAAATGGTTCTCACTGAGGAGCTAGGGACTTGCTCGGGGGCCCTTCCTGGTCGGCTCTTCTTTTTGTAATGAGGGGTGGACAGTGAAACTATGGGTACTGATGGCAAAAAAAGATGTGTCTTGCTAATATCAAGCTGAGTGTCTTTTTTGGTTGCTTTATGGCAGTGTTTCCCAAACTTCTCTCATGAGAATCACCTGGTGGAGTTGTTAAAATACAGATTCCTGAATCCCAACTAAGAAGTACTAAACTACAATAGAATTTTTGGGAACATATAGGTATAATTGTATACTTAACTAGTAAGTATACAATTATACAATTTGGGAACATATAGGTAAAATTGTATACTTACTAAGTAAGTATACAATTTTACTTATATGTTCCCAAAAATTCTAGTTTAGCACTTTTTAGTTGGGATTCAGGAATCTGTATTTTAACAACTCCACCAGGTGATTCTCATCATGAGAGAAGCTTGGGAAACACCGCTTTATGGAAAAGAAGAGAATTACATAAGTAACTCTAAGCTCATTTGGATCTTGAAATCTTAGATTGAGAACTGCCCAGTCTGGGTGAGGATTTTGAGCATGGACTCCTGAGCCAGGCCACCTGGGTTCAAATCCTACCATGAAGGCCTGTGTGCCCTTCAGTAAGACTCTGGGCCTCAGTGTCCTCTTTAACAGGGACAACACTGATCACTGAGGATAGTTCTGAGCATTAATGTAATGTTCTTAAAACAGTACCTGACACATAGTAAGCACAGTAAGTTTCATGTTTACATGTTTATTTTGAAACACTACAAAATAAAACAATAACCAACATTCATTGAGCACTGCTGTGTGTCAAGCACTGTTCTAAGCATTTTTAAATGTATTAACTCTTTAATTTGTAAAGACCTAATAAGTACTATTATCCCAATTTTATCAATAAAAGGATTGAGAATCAGAGAGGTTAAGTCACTTGCCCAGAGTAACAGTCAATAAAAGGTGTTGCTGGGCCCCGGCCGGGTGATTCAATCAGTTGGAGTGTTGTCCCATACACGAAAAAGTTTTGTGTTCGAATCCCGGTCCGGGCACATACCTAGGTTTCGGGTTCAGTTCCCTACTGGGGTGTGTGTGGGAGGCAACGAACGCTGTTTCTTTCTCACATCCAAGTCTCTCCCTCTCTCCTTTCCTCTCTCTCTTAAATCAGTAAACACATCCTCAGGTGAGGATCAAAGGAAAAAAAGGTGGTGCTGGGAATTGGGCTTTAGCCCAATTGCTCCAGAGCCGTATCCCTCAATCCCTGCCTTCTGTTCTTCCTTCCCTGGGGGACAGGTGGGCTCTGTTCGGCAGGTGGGAAAACATGCCGGAGGAGGTGTTTCACAGCAGACAGAAGCCTGAACCCAGTCTTTCTAGTGAACAGCTCTGGGCCGAGAGTGGCCCACAGCCCTGGGAGGGAATGAGCTGAGCTGGCTAAACCAGTCCTGCCGACTGTGGGAAGCAGACAGCTGGGGTCAGTGCCCAATGCCGGGGACAAGGCCCCCCTCTACCCGCCCGCCCCCTTCCCCACATCAGCGCTGTATACCTGGGTCCCACAGATGAAGCGGACAGAACTAAGGCCAGCTCCGAACTCCTTCAGGGTCTGCAAGCCTGCCTGGATCACCTCGGGGTGGCTGCTCAGGCCCAGGTAGTTGTTGGCACAGAAGTTAAGGATTTCTGAAGGGGGGGACAGAGAGCAGACAGCAGCCCAAGGCCCTAAGGAAAGGCCTTAAAAGGTGTCAGTGCTGGGCCCCGGGGACCCAGGCAGTAAATGAGTCTGGATTCACCCTGGAGGAGGCAACAACCACACAGTATGACCCATTCTGGGGCAGAGGCCAGGAGGGGGAGCTGGGGCCCCTAGGAGGCACTGAATCACCAGCTACAGGAGAGGAAGGGTCAGGAATGGGTCTGAGTGGCCTCTTGAAAGATGAGAAATTTAAATTCTGCCCCCCTCCTCCCCCCAGGAGGAACTCCTTCTGTCCCTGAGGACACCACAACCCCTCATCTGAGTCTTGGTTACTCAGGGGTAAATGAACAGGGTTTGGTCAGATGCTCACTGTGGTTCTCAAACTTCACTTGACTTTGCTGCCCGATACAGAATTACAGGTCAGAAAGGGGTGCCTCGGAGACCTGGACCTTGAATTATCCCCGAGGAGGAAAAGGAGGCTTGAGGAAGGTTCCCTCAGCCGGGGAGAGGCAAAAAGGGATGAGCATCTGGGGTCTCCTAATTTCCCATCTTTTGACCTGCTCCAAGCTTCCTTGGGGGAGGGGGAGGGAAAGAGGGATTTCCTGGGACCGCCATTTTACAAATGAGTGCAACAGCGCCAAGGATTCCATGCCTACTTCCAGAGGACAGCCTTTCTAACCAGTACCATTTGGGACCTGGCACGGAGGGAGACCAGGTGGTCCAACTCCTGGTGTGACTCCTGCAGCAGCCCATGCGCCCCTTGCTCGCCGAGACTGGCCAGGAAGTTGGCCTCTCCGGCCCATTAGCTGGCCTTCCAGCTGCACTGCACCAGGGGACCCGGACTGCGCCCAGCTCTGCCGGCGGCTCGCTGGGGGCTTTGGGGCAGCTCCCTCCTGGGCTTTTTTAGTGTAAAGCGGAGAAGTTTACAGAAGTCACGTGCAGCTCTGACTAGCAATGCCAGGTTTCTCGTTTCACCTTCCCATCACCCTTCCTCGAAGCAGCTGGGGTCCCAGGTGGGCACGTCTCTTTTCCCACAGTCTTCCAGGGCCCCCTCTGCCCTCCGAGTCAAACAAGTGCTCAAGGGCAAATCGCCTCCCTTTGTGGAAACAGGTTCAGCCAGAACAAACACTGAGTGTGATAGCTGGAAAAGGGACCCGCGGCTACGAGCGCAGGACCTCCAGCCAAGGCCTCGCAACGGCCTTTTCAACAGCCGCCCACGCCCAACGCCTGGGAGGGGAGTTACCTCCGGAGACGCCGGAGACGCGGATGCGCGGCCCCTGACGCGACGTGATGACCCGCTCGCTCTTCCAGGTGCCGGCCCCGCGGATGCTGTCCAGCTCCCCCTCCAGGATGCCACGCAGCCGGCTCAGCGCGGAGTGCGCGCGGCGGCCGGGGTCCCGGGAGAGCGCGGCGCCGAGCGCGGACACGGCCCACATCGCGCCACTTCGCCTGCCCGCGAGCGCGCCGCCGGAGCCCAGCACACCGCGGCCGCGTCACGTGGCGGGGGCCGGACCCGGACAGCCAATCGGAGCGACGAGAGCGCCCTCGAGGGGCGGGAGGGCGGGCCCAGGGGCGGTGGGCGGGGCCAGCGCGGTGCGCGGAGCGGACTCTCCAGTTGAAGCGGGAGGCCACGCGGCGGGGCCCGGAGCCCGGCCCCCGGCCCCCGGCCCGCCCACACGCCCAGCCCTGGGAGGACCGCTCCGGACCCCAGGGCAGCAGCCGGAGGCACGCCCGGTGCCCTCAGCCCCGAGACTCCCGTTTTGGGGAGCTCTTGGGACCCTCCCTCCGCCCTCAGGTGCGAAGGCCCCCACATCCCCCCAGGACTCCCCCGCCCAGTGCTCCGCCTTCTCCAGTGTCAGAAGTGAGGAAAACACCGCCCAGGTTTTATCCTTTTCCAAATTTTTATTTTAAAGTTTCAAAATTACAAAGACAGCAATTCTTCCCGGCACAAATAACACTTGTGGGTTTTTGTTTTGTTTTTTTACAAAAGGTGGGGGGGGGGAATAGGACGCGAACTGCGCCTTTTCCTATTTTGAGAGACTGTACAGGTTTTTTCTCCCGCTCCCGGTGGACCTAAGCGCTAGCCTAAGGAGGTATGTACACATTTACACAGACACGGACTAGCTTGTGAACTACTGAGCGATTCAAAGTCACTGCGGTATGTCTTACTGTCCACTCCCCGCCCCCGCCCCCCACTACCTAGAAAAGACTCGGAAACAACGAGGTCGGACGTGTGTGGCGCTGGCAGGGCTGGAGACTCACCAGACCACCAAGCCACCTCTGGTACAGGAGGAACCAAAACACCGGGAACACAATCCAATTGTGTGGAAAAACCCAGGTTTCGACAGGGCACACTGAGGCACTTGGCTGACTGACTCCCCACCCTTACCCCAAAGTTTCCATCGAACAACAGGCTTTCCGAAGCCACAAAGACCCCCCCCCCCCCCCATGGCTAGTTTCCAGCTGAGAAGCCACAGCTTCTCAGACCAGCTGTCACCCCCCCCCCCCCCCAGGACAATAGGAAGCCCCGGGACAGACTCACACAAGTGAAGGAAACTGGACTTGGACCCCCATCCCCACCCCCCTGCTCAGCCCGGGAGGTGGCAGTCTGCCGGAGAGGGCTTATCCCACCTCCCTAACCCGGTGTCCAGCGGCTGCCGACCCCCTGCTTCCCAACAAGGTCCTGAAACGCACAAGGGCCGCTCAACTTAAAAGAAAACTCACTTTGTCTCAAAGATAATTCCTACAAACCTTACCATTCCTGGGCTCCCTCCCTCTCAACTAGCCAAAACAACCCCCCCCCATCCTCCATTTACCTTCATAGCGAACAAGCCATCCACCTAAACAAAACACACAAACCCTCCCCAAACCCTAAGTAGATTAATAACAAATTAACAGAACAAAATATAAGTACATTCTCATCATTACAGAGATGAGATAGTTTTTTGCTGTCCTTGCACGACTGGTTAAGGAAAAAGGAACTATTCCCTAATGTCTAAGGAATCCGAATTGTCTCACATAAAGTCAGAATATAGAAAGGGGCGAGGGGTGCAGGTGAGGCGTTAAGAGAGAAGGAAGGAGGAAAGTATTTACAGAAAACAGGAGGCAGGCAGGCAGGAGTGTCCAAGAAAAGCCTCATTGTCACTTCTTCTTGCCGGCCCGCTTGGCACTGGACTTGGCTTTGGGCTTCACCGGCTTGGCCTTCTTCGGCTTGGATGCCTTGACCGGCTTGGCTTTGACAGTCTTGGGCTTTTTGGCTTTCTTGGGCGTGGCGGCCGCCTTCTTCTTGGCCTTCTTGACCGGGGTGGCTTTGGGCTTCTTGCTGGGGGCCTTGGCGGCCGCCTTCTTGGGCTTGGCCGCCTTCTTTGGCGTGGCCACCTTCTTGACCTCCTTCTTGGTCTTCTTGAAGGCCACCGACCGCTTGGGCTCGTCGCCCCTGGCCAGGCGGAAGGAGCCCGAGGCGCCCACGCCTTTGGTCTGCTTGAGGACCCCGGTGGTCACCAGGCGCTTGATGGACAACTTGATCTGCGAGTCGGCGTTCTCGCCCACCTTGTAGTGGCTCTTGATGTACTTCTGGATGGACTGGCGCGAGGAGCCGGCGCGGTTCTTCTCCGCCTGGATGGCGGCCACGATCATGTCCGAGTACTTGGGGTGGTCCGTGGACTTCTTGGAGGCCTTGGCCCGCTTGGGCTTGGCCGCAGGGGCCGACGTGGAGTTCTCGGTCATGGTGGGCCGCCCGGTCCCGCCGCTGGAGAAGGCGCCTTCAAAAGGGCCGGCCCCCGTCGGAGGCCGAGGGGAGCGTCACGAGCGGCTGCTTTCGCACCCGGGTTAACTGGGACCGGGCTCGGGCGCAGGCAGAGCTCGCTGCGCCGGTTCTGCGTGGCTCGGCCCCGCCAGCCGCTCGGTCGGTCAGTCTGTCTGTCTGTCCCTGCGCGCGCGGCGGCTGCGGCTCTGGTCCTGCCTCCGCCTCCGCTGCCTCTCTTTTCCCAGCTCCGCGTCTGGCGCTCGGGCGGCGCATCCGGGTATTTAGCGGCGGCGGGCGGACCGCGGTGAGGACAGGGCTGCTGGCTGCCTGCTCCCGGCCCGGAATGGCGCTGCGCCGCCGCCATCTGTGTTTCTTCCGCCGAGCAAATCCGACCTTTCCCCTCGCCCCGGGCCTCCCCGCTCCCCGCCGCCGCCCGGGGTCGCTGCCCGGCTCCCTGGGCTCCCCCGCCAGGCGGCTCGCCGGCCTGGCCGCCGCCCCCCGAGCCCGCGAGGCGCCCCAAACGGCGCCGAGGACCGCTGCTGCGCCGGCACATTTCCCCTTTGCGGGGGGCTGGCTCTGCGGAGCCGGGGAGCCCGGGTGCGGGAAACCCCCCGGAGCAAAGCCCCCACCCTGGGGCTCCCGGGGACCCCGCTCCCGGCCCGCTGCGGGCTCCCGCAGCCCGGCGGTGTGGCCGGAAAGCGACCCCAACTAACACACGCGGCCCCGAGCCGGGCGACTCCCAGCCGGGCCGAGCCGGGACAGGGGGGAGGGGTCGCTCCCCCGGGGTCCGGTCACCTCTCGGGGGTCATCCCGCGACCGGGCCCCCCGCGCCTCTACCCCATCTCTGCCCATGGGGCCCCTGAGCAAACTTTCTCTGGAAGAGTTGGAAGGGCACTTTCAAACTTTGTCCCTTCCCCCTCCTCCATCGGCTCTCCCCCAGCGGGCCCCCTGACCCCTGCGGTGGGGGTTCTCTCCGGAGGCCGAACCCCCAGGGCTGCCAGGGCCCCCCGAGACAGTGAGGAGGGGTCCTCCGAGTCGCCTGCACCCCTCCAAGGCCCCCCACACTTCCCATAGATCTTAACCGGGAATTCTTTTATATGCCTCCCTCAGCCTGGTTTTGGGGTGTCCGAGGCAGAGCCCGTTGCCCCCACCCCAGGGCCCAGCCTGGGGGTGCAGTCCCCCTCCCAGGAACCCTCCAGGCCCGGGGGGTCTGGGGCGGAAGGACCAGGACCCCGGGGCTGCCCCGCAGGCTCTAAGCAGAGCCGGTCCTGGGGGCGCCTGCAGGGACCAGGCGCTGCGAGCTGCGGGGCGCGGGGGAGCGGGGCGAGGAGAAGGGGGCGAGGAGGGGGTCGGCCCGTGGTCCTCACTCCCCCTCGGAAAGTGTGCGGTCGCTCGGGGAGCCGGGGCCGGGACCACCGCCATTTTGCTGGGAGGATGCAGTGTCTTTGTTAAAATGCACACATCTCTCCCCGTCTCTGGCAGGTATGGGCGAGGCCAGCGAGGGGTGCCATCGGCCTCAGAGGGCCTGGAGGGGCTCTGGGGGCATGTGGGGGCTCAGAGGCCAGCAGAGGGGCCCTCAGGACGCCTGGGACGGAGCCCCTGGTTTGCGACGGACGTTGGGCATCCCAGGGTCTAATTTCCCACTCGGGCAGGGTCCTGGGTTGGGATCCTGGGATGCCCGGTGCCTGAGCCACCTCCCCGCATCAGACCCGCTGGCATTCCCTAAGCGGAGGCCCATCACTCTTCACCCCAAACAATGCCCTGGGCGGGGGAGGGGGGTAGCTGGTCCCGGAAAAGAACGGGTCTGCGCCCTGCTCTGGAGCCTTGGCTGTGGCGCAGGGAAGGGGGAGGGATGGAGGGTTTAGGTGCGGGACGGGGTCTTAGCGAGGATGCGGGGAGGGGGAAAGGCTCGTGCAGGACTCGGAGGCCAGGGAAATTAGTGGGTTCCCCCCACACCAAGGGATGGATTAATCCAAATGATTGGGGGAGGGGGGAGGGGAGGAGGAGGCCAGAGACATTCTGAAGCCTGGTGATCTTGGTGGCACAGGTGGGGAGGGACGTGACGAAGGCCAAGTTCTTATTTGGTGTCAGTGACCCCGAAGTTCCCTGACTTGAAAACACAGCGTTCTGGTGGGTTTGCTTTGGCTGTTTTCAAAGGCAGTTCTCCAGGCTCCCAAGATCTGGATGGGGAAACAGGTATCCAGATGAAGACACCCCCAGATGTTCACCAACATCCTGCGCTTTCAGGGACGTGTCACCCTGCGCCCCCACATCCGCGCACCTCTTAGAACCAGCACCGATGGATCAATCCAGTGCCATCATGACGGAATAATTTTATTTTCAGGGCGCACTACAATTTGCAAAGTGCTCTCCACCGTTACTTTGAACCTTTGCGCCTCCAGCCTGGGGAGACAGACAACGTGATCACTGCCCCTGTCACCCCTATTTTTCCGGGGCGGCGGAGGGACTCCTTCGGGTGGGTGAGGGGGGGCGCGCTGTTAAGGTCAGCTCCCGGCGACCCCAGGCTTGGATTTGATTTTGTAGCTGCCCCATCCCTATCCCTGCCCGTCCCAGCGCCCTGCAAACTCTCCCCCCCGCCCCCCCGGAACCGGAGCCAGAAATGGAGGGGAGGGTCGCCCGGGCTTTCCACCGGCTGGCAGCCCACCTCCCCTGCTGGGGAGATTTGGGAGGAGGGGCGGGCTCGGCAGGGGTTGCCCCGGAGTGGGGCGCAGAGTCCGAGGTCGAGGGAGGCCAGGTGAGGCGAGGCTGCCTCCGGGTTAGCCTGGCCGCACTTGGCCTCTGTAGGGCCCCACCCGGCCCGGGAAGGGCTGCCCCCGGCGGAGGCGGAACTCCCTCCTCCCCTCCAACGCGAGCCCTTTAAGATCCCGGAGCCGCAGAGATGCGGGCAACTCCTCCTGGGAAATGTAGTCTCCGCGGGCGCCAGCCCCGCACTGCGCCCCCAGCCCGGACCGGGGAACCGGGCACAGCCGCGCGCCCAGGGCGCGGGGCGAAGGTCAGACGCCCAGCCGGGCGGGTGCGGAGAAACCCCCGGCCTCCCTGCTGTTTGTTTGTTTGTTTGTTTGTTTTTGTTCAACCTGTTAAAAGGGGGCTCCAGCTCTCTGTGGGCTGGTGTGAGGTGAAATGAAATCCCTTATGGAAGAGCGGAGATCGCATTAGAGTGCCAGGAGTCATGCTTTCACTAATGTGCATGAGCCACGTTTACTGAGCCTTGACCCATCACATCTTCGTTTTTCAGGCAGGAGGTCTGGAATGGCTAAGGGACGTGCCCAAGGGGGATGGGTGGGGGAGGGGGGGCAGCGTGAAGGAGGGTGACCCAGGAGGGTGACTGCTGACCGACTCCCAAGCCAGTGACTTTCCCATGGCCTGCTGTGGTCTCCTGTACAGAGGGCACACACTCTGGGCTTTGGGACCTTAAGGAATTCACTGGACGTGTGTCAGGCGCTGAGATAGGTAGGACCTCTTAAAATTAACCAACCTCAAATAACCCTTACGCCAACGAGACCTGTGTTGGGGTGACAGATTCTGTTCCCCTGCGGCTCCTACGTTTTAAGCCTGTGCAGCACGTGATGGGCTGAAGCCTGCAGGCAATGTGACACAATGGTAAGTATTTCTGTAATACTTTACACATTCCTAGGGTGGGATGGCTGTCATACGTGTGGTCCTGTGATGACTGCAGTGTGGTTACACGGCGCATGACGGTATTCAGGCTTCTTTTAAGAGTAGAGGAAATTTTGCCTCCCAGCGCCCGGATGGGGGTCAGAGAGTTGTGGCTGGCTGTCCTGGGGGCTCTGCCTGTTACCCCGGAGGAGAGGGAAGAATAAATTACCCGCTGTATAGTCTCCTGCTGCTGCTCTAACCATTATTCCAAACTTGGTGGCTTTAAACAACACGTTTGTTATCTTACAGTTCCAGAGGTCAGTAGTCCAAAATGGGTCTCCTTGGGCTGGAGGGAAAACCCATTTGCTGCTTTTTCCCAAGTCCAGGCGCCTGCATTCCCTGGCTGTGGACCCTTTCCATCACAAAAGTTGTCAATAACTGATTGTTTTTTCTGCTGCTATCTTTCCAGCTCTGACACTCCCACCTTCTTCCTCTTCCCTCACGTAAGGACCTTTGAGATTCCATTGGGCTACGTAGATAATCCAAGGTCAATCAATTAACAACCTTAATCCCCCCTTCTCATGCGACATAACATCTCCCCAGGTTCCAGGGATCAGGACCCAAACGTCTTTGGGGAGCCGTGATTCTACTTCCCACACGCAGCTACCCACATGCCTGCGTGGGCAGGGGCTGGGGGAGGTGAGCAGTATCCTTCCGCACCCGCTGTGGCCCGGAGTGGGGCTCAGCTCGCATCCAGGGCTGATCCTGTTCGGAAAAGCCCTGGCTGGGCAGAGCTGAGGAGGCGGGCACTTTTCGGTCACCTGGCAGCAGTGTGGCTGGCAGGAAGGAGGGGAGACTGTAGAACCCTCTGGCCGGGCTCTGTCAGATTCCTCATGTCCCTAAATGCCCATCACTTTTTCTTTTTTCAGTCCTCACCCGAGGATATTTCTTCCAGTGGCCTTTAGAGAGAGAGTGGGAGGGAAGGAGGAGGGGGAGAGAAACACCCATGTGAGAGACACATTGACTGGCTGCCTCCTACATGTGCCCTGACTGGGGCTGGGGATCACACCCGCAACCGAGGTACATGACCTTGGCCAGGAATCAAACCCGGGACCCTGAGGTCTGAGGGCCAGTGCTCTGAGAAAAAGTGGCCAGGGCTGTCCACCACTGTTTAATGTAAAGAGTCTAAGACCCTTCAGTTCGCAGTCCGACGCTCTATCCACTGAGCCAAACAGGTTTTGGCACACTGCAGAATTTTAAGCTCAAAATTTTAAGTTTCTTTTAAAAAATTAATCCAGCCCTAACTGGTTTGGCTCAGTGGATAGAGCGACAGCCTGCAGACTCAAGGGTCCCAGGTTCGATTCTGGTCAGGGGCGTGTACCTTGGTTGCGGGCACGTCCCCAGTAGGAGGTGTGCAGGAGGCAGCTGATTGATGTTCCTAACTCTCTATCTCTCTCCCTTCCTCTCTGTAAGAAATCAATCAAATATATTTTTAAAAAATTAAAAAAAATTTAAAAATTAAAAATTAATCCAGTTATTTTAAGATAAAAATTTAGTTGATAACCAATATCATTAAAGCTAGAGACGACGCAATGTACTTGTGATTCTAAAACTGACATGGAACTGACTGTTCCCATCGCCCAAGTGCACACAACAAACACCACCAGCCCCTGAGATGCCTGCTCTGTGTCTCTCCCTGATCCAATCTCTCTGACCTTTACCCTCAAGTTACGTAAACAGTTCTCTTGTTTTCTTTATGGTTTTCCCATATATGGACTTCTTCCCAGACACTGTACAGCTTCCTGTTGCCTGGCGTGGGACCACATACCGATGGCCTCCAGTGTGGGTGTTTCTCTGTGACCTGCTTCTTTCGCTCAGCGCTGTGTTGTTGAAGGTCATCACACTGGTGCTAGCAGCCGAGGCTCATTTGTTTTCACTGCTGTGGTCAGAGCACATGCTGCTTTGGTGGGGCCTAAAGTTTCTACAAATTTGGGGGTCCTTTTAAAAAATATGTAAATTTTAATAAAATATTAGGTAAAAACTGAATTTATATTTAGAAGAAGAGAACTCACAGTTGTATATTTAAAAAAAAAAACTGGTAAAGATCACAAGCATCACGAAATCCAGAAATATATTATTCTTACTAATTATTGTCTGATCCACTTGACGAAGGTCCCTCACAGAGCCTTACAAGGGCTTGGGGGTTCCTCTCAGGGCCTTGACAGGGGGCTGGGCAAGGGGAGGACCCTAAAACTTCAGTGAGACCAACTTCACAGTGAACCTGTCCCAGAATGTGGTCCTGGAAGAGGACACAACCCATCTCCATTCTACTCGTGACAGGATGGCTCCCCAAGATGCCCCGGTTCCCGGAGCCTGTGAATATGCTCTGTCACCTGACAAGGAGCAATTACGGTAGCAGATGGGATCAAGGTTGCTGAGCTGGAGATAGGAGACTCTCCTGGATTATCCAGGTGGTTCAACGTAATCACAAAAGTCCTTTTAAAAAATATATATTTTATTGATTTTTTTACAGAGAGGAAGGGAGAGGGATAGAGAGTTAGAAACATCAACGAAAGAGAAACATCTGCCCTTGACCAGAATCGAACCTGGGACCTGTAATCTGCAGGCTGACACTGTATCCACTGAACCAAACCAGTTAGGGCTCAAAAGAGTCCTTGAATCGGGAAAGGGGGAGGGGAAGAATCAGACCCAGAGCGATGGCAGCAGGAGAGACCTGACCCACCTTCTCTAGCTTGTAAGGGAGAAGGAATGCAGGCGGCTTCTGGAAATTGGAAAAGGTAAATAACACGCTCCCCCTGGAGCCTCCGAGGAAGCACACCCCTTCCAGCACCCTGCGCTTAGCCCCGTGAGACCCATTTTGGACTCCTGGCCTCCGGCACCATAAGGTAGTGAGTGAATCTGTGTTGTTGTAAGCCACCGCGTTTGGGACCATTTGTTACAGCAGCCGGAGGAAGCTCATACACCGCCATGTTGGTTGGTCGGACACTTGGGTGGTTTCCAGTTTCTTGCTCTCCAGTGTTGCTGTGAGTTTTCTGCTGGGCAGGTCCTGGTGCCAACAGGGAGGAGCTGCAGAAGGCGGGGCTCCCGCTTTACCAGGTCCTGCCTGTGCTTTTCACTAGCCACCCTGTGGGTGCTGGAGTAGGAAAGGGCAGGATGAGGGTGGCAAGACCGGAAGGGGCCATCTCAGCTACGCAGATACTGAACGAAGGAGCGGGCAGTGGAGGGGGAAGAAGGGGCAGGTGTGAGGAATATTTAGGGGAACACGTCCACAGGACTTCCTTAAGGCTTCATGGCTGGGGGTTTCGGGAGGAACCAGAAAGACTCCCAAGTTCCTAGAGCAGAAGCAAGGAAGGGTGGGACCCCGCGGTGGTGATGCTGGGAGCCTGGCTCCGGGTCCTTGCTCCATGGGCCTTCTGCTCCCCTGCCCTTTCCACCGCTCTCCTGGGCCCTCTCCGCCTCACGCCGAGGGAGCTGGCCCTCCCTGACACCCTTCATGGCTGAGAATCAAATGATGGACAGACACACTCCGGGACAGAGGAATGAACAGCAGGTGACAGCTTTCACAGTTAAGCGTTAACTAGTTTAACTGAACTGAACTTTAACTCCTAAGATTTAAAGCAACAGAACACATCACGGAGACAAAGACGGGAGGTTTTGACCCTTAGCCATAGTTTAATCTCCAAATGTCTAGCTCAGTGGTCTGCAAACTCATTAAGCCCACAGAGCCAAATATCAACAGTACAACAATTGAAATTTCTTCTGAGAGCCAAATTTTTTAAACTTAAACTTCTTCTAACGCCACTTCTCCAAAACAGACTCGCCCAGGCCATGGTATTTTGTGGAAGAGCCACACTCAAGGGGCCAAAGAGCCACATGTGGCTCTCGAGCTGCAGTTGGCCGACCACAGGGCTAGGGGGTGCTGAGGAAAGCAACCTATCGGAGATATGTGTGGAGGATCCCATTTTATAAAATAGGGGGTCCAGGAGCTCCCTGCAGGGCACATAACAACAGCCCACATTCCCTGATAGTTACTGTGTGCCTGGCACGGTGCTGGTGTGGCAGGTGACCCAAGCTCAGAGCCGGAGGCTGGGCATTGTGGGGCACAGACGCCAGGAGTGGCTTGGGCTGGAGGTTTTGCCGGATCCGCCCTTGCTGGCATCATTCCCGCTTCAGGGAGTGAGGACCGAGCTGAGGGTGTGCAGAGAGGGCTGTCCCCGGAGGCCTGGCAGGAGGCCGGGCCTGTGGCAGTGGGACCGGCCTCCTTTGACAGGGAGCCCTGGGATCTCAGACTATTCTGGAAGAGACCTCCAGAGGGAGATGCTGGGCTTCGTACCGATGGCTTCATGCGCGCAGGAGAGGCTGGTTAGATAAACAGGCACACACTGAGCAGCTCCGCCAAGCCGGGCAAATGCCCGTGAGTGTGCGTGGGTCCACACCACGTCATTACTCACTGTTTCCTGTGGACGTGGAAGCGGTCACGGCAGGCCTTTGTTTTTTATTTTATACCCTAAAGGCAGTAATTTTCCACCGGGGTGCTGCAAGAATTTTTAAAACATGCAATACCTGACTCGTCAGGAGCACTGACCTCTCTTCCCTGGATTGTCAAACAAAAACATGACAACAGCCAACACCACAGCCGCCCAGTGTGAGTGAATGAAAATGATGCCTGTTTTTTTTTGTGTCAGATCAGCAAAAAGTATACTATATTGTTTAGCGGGTCTCAGAAATTTAGTTATTAGTTTATGTGTGCCATGAGAGGAAAAGGGTTGAAAATCACTGCCCAAAAGCGTTTTAATTTTACATACTAGTATAACTTCATTACACACTAGTTTTAATTTATACACCAGTTTTAATTTAAAAAAATGTTTTTAGAGAGAGAGGAAGGGAAAGAGAGAAAAAAAATTAATTGTTTGCCTCCCATCTGCCCTTGGACAGGGGATTGAACCTGCAACCTTTTGGTATACGGATGACACTCCAACAAACAGAGCCACGCAGCCAGGGTTCTTCCTTTTGCAAAAAAGAAAGAACCTTTATAATGTCAAAAACATACGTATGAGGAAAGGCAAAAAAAAAACCAACAACAAAAAAAAAAAAACCTTCAGAGTAAATATGATGAAAGGAAAGGGAGAGAGAGAGATAGAATTATCAATGTTGAGAATATCATTGATCAGCTGCCTCCTGCACACCCCCTACTTGAGGATTGAGCGCACAACTTGGGCATGTGACCTTGGCTGGAATTGAACTCGGGACCCTTTAGTCCACAGGCCAATGCTCTATCCATTGAGCCAAGCCATCTAGAGCTGGACCTTAATTAAAAAAACAAAACAAAACAAAACAAAAAAAAACACATTATGGGCCAAAACCGGTTTGGCTCGGTGGATAGACGTCAGCCTGCGTCTGAAGGGTCCCGGGTTCGATTCCGGTCAAGGGCATCCTTGGTTGCAGGCACATCCCCTGTGGGGGGTGTGCAGGAGGAGGCTGGTCGATGTTTCTCTCTCATAGATGTTTCTAGCTCTCTATCCCTCTCTCTTCCTCTCTATAAAAAAATCGATAAAATATATGTATATTTAAAAAGATATTATGGAAACAATTGAGGACATTTGAATGCGGATTGTAAATGAGATAATATTGTGCCAGTGTTTCATTTCCTGAGGGTGCTCATGGGTCATGTGGGTGGATGTCCTTTTTAAAAAACATATATATTTTATTGGTTTTAGAGAGGAAGGGAGAGGTAGAAATATCAATGAGAGAGAGAACCATTGATTGGCTGCCTCCTGCATGCTCCCCACTGGGGACTGAGCCCACAACCCAGGCACTGGCCCTTGGCTGGAATCAAACCTGGGCCCCTTCAGTCCACAGACTGACGCACTATCCACTGAGCCAAACAGCTAGGGCTGGACATCCTTTTAAGAGACGGATACTGGAGGATGGAGTGTCAGGCTGTCTGCAACACAACGTTCGGCAAAACATATGTGTCCAGACGGAGAGCGCTGACAGGTCTGTGTGTGTAGACATGGAGGACATGACACCGGAGAGAGAGCAAAGGTGGCGGAATGACCGCATCGGAGAGCCCGGGCAGAGGATGTGCGGGTGCTTATTGTCCTATATCCTTGCCGCTCGTCGGTAATTTTAAATGTTCAGAGTAAGTTGGCGGAAAGGTATTCAAGGTCATTCTCAGCCCAGCAGCTGAGAGGCAGGCTGCCAGCCGGTGAGGCTGACCCTGGCTCTGGCCCCGTCCTCAGAGCCCCACCTCAGCTTCGCCAGCCTGGAGCCCCCTTTCAGACTGTCCCCCCGCCTAGAGGCCCCCAGGCACATGCCGCCTTCCCCACCTGGTCCTACTCCAGCCCCTCAGCCCGAGCCAGTCTTTTCCACTCAACCCCTCATCCCACGTCGGCCCGGATAAGGCCAGACCCTCCCTGGAACCCAGACACGGCACTCACCCCCGGCTGTGCCAGGGAGGCCGAGTCCGGTGCTGGTTCTACCCGTGTCCCTGCCGGCCCTACCCTGGGGCCATTTTCTCCCCAGACGTGCCATCCATCACCCTGAACACTCAGAGTCTGTCTTTCCAGCCGTGGGCACCATGGGGCGGGCAGCCCCAACAGGAAGGTCAGGAGTCCAGAGACGGGGGGCTCCCAGGAGAAGCCCTGGAGCACCCCTCCTCATCGAGACCCCGAGGCCCAGGGCACATGGACAAGGTGTTCATGTTTCTCTTCCAAAAAGCAGTAACACCCGGCGTCGGCACGAGCTCATTTCCTCACCCCGGGACACGGACTCTGCTCTTGGAGCGGTCAGCTGAGCTTGACCTTGGGGCCCCTCACGTGAGCAGCAGCCCGCCTGCAGGGGGAGATAAGGAGGGTCCCCGGCAGGAAGACTAGGACCTCCTGGGAGCCACACACAACATAAAACAAGCCCACAGGTTCCAGGGGAAGAGGCCAAAGTTCAGAGGTTGTGGCCCCTTCCCCCCGAGAGACCTGACGCAGCGGCCCGCGGCCGAGGCCCCCGCAGCCCGCTGCCTGGCTGCCAGGGCAGGGCCTTGCTTGGCCGCAGCGTCTGGGGATAAAGGACAGGTTTCTGGACTCACAGGATTCAGGAGAACCAGATGCAGCAGAGAACGCCCACGGTGGTTAGCATTGTAAAGGAGAAGATATTGGAGTCACAGTCTCTTGCGGCTGGAAAGGGCTGAGGCAGCCACTGCAGTGTTTTCGTACCCCATGCCCCACACTCTCACCCGCACTCGCCGGTGCCTGACCGGTACCAGCAGCCAAATGGCCCCGGAGCAGAGGCTGGGGCGCCTGGGGCGGCGAGGAGGCCCACACACCAGGCCCGGCTGCTATCTGGCCAGGGCCATGCCCACCTGGGCCCAAACGCAGCTGGCATCACTGCCTGCAGGTGTGCTGGTGGGAAGCCAGGAGCGGCTCCGGAGAGGTGTGGGCTTCAGAAAGGTTTTGGTCCCTTTATTTATTTATTATTATTATTTTTTAAAAATATATTTTACTGATTTTTTTACAGAGAGGAAGGGAGAGAGATAGTTAGAAACATCAATGAGAGAGAATCATCAGTCAGCTGCCTCTTGCACGCCCCCCACTGGGAATATGCCCGCAACCAAGGTACATGCCCTTGACCGGAATCGAACCCGGGACCTTTCAGTCCACAAGCTGACGCTCTAGCCACTGAGCCAAACCGGTTTTGGTGGTTTTGGTCCCTTTAAACACACCTTAGAAGGTAACGGAGGGGTGAGAAGCACCTAAGTCTGCTGTGTGCCCTAAAGTTGTTTGCTAACCCTCTCTGGGCCGTGAACTCTCTCCTGTAGACTCAGGGTTTGGCTGGAGCTGGACCTCACTAGCCCACTAGAAGCCGACTGAGTCCAGCACCGCGGCCAGGTCCACGCTCCACAGACCACGGGGCCCGGGTTACATCCCACCCACCCCTCGTGGGTATGAGATGCTGGGCAACTGGCCCTTCTGTGCCTCAATGCCCCCTCCCCCGCCCGCCACCGTGAACCGGGGGTAATAATGACACCTACCTGGGAGAGTGTTGGTGAAGACTGCACATGCACATCCGTACATAAATGTAGGTGCATGTAATATGGACATAATGCATATGTGAGAGTCTGACACACAATCCGTGTAGCATTAGCTGCTGTCACCACTGTTGGTATTTCAGACTCCGGGACAGAAATGATGTGTTTGCCCACAATAAGGCAGCAGAGACTCACAAATGTGCGCAGCGTCTTTACTTCTGGCTCCGATGTAGGTCAGTGCAGGGCGGGAACAGTGAGTGGGCCTTCTCCTGCCGATCTGCAGCTCTGACTGCGAGCTCCATATGGCTCCGCTCAGTTTTTTAAATGTGGGAATCTCTTATTCCTGGCTTGTGTGAGGCCAAACATTTTAAAACATAGGAGAGGCCCACTGGTAGGAGGCTAGCCTAAGCAAATAACCAGAAATTCACACAAATATTTGTGTACAAGGATGCTCACTGCAGCATTATTTTCAATCCCACAAAACTTGTATGTGAGACAGAGCCCCAGGGGAGAACATCTTGGTCCTATGAAACCAGCACAAATACTAGCGATGTTGGTATGTGAAGCGGTGGGAAAGTTATTTTTCAACAAGATCGTTTTTAGCATTTTGAGGTTTTCAAGTAGCCTGTGTGTACTGTGATCCCATGGAAAGTATATACGTTTCATATTAAAAGAAGTATATAAGTATGCATGGCTATGTGTATATACAGGATTACTAAAGTCTGACAGGGCAGTCAACAAATGAATGCTCGTTAAGCCTATCGATGATTCTTTTAAATATATTTTATTGATTTCAGAAAGAAAAGGAAAGGGAGATACCCTGTTTCCCCAAAAATAAGACAGTGTCTTATATTAATTTTTGCTCCCAAAGATGCGCTAGGTCTTATTTTCAGGAAATGTCTTATTTTTCCATGAAGAAGAATACGGTACACATTTATTGTTAAATGAAAATAAAGGAAATTTATTACCTGTATACGGTATGGTAGTACGGTAGTTGTCAACACAAACTAGACAAACTGTGAATCCTACATATCAAGAATTTACTCATTTATTCAATGACAATCATGTCATCATCTTTTGGAGCATCATCATAACAATCCAATTCCTGAATTTCCTGGTGAATTTCTTGTGACTCCATTTCTTTCAGAATCAGTGGACCAAATCTCTCATGTTTAGCCTAGGGGGGCCTTATTTTCGGGGGGTGCCTTATATTTCACTCAGAAGGAAACCTGGAAGTAGGTCTTATTTTCGGAGGATGTCTTATTTTTGGGGAAACACGGTAGAGATAGAAACATCAATGATGAGAATCAGTGATCAGCTTCCTCCTGCGCGCCCCCTAGTGCCCTGACAGGGAATCAAACCATGGCCTCTGGGTTCAGAGGTCCACTCTCAACCACGGAGCCGCACCAGCTGGGCAGAGCTTTCTTTTTATTTATTTTTTTAAAAACTATATTTTTATTGATTTCAGAGAGGAAGGGAGAGGGAGATTGAGAAAGACACATCAATGATGAGAGAGAATCATTGATTGGCTGCCTCCTGCACGCCCCCTACTGGGGATGGAGCCTGTAACCTGGGCATGTGCCCTTGACTGGAATCAAACCCGGGACCCTTGAGTCTACAGGCCAACGCTCTATCCGCTGAGCAAAACTGGCCAGGGTGGGCCAGAGCTTCCTTAATAAAGAGCCGGCACAGGCTCTGTGCCTTTCCTCACTTCACTCCTCCTCCCTGCAGGCTGGAATGAAGATGTGTTGACGAACCAGAGCAGCCACCTTGGGCCATGAGGTGCTTTATGATGGAGGCTGGGCTGATGGAGTCTAGGTCCCAGACGGAAAGATATCAGGAGTCTGGATCCCAGACACTGTGGTTCAGCCTGGGATCTGCCCTCCAGATTTCTCTGGATAAGATAAATAAACACATTTATTTAATCTGTTGCCATTGCCACTTACAGCCAAATATCTCCTAATTCCCTCACTGATGATCACGCTTCGCCAAAATCTGCTGCCAGAACAGATATGAGCACTATGTTCATGAAACTCCAAGTCCAGAAGGGATGAAAGTGAGATAAACAGCACCAAGACAGCTCTGCTGGTGTTTTCAGCTTCACACAACAGGCAGCTGCTTATTCACGTGGTCAGTCAACTCCTGCCCGGAGCCAGGCCTCCTGCCTGACCCGGGGCGCCCACCGTGCTGGGTGCAGGGGCCCAGGGACACAGTGCTCGGTGCAGGGCACAGGGACACCGTGCTGGG
The DNA here is from genome assembly GCF_014108245.1 of Pipistrellus kuhlii. Taxonomy (NCBI): domain Eukaryota; kingdom Metazoa; phylum Chordata; class Mammalia; order Chiroptera; family Vespertilionidae; genus Pipistrellus; species Pipistrellus kuhlii. The sequence goes on from NW_023425529.1 coordinate 2,550,858, forward strand.
TGCTGGGTGCTGGGTGCTGGGTGCAGGGGCACAGGGACACCGTGATGGGTGCTGGGTACTGGGTGCAGGGGCACAGGGACACCATGCTGGGTGCAGGGACACCGTGCTGGGTGCAGGGGCACAGGGACACCGTGCTGGGTGCTGGGTGCTGGGTGCAGGGGCACAGGGACACCGTGCTGGGTGCAGGGCACAGGGACACCGTGCTGGGTGCTGGGTGCTGGGTGCAGGGGCACAGGGACACCGTGATGGGTGCAGGGCACAGGGACACCGTGATGGGTGCTGGGTACTGGGTGCAGGGGCACAGGGACACCATGCTGGGTGCAGGGACACCGTGCTGGGTGCAGGGGCACAGGGACACCGTGCTGGGTGCAGGGACACCATGCTGGGTGCTGGGTGCAGGGGCACAGGGACACCGTGCTGGGTGCAGGGGCACAGGGACACCGTGCTGGGTGCAGGGACACGGTGCTGGGTGCAGGGGCACAGGGACACCGTGCTGGGTGCAGGGCACAGGGACACCGTGCTGGGTGCTGGGTGCAGGGGCACAGGGACACCGTGCTGGGTGCTGGGTGCAGGGGCACAGGGACACCGTGCTGGGTGCAGGGACACCATGCTGGGTGCTGGGTGCAGGGGCACAGGGACACCGTGCTGGGTGCAGGGGCACAGGGACACCATGCTGGGTGCTGGGCACAGGGACACCGTGGTGGGTGCTGGGTGCAGGGACACTGTGCTGGGTGCTGGGTGCTGGGCACAGGGACACCGTGCTGGGTGCTGGGTGCTGGGTGCTGAGTGCAGGGACACCGTGCTGGGTGCTGGGTGCTGGGTGCTGGGTGCAGGGCACAGAGACACCGTGCTGGGTGCTGGGTGCTGGGTGCAGGGCACCGGGACACTGTGCTGGGTGCAGGGCACAGGGACACCATGCTGGGTGCTGGGGCACAGGGATACCATGACAGCTGCCTTCCAGGGCCCCCAGGCTGAGAACACACACCGGGAGTCCGGGGCCTTCTCTCTGCCCAGAGCAGCTGGCCTCTGACCCGTGGCTCTAGCGTAACAGTGGGAAGGATCACACAGCTCCTCAGTGCTGCACAGGGCTGCCTGTCGGTGTAGCCAAGTGGTGAGCATCGACCTATGAGCCAGGAGGTCACAGCTCCATTCGTTCAGTTCCCGGTCAGGGCAGTTGCCCAGGTTGTGGGCTTGATTCCCAGTAGGGGGCGTGCAGGAGGCAGCTGATCAATGATCCTCTCTCATCATTGATGTTTCTGTTTCTCTCTCTGAAATCAATAAAAATATGTTTTTTAGCCAAAACCGGTTTGGCTCAATGGATAGAGCGTCGGCTTGGGGACTGAAAGGTCCCGGGTTCGATTCCGGTCAAGGGCATGTACCTTGGTTGCGGGCACATCCCCAGAAGGGGGTGTGCAAGAGGCAGCTGATCGATGACTCTCTCTCATCGATGTTTCTAACTCTCTCTCCCTTCCTCTCTGTACAAAATCAATAAAATGTATTTTAAAAAAATGTTTTTTAAAAAGAAACTGCCTCATGTCATTTCCACCACCTCCTGATGTGTTCTGCACTGTTATCCGGGGGGAACTGAAGCGCAGAGAGGCTTAGTGGCTTGTCTGGGGTCACACAGGAGCCAGCGTCTATCCCAGACGCACTCCTAACCCCAAGTGTCTCACCCTGCGTGCTCAGCCCGCCTGCGAGCACCGAGGGCCGTGGTCGGCAAACTGCGGCTCTCGAGCCACATGCAGCTCCCGAGAGCAGTTTGCCGCTCTGTTGACTAATGAGTTTGCCGACCCCTGACCGTGGGTGTGTGAGTCGGTGAGCTGGTGAAGGGCGGGCAGGCGTGTGTCTACAACTCTGTCTGTGTGTCCTGCCCCGGGCGCCCTTCCTCCCCTCCCCGCCTGGCTCTCCGGCTTATCTTTGAAGACTCAGCGGGATGTGGTCACCCGCTGGCAGCCTGCCTGGCTGGCTCATGGTCTGCCCCGGTGGTGGCTGTCCTGGGGGCGGGGGCAGAGGTGTGTTCCTTCACATCTGTGTCACCGGGGCCGGGAACAGGCCTGACCAGGACACTCACCGGGATGCCGGCAGCTGCCACTGTGGGCGGGAGCCGCACCTCCTGACCTTGCTCTGCTTCCACTTATTAATCTGGGGGTCGGGGGAACCGCCTCAGAGGGTGACTGGCCAGAGCCGGAGGGCGGCAGGACCAGGGAATGAACCCCAAGCTCCAGCCCTGCTGTCTCCACACCGCGTTCCTTTTGGGGCTGGTTCAGCTTTATTCCTTTTGGAATAGAGGCCACACGCACCTGGGGAATAACTCAGACTGTGTGGGAGTATCATGTCAAAGTAAGCGTCCCTCCACCCGGTCCCCCAGCCGTCCCATCCCCTGTTGGAGGCAACTGCTGGTCCAGGTTCTTTTATTTTCTTTGTAAAAAACCTATTTGTATTGATTTCAGAGAAGGGAGAGGGAGAGAGAGAAAAACAACCTCCCGCACGCCCCCTAGTGGGGATCGGACCCGAAACCTGGGGATGTGCCCTTGACAGGAAACAAACCCGAGACCCTTCGGTCAGACGCTCAATCCACTGAGCCAAAACACGGAGGGCTGTTCCAGCTTCCCACTGTGTGTGCGTGTATGTGTGCACGTGCATGTGTGTGTGCAAACCCTTCCAGAGAATGGTTGGGCGCATACACACACACATGCCCATCTGTACTCACCATATTTCCTACTTTTGTGCCAATAGAGCCACATCCCACACCTGTTTCTGCACCTGCGCAGTTTACTCACAGCACATCCTGGCGATCCCTCCTCATCAGCTTAGCGATACGTCCTCACTGCTTCAGTAGGTGCCTGGCACGGTGGTGCTGAATTTCCTTAAACACTCCTACTCCTGGGCTTCATGTGTGTGCTATTGTACAGTCATAGACTTTCTTCACTTTAAATATGTTCACGGAGACGGAGCCCGCAGCCTGGCCACGTGCCCTGCCGGGGAATCGAACCAGCGGCCTCTTGGTGCATGGGTTGACACTCCACCACTGAACCACACAGGCTGGGCTCGACAGACTGGTTGGACGAATGGCTCAGTGAGCGAATGAGTGAAGAGGGGAGAGAGAGCCTGAGTTGGGCCCTGGGTTATGCGGGCCCCTGGGCGTGGGGCTGGAGACCCCTGCACCTCTGTCCTCTAAGGATCTGCTGGGTCCCCAGGGCCACAGCTGCCATCCGCCTGCAGGTCTCGCAGAGCCCTCGGCCCCTCCTGCTCCACCAGTGAGGCCGGCTCTGCGAAGCCTGTCCACCAGGCGTCACCCTTCAGAGATTCCTTAGCTGAGGTCACCGGGCCAGTGGGCGGCCACAGCAGGCTCAGGCCGAGGTGACAATCTGGGCTGCGGCTGCTCACGGCACTCCCTGGGGAGATGGGTCACAGGGGTGACCACTGGCCTCGGGGAGCCACGGCCTCAGGGAGCTGCAGGGAGCGTGGAGAATGTGGCCGGCTGCGTGTAGGGCGGCCAGAGCGGGGAGTGGGGGGGTCTCCAGGAGTGAGGGAGTGGGATAGAAGCTGGGCAGGGAGCACTGAGGCGCTTTGAGAAGACGGTGTGGTTGGCACCCCCAGGATGCACGGGGGTCTGGACTGAAGGACGGTGCAGGGCACAGCCTGGGCAGCCCCGGCACAGCCTCCTGCCCTGGCCAGGGGCCTCCAGCCTTCCTGGCTCCCTTAAGAGGAGGGTTTTGTCCTACTTTAGTAGGGAAACGGAGGCAGGAGTGTGGGGGAGGCTCATCTGAGCTAGCCCTGCGAGGTGCACCCCGATTTCCCCCCACAGCGACAGCACAGGGGGCCTCGGTCCTGGCCTCAGGCCGTCTCCACAGAGGGGAGCCGGGTCGGCTCAGGACCCAGTGGGACCCAGGACCTGGGCTCCGGCGGTGGCTGCTCTGAGCACCCGCCCCCTCACTCCGCCGCGGTTCGCTCGCACCCCCCTCACCGCCGGTTCTGGGTCCCACGGAGGCGATGAAGGCGAATGCGGACTGCGGCGAGCACACAGCGAAAGGCGGCATTTTTACCCTCAGGGCCGGCGGCCTGCGGACAGGGGTCCGGGCTCAGTCAGAGGTGCCGAGATGTGCGTCACTCGATGATGGGCCTCGGCGGGTCATGCCCCCGCGCTGGGCCTCGGTTTCCCCCTCTGGGAACAGACACGGCGGCGGGTGCTTCAAAGGGAGGGCGTCTGCCAAGTGTGCTCACGGCAGACGCACCATCAAAGCGAGCTCCTCCCTCCGGGGCCCGAGAGCCCACAGGCCCTCGTAAAGTCCGGATGGGACGCTGGGATGACGGGGTTGACTCACGGTCATGTACTGGAAACCACCTTTAGCTCCCAGCCTCTCTGGCGGCTGCTGGGCTTCCCAGCCAGTTCACGGGGAAACTCAGCCCTTTGTCATTTGGCGCACGGGTGGGGCTGAAGCCCTGGCTGGGCGGTCATTTACTTCCTGTTACTAGGTCAGTTAGTCAATCAACAAACACTCGTCCCACTGAGACTCCCTGTGCTCTGTGCTGGGCCCTGGGGAAACAGAAGGGAACCAGAACTGGTCTGGCGTCAGTGTGTGTGTGGGGGGAACGGAGCAGAGAACTATGTGGGGAAAACATGTCAAGTGGAGGGGCTGTGCAAGTCAGAACAGTCATCCAGCCCCATCTGGGGGGACTGGGAGGGCTGCCTGGAGGCGGCAGGTGATGACTGAGCTGAGTCCTGACCCCATCAGGCGAGGGGCAGGGCTGGGAGGTGCCTGGAGGAGAGCAGTGAGGACAGGTGAGTTTTGGCTGGTGCCTCAGGAGCTGCAGGTGGCTTCGTGTGGGAAGCTGGAGCCCGGGAGCCTGAGGGGCAGGGAGAAGGGGCTGGGCAGGCTGAGGGGTTTATTCGCCATGACTAACGGCAGGAGGGGGCAGGCAGGGCTTCACGAGGGCAATAACTGCCAGCTCTCGGTTTTATTTTACTTTATTTACTTTATTTTATTTTATTTTATTTTAAATGTACTTTTGATTTCAGAGAGGAAGGGAAAGGGAGAGAAAGACAGAAACATCAATGATGAGAGAGGATCATTGATTGCTTCCTCCTGCACGCACGCTCCTCACCCCCCACTGGGCATGTACCCAGGCCTGTGCCCTTGACCAGAATCGAACCTGGGGCCCTTCAGTCCGCAGGCCCATGCTCTGTGCACTGAACCAAACTGCCCAGGACCAGCTCTCGGTTCCACAAGTTCCCACTGTGACGTGCAGATTGGACAGAAAGGGAGACGCCAGAGGCTGGGGACTGAGGGGAGGCTGAGCCAGGCCGCAGCTGTGGGCCCAGGAAGAGGCTGACTGAGGCCAAGGCCAAGGGCGCCGGGATAAGCAGCTGCATCCGAGGCAGGAAAGGGTAGCTGGCCAGGGCTTGGTGCGGAGGAGGAGGTGGGCCGGGCCCAGAGGCCAGGCGGGACTCCTCCCAGACTGCCCGGCGCCCGCCGTCAGCAGGGGGCGAGCTGGTGGGAGCCCCTCACAGGACACGCTGTGTGAGAGCGTTCATTGTAGAACCTGACTTTGTACCTGGCAGTGCTGCCCCCTGCCCCCAGCGAAAGCGCCTCAGGAGAAGTGACAGGTGGGTGGGACCCGCCAAGGGGAAGGAGGGGCCTGGATTCTCCCAGCCATGGCACTGGGGTTTGGACCCAGTTTAACCAGATCTCCTACGGAGGGTGGGGGGCAGGGGATCCAGCTAACCTCCGAGAATGACAGAATCGCAGCTCCTGCACTCCGGCCTGAGCCAGGCTTCCACTCCCACAGTCTCACTTCATCGTCCTAACTGCCCCACAACAACCACCACAGCCAGAGCAGTAACTTTTTAAAAATATATATTTTTTTATTGTTTTTTTACAGAGAGGAAGGGAGAGAGATAGAGAGCTAGAAACGTCGATGAGAGAGAAACACCGACCAGCTGCCTCTTGCACACCCCCCACCGGGGATGTGCCCGCAATCAATGTACATGCCCCTGACCGGAATCGAACCTGGGACCCTTCAGTCCACAGGCCGACGCTCTACCACTGAGCCACACCGGTTTCGGCAGCAGTAACTTTTGTGTATCACTCACCAGGGCCCAGGCACTCTCCTCGGCATTTGACATCTGTTAGCTCTTCTGTTCTGTTTGGCTAATCCTCTCTCGAGGATGTTTTCCGTTGATTTTTAGAGCGAGTGGAAAGGAGAGGGAGAGACACAGAGAGAGAAACATTGATCTAAGAGAGACACATGGATCGGTTGTTTCCGCACGCACCCTCTCAGGGCTGGGGATCGAGCCTGCAACGGGAGGTACGTGCCCTTGACTAGACTCGAACTCGGGACCCTTTAGTCTGAGGGTCAATGCTCTATCCACTGAGCCAAACCAACTAGGGTGAGCTCAATTTATTGGAAGGGGGGGGGAGGGAGGGAGAGAGAAACATCGATGTAAGAGAAACAGGCATCTGTTGTCTCTTTCATGGACCCCAACAGGGAATTTAAGACAAAACCTGGGTATGTGCGCTGACCGGGGATTGAACCCCCACCTTAGGGTGTATGAGACAACCCACTGAGCCACAAGAGCCAGGGCTATTAGCTCTTTTTTTTTTTTTCTAATATATTTTTATTGATTTCAGAGAGGAAGGGTGAGGACAGAGATAGGAACATCAATGATAACACCACACCGGTGATTGAGCCTGCAAGCCGGGCCTGTGCCCTGACCAGGAATTGAACCGTGACCTCCCGGTTCACAGGTCAACATTCAACCACTGAGCTATGCTGACCAGGCTATTAGCTCACTTTTTATGTTCATATCACTTCTGCAAGTTATGCACTACTCTCCCCATTTTACAGAAGAGGAGACTGAGGCACAGAGAAGCTGTATAACTTGCCCAAATTTGCAGAGCTAGTACAAGGATACAGACAAAGAGCTGTCTGACCGCAGCCCTGAGCTCCTACTCCTTCCTCATCCTGCCCCCCTCCCCACGTGAGGGTTAGAGCAGGGGCAGGGGTATAAACGGGGCATTTGGGGGGGAAAGGAGGATGGGGTCTGCATCCTTAGTGCTTCCTGAGGGTGAGCCGCTATGGGTGACATTGTCGCCTACCCTCCCCCCCCCCAGAGGCACTGCAGGCCCCTGGGGCTGAGAGGGTGGGTGGTCATGGTGCCCCTGGATGGGTGGGGCTGGGAGACTGGAGCTCTGGGCCTTAGTAAAGGGGGGTGGAGTGACATCTGACTCAGCGGTGATGAGGAAGTGACAAAGCTCTGTCCCACGGGGCTCCCCAGCCGCTGTGGCCTGAGGAGGAGGAGAGGGGGCCAGAGAAGGACAACGGCTCCAGGGAACCACCCTGCATCAGTCCCCGCCCTCAGGCTGATCTGTGACCCGGTCTTGACGAATGTGATGAAAGCTACCACACAGCACTTCCAAGGCTAAGTCATGAGGAGCCTGCCATTCCAGCTGGGCCTCTGGAAACTCTTCCTCCCGGAGGTCAACGACCGAGTAGGAAGTCACTGCAGACTCCCCGGGGGCTGCGTGCAGCGAGGAAGCCGCGCCAGCCTCGTGCAGAGGCCGCACGGAGCACGTCCAGGGTCCCTGTCGTGTCACCCCAGCGGAGGCACCAGACGAGGGAAGAAGCCACTTTGGACATTCAACCCGGCGAGCCTTCCGGTGGCTCCAGCCCAGCCACGGAGCAACGGCCACTGCAAAGAGACGCCCCGAAAGCGGCCGGTCCGCGCAGTCACAGGCCTGCGTCCTGACCACAGAAGCTGCTCTGGGCATCGAGGCTGTGGCAGCTGAAGGAGCTGGTAATTCAGTACCTACACAGCCTCTGAGGTCAACATGGTCCCATCTCACAGGTGGGAGCAACCTGCCAGAGCAGCGCCGTTGGTTGGAGCGTCATCCTGTGCCCTGAAGGGTTGCCAGTTCGATCCCCAAGAGGGCACATACCTGGGTTTCAGTTCCATCCCCGTCAGTAACCAATTAACGTTTCTCTCACACTGTTTCTCTCTCCCCGCCCCCCCCCCCCCCTTTCGACCTCTCTCTAAGCATGCCCTTGGGTGAGGATTAAAAACAATACAAACAGCAGATGGGAAGCGAAGCCCAGGTAGGGTGTAGCCGGTGAGGTGTGAGCCAGCTGGAGGCGGGCAGGTTTGTGCGACACCCCAGCCCACGCTTTCCACAGGACATGCCTGTCAGCCACGCCATGTGGTTTTGGCCAAAGTCCCTGGGTGACAGGTTGCTGGGGCTTTCCCCGGGCGGCTCACCTCGGCACCTGCCGGGACCTAGGATTTTTTTTGAGACATGATTCACAGTCAAATGCACAAAATTTTAGGTGTGTACACACCAATGTGACCACTACCCCGGTCAAGGTATGGAATATTTCTCTCACTCAGAGAATTCCTTTGTGCCCACTGCTAGTCAGGAGGAGCCCCCGGCCCAGCCCAGAGGTCCATGACCATCGCCATAGTGACAGTGTGCCTGTCCTTGAACTTTGTGGCTGGCGTCTTTCTCTCGCATTATGTCTGAAGGTTTATCAAGATGTTGCGCGTAGCAGTAATTATTTTCTCATTGCCATATAGTCTGTCTAAAGTAGGGGTGTCGAACTCAATCAGAGAAGGGGCCAAAATCTAAAATCCAGCCTAAATCGCGGGCCGAATGGTTTACTGAACAGTCATAAACTGTCATTGTGATGGAAACGCAGCGGAGTGCAGTGATGACAGCGCGGTGCGGGCCACATTGCAAGGCCTGGCGGGACGGATTTGGCCCGCGGGCCTTGTGTTTGACACATGTGGTAAAGTATGAATATGACATCCTTTATTCATTCATTCTGTTGACGGACATATTGTGCTCAGCTTTGGGCTGCTACGAACATTACTGTCCTAGTCATTCTGTGGCCTCAGGCACATGGCTCTTGGGCGCATATGCCGGAGTGGAAATCTAGATCATAGGGGTGATGTGTATTTCTAAGGATCTGCCCTACGCTGGCCCACAGTGATGGCCCGCAGGGCACTGCCACCAGCAGCTCAGGAGGACCCAGGTCCCACATCCTCACAGACACCGGAGATGATCAGGCCTTGAGTTTGAGCTATTCTCAAGTTGAGTGACATCTCAAAGTGGAGCACCTTTTCATATGCTGGCCTGATTTTTAAAATATATTTTATTGATTTTTTATAGAGAGAAAGGGAGAGGAATAGAGTCAGAAACATCGATGAGAGAGAAACATTTATCAGCTGCCTCTTGTACACCTCCTACTGGGGATGTGCCCGCAACCAAGGTACATGCTCTTGACTGGAATCAAACCTGGGACCTTTCAGTCCACAGGCCTAGGCTCTATCCACTGAGCCAAACTGGTTATGACTGGCCTGATTTTTTTAGCTTGCCCAGATGGCCCTGAAGAGGGTGGTGCCTCAGCCCAGGTGCACGCTGGGAAGCCGAGTTGGCTGTGGGAGTCATGGAGGCAGAGGATGGAATTGAGGGATGTCCAGGGCTGGTGGGAGGTAACAGCACAGGGAGGATGGGCGGGGATCTGGACTCAACTATCTGGATACTGAGCTGCCAGTGCTGACTCCATCTCAGAGTGGCTCTGGGATGCTCCTTATGTCGTGGTCAGGAAGCCCAGAGGCAGGTTGATCTGATGCTCAGGATCCTGATTCTTTCTGCTCAGCCACTATTAACACATCAATGAGGCAAGATGGTGGCAATGTCAGGACTTCACCCAACTCTGTCCAAAGGCTGGGAGAGGTCTCCTTCCTTATGAACCCCCACCCCCATTTTTAAATTCTTACCGGAGGGTATGTTTAGTGTTTTTTTTTTTTTTAATTTTTATTATTTGGTAACCTTCACCCCAGGATATTTTTCCTTGATCTTTTAGAGAATGGAAGAGAGGGAAAGACAGAAACATCGATGTGAGAGAAACATATCAATTGGTTGCCTCCTACATGCACCCTGACCAGGGCAGGGGCTGGGGAGGAGCCTGCACCAAGGTCCATGCCCTTAAGCGGAATTGAACCTGGGACACTTTATCCACAGAACAATCAGCCAAGGCGGGATGTGTTTTTTATTGATTTGAGAAAGAGAAGGGAGAAGAGAAAGAATGATTGGTTGCCTCCTGTTTGTGCCCTGACCAGAGATCAAACCTGTAACCTGGGCATGAGTCCTGACAGGGAATCGAACCCAACTCTTCAGTGCACAGACGACATTCCAACTGAGCCACACCAGCCACGGCTTAGGACACTTTTAAGGGGAAGGAAGACCTCCCAAATGACCCCCCCGCCCTCCACCTCCAGCCAAGACTTCCTGAACCTCCGGGACTGGAACTGCACCCGTGCCCTCCTTACCCCCCGCTGGCAAGGGAACCGGGCCCGTTCCCCACCCCCATCAGGACGGCCCGTGGGTCTCTCCCTGAACACCAGGATGTTCACAGGCCTCTGCTGGTGCTGTCCCACTTGCCTCCTCCATTCCCACAGCCTCCTAGGACCCAACCCGACGTGGCTGTAGTGGGCCAGGCCAGTTCTGTTCACCTCTACGCACCGGCGCCCGGCCTGAGACCCCGGGGATTGATGGGAACAGCCCTGAGGGTGAAGCTGGCTCAAATTGTCCTATGTCTCCATCACCTCAGCCACAGCCCTGCCTGTTGGACAGCTGGCCTGGGCCCAGGTGACTCAGGGGGGCCTGTTCCAACCCACACGTGACCTTGATCAGCACGTCCCGTCAGCCAAGACGAGGCCTCCCACCTGCCTGTCCAGGGCTGAGCATGGCCTCTGGGCACAGCCTCAGTGACGGGGCTGAAGGGCGCCCATGGATGGAGGCTGGGGGTGGGGGGGGGGGGGGGGACTGGGCCCAGCGCCGCCCCAGGGCCTCCAGAGGTGCATGAGCCACTGGGACTGAGGCAGTGCAGGCGCCGAGTCCATAGTGGGGTGTGACCTGGACCTGGTGTTTCTAACCGGCTCCCTGGTGGGTGCCGGTGCTGGTCTGCAGAGCATCGCCTGGAGGGGGAGCTAGACCCTCAGAAGCCCACAGGCCCCCTGCAGGGGGGTGCCCGCTGGGCAGAGGGGCGGAACCAGCCGTTGGGACACAGAGCTGCAGGAACACTTTATTAAGTTAAGAAGGCGGTGGAGCAGGAGAAAACGCCTTCAGGGCAGTTCCAGGTTCCACGCCCAGCACCCTGAGGGGGAGGTGGGGCCCTGGAGGCAGAGGCCGGCTCCCCGTCCGTCTGTCCCTCTGTCCAGAGGCCCAGGGTGCAGGATGCTCCAGGGCAGGAAGTAATTAGCAGGAGGTAGGGTGGGAGGAGGGTGGCTGGCTCCTTGCCTCTCCCACCAGGACAGGGCCACGGGCCCAGGAGCCCAAACTGGAGGCTGGAGGCGGGGAGCCAGCGCTGGAGGCACAAGGCCACCAGGAATTGCTTTTTAAAAAGTACAACGTATTTTTTTTTGGGGGGGGGGGGGGAGGAAAAAGTCTATATATAAAAATCTCTTCACATATAAAATCCTGAAGAAGGTGCAAGGTAAGAAGACCCAGTGCGAGGGGCACGCTCAGATACGCAGAGTGTGTGTGTGCGTGCACCTGTGCATGTCTGTGGTGTACATGTGCATGCCTGTGCATGTATGCTCCTGAGTGTGTGTGTATGCCTTGTGGTGCCTGTGTCTATGCAGTGCCTGTGTGTATGCGCGCGCGCGCGTGCGCGCGCGTGTATGTGCCTGAACAGTGTGTGTGTACCTGTGCAGGTGTGTGGTGTGTGTGTACCTGTGCGGTGTGCATGCCTGTGCAGAATGTGTGTGTGCCTGTGTGTGTGCATGTGTGTGACAGTTGTGAGTGCACGTGTAGCCCACAGAGGGTGGGGAGAAAGCTTGGCTTCTGACTTCCATCCAGCAGGGAAGGAGGGCATCTGGTCCCTTGGGCTGGGAGTCTGCAGCTGGGCCGAACCAGCGGACCTGGAAGGTGAGAGTGGGCGGTGAGGGCTGGGGAAACCCGTTTGGTCCTGGGCCCCAGCGCGGCTTAGGCAAGGGCGGCCAGCAAGTCCTCTCACACCTCTTGGCCCCAAAGGCCGGGCCAGCTCTGTCCCCCAGGCCTCCCCACAGCGGCCGCAGGTGGCCTCCCCGGACTTGTCAGAAAGAGGGAGCTGCCCTGTCAGTGAGGTCCGAGCGCAGAGCTCGGTGGAAGGAGGACTGTTAGTGACGTGTGCCCTGCTGCCAGGCCTGAGGAGGGCAGGACAGATCAGCTGTGGCTGTGGCAGCGTTAAGTGCCTGTCCCAGCCGGTGGGAAGGGAAGCCGAGGCCAGGAAAAGGAAGAGCCCTGCGGGTGGACAGCCCTGAGCGCACACCTCTACTCGGCCACGCTGTTGCGCATGGCCTCCTTCTCCTGCAGGGCAGCCATGGCGAGGCGCAGGTGCTCCTTCAGCTGCTCGATCTCCCGCTCCGACCGGGTCTTGATGTGGTTTAGCTCCACGTACACATCCTGGTACTTTCCTGAGGTGAAGCGCTTGTCCTGGGGGGGGGGCAGGGGCTATAAGGGCACAGAGCCCTCCCTCCCTGGCCCTGCCCACTCGGCACATGCCCACCATGCCCCTCCTGGCCACACCAAGCAGCCAGGCCTCCGCAGTCCCCAGGGCCTTCTCCCTCCAGGAGGTCCCCTTGGCGTCCCGGCCTGGACACACCTCTCCCAGCGCCCCAGGTTTCAGCATTTGCAACCTACTCAACGTGAGAGCTGAGGCTCAGGCAGCTGAAGCGTCTGCCCAAGACCACACTGCAACCAGTGGCGGGGGGAGGAGCAGGGCAGTGTGGCCCAATACTTGGCCCCGTTCCATGAGTCTGACTCCTACACGGTCTCAGAGCTATTGACACACAGAGAATGTCAAACACACAGCGACATGGCACCAGGCAAACCACACACTCACAGGCCTGGTCCTGAATCCCAGTACTCCTTCCTCTACTCCCCCTCCACCTCCGGCAACATGGCTTGCTCCCCGAAATGCACGCTCTGCACAGGCAGGGATGTTGGCCTCTTTGCTCACAGGTGTCTCCCCAGCACCTAGCACCATGCCTGGCACATAGTAGGTGCTCAATAAATATTTGCTGAATAAAAAAAAGCAAGTGTGGCCTTGAGCAAGTCCCCCTTTCTTAGCCTGCTTCTTTGTACAATAAATGAGGATGACACCTCCGGGGAGAGGCCCGGGGAGTGCCTGGCACAGAGCAGGTGTTCACAGGATGGGGCATCCAGCTGTATCCCCAGGTCCATTCCCCTCCCCACGAACACCCTGCTTCAGCCAGGACCTACCTTCTGCATCATCTGGAGCTCGTCCCGGAGGCACTGCACCTCCTTCTTCAGGTACTGAAGTTCGTTCTCCTTCACTCGCAGCAGCACCTGGGGTCACAGGAGCACGCTAACCCAGGACCAGAGGCCAGCGCTACCAGCCCAGGGCACCGCAGCCGGCCGTCTCCTTGCCTCAGGCCCTGAGAACGCAGCTCCCAACCTGTGCTGAGACCCACCCACTACCCCTGGGCACACTCCCCAGGGAGTCCTCTCACCCATCCCACCATAGCACAGGCCCTCAGCTTGAGAGCAAAGAAGAGAAAGGAAGCCGGGACCGGTTTGGCTCAGTGGATAGAGAGTCGGCCTGCGGACTGAAAGGTCCCGGGTTCAATTCTGGTCAAGGGTATGTATCTTGGTTGTGGGCACATCCCCAGTAGGGGGTGTGCAAGAGGCAGCTGATCGATGATTCTCTCTCATCAATGTTTCTACTCTCTATCCCTCTCTCTTCCTCTCTGTGAAAAATCAATAAAATATATATATATATAAAAAAAAAAATCAACAAGAGAGAGAGAAAGGAAGCATGGTATGGCCCTCCTCTGGACCAGGAGGCTGGGACTCTGCAAACCACCTCATTACGCCCTCCCCAGACCCTGAGGGGCGGGGGCTGCTGTCCGGAGTTCACTGAGGAGGACACAGTTCAGCCGGACGTCTAAAAGCTTAGACTCTGGAACCAGACTGCTGGGTTGGAATCCCAGTTCCCACACCAACTATCTGTGTGACCTTGGGCAAGGTACTTGACCTCCTTGTGTCTGTTTTCTTACCTGTAAAATGGGGACAGTAACAGCATGTACCTCCTAGGGCTGTTAGGAAGACTCGGTGAGTTAAGAACTTCGGCTTACAGAAGTTCCAGGCACAGAGTGAAACCGTATATAAGTGTTTGTAAAATAAAATATCAGGGTGATCCTGAGATCACGCCCACATTTTCTCACTGCAGCTTCTCCCAGTAAGAAAGGTGCGTAGCCCCATTTTACAGATGAGCTTCTGGGAAAGGCGAGGCAACCGGTCCGATCACACAGCAGAGGTGGGAGGCTGGACTCTGGCTGCAGCAGGGCAGCGCACACAGCAGGTCCTCCCCAGGGTGCTGGCGTCTCCGTGCTGGGGCCCAGCCCCAGGTGCCCTCCCCAGGCCGAGGCCCCGAGGACCAGCGGGGTGCGCGGTGGGCACCTACCTCCAGCTCACAGGAGCTCCGCTCGTTGTGCCCGCGGCCGCTGCCAGCGCCCTGGGAGGCGACGAAGCCGCGCAGCCGGTCAATCTCCTCGGACAGGCGGGCGTGCAGCTCCTGGAGGGGGGTGGGTGGTCAGCGCAGGGCTGCAGGGCGCCCGCCCCCGCCCACCGGGCCGGGCCCACCTGGTTGTGGCGCAGCAGCTCCTGGCCCTCCTGCTGGCAGCAGCGCAGCGTGTGCTCGCGCTCCTCGGCCTGCAGCGTCAGGGTGCCGATCTCCAGGCACTTCTGGGAGTACTGCTCCGACAGCACCTGCAGCTCCCGCTTCAGCGCCTCCATGTCTGACCTGCCCAGGCCGAGGAGGGAACAATGACGGATGGGGGCTCGCTTGCCCTCTGCCAAGCTCAGAGCCAGGTCACGGTGAACTCCAAGCAGCTCCTGAGCTCCCGCCCTCATTCTGTTTCGCGCCCAGCTCGGGGGCTCTGACCGGTGACAGCCTCTCGTGCTGCAGGAGGCTCTCCTGTGAGGGGTGGGCTGGAGGAGCCCATCTCTGCAGCCTCTGAACTGTGCTCTGGGGCAGGACAGGGACTGGCCGAGGGTGACACTGCAGCCAGCTCTAGGGGGCAATAACGAGGAGGCAGGGGTGCGGAGGCCGAGACCAGCCTGGTAAGAAGGGTCAGAACTGTAGCCTGAAGAACTGTCTCTGTGGGTGGCATGGAGGTCTGACTAAGGCCCTGCTGCTTCTGTTCAGGTGCCACAATGACGACAGGGGGCGTCTCAGTTGGGGGCAAACTGACGTATCCTTTGCCCAGGGCCGTCAGCACAGGTCCCTGACTCATAACCGCCAGTGTAGGCAGCTGGGGCCCAGGCTCAGGAGGCGGCCCAGCCCACAGACCCCAGGGCCCAAGTGCCATCTCACTGGTGCTGCTTCCGGAGGCCATCTGGGCCCTGCTGGAGGCTCCGCGTCTTGTTCAGCTCCCGGCTCAGCTCCTCCTGGTAGGCCTTCTTCATGGCTTCGATGGCTGGGAACAGAGAAGTGAGGGTCAGCACCAGCCTCACCTCCTCTGAGACGCACCTGCACAGGAGCAGGCAGGGCACACACAGAGCCTGGGCCAGGCTGTGTTGTGAGCTACGTGGCTTTGGGTGAGTGGCTCGGCCTTCCTGAGCCTGTCTAGCAGGAGAGGATCACAATCTCTGTCTGATGGACCCTGCTGGGGAGACACCTGGTGTCTGAGCACTGGTACCTTCTGCTAGTGATGCTGGGAAAGCCCACACAGTCCTGTCCCTGCACAGCCCGGAGGGTCCTTTAACAAGACCCACCTGTCTTGCCAAAACCGGTTTGGCTCAGTGGATAGAGCGTCGGCCTGCGGACTGAAGGGTCCCAGGTTTGATTCCGGTCAAGGGCATGTACCTTGGTTGCGGGCACATCCCCAGTAGGGGGTGTGTAGATGGCAGCTGATCAATGTTCCTCTCTCATTGATGTTTCTAACTCTCTATTCCTCTCCCTTCCTCTCTGTAGAAAAGTCAATAACATATATTTAAAAAAACAAAACAAAAAGATCCATGTCTTGCCCAGCTTAGTGGACAAGAGTACCGGCTCAGTTGATAACACATCTAGGTGACTTTGCTCAGGGGATTAAATCCTCTGTGCCTCAGGCCCTAATCCAGAAAGTGGGGTTAGCAACAGCACCTCCCTTCAGGAGTGAGTGGGAGATGTGTGGAGTCAGGGTGCTGATCTCCAGGCACTTCTGTGAGTACTGCTCCGCCAGCACCTTTGCATTTCAAACAACACGCAGCCCAGACATTAGCTTTTGGGTTATTTTTCAGGCTGTGAGCTCCCAAGGACTGAGTCTCTTTTCACTTACATGGGGTTGCTTCAGAATTAAACAAGTCCTCAACCATCGTCTTATCTGTAATTCCAAAACCCTAAAGCTCTGAACGCTGGGAGTTTTTCATGACCCTTTTGGTAAAACAATCCCCGGCTTAAATGGACATGAGGCTATCTGAGGTCCCACTTAAGGGTGACCTTGAGAAATTGCACTGCAAACCACCTAGTGCTAGACTTCAGGGTGAGGCTCAGATCCTGCTCAGACACCTACTATAATATATGCACCAGGTTATCTTCCTAAAAGCAAAACACATGGCCCCAAGGTCTGCAATGAAGGGCAAGGGCTGGAGTGTGTCAAGCACTTAGCAGGTGTAAGCTCTAGATCGTGTGATCGCTTCATCATTCCCATTATTCTAAAGCGCCCGGAGGTGTGTGAGATGTACCAGGCGCCGGGGAGAGGGGGACCCCACACTTGGCTGGCATTCCTGTCTGGCTTGGGAGAGCAGAGGGTGGGTTCAGAGCATGGCTTTGCAGGCAGTGTGCTCTGGGCTCCAACTCCAGCTTCTGCCACCTCTAAGCTGTGCTACTTGGGTCAGATCCCTAACCTCTGAGCCAGTCTCCTCATCTGTGAAATGGGTGACTCTCCTGGGCACTGCAAGGACCAGGACTGCTCACACCCCTCCCTGCTCTCCCGGGGGTCCAGCCTGTGTGCCCAATAAGAGGGCCCCGGTATGAAAACTGGGTCTAAGGCTAAGCAGTCTCTCCGCCAGGACATGGCACCAGCTTGGGCACAGGCCTGGATCACAATGAGCCTTCTGAGGGCCTGCATTTCCCTCTTTTTCAGTAGGTCCAGAAGCCAATTCTGGGGGCTTCAACTCACCCTAAGTCTAGCACCAAGACCCCAGCCTCTGATTAACAGCCTCCCAAACCCGGTGAGGCGGCCTCTGCTTAGAGGTTTGTGAGGCCACGCCCACTGTGCCACTCCCTCCCGGGTCCTCACCTGAGGCCGTGGCGGCCGTCTCCTCGGCCAGGAGCCACTCCTTCTCCTGCTGCAGCCGCTGCAGCTCCCGCTCGTGGTGCCGCTGCAGCTCTTCCATCACCTGCTGGTGGGAGGACTCCATCTCGGCCAGGCTGCGCTCCCAGGCCTCCTGCGGGCAGGGCAGGGGTCACGGGCTGCTCTCCAGCCTGAGGTAGGCGGGCCTACCCTGGTCCAGGCTTCCTCTGGACCCCAGCACCACCAGCCTGTACCCAGCACCTCCTCTGTCCTCCATCTGCAGGCCTCAGCCTGTCATTCTGCTTCACACGCCTGACTCTTGCAGCCTCATCCCTGCCCTTTACCTCACCAAGAAACCCCCTCGTTATGAAAAACAACTCAGTGTGCTCACACCTGAGCTTTAGCTCCTGCTTTCCACCGCCTGGAACGTTCTTTTCCATCTTTCTTTTCCTGGGGTTAACTCACTTCATTTGCAGCCCCGCTAAATACCTTCTTAGCTCTGTCTCTGAAAACCTCTCTCCTGCCACCAAAGGCCTTGCATCTGCCAGATGTAAGTCCCCTGAGGACACAGGGCCCAGGACGGGGCCTGACGTGTGGCAGGTGCTGGGGAAGGGAGCTGAAATTTATGAAATCACAGAACAGGGCCTTGTGGATCAGACTAGCCAGTATTTTTTTTTTAATGTACATATTTTTTTATTGATTTCAGAAAGGGAGAGATAGAAACATCAATGATGAGAGAAAAATCATTGATCAGCTGCTTCCTGCATGCTCCACACTGGGATCAAGCTCACAACCCGGGCATGTGACCGGAATCGAACCTAGGACCCTCAGTTCACAGGCTGACACTCTATTCACTGAGCTAAACTGGCTAGGACAGACTGGCCAGCATTTAAAAGCCTGCTAATACCACTGCTGGGAGAGTCGCTGTGATGGGGTTCGTGGAGGGCAGTTTGATAGCGTCGATGCATTTTTAATGACCCTATCCCTTGACCTAGCGGGTCCACTTGTAAGAATGACCCCAGAGAAAGTCACGTGTACAAAGATCGGCAACAGACAAGAACTGGAAACCACCTAAATAAACAACCCTTCAATAAATCATGAGATCGAGCCTTACAAAGACTCCGGCGGCTGGTAGAAGGCTCTGCGCACATGGACAGCTGGGGAAGGATATGGAAAGTTAGGTGATAAAAGCAGGTTTCTGACAACGTACAACCCATGGAGCTGGACATCTGGGTACATGGACACAAAATCACAGAAAAGGTAAGGAAGGATGCCTGCAGGCAGAGGACTGGGCCCCAGAGATGTCCGTGTCCCGCTCGGGAACCTGTGACTATTACCTGTGCTGCGGCGGAGGGGGGCTGAGCTTGCTGGATGGCCTTAAATAGGAGACTCTCCCTCCTGGGTTACGGACTGGCAGGGATCGCGGTCCGTAGATGCAGAAGAGACAGGAGAGCAGAGAGCGGGGTGGGGAATGGCTGTGGAAGGAGGTAGAGTGATGTGAAGTGAGGACCTGACCCCTTTGCTCTCTTTAAAGATGAAGGAATGGCCGTGAGCCACGGAAGGTGGGCAGCCACCGGATGCTGGAAAAGGCGAGAAACCGGATCGCATCCAGAGCTCACAGGAAATGCAGTTCTGCGGGTGCCTGGCTTGTAGCCTGGCGAGACCCATGCTAGACTTCTACCCTCCAAAACCGAGGCGGCACAGAAAACTACAGACGTGCTCTGATGGTGCTCTCGGCCACCCCTGTGGGGCACCGGAGAGCAGGCAGGGGAAGGAGAGTTCATGTGTTTGTTTATAACCTTCTAATTTGTTTGAATTATTTATGAAAATGTAAATAATTTCTTATATAATTTCTTATATAATTAAAAAATATTTAAGGCCCTGGCTGGGTGGCTCAGCTGGTTGGAGCGTCATTCTGTATATCAAAAAGGTTGCAGGTTCAATTCCAGGTCAGGGCGTGTACAGCAGGCAGCTGATGAGCCGGTTTCTTTCACGTAGATATTTTTCTGTCTCTCTCTCCCTTCCTCTCAAAGTAAAATCAATGAAAAAAACCATCGCCCTGGGTGAGAATAAAAAAAATTAAGATAGCTGAAAAGGGAAGGTAAAGAGCTGGGAAGAACCAAGGCACAAAGGGCCAGTTAAGAGGCTGTATTCTCGCCTGGCCAGTGTCGCTCAGTGGATTGATCGTTGTCCCATGCACCAAGAGTTCGATTCCCCCTCAGGGCACATGCTTGATCTCCAGTAGGGTGCATGCAGAAGGCATCTGATGGATGTTTCTCTCTCTCCCTCTCCCTAAAAATCACACGTATGTATTTTTAAAAAGAATTGAATTCTCCATGGCACAGGGCCTCAGGTGGCCCCCACCTCTCCGGCAGCCACAGCCACACCTGCGAGGCCACTCTGGGGGAAGGGCAAGGGGTCCAGGTGTTCTAGGCAGCGAGCAGGGGCACCTGTCTCTCTGGGACTGTGCGCATGCCCTCTGTAGGTCCCTCTAGTTAGGACAATAGACCTGCTTTGGAGTCCTAATCCTGGCTGTTCTGTGGAATGAACTTGAGCCTCTTCCCTCTCTGAGCCTCAGTCTCCTTATCGGTAAAACAGGCCTCATAAGACCAACTCCTGAGTGTCCTAAGGTAACCTAGCGCCCACCCACCTGCAGAGATCGGAAAAATGGGGGTGGGGGGATGGGGATCTGCTCTCAAAGGCTCATATCAGGAGGCAGAGCCAGAAGCTAATGGGGAGAGGAGGCTGGTGTCAGGGTGGGAGCCAGCCCAGGATGAGGGACTCCTAGAAGGTCAGGTGCTGCGCTCTGACCCACCTTCCTGTGGGCCCAAGGTGTCAGCTGCCACCTCTGACGTGGACCAACGTGGACTCAGAAATGCCCGTGATCCCCACTGCACTAGGATGGAAGGGTTCCCAGACCCGCAGCTGCTGCCCTGTGGTGGCAAGCCCTACAGCTAAAAGAGGGGCACCACTCGGCCTGAGATACCAGGTTGGGGATCCCTCCCTGCTGTCACCTCTCCGGGGTCCACTGAACCTCCAGCCGCTTCCTCCAGGCCTGAGGGGGACACAGGTGGCTCAGCTCCTCTTCCCTGGCGCCCTCGGCGTCCTGAGCCACGGCTCCACTCCCGTCTTCTGCCTCCGGTTCCCCTTCATTCCCTTCTCAACGCCCCTCGGTTCTGCCTGCCCACCTACCACCCCAGCCTCGCATGACCAAGTGCCCGCAGCCCTGGTCTGACTCCAGGTCAAAGGTCTAGCCTCCTCTCTGGGCCTCAGTTTCCCTATCTGTATGCTGAGAAGTCAGAGAAGTGCTTTTCGAATTTAATTTTGGCAACAGAAACCTTTTTCCAAAGGAAATCTAATGCAGGTTCGAATAGTAAAATGGACAAAGGCGGAGCTGCTCTGCTCACCCACCCAGAGAAGCGGTCCCGGGAGACCACAGCTCCACAGAGCACAGCTCGTGGGGGTCCTGAGGGGACGCCAGCTCTCAGGCCACCCCTTCCTCTCGCCTCAAGGGAGCCTTTCACAACACTGACTCCTGCCCTCCCCCCTTCCACATATCAGGTGACTCCCAAGCTGGCCCTTCATGTCAAGCCCCAACTCCCTAGGCCCTGGTCTTCGTTCAGCTGAACCACACGCCCCAGATGGTCCCCATGCCTGGACAGCAACCCCAGCCTTAGGGGGCTCCCCTCTGCCTTCCTTAGACCCAGGCACCCACTCCTACACTGTCCCCCTTCTTCACCCTCCTACATCCTGCTCACCCTCAGTCATCATCCCAGCTCCTGCCATGGCCTTGGCTCCTCCCACTCCACCACCACCCTCCCAGCATCACCCCAAACCTCCTCAGTGTGTGGGAAAGATCCAAACCCCTGGCTTGGCAGCGGAGGTCTCCAGGATAGGCACCCGCCAGCCTTCCACCAGAGCCCATGCCCCTGCCCGCCCCAGTGCTCAGCTCCGGGCCCGCCCCAGAAGCTTCCCGAGAGCCCGCACAGCAACCTCCCGCCTGGAACTCCTGGAAGGTCCCTCTGCTCAGAGCCTGGGATCCCAGCATCCTTTTCTGCTTCAGGCAATGATGTGCTGACTAGAGGCAGCTGATCATCAAGTTTTTAGGAATTTTGTGACACAGTTAAGCAGGCCATTATTAAATATTATATAAGCTTATAGTTAATTATATTCAAAACAATGCTGATACTCCAAACATCTCTTCTTAATGATCTCACTGCAGTTTATTATTGTCTATGCTCCCGCGGTTACTTCTCTTCTGTGTCTGTGTGGAAATGCTCTCTAATGGGTGTGACATATCTTCCCAACTCCGTGCTCAGGTCCTCAGCCACGTGGGAGTATTTACACCATGGACATTGGTAAACATTACAATCAGGACTCGATTTATTTTTTGATAGTCTAGACTTACGCAAGGATGAGAAAATGCTAGTAATGCAGATTAAATTTAAGTTTGCCATATCTATGACCATTACACTGTAAGTAGAACAAAAACCTGAGGGAATACTCTTAAGAAAATATTCTCAATAGAGAACTATTTCCCAATTCAACCAAAAAATTGCTCATGACATTGACCAAGTAAAGCTTCAATATGTTTCTCGTCTTACTCTCCACATAAATAAAAATGTCAACCAACATTCATGTTAGAATGACACTCGCTTGTCAGTTAGCTGTGGATACAAGCATTCGGAAAAACCAATGAAAGTATTAAGAGAAAGATCAATTTGCTATATAGAAGTTACAATAAAAAGTATTACTGATTTTTTATTTGTAAGTTGTATACTAAACATCTTTTGTATCAGTAATATATATATATATATACTAGAGGCCCGGTGTATGACATTCATGCAGGGGGCGGGGGGTGGGGTGGGGATCCATCCTCCTGGCTTGTGGGGAGCAGGCCTAAGTCAGCAGTCAGACATTTCCCCTCCCCCCCCACCCCTGCACCCCCCGCCCGGCCACTAGGGGTCTTTAATGCTGCTGCAGAGGCAGGAGAGACTCCACCACTGGCCACTGGCCACTGCCCACAGCCGCTGCCACTGCACTTGCTAGCCATGAGCCCAAGCAACACTCCCCCTGTGGGAGCGCACTGACCACCAGGGGGCACCTCCTGTATTGAGCATCTGTCTCCTGGTGGTCAGTTCACATCATCATTGTGACCAATAGTTCCACTTCGGTTGATCTGCATATTAGCCATTTATTATATAGGATAAACCATATATAAGTGTGCATGTGTGTACACATAGATGTATTTTTTCTGGAAGGCTAGTTGTTCCCAGACATGGCCAAATGTCCCCAGGGCAGTGGTCGGCAAACTCATTAGTCAACAGAGCCAAATATCAACAGTACAACGACCGAAATTTCTTTTGAGAGCCAAATTTTTTAAACTTAAACTTCTTCTAACACCACTTCTTCAAAAGAGACTCCTCCGGGCCATGGTATTCTGTGGAAGAGCCACATTAAGGGGCCAAAGAGCCGCATGTGGCTGTGAGCGGCAGTTTGCCGACCACCGCCCCAGGGGAACAAAATCGGCCTCAGCTGAGAACTGCTGCCCTCAGCAGACCGCATGTTTCCCTGGGGGCCATTGGGAACTCCCAAGTCCCAAAGGCCATCTTGTGAGGGCCTCGGCCTGGCAGGCATGGGCAGGAGTTCCCTGTTTAGGGAGCACCTCCCAGGGGCCTGCCCATTGGAGCTCCCCAGGGTGGTGTGAGGAAAGTGGTCCCAGTGCAGGGTGTCACACGAGGGCTGTCAGTCAGACCTGAGCTTAAATCCCACCTCTGACAGCTGCAGGCCAGCTGACCTTGGGCAGGTCCCGTAACCTCTCACAGCCTGTCTATAAAACGGGCACAATGCGCATGTCCACCCGCTGGAGAGATTGAATGAGACAATGCTTGTCAAGTGCCTCCCATGTTCTGGTACACAGGAAGGGCTTCCAAAATATTAGCTCTTTTCTGAAAACATGGCGAACAGAAACTTGCCCCCGTCCCCCAGAAAGCAGCTCTTCAGCCTCACCTGCGAGATGTAGCCTGGGGGGACGTGACCATCCTCCTGGGACCGGGGCGCGCCCTGAGGAGCCTCCCCCTTTAGACGCCACGCCTCCAGCTGGGCACGAAGAGACAGGACCTGTGAAGGGAGATGCGGTCAGTGGGGCCTGGAAGCAGAGGGAGGGCTGGCGGAGGCAGCGTGGAGCTGTGGATTCGAGGAGACGTGGCCCTGGTGAGGATGTGCAGGCCAGAGGACATTCCAGCTGTGTCCTGGATGGCAGGGTCAATGAGCCAGAGGAGCCCTGGCCCAGAGAAGACTACACAGGGCTGGGAACAGAACACTGTGGCCCAGACATGTACGTTATGTAGGTGGCAGGGGAAATGTCTTTGAGCTTCAGCTTCCCATCAGTAAAACTGTGATGAGATATGCCCTATGGGACCATGAGACTGCTGTGAACATACGTGAGCCTGTTTGTAAAGAGGGCCAAGGGCGAGATACTCAATAAATGGCCTCTCCTTTTTCTTCTCTATTCCCTTCTGTGTGATGGCGGAGGACAGAACTAAGAGGCAAAATATTAAAAAAAATAAATAAATAAATAAATAAATAAATAAATAAAAATCCAGCCCTGGCCTGTGTGGCTCATTTGGTTGGACATTGTCCTGTGCCCTGAGAGGTTGCCAACTTGATTACTGGCCAGGGCACAAGCCAGGTTGCAGGCTTGAGACCCAGTGAAGGGTGTGCAGAAGGCAGCCAATTGATATTCTGCTTTCACATCTATGTTTCTCTCTCTCTCCCTCCCTCCCTCTCTCTCTAAAAATCAATAAAAATGCTTTTTAAAAACAATAAACACCTCAAGGCATAGAAAAGAAGATTCCAGTTCACAGAGGAGTCTGAGGTGTCAGCCAGTGAATCAGGAGCGAGCGCCCATCACTGTAGGTTTGCATGATAAATGCTATAGCATAACTATAGGGATAGGAGGGGTGTTGGTGGGGTAAGGGGGTTCCCAGAGGCCAGCCATGATGTCTACCTCCTTCTCCAGTGCCTCATGGCTGTCACTAGGGGGCCCCCGGCGCTCCCCACGGCTTTGGTTGAGCAGGGCGGTGAGAGGCACCCGCTTGTTCTCCCGCAGGGGCAGTTTCTCCAGCTCCTGCCACTTCTTCTCGATCTCCTCGCTGAGCCGACTCTGCTGGTCCTCGGTCAGGGGGGCACCCAGGCCCCGGCGTGGGCCTTCGCCAGCAGGTGTCTCTGTGGTCTTGCTGTCCACGGCCTCAAACCATTTGCGTCGCTCCTCAGAGCGATGGGCCAGGTCCCGTTCCAACTCCTCCTGTTTGGCTGGGCGGTCAAGAGTGCGAGCCGGGGTGCGGGCCCGCTGGGGGGAGCCCTGAGACAGTGGGGAGAGCTCCACGTAGTCCAAGGATGGCCGCTGTCCATCCGCCTTCCGAGGAGTGCCCCGACTGATGACCTCAGAGCCCGCACGCTGCTCCCCCACCTTCAGGGGGCCCTTCTGGGTGCTGTAGCTGTGCAGCGTGTTCTCTTTATTGCAGTCCGAGAGCCTAGGGGGCCAGCAGAGCCACGTCAGGCAGGATCTTGCCCGCTCAGTCCCCAAACAAGCACTCCTGGAGTGTCACCGTGTGCCTGAGCCCTGGGATGAACCCCAGCAGAGGAAGCAGCTGAACCCAGAGGTCAGAACTAGCGCTTCATCATTCACACACCCTGGGAGCCATCCCAACTCCACACCCACCAGCAGAGGGACCAGAATATCTGGCTCCCCTCTGAGCTCAGTCACTCATCTGTAATATGGGACAATTCTTCTCACAGGAAGAATAAGAGGACTAGGTGAGCGAGTGTGTGAAAGCAACCAGGAAGCCCATTAAGAATGGTGATCAGATCATTATTATTAAAAGTATGGTTTGAGATAAGATCCTGGGTTCAAAAGACTCACAGTGGAATAGGGGAGACGCCCAGGGTCACTGCCAAGCGGGTGAACAGTGACCTCTGGTGCATAGGCACAAATTGTGGAGACTTAACAACTGTGGCAGTACTCTTCTTCTGTAACACTCACCCCAAAACTATACTTCCCAGCATCCCTTGCAGCTATGTAGGGCCATGTACCTACATTTTGCCCAGTGGAAGTGAGAGGTGGCACCTTTAAAGGACTGGGTGTGCCCTGGCCTGGCTCCTGCTGGCACTGTAGGAGAATGTAAGCAGCTTCCTGAGTCAGAGGCAAAGCTATGAGTTGAGGGTCACAGAGCTGGTCTGGACTACACGCCACTGGACCGCTCTGAAGAAATAAACCTCTCCTGCGTAAAATCAGTGTGTTTGGGGCCTCTTTGTTACAGCAGCCGAGCCTATATACTAAGTAATAATCCAGCTGCACTGCGCTTCAGTTCACAAAGGGCTTCTATGCATATTCTCATGATAGTCTGACAAATGAAGTGTCTGAAACTCAGACAAGAAGGTGACTGGACTGAGGTTGAACAGCCAGGCTGTGGCCAGACAGAGGGACTCACGCGTGACACCCCTCAATGTCATGTTTCCATTCCTGCTGTCCAGCAGCCACAAGTCCTAGCCCCTTATGGGCGTCGGGGGTCTATACTGTGAGGGAGCTCTCCACCAGGTAACTGAGCCCTCCCACTACTCTCCCCACAGTGACCTGCGGAGGGAGGGAGTCCCCCTCCCAGACGCCCAGCCATCCCCTCCCCTTAGCACAGGATGAGCCGCAGCCCACACAGCACTATCAGCCACCTGAGAGGGGCCTCTGACTCACTGCCATCTTCTCAAAGAGC
This sequence comes from Pipistrellus kuhlii, assembly GCF_014108245.1. Taxonomy (NCBI): domain Eukaryota; kingdom Metazoa; phylum Chordata; class Mammalia; order Chiroptera; family Vespertilionidae; genus Pipistrellus; species Pipistrellus kuhlii. The sequence continues at coordinate 2,576,910 of NW_023425529.1, forward strand.
TGAGGCCTCTTTCACCTTTCAGGGTGTGGGGGGCACAGAGGGACAGCGGTCACACCCCAAATCCTCACCGTATTTTGGAGGACTGCCAAGAATGCGCACTGCCCTCGGCGCGTTTTGTTGCTAGAGAAACTGAGGCCAGAAGGTATAGCCCGAGGCTCCCAGGTGAGAGCCAGGACAGCACTCAGGGATGCAGGGCAAGTGCCTTCTCCAAGCCCCGGACCAACCCAGCACGTACTTGGTGACATCTGGGGCGGAGGTGGGACGCACAGTCTTCCTCAGAGCCTCGATCCAGTTCCTCCGGATGCCTGAGGTCATGGCCGACAAGGTATAGACAGCATCCTTGGTCTGCAAGTCCACCCCATAGGTAGGTTGCCACGTGGCCAGCACCACTGCTCCCTCCCCACTATGAACCCCAGGGAGGTCGCCCTTCCCTCCCAAGAGAGAGTCTAAGGTCTTGAGCCTGGAGTTGAGCAGAGGGAGCAATACTCCCCTTCACTAGCCCAGTCTTGGAAGAGTCCCAGGGGCTCCAAGGTCTCCCCAACATTTGAATGACCCTGCCAATGATATCTGGGGTCTCCTCAGATATACAGTAGAGCTGACTGACTCTGAGGCAGGGTCTCTGGGTAAATGAGTGACAGAGCCAGCCATGCTCCACACCAACATCTGCTCTGGGGCCCTCCAGTCATGCCACCCCCCAGATGCACAGTCTCACGTGAATCTGGAAGCCATAGTTGCGCTGTACTGCATACTCGGTGACGTCAGTGCAGGAACGCAGGTCAATCTCGCCATCCAGCTCATCTGCCTACAGCCAGAAGATGATGGTCCATATACGCCAGTGACCCCCCCCAAGCCCACCAAGCCTCTTCCAGGGACCCCCAGCACCTGATGTCTCACCTCCTCAGCGGTGGAGTCCCTGTAATACTTGAGGCTTGAATCAGTCAGCACAAACCAATGCTTCTTCCACTGTGAAGGAGAGATGGTGGTAAGGGGTGCTAGTGTGGAATGGAAGAATATGCGTGTGCCACTTTGCTGGCACCCTGGGTGCTGCCAGGTCAACCATTCTGCTCAAGTACCCTCACCCACTCTGCTGAGGGGTAGGGGCCATCAGAAAATCCATATTTGATGCCTGGCCCTCCTCCTCTCTGAGCTGCAGGGGCAGCATCTATGAAATGGGTTGACTTCTCGTCCGAGCCACACCTTCCCTTTCCTTCTGGGAGCTCTTCTCTGCTTTGTGAACACTTCCATTCCCATCCCCACCAGATCGCTGAGGCGCCACAAGCAAGCCCCCCCCCAACCCCCCCCGGGTAGACCAGGGAGGGACTGTGACCTGTGTAAGGTCATCTGCCTAGCAAGCCAGAGACCAGAACTTCCGTTATTTTGCATATGCCCCCCTGGATCTCCTGTCGCCAGGGACTCCCAGAGAGCAGGACTGGACGGTGGCCCAGGGGGAGGCATCTGGCCGTATTCTGTTTCTTGATCTGGGTGCCGGTTACACGTGTGTTCACTTGTGAGATGCATTATCTGAACATTTAGGATTTGGGCACCTTTCTGCGGAGCCTTTCTCTCTGCCTCAGCTGGGGTGAGGGTAGCAGGACACATCAGAAAGGAAAGGGGTGGGGGCCCTGGTACAGCCTGATATTAACGGTGCCACGCTTGGCCCTCTGGCTTCTGGCCATTTGCTGGAATGCTAGATCAGGTCCACCCACTGCCAGGGTCAGTGCAGTCCCCAGCATCTCCTTGGACTCCCACACATCCCCAAGCCCTATCCACACTGTTTGCTACTTCAAGTACTTAGGGGTTTTTTCCCCTTGAGAAGATGGTGCATTTTCAAGGATGTGCCGGAATGACATTTTCTACTTCTTTCCACACTGCCTCTCCTTAGCATTCAAGAGACAACTATTTTATCCCTTCCTAGCTGTGTGTCTTTAGTCAAGTATCTTTCTCTCTCTGAGCTTCAGTCTTCAGATTTGTAAAGTAGGGCTAATAAGAAGTCCCTAAGCCTTCTTGTAAGGTCAGAAGTTCCTACCCCTCCCTGGTATGTCCTTCCGGGCACCTGGCCCAGGGGGGGCAGCTCATTGCTGTTGATTGCTCTAAAAGGCTGGCCCTCTTAGGACTCCCTGCTCTTACTGAGCGGCCTGAATTGCAGCTCAAGACCTCAACTGTCCCTTCGTAAAGTGGGGCAAGGGTTCTGTGCCAAATGATGTCCTTGGCCCAGTCTGGGCCTGTCTAAGATGGGGACTAGATGGAGCTCTGTGGGCCGAGGTGCCCCGAGTGCCTGGCCTGTGTCTGCCCAAGGCACTGCTGGGCCGGGGAGAGATGGAAGCCCTGTGGGCCTGTCTCCTGTCTGTGCACCTAGGGGCTGTGCTGGCGGAACTCCCAGGGCCCTTCCAGCTCGGACATTCCAAAACTTCGTGAGAGAGAATGAGTAATGGCCAGTGCTGGGTGGAGCCCATAATCTCTGCCCTCCCGAGACCCCGGGTAGGAGGCCAGGACGGGTCACGGGCAAGGTGCCAGGCCTTGTGTGAGGCTGGAGCGCAGCCACCAGAGGACCGGCAAGCAGGCAGCGGGTACGGAAGGCTGTGGGTTAGAGGGGATAAAGCATGTGGGTAGGAAACACAATGCAATTCCCTTTGGCTCCCAGCCCTCCCGGCGTGCGGGCTGCACACAGCCCAAAGCCAGGAGCGCATGCAGGGCAGGGGTGGGGAGCCGTTCCCTCCCAAGGTGGGTGGGCAGAGAGCCAGCTCCAGCTCCAGCATGGCAGCCGAAAGGGCAGTACCCCAAAAGAGGCGCTGTCCCTTCTGGGTCTAAGGACAGACACGTTAGAGAAAGGGGAGGGTTATTACTGAGGTCCTAGCAGATACTGGGGGCTATGTGAGACACTGCCTGCTTGACACCTGTGCCTGTTGTCCACCTGGAGGGAATCCTCATCATCCACTATGCCCCTAGCACAGATGTGGCCACTGAGACCAGGGAAAGCTGTGATTTAACCAATGGGCCCCAGGTTGGTGAGACTTCAGATGTGCTCTGAGCATCATCCGCGGGGGGGGGGGGGGGGGGGGGGGGGCTGTTACACTACAGAGCTGTTACCAATCTGTGCTTCTCAGGCCCAGTGATCTGAGAGCCCTTCCCCCCACACCCTCCGATAGCCAGGAGGTCATCAAGAGGTTCTTGGTGAGAGGAGGGGATGGGGTACAGAGCCTGAGGAGCTAGGAGGCCTCCCTCCATGGTGACTCTTACACACTGCACACTGCTCCAGGAAGCCTCCGCCCTCCCACCCCCATAGACCAAGGCTGGACAAGAAAGCCCTGCCCTCAGAGTTCTCACTTCAGGCCCCCACCGTGGACACCCCCCTCCCCCCACCAGGAAGCCATGGTCTCCAGAAGGGCTGGACAGGTGAGGAAAGCAGCTCAGCCTCCTGGGCTGCCCCAGCCACCCCCCTCCTCTCCACTTCGCCCTCCTACCTCTCCAGGCTCGTCCAAGATCGACATCCATCCCTTCTTGAAGTTGAGCAGATCGGGCTATGGGGAGATGAGGAAGCAGGTGAGTCAGGCCCCGTGGAGAATCCAATGGCTGGGAGGAGGGGTGCTGCACCTTCCAGGCCTTGGATCCTGTAAGACTAAGGGCCTGAGAAGCCAGGAGAGAGGCCTGAGGGCCCAGGTAACACCCCAAATCGAGGCAGGCTCTCCAGCCATAATGCAGTCTTGGCCCCTTTCCATAACACCCAGTAATCTCTGATTGCCAAGAGGGTGGACCAGGCGACTGGGACTTCCACCAAAGATGTTCAAGCTTCCCTCCCACCAGCCTACTTCCTCACGCAAGAGTGGGAGGTGGGGGGGGGGGGCAAGAGAATGCTGCCTGTAGAGATCCTGTAGAGAAGCCAGACCAACAGGCCAGTTCCTCTCCGACAAGGCCCGGGTGGCCCACCAAGAAAATGCCTTATTGCTGCCACCTGCCCCCATCCCACTGCCCTCCTGTGGTCCAACCAGCCCTGCCCTGCCCTGGTCTCCTGGAGATCCTGAAAGACGGAACCAGGCCCAGGCTGGGATCAGAGATCCTCTGGTTCCCTCTAGATCTCCGGATGGGCCGGTCCTGGCAAGCCCTACCTGCCGGGTGCTGCTCAGGGGGACACGGCCCCGGGGCCTGGGGGCTCCCAGCTGCAGCATGCTCCACAGAGGCTTGTGAGCTATGAGCCCCCCCTAGGCCTAGACAACGAAGCTGCTCATTCTCGCATTTTCTCTGGTCAGGTCCAGCTGGTGGGTGCCCAACACCAGACCCTCCTGCCTGTTGGGGAGACCTCTCCTGTCTAAGTCCCGGTCCCTCTGGGAGAGCAGGGCGGGCCAGGCTGGCGGGCGGGAAGAGGCGTCCACCTGTTGCCATGGCCCTGAGCCCACCTATCAGCGCCGGCATCGAAGCCTCAGCAGGCCAAGGTGTCTGGTTGCGTGAAGGGAGCGGGTGGCATGGCTCAGTGGGGTGGGCGGCGAGGGTGGCAGCTGGAGACCTGGAAACCAGAGCCACCTGACCTGGCCTCCTCCCCTGACCTGCCTTCCTCCTAGGGAGCCGCCTCCTCCTCTTCCTCAGCTGGAAGAAGTGGCCGGAGAGGAGGTTGGGGCAGCAGCCTGGACATTCAGAGACACCCACAGCCATGGCCGTGGGACCAGGGCCCCGTCTCAGCAGGCTGGCAGCCCCGCCCTGCGCTGCAGCCCCTCCCTGCATACCTGTCGGAGGGAAGGGACACGGGCTCTGCTCAGGCCTGAGAAACTCTGGGTGGTGTTCATCCTGTCTGCTCTCCATTTCTCCCATCCTCTTCCAAATGTAAGGTGTCTGTCCCACACCGAGACCCAGTGAAGGCTGGCAGCCCCGCGAAGGCCGCCGGGCCGCTTGGGGTCACCTGCATTCAGTCTGGACCTCCCGTGGCACCAGGACTAGGTGTGGTGTGGCTAGAACTCGGGAAAACGTGCTGAATAAATATCCACCCTCCTCTTCCCCATCTACAGTTCTGTGCTCTGGAGGCAGGCCCCACCCCCACCCCACCCCCTGGCCCGGAGGAGTTAGGCTTCCTGGGATGGCCCACAGGAGATCAGCCTGGACTTCCAGAAGCTGAGGAAGGGCTCCCTAGCAGCAGTGCAGGCTGGGACCCCAAGGGCTGCTGGGAAGTGGGGTCACAGCGACCTTCCTAAGCCACATCCCCTCTCTGAGCCCGGCTGCCCAATGTGGTAAATGAGGGGGCGTCCGGACCTCCCTCAAGTGTTATGAGGACTGAACGTGCCCCATGGAAAAGCCCAGTGGCCCTCTGGAAGCCGGTACCAACACGCTGCACGCCACCTCAGGCGTGGGCTGGCTCAGGGACCATGGGAAGAGGAAGCCACCAATGGAGATCTTAAACTGCTGGCAGGGGAGGTCCTATGGTCAGCTGGGAACTCCCACCCCCCACCCAGGATCAAAAGCTCTAATAACCTAAATCTCTCACTGCAGCTTCACACAGCTCTTCAGCCCAGCCACCTCTCCACCACCTGCAGGAAGCTCACCTTCTCCTCCCTGAAGGAGCACCAGCAGGCCTCCCAGTCCAGCCCCCTCCTCCCTCTGGCCACAGGTGGGCACTATGCCCGCCCTCCTGGACCTTCCAGACTGGGACACGGCTTCCTCCCTCTGGGCGCTCTGGCAGAGGGGCTCCCTCAAAAAGGCCCAGTGTTACAAGTCTGCTCAGAGCCGCCAGGAGTGGCTTCAGGTGGCTTCAAAACAAAGTCCAGTACACCTGAAGCTAATATAATAATGTGTGTCAATTACATTATGTAATTAAAAAATAAAAATGATTTTAAAATGGGAAAAAATAAACAAATAATAAAAACAAAACCCAGCTGCCTTAGGATGGCCCAAGAGCGTCAGCCCCACCCTTCCAGCCAGGCTCCCCCCCCGCCCCCCGCGCTGGGGGCCCGTGTTAACCTCTCCACGCATCCTCACGGATCCCCAACACGCCAGGACTTCAGGTCCTCCGCACGCCTGTGCCCTCGGCTTGAACACCAGAGCGCACCCTCCTCATGCTTTAAGACACGGCTTAACCTCCTCCTCCAGGGCTGGCCTCAGCACATGCCACACTCGCCCCCGCGCCCTCCCCCAGCCTCCGTGGCCCAGGATTATCTCGAAGACATTTACTTGTCCCTCAGACTCAGCTCACAGGCAGGGACATGCGCGTTCACACCCCCAGGACCCGGGGAATGTTTGTGGAATCTTCCTTTTTCTTTTTTGTAACTCTCCTGCCCTGCTCTGGACCAGGAAGTCCGTGAGCTGCGGATGAAAGATGTGGCCCCGTCTCGGTGGAGGTCAGGAGACAGACAATAAACAAGCGAGCAGGTATATAATTTGATGCCAGGCAGAGGCTGCGGAATGAGGCTCCAGGGCAAGGCTGCGCACGGCTAAGGCAGAAGGAGGCGGAGACTCCCAGCTGCCAGCTGCCAGCCTCTAAGCATTCACCCACTCACTGCTCCTTGGTCCATGCGGATCCCTGGGGTCAGGGAGATGGCCCAGCCGAGAGCGGAAAGGCGGTGAGAAAGGACACCAGCCCGGAGCAGGCGCAGGTCCGTGGGCAGTGGGATGACACTAGTCAGCACCGTCAGGGGTGACCCTCCTCCTCCTCCCTGCCTCAAACCTTCCATGGCTCCTCCGCAACCCTGACCAAAAGCCTATGCTACTTTTCCCTGCCTTTGGGCCCTCTTCTTCCGGACCCTCCCCCACGTCCCCGCCATCCCCCAAATGTGACCCACCAGCCTTTGTCCACAGCGCACCCGCCCCGTCCATCTCCACCTGGCCAAGCCCACAATGGCAGGCAGGCTGCTCCCACAGGGCAGCCGTCCCTCCTCCCGCGCCCACATGCTGCTCCCCGCAGCCTGGCCCTGCTGAGCATGTGCTTCTCCAGGAGGCAACTGTGTACATTTCTTATCTCCCGGAGGGAAAGCCGGGATAGCCCTCCGTTCCGATCCGCCTCGGCCCGGGCCCGGGTCACCTCTTCGCACCTCCGTGTCCTCACCTGGCAGACGGGCAGTCCCATCAGCCTTAGAGGATCAGTTCTGGGACCGTGAAAGCAGCCAGTGCAGGGCCTGGCAGGCAACCAGTGGGCACAGTGACTACCCTCCCGGCCTGGGGGGGACGGGCAGGACACTGACTCAGCTCCTCCCCCACATCCCTCTTTGCTCTCTGACAGGACAGGGGAGGCCGCTGACGACAGACAGGAAGGGCCAGCAGGGAGGTGGCAGGATGTGTGGAGGCTGAGGAAGTCCAGGCAGCGGCCAGGTCATCACACTCGCAGGGGGGTGAGGGGGACAGGGGCCCCTCTCCCCAACCACCACCCGCTCCCCAGCAGCCCAGCCCACTCCCCTGGCTGTGGAACGGGGACGGGCACACGCACATACACACCGGGCCTCACACCCCTGTCCTCACCAGCTGTCAGAGCCTCCCTAGGACACTGATCAGAAACCAAAAGCAGCTCTGCCCTCCCTTCCAGAGCACCGCGGGGCAGGCTGGCCCGCAAAGGGGCTGCTCCTTCCCTTATGCTCAGGGTAACCTCGGGCAACTCCCCCCCCCGCCCCCTCCCCCGAGCCTCAGTCTACCGGACTGTGAAATGGGGATGATGGTGCACTCAGCTGCGAGGCCTACTATTAAGGCACAGGTTTCGATGGAACCAGGGTAGGGCTCACCCCCAGAGAAAGACAAATCCCAGCCGGCGCGTCCTCCACCCCACTCGCGGCGCTGCCCCACCCAAGGCCCCGCCGCGAAGGAGCAAGCCGGGGAGATCGTGGTCCTGGCCGCTTCCGTCCTAGGATGGGCTCCGGGACCCCTTCTCACCCACCCACCTCCGCCGGCCCCCACGGGGGCAGTCTCCCCAGGCCCGGGCCAACGAGACCCACCCGACCAGGGGGACCCTCTCCCCAGCCCCGGCGCGGAGCCCGGCGAGCCCCCACGGGTCTCGCAGTTTGGGGGGACCTGGTCAGGTCTTCACTAGGGGAGTGGGACTTTGGTGGTCAAGGGCCGCCCCGAACCGGTCAGTGACGGGTCCCGCAGACGAGAGGAGGCGGGTGCCCTGACGGGACGTCCCCAGCTCCTGGGGTCCGCCCGGGCTCCAGGCCGGGAAAGGGGAGGCGGAGGCGGGGAAGGGGCGGCAGGCGGCCGGCCCCGCGCTGGGGAGACGCCTCCGGCCGCCGGGACGCGGAGGGGGCTTGCCCGGGAGGACGCTGGCTCGGGCAGTCGCTCACTCGCCGGGCGCGGAGGGGCGTCTGGGGGGCACTCACCGTCATGGCGGCGCCAGGGGGCGGTGGGGGCAGCAGGCGGGAGGGAGGACCGGGCGCTCAGGCCGGGCTCCGCGGCGCGGGAATCCCGCTGCCGCCGCCCCTCTCGGCCGCCCAGAGCCGCACCTCCGGCCCTTCCCTTCGCCCGCGCGGCTCCGGCCCGTCCATCCGCCCATAAAACTTTTTTTTTTTTTTCAAACTTCCTGGGAGGACCCGGGCGCGCCAATGGGCGGCGGGGAAGCCGGGACAAACAGCGGCCGGGGCCGCGGCCCAGCCAATGGGAGCGTGGGACGGGCCGGGGGCGGGGCCTGCGCGACGGGACGGGCGCGGGGGGCGGGGCGGCCGCGGGCGGATGGGGGCGGGGAGAGGGGGCGGCGGCCGCGCTCGGCCGGGGTGCGCGGGGCGGAAGGAGCCGTGCGGCCCGCAGGTGACTTCGCCGCCCACCGCGCCGGGGTGCGGGGTGTGGCCCCACGTCGCCTCGGCTACCGCGAGCCGCCGGGTTTGCTGGGCACGTGGGCAAAACACCCAGTGCTAACCACTCCCGGAGCCCCGCGTGTCACCCAGGAAATCGACTTTCACCCTCACTACAGGCTTGACCGGACGGTGCCCTTGTCCCCATTTTACTGATGAGAAAATAGAGGCGCAGAGAGGATAGCCCACCTGCTCAAGGTCACAGAGTAAGAAGAGGTGGCACTCCTAGCATGTGCCCCCTAGATGCCCTCTTCTGTGAATGGGTCTTTCTGACCTAGGAACCTGGTTTGGGGTTCTCGGGTGCGGGTGCACACCCGTGGCTCCCGTTCCCAGAGCACTTGGCCGTTTTTAGGAGCCCTTTTGCCGGCAGGAGTTCATCTGAGCCCTGAAGTGGAGGAGGAACCTTTGGTGGAATTTGTTGCTAAATGCATGTAGTAGCTTGTGTGGAATTGTGATTCAAACCCTGCGTTACCTAAGCAAGGTACTTAATCTCTCTGTGCCTCAACTTCACCCTCTGTTAAATGGGATAATGCTGTTGTCCCATGGGGTTGCTATAAGGATTAATTGTTAAGTACTCAGAACACCTCATGTATGTATCCCTAGTTAGCTATCCTTCGGTAGAAGGGCAGGGGGTTTGGAATAACTGCCATTTCAATTATTCTGCCATCTTAGTGTGGGGATCAAGAATTATTACTACCATAATTACTGTCCCCATTTCACAGATAAAGAAATGGAGGCTCAGGGAGCTGACGTTCTTTCTCAGTATTTCCCACTGGGATTCTCTCCTCCACACTAGAAATGAGGTCATAGGTAAGCCCATTTTCCGCTAGACACTGGCCTTTTGGCATCCCCAGGCCATTTTCCTACCCTACCCCTGCACCTAACTCAGGCATTCCACCCTGGGGAGAATGAGTGGACAAAAAGAAGACCTCAGCCAAGACTGGTTTGGCTCAGTGGGTAGAGCGTCGGCCTGTGGACTGAAAGGTCCCGGGTTCGATCCCGGTCAAGGGCATGTACCTTGGTTGGGGGCACATCCCCGGTGGGGGGTTTGCAAGAGGCACCTGATCGATGACTCTCTCTCATCGATGTTTCTGACTCTCTCTCTTCCTCTCTGTAAAAAATCAATAAAATATATTTTAGAAGAAGAAGAAGAAGAAGAAGAAGAAGAAGGGGAAGACCTCACCTTCCACCAGTGCCTTGCCCTTTGGCCTGGACACCTCATAGCTCCTTACAGGTTTCCTGGCCTCTGGGACTCCACTTCTAGTTCCCTCAATCCAGTGATCAGATCACTCCCCCGTTCCAGGTTCTTCAACATTTCCCCCGTGCTAATAGATCAGCTCTGCATTCTTGTTCCAAGCAGTCTGAATCCATCCTAAAATCTGCCCCTGCCTGCTGTCCTCCGTCATCATAAACACATTTTACATGCTAGGGTCCACAATGCTGGACTTCTGAGAGTTCCTAGAATGAGGTCATTTGTACCTTGGTGGGACTGCACACGTTGTTCTCTGCTGTGTCTGAAACACTTCCTTTCCAGTTCTCTGTACCCTCACTCCCCACACCCCAGAGCGCACACATCCACTCCCGTCTCTCCCGCCTCTCCCTCCAACTGTTTGTTTGCCTGGAAAACTCCTCCTCACTCTTCAAGTCTTGGTGCCCAAGTGCCCCCAGCACAGTAACCATCTCCTTGTCTGATGTTCCCTGCGCCACCTTCCCACCCAGTGCTCCCTATGTCTGTATGTTCCCCCGTAACGTGATAACCACAGTGTTCTAACCACATACGTGTCAGTGTTCTCACCAAACCATGAGCTCCTTGTGGGCAGGGATGAAGTGTTTTTTGGTCTCTGTCTCAGAGCTGCAGCCCACAATACGTCCTTAGCAAACAAGGGTTAAATGAATGAATGCACAAATAGAAGAAATGACTACCTTACCACAACCTGCCCTAGCAGGAGAGAGAGAGCACAGGCTCGGGGACGCAGGAGAGAGTTATTACACAGGGCCACCCAACGTTGGGAGGATTCAGTCTTAAGCTGGTACTCTGTCAAGGATAGCCACGTGAGGCTCAGAAAAGGGAGACAATGGCCCAAAGCCACACAAGTTAGTGCAGCAACAGAATTCAAGCCCAGGCGTCCTGGTTCTTAACCTTGGACTAATGTCACTATCTAGCTCAAGAGATGTTTGCAACTACTCTAAGTAACTGTCTGGGCGGCCCCACTGGCAGTTCTATCCCTCAGCTCCTGATTCTCCTCATTCCCAGATGCAAGAACCACTGCAAACTCACCAAGCCACAGCTGCCACACCTGTCTAATGGGGACTCTTGAGCCTGCAGAAGGCAGGGAGATCCAGATGCACAGTTGTGGGGAGGGAGCGGGCATGAGGGCAACCAGTTTAAATCTCCACTCTGCCCCCAGTGGGATCTACAGCAGTGATTTCTTGTCTTCTCTGAGCCTCATTTTCTTGTCTGTAACATGGACAATATAAACAGTCCCTAATATGCCTGGTGGTAAGGCATGCCATGCTTTGAGCACAGCTGAGCACATAGTAGGTGCACAATAAATGCTAGTGATCAGCAGCAAGCATCATTATCCCAGCGTCCTTCTTCCATTTCTCTCCACTCAGGGCTTCACCTGCCCCTTCCTGCCAGACCCACTTCCCGTTGACAAGGTCTCATAAGGTACTTCCTGTCCATGGCTTGAAAGTACCACCCTGCCCAGGTAACACGTTCTCAATACCCTCTTACTAACTCCCAAAAGGCAGCAGAGAGGAAATTATGAAGGGGATGGGGAAGTTGGTATTTGGCCACACCTGCCCCCATCACCCCTCTGTGCATCCTGATCTCCCGGGGCCCCCCTGCATCCCTGAGCGTCTCATAGAGGCCCTGCCCCCCTAGACCGATGTGGCAACCACGGCTCAGTGAGTCCAGCTGCAGCCATTCTCTCGGCTTGGAGTGAGGAAAGTCACCAAGAAGCTGGCTCCTCTGAACCCCAGCTCTTTGACCTCCGGCAAGTCAACTCACCGCCCTGAGACGCAGTCCCTTCGTTTGTAAAATGGGTGTAAGTCTTTAACATGCCCAGCCCAGGGGCGGGGCCCAGGGCCAGCAAGAGGGTGACAGCCAGCCTGTCACTGAGAGAAGAGCCGCGTGAGCCAGCCCCCTTCTCTCTGGCTGTGAAGGGGCAGGAGGGGGCAGGTCACAGCTGCCTCCCCTCCTGCCCTTGAGGAAACCCCGAACCAGAGGCCTGAGTGTTTACAGCCTGCACTGGGCAGGGGATGGGTTACGTAATGCCAGATGTTTGTGAAACTGGCTCAGGCCCAGGACTGAGACACACTTTGCAATCCCAGAGCCCCTCACAGGGTCCTCCTCCCCCTTCCTTTCCCCCTCCCCCCAACCTGGCTCTCCGGCCGGCTGCTGACCGGGAGCTTTCAGCTCTGAAGCTCACTCAGTCACCCTGCCCCCTGGAGTGGGCACCCCACTCTCTCTCAGAGGCCATGAGGGCTCAGGGCTCTGTGATCCCTTTCTCACCCTGCCCCCAAACCCTGCCCTCTCAGCCTCCACTCACTCCTCTTTGGCTAACACCAACCTCCTCCCTCTCCTCCCCAGCTCCCCACCCTCTCCCCTCCCACCCCACGGGAGCCAGCCTACCCTTTGCCACCTGAGGACCCCCAGGGAGAGCAGGAACGGATTGAACAGCGTGGGCCGGTCCCCGGGCATCCGCCATGAGGTCACCAGTCGGCCCTTGAGCGGGCTCCCAGACTTGGCCTCCGCTGGCCTCTTGTCTGCCTGTCAAACAGGGTCCAGTGTTGGCCCCCAGGTCCCTTTGGTGGGATGGGAAAGTCCCTGACTACGGCCTCCCCTGCCCATCCTGCCGGGCCCCCCTAAAGGCCCAGGGTTCCCCTTGTTCTCCGCTCACAGAGCTGTGAGAACAGCTCGGTTCCTGTTTCGTGCTATAGGGTGTGTGCTTGACAGGGCTCCACACCCCATATGGCCGGCAGGAGGGGTTTTCTGCCTTAGGTTTCAGTGTTAAATCATCAAGAGATTTAACATATAATTACTTATTTCTAACTTCTCTTAAAATATGTAAAGATGTGGGAACTCTGAACCTTCTTCCCCATGGCACAGCCACCTGGGGCCAAGGGGCCACCCAAGGCCCCTCTAGCCCCAAGCCCTCCATCTGCCTCCTCTCCTCACCTTGGTGAAAGGAATGGATCACAGACTCCTACAGCCACCTGCCCTCCCATCCTGGTAGCCCCCCCAAGTGAGCCCCCTTTGGAGGAACAGGCCCAGCAAAGCAAAAGCATTTGCCTCAAGTCACAGAGCAGGTGGGAGGAAGACAGAGCCCAGATGTCCCAACCCGCCAGATCAGGAGATTCACTGGAGGCAGAACATGAAGCATGAAAGCACAGGTGGAGGAGGGTTTGGGGAGGACTGCACCCCTGTCCCATCACAGTGCTGGCCCCTAGCCCGTGCGCTCCATGCTGGCGCTCTGAGTCACTCCGCCCACACCCAGGCATGCAGATGGTGCTCACTAAGGGAAGGTGAATGAATGAGTGAATGAATGAATGAGGCTGCTATCAATTCTGTGTAGCCCTGGCTGCCTGGGGGTGGTTGAGAGGCTTTCCGTGTTGCTGGGGTGGCCCCATTTTGTGGAGACTGGAGGGACCCCTGTCTGACATTTCCTCTTTGTTCATGAAACCCTGGCCCCAGGAAGTATGAAGAAATAACCCAAAAAGAGGAAGAGCAAAGTTGCCGGGGCCCCTGTGAGAGCTAGAAGTGCCTTCAGTGACCAGTCCCCGGTCCCCTCCCATTTCACAAACTCCTACAGCCACCCTTTGGGAAGACTGGCCCACCAAGCACACAGGACATGGCTGCTGCTGTGCAGGGAGTCAGAGCAGGGCCAGGAAGCAGCTTGTGGGGAGCAGAGAGAGCTGGGTGGGGGTTCCAAGCCCCGGTTCTTCTTTGAGTTCAGCCACCAACTGTATGACCTGGAGCCACACCCCTGCCCCTTGTTTTCTCATCTGCACAGTGAGGGGTTGGGCACAATCCCCCAGCTCTGACAAGCAGCAGGGCCAGAGTCAGGGCTCAGCCTGCCAGACAGACACCCCAATCAGGCGGCAAGTGGGAAGGAGAGCAGCAGAATAAGGAAAGCGCAACCCCAAACAGCCTGTCTCCTCCCTGCCTGCCTCCCTCCCTCGGCCCCAGGCCCTGAGCTCTGACCTCACCTCTCTGGAGGCTGAGGGTGAGGAGAACAGTCTGTTTGGCAGGTCAGGGGGAGGGGCGGGACAAAGCACTACAGCTGCAGCCAGGCCCAGAGCAGCCTCAGGGGGTCCCACCCTGCAACATCTGTCCTGCCCCAGGATCCAGGAGATGCTCCAGACCTGGCTAAGCTTGGCATTTCCTCAGCCCCCTTTAACGCTGCTCTTGCTCCAGCTCCTGGAAGCTCTACCCTTTCTCCCAGCCTGGCAGCCCTCCAGAGCCAGAAGGACCTTGCCTTCTTAGACCATTGCAGCCAAACTGCTATTTGCCGGGAGGGTGGGGCGGGAGTGCGGGGGACCGTTTGAGCTTACCTTTTAGGGCATTCTGGCAAGTTAAAAGCAGAGCCCTGGGCTCAAGTCCTCCCCCAGTCCCCAAGCCAGAAGGTGGCTCTGCCACCCAGCTCCACCGGAGCCCCTCCTCTCAAGGCCCCACCATGCACACAAACGACCCCATTACAGAGCCCACCTGGGTCTGGATGAACCCAGAGTTCAGCTGAGGACCTCAGCCCATCTCCAATCTAATTTCCCATCCCTTCCACTCCCCTCCCCAGGTGTCCACACCCAAGACCCAACTACCGAGTCTGCCTGCTTCTGGTCAGTCAATGAGTCTCCTCTCGGTTCTGACTCCTCAGGCTCCTTTGATTGGAACTGGAGATAAGAAAGAATGCAGCTTAGTCCAAGTTTTCCCCCAGTTTCCACCCGTCTATCCACCTTCTTATCTATCCACTCATCATCCAACATCTATTTATCAATAGATCCAACATCCATAGATCCATGTACCCATCCAGCCATCCTACATTATCCACCTTTTCCATCCAACATCCATTTTCCCATTTATGCATCCTCTATTCATCATCTACCCATCCATCTTACATCCATTTATCCTTCCTTAGTCCATCTACCTATCCTTCTAACATTCATTCAACATCCACCATCCATATTCCACATATACCCATCCATGCAACATCCATCCATCTATCCATCCATATTCTACCCAACATTCTTCCACCCATCCATTCATCACCCCATCCATCATCTAAGCAACATCCATCCATCTAATATCTATTATCTATTCCACATGTGTCAAACACAAGGCCCGCAGGCCAAATCCGTCCCGCCAGGCCTTGCAATGTGGCCCGCACCTCGCTGTCATCACTGTACTCCGCTGTGTTTCCATCACAATGACAGTTTATGACTGTTCAGTAAACCATTCGGCCCGCGATTTAGGCTGGATTTTAGATTTTGGCCCCTTCTCTGATTGAGTTCGACACCCCTAAATTTCTATTCCATTCATCACCTATCTATCTATATATTTATCTACCCATCCATGCAATATTTATTATTATTTGTCCAGCATATATGCCCTTTTCATCATCCATTCACATATCCATTTTTAATCATTTATCTACCATCTATCCACTCCCCTTCCCCCCATATTCCATCTTTTCTTTTCTTCTTTTTTTGGTTAATTTCATCCAAGGATATTTTTCCCATTGATTTTTAGAGAGAGTGGAGAGAGGGAGGGGGAGAGAGAAACATCAATATGGAGAGACACATCAATTGATTGGCTCCTGCACATGGCCCAGCCAGGGCCAGGGATCAAACCTGCAGCCAGGCACATGCCCTTGACCAGGAATCAAACCCACAACCCTTCAGTACGTGGGCAGATGCTCTAACCACTCAGCAACACCAGCCAGGGCTTGCATGCACGTAAGCATCCATGTATTCACTGGTCAGCCATCCACTGAGCTGACCTATTCCACTGTTTCAGGCCCTGGGCCAGGGGCCAGGGATACAGAGAGAAAAGGCATACCTCCTGCTCCTCAGAGCTCATGTTTCTTATGGGGAAATGACAACTGAGCATGACCAGATGAAGTAGAACTACCAAGCCCAGAAGGAAGACATCACCAACCTGGGGAAAGTGGCTCAGAACGGGGCACCTGATCTGACTTGCACAGTGAACGGCGTTTAGTGAGGAGGGAGAGAAAGAGCATCCTGGGCCATGGGAATAGGGTGCACAAAGGCAGGGAGGTGTGCTCACAGGGCTCTGCAGCCAGCTCAGCACAACCAGAGCGCAAATCTGGTGAAAGGAAGGCCAGGAGGTCTTGAATGCTGTGCCAAGGATTTTCATAGAGGTGAGCAGCTGGAGCCTAGTGAATGCCTGTTGTTATCGGTGGAAGTGTGTGTGTGTGTGTGTGCGTGTGTGTGTGTGTGTGTGTAGAAATGCCCTTAAGCATGTGGTGTTTCTGCCCCTCCCCAGTCACCATCTCCTAATCTCCCTGGGACCCCTGAGCCTCACTGTGGAGTAACTCTAGCTGGTTTCCCTCTTCCCTTTGAGCTGGCATCCCAGCATTCACTGGGACACAGCTTGGCACCCTCCCTGAGCTACGAGTGGTCCACCTGCCTCCTCAGGAAGCCTGACAGCAACTTCCTATGTGGGGTCCCCAAATTCCTCCATTGTCCTGAGGGCAGAACCTCTCTGCCTCTCTGGTGTCTGTGCATTGAATTGATTAGAGGACAAATGGATAAAAGCCAGAAATACGGGGGAGGAACTCCCTAGTCCTGCCGTGGACTTATACAGGTGTGACTCCTGGCAAATGCCTAATGGTCTGAACCTTGTACATGGCAGAGCATGTAAAGCGCGCAGCCCAGGGCCCGGCACACCACAAACCCCGCCATCATCCTTGCACATTGAGGGTCAGATGAACACACAGGAGCCGCACAGCATCCCAGTGGCACCTGTCAGGGAAGCATTTGGTCCTGTTTTATGGGGGAGACTGAGGCCAAGATGGGCTAGGAGTCCCAAACCATGCGCTGTGCTCCAGGGAGCTGAGGCAGGCTGCCGGGCTCTGGCTCCAGAACCCGCCCAGCCCATCACCTCCAGATAAATGCTCCAGGCAGCACCAGAGTACCACCGACTCTGGGAGCCTGCCCTGGGCCAAGAAGGCAGGGAAGGGACTTGGTGAGCACCTACTATGTGCCAGGCCTTGAGCTTACTGTGCACATGGGTCCTCATTTAAGCAACCTGTCTCAGCAGCCGACTCACTCACTGAGCAGATAACCTCTTCACTGTGCCTGGAAGGAGCTGGAAGGACCAGAGAGGGGTAAGTGAGGCTGTTCTGGTCTGTGAGGGGCCCGGAATACAGCGAGGGGAGGGGACATGACCGCACTGGGAACATGCCGGCCAAAGTCAGCGAAGAGCCACCAGGACAACACAAGCCAGGTGTGGGGGGCCGGGAGATGAGAAGGCCCTGGACAGAGCATCTTGCTTCAGGCCTCTGAGCAGACCTTTGTTTCACCCCTGCCCCAGCCCTTACCAGCTGTGATTTGGGGCAAGTGGCTTGACCTCTCTACCTCAGTTTCCTGATTTGTAAATGAACAGTGGCTTTCTCCTGAGGTTGCTATGGAAATTAAATGAGTAAAATACCCGTAAGTCATTCACACCAGGGCATAGCACATAGTAAATTCTCACTGGAGAGTTGGCCATGATCACCAATGGCCATTTTGGTGGACTGGGAAAGGTTTTGGTCAGGAGGGAGGATTAGGGCCGAGCTTTGAGACTGACTTACCTCCCAGTCTGCTGAGCTGGGGCCTTCTGCAGGGCTCCTACTCCCCAGCGGGCTCGTCTCCAGACCAGCTATAGTTGAGGTCTCTGGTCCGCCCGTTGCTTTGGTCTTTGGCCACTGGGTGGAGATGCAGGCAGGACACTGCTCGGGGCTGTGTCCATTGACGAGGGCGGTTTCTGCCCAGCCGGCAGGCTGGCTTTGTTGCTCTCGTTCAAGGGCGTCCTTTGTGCCTGGGGAACCCAGCTCTGGCCCTGGAGCTGTGGCTGGGCCACCCCAGTGTCCAGCCGGGTCCTTTCGGGGCAGCTGGGCCTGCAGGAGCTGCAGGAGGCCTTCCCAGTCCAGCCTTGGAAGACGGGAAGCAGACGTTGGCTCCTCTGTGCGGTCCCAGGCCCCCTCTCTGGGCATCCCAAGAAGGCTCAGCAGGTCCCTCCAGTCAAGCTCGAGGCGCCTCTCAGGGCCGTGCAGGTGTGGGCATGCGCCCTCAGGTCCCCGGCCCATAGCAGCGGCTGTCTCAGGCCTCCGGGAGTTCGAGAACTCTGCGGGGCCTTCCCGGGTGTCCTCTGGGCGGCTCATCGGCTGGGGAGGACCGAACAGCTCCTGCAGAGCGCCCCGGCCCCTTTGAGCTGGCCGGTCAGGGGGCTTCTGCAGCCCATTACTGGGGGGCTTCTCCCAGGCCTCTGACTGCCCCCAGCTCTCCCCAGACTCCCTGAGAGGGCCCCTCCATGTCCCCTCCAGGGCTCTGGTGGTGCCCCCGCTGGGCTCCCCAGGTCCTTGCCAGCCCCCCAGGCCTGGGCCCTCCTCCTGGCTGCTCCAGCCTCTTTCCACGTGTCTGTGAGGACACGGGGCCCCAGGCAGCTCCTCCTGACTCTGCCACCCCCCCAGAGGCTGTCTTGGGCCTGCTCGGCCTCTCTCTGGAGGTTTCTCTGTTCGCCGCTCCCTCTCAGAAGTCCTGGCTGACGTTCTTGGGGGCGGCGAGGACCCCTGGAGCCGCAGGTCCCCCTCAGGCCTCCTGGGAGGAGGGGGCTCTGCACGGCTCCTCCGGGCTGGTTCTGCCTGCTTCGCAGGGGGTGTGGTTACCTGAGGATGAGGTGAGGGTGGGTGAGGCTCCGGGACCCTGGCCAGGTGCACTCTGTCGAGGAGCTCGGGACACTGGGCTCTTGGCCAGGCCACAGGGAGAGGCAGGCTGTGTCCTCACAGCAGCTTGGATCAGCCTCTGCGCTCCCTCCCGGGGGGTGTCTGCTCTCCCCTCTCACCCACTTTCTGCAGTTCCAGAAAGATCTGCAAAGAGCTGCTCACTGTCCTGGCTTCCCCTCCCCCACGATATTGATTCCAACCAGGGCTATCAGGTGCACGAATTTCCACACCAACACTCCCTTCCCCTGGCTCAGGCCTTGCCCTCTAAGAGTTTCTTTAAAAATATAAATCCCGCTCAGCCGGCATGGCTCAGTGGTTGAGTATCGACCTATGAACCAGGAGGTCACGGTCCAATTCCCAGGTTGTGGGCTTGTTCCCCAGCGGGAGGCAGCTAATCAATGATTCTTTCTCATCATTGATGTTTCTTTCTCTTTCCTTTCCTCTCTGAAATCATTGATTTTTTTACAAAGAGGAAGGGAGAGGGATAGAGAATTAGAAACATCGATGAGAGAGAAACATTGATCAGCTGCCTCCTGCACACCCCCCACTGGGAATGTGCCCACAATGTGTCCTTGACCGGAATTGAACCCAGGACCCTTCAGTCCACAGGCCAACGTTCTATCCACTGAGCCAAACCGGTTTTGGCAAAAATATATATATTTTAAAATATACACATATTTTAAATATATATATATATATATATCCCCTTGGAAGTGATAGCCCTTAGAGGCGGACTATTGAGTCCAAGGCTTTTCCTAAAAACTCAAGATAGCAGCTACCCAATGAAGGAAGGAAACAAGGAAGGGCCGTCTCCAAAGGACTAACGGGGGTCCACAGTCTTGCCCAGAGCTGCTGGCTCTCCGGGAAAGGGGGAAGCTGGAAATCCGTGATTGGGACTCTGACACTTTCATAAAGGACCTCCCTTCCCAGGACCCAGCCTGGCACCTGGGGGAGGGGAAAAGCAGTGGCTCACCCCTGGGGTGCAGGGGCCCAGGGCAGGCTGGCAGTGCTCACCTCCCTGCTGAGGGCAGGGCTGGACTGTCTCCGGAGAAGCTGGCTCTGACCTTGGCCGGGCCGCTGCGACCGCCCCTCGTCCCGGGCCTGGAAGGTCCCTGGTGCCTCGGACTTCCTATGAGCAAATGCAGCCGCCCCTCTGAGGGCCCTTGGGGCTGTCCCACTCCCAGCACCCACCGCCTCTACTCCCACCCCCAACCGGAGGAGATATAGGGGACCCACAGCTGAAGAGCCCTAAGGGCCTCGGTTTCTCCTTCTGAAAAATGGGCGACTCTGCTCTACCTGCCTCAGGGGGCTGTTGTGGAGATTAAATGGAAAAAGGGATGAGTGACGGTGGGGGCTCAGCCTTGGCCTTGACTGCCTCCTGTCTCTCTCAGTACCTCCTGTTTCTGACTGCCACCCAGCCAACAGCCCATCTCTCAACCCAAACAAAGGTTAGACTGGTCTTTGTGGGAATTAAGGTTTATTGAGCAACTACTGGTCCCCAGGCACTGTGTACACAGGATGGTAACGGCAAACCTTTATTGATCATTTGCTGTGTTCCAGGTGCCAAATCATGTCATCTCACGCACCCCACGGGAGCTGCAGAATGTTCACATCCTCCTATTCCATTCTTTCTGCCATCTTTCAGTCTACATGGTACATTTTTTACTTCCCAGGTCCACCCTTTTATTCCTCAGTACTAACAAGATTCCTGCACTTGGCCTTGAAAACTCTGGGCCATCCTAGCTATTGGTAACAGAGCTCTGAGTAAGATCAGAAGGAAGAAATGTTCCCTCTTCCTACACAGCTCCAGGAAGGTCAGCAGAAAAGGTTGCCAAGACACCTAGGCTTCAGGCATTGTTGCCACGTCTGTCAGAGATAAGCTCGAAGCTGGTAAACGTCCTTAGTGCCACTTAGCTGTCTTACTTAGTCATTGGTAGCCATGGCTATTAATACTTAACTAACAACTCTGTTGCACGTAGGAATACCAAACAGGTTCTGGGCCCGTCTCTCCACTCCCACATGTAAGGGTTCAAAACACAAGACTGGGCCGCTCCACTGGGTATCTAGTCCAACAGGGTTTGAGTCTGGCTCCATCTACATGGGCAAAGGGATGGTGGCCCAGCTGGTGGCCGAGCTGACCTGGGCGGAGCCTGAAATAGATGACCTGGTGCTGAGCCCTGACAGAGCCAGCACAGAGGGAAGTGAGAGGAACCATCCCTTGGGCCTGGGAGGGGACTGTGCTTGGAGTCTGCCCCCAGCTTGGGAGCCATGCTGGAACCCTACAGAGGCTTCGGAGCGAAAACAAATCATGGGCTTGGGGTCTGTTGCTGTCTTATGGCGTTAAGCGATGTCCCTAAAATCAAATCCATAAAGTAACTGGAGTTTGTAGCAGCTGACTCACAGGGAACCAAAGCTTCCCACTGGACTAAATGTTTCTAAGTTGGAGGACTACCAGATCAGGTTCCATTTTTAACCTAATTTGAAGCAAGAGAGGTTCCTTGCTCTGAGAGATCCGAGGCCTCAGAGGGCTTTGCTGCCAGAACCAGGGTGTAGGAGCCTCTGGGAAGCAAAAGCCCGAAATGTGATTGTGACAGCGATGGAGAATACTCCGGGTGGGGCAGCGAGGCACGTGTGTGTTCTCTCCCAGTGAGTGTATGTTCCATACGAACTCCAGCTTGTCAGTTCCTACTAGGAGCCCCCGCTCCAGGAGGAATTGAGAGACAGGAGTGAAGACTCAGGTAGAATCTGGGCAGCAATAGGGCCCTCGGGTCACCTGTTACTGAGGCTGATGTGGCTGCCCTGGGCTGATAAAGGAAATGCATTTCCTTTGGAACCTGTGATGAGCTCTTCCACCTCCACAAAGTTTAAAGGACAAAGCTGTCAAGTCTAGCAAGTCCCATGAAGGCTCAGTTTTGAATTGAAGAGACTAAAAAGTGCTTATGTGATTGTAAGACAAGAGATTCCAAAGGCATCCAGGGGAAAAGAAAATGAAGATATCAAGCCAAAATTCCTAATGCTTTAATGTGAGAGCCGTTAAGGAAAAATTTCCAGGCTTAGTTAGTACAATGCTTGGACAGAGTAGATGCTCAATAAATACATGCTAAATGAAATAGGAGAAAATAATAAATGTACTATCTATAGTCACTCACTCATAAATTTCAGTCTTCCAGATACTTAAATAGGTTTTTCAATTTCTTTTTCAGATTACAAATGGTTTTCTACTTGGAAAAAGTGCCATACAACAGGAGAACATTTAATTACTCAGTAGAGTTATAAAACCTTGGTTAAAAGTTAAGTCATCTATTTCTCCAAAATATATACTTAAGCATATGCATTTGTTATATAGCAACTATACTTCAATAAAGCTAAAAAAGGTAAATAATCTATTTCAAAGAATAACATAAAATGAATAAAAGTATATGCGTAAAAACAATTCAATGATTAATAAAAGTATAAACATATTCTGGACTTTTATTATAAACCTTTCTCTCTCTAAAAGTTACCCTAGTAGGAAAAAGAAAGAAAGAAAATGTAACTTTGATTTAAAACCTTAGTGCTCCTACTGAGTTATCAGATAGAAGTTAAAGTACACAAGCTGACGTGTGACTAAAAATAGTCGTAAAAAGGCAAAGACAAAGGGGTTTTTAGGGCAGTGGAACTAATCTGATGCCATAATAGTGGGCCTGTGTCATTGTATATTTGTCCCAATCCACAGCATGTACAGCACCAGGAGTGAACCCGATGTAAACTATGGACTTTGGATGCTAATGACGTGTCCGTGTTGGTTCATGGTTTGTAGCAAATGCACCTTCTGATCGGAGCTGTTGATAATGAGCTGAGTCCAGGCATGTGGTGTGGAAAATGGGATGCATGGGAACTCTCTGTACTTTCCATTCAAGTTTGCTGTGAACCTAAAACTGCTTTAAAAATTCGAATATTTTTAATTTTAAAAAGACCAAAGAAATAGTTATATTAATGCTGGAGACCTTAAAGGTTGTCATCTGGATAGTAAACGGATTGAAGTTACTGTAAAAGGAACTTTGAGCCTTAGCTGAGCCTTAGGACTGAAGGGGCACTCAATCCCCAGGAGGCAACCAGTCAATCAATGGTCTCTCTCACATGGCCCTTTTCCCCTTTCGGTCTTTTCCCCTCCCTTCCACTATCTCTACACATCAATGGGGGGAAATACCCTCAGGTGAGGAATAACAAACAAAAACAAGAAAAGGAAACTTGAATAATAAAAGATAAGATTTCGAACACAGACTCAATCTAAGATAAAATGTTGCCTCGGGGACACAGAGAGAGGAATTCTGCATGCAAAATATCACCTGCTCCTTAGGGTGATGGAAATGATCTAAATTTGGGCGGTGGTGATGGTTGCACAACTGGGTCTTGGAAGATACGCTATAATTCATCATACCAGACCTACTGTTTGCTGTTTTTTCAACCCTGACTAACGGAATGCCAACCCTGGTCCTGAGAACTCCTGAGGCTGGGACTGCTGGAGAGAGACCTCAGCCAGAGCAGGGGGAACGGAGCACTCACAGGACACCTGAACTTGGGCTTCTCGCCATATCCCAGGAGAGTAACCTTTAGCTTCTAAGAAGTCTGTGATTCTGAGTTCGCTTAATTACAATAATGCTCTGGCTATGTATTTTAAACTGACATTCTTTTCCAAGAGCCATGGGTAGCCTTGAGTTTTCTTTGTTAAGGCAGAAAAAAATCATGGGGACTCTTCCCTCACGTAAGGAGGGGGGAAAATAAACAAACCTGTGACTATGGATCACATTAAGGGTTTGAGAGCTTAACCTCATTTCAATTAATGTAGAACATTCGGATTTTACAGAGGAGGCAGTAACTTTACCAGGTCACAAAGATGGGGAGTGGCTTTGACCCAGGATTGAACCGAGCCTGCCTGACCCTGGTCTTTGCTCTTAACCACCAGGCTATGCACAATATCACTTCATTGTAAAACACACACACACACACACACACACACACACACACACACACCCCAACAAACAAAAAACGCTTAACTTAGGGAAAGAGAGATGAAGTGACTTGCCCAAGGTCACACAGCCAGTAAGTGGCAGCGCAGGGGACAATCCTTTCCATCTGGCAACCTAAGCCTTGAACCTTCCACCTGTCCTGCTGCCGAGGCTCCTCCCCAGCCCACCTGGCTGACCCCCCTGGGCTCACCTGCGCTCTTGCCCGAAGAGGCGCTCCACCTCTGCGCGGCCAGGGCTGCGGGTTCGGCCCCCGTTGCTGCCCTGGGGCCCTGGCTCCCTCTGTGCCAGCCTCCTGGGTGGGGGCAGGTCAGCCAGCACGGTGTACTCCTCCCTCTCCAAGTTGTGCCTGGTCTCCCCGGGGGGTGCTGAGCCCCGGGAGCCCCCTGAACTGCCTGGAGGAGGTGAGGGTGCCAGGAGGGCCAGGTCACTGGGTGGGTGGCGGGGTGGGGAGGAGGCTCGAGGTGCATCCCGGTGCCCGATGCACACTTGGGGGGGCAGCATTGGGGAGCCATGCAGAGAATCAGTGGAGGGGGCCAGGCTCTCCATGCTAGTCCCAGGGGGGTCCTGAAAGAAGAGGGAGGGCTCAGGGGCCTGGCGTGGGGGGGATGAGAAGGAGGGTGCATCTCGGTGCCCAATGCACACCGGGGTGGGGGGGTGGGGGGGCTCGTGCAGGGAGTCTGTGGAGGGGACCAGGCTCTCGGTGCTGGCCCTGGGGAAATCCTGGAACAAGAGGGAGGGCTCAGGGGCCTGGCGCGGAGGGGAGGAGGCCCGGGGTGCATCGCGGTATCCGATACACACAGGTGGGGGGAACTGGGGAGGGTCGTGCTGGGGCGACTGGTTCTCAGCATCTGATGTGTCTGGGAGGAAGGGGAAGGGGTCAAACTGGGTGTGGCGAGGGGGTGAGGAGGCCCGGGGAGCATCCCGGTGTCCGATGCACACGGCGGGGGGGATATAGGGAGGCTCGTGGCGAGTGGATTCGCTCTCAGAGGCGTGGGGGTCTGGGAAGAAGGGAAACGGGTCATATTGCAAATAGCGGGGAGGCGAAGAGGCCCGGGGGGCATCCCGGTGCCCAATGCACACAGCCCATGTAGACTGGGAGGAGTCAAAAGAGGTCTGGGATGCCCCTCGGGTGAGGTACAAAGGCGTGGAAGTCCGGGGGGCCGTGTGGGGGCCGGGGTTGTGCGAGGAAGAGGCCCGGGCCGGTGAGTTGTGCTGGGGAGGGCCCGAGGACTCGGGGGAGTCCCGCTGAGCTGGTTTGGTGGGGGACGAGGTCTGAGGCCTGTCAGCCTGGGTTGGCCGAAGGGCGATGGATGCCCAGGGAACCTCACTTTGCTTGGAGCGGGACGGGGAGGAGGTGCGGGGGCCATCGCTCTGGGTGGGCCGCAGGGGGAAGGAGGCCCAGGGGATGTCTTTGTTGGTACGATGGGGAGAAGAATTCCTGGGGTTGTTCCGCTGAGAGGAGCGATGGGGAGATGATGGCCCAGGATTGTTCTTTGGGGTGCAGCACTGAGGGGAGGAGCTCCCGGGGTTGTCCCGCCGGAAGGAAGAGGATTGCGGGTTGTTGCGTTGGGTAGAAGAGGTTCTGGGGGCGTTCTGCTGGGTACAGGACGTTCTGGAATTTTCCCGCTGGGTGGTCCGGTTGGGAGAGGGGCCTCTGGGGTTGTCCCTCTGGGCACAGGACGTTCTGGAATTTTCCCGCTGGGTGGTCCGGTTGGGAGAGGGGCCTCTGGGGTTGTCCCTCTGGGCACAGGACGTTCTGGAGTTTTCCCTCTGGGTGGTCCGGTTGGGAGAGGAGCCTCTGGGGTTGTCCCTCTGGGCACAGGACGTTCTGGAGTTTTCCCGCTGGGTGGTCCGGTTGGGAGAGGAGCCTCTGGGGTTGTCCCTCTGGGCACAGGATGTTCTGGAGTTTTCCCGCTGGGTGGTCCGGTTGGGAGAGGGGCCTCTGGGGTTGTCCCTCTGGGCACAGGAAATTCTGGAGTTTTCCGGTTGAGAAGTGCAGGCAGAGGAAGAAGCCTGAGGGTTGTCCTGTTGGGCAGAAGAGGTTCTGGAGTTGTCCTGTTGGGCGGCTCTGGGGGAAGAGGAAGCTCGGGGGCGGCTCCGCTGGGTGGACGCGGTTCTGGAGGGATCCCGCTGGGCGGTTCTGGAGGGGGAGGCCGTTCTGGGGGCGCTCTGCTGCGCAGAAGCCCTGTGCGCGTCCTGTTGGGTGGACGCGGCTCTGGGGTGGTCCCGTTGGGCTGCTTGGGAGGGAGAGGAAGCTCGGGGGGCATCGAGGTGTGCGGAAGCAGTCTGGGCCACGTCCCTCTGGGCAGAGCGGTGGAGAGAGGAAGCCTGGGGGGCGGTACTTCGAGGCCCGCCCTGGGGCGCCGCAGAGGAAGCGCGGTGCCGCTCCAAGAAGTGCCCACTTTCTCCCCGGAGCTTCGCCCAGTGCTGCCCGGCGCTTCGGCTCCCACCGCCAGTATCTGAGAGAGAAGAGGCAGTTCAAGGTGAGGCGGGGAGAGTGTGCTTTGCAAACTGAGAGATGCCCCAAGAGGGATGTCAAGGAGCTTCTAGCATCTTGGATTTGGCTAATTCCTCCTGGGCATTGGCACCCTGCCTGCAATTTGGGTCCCTGCCACCAGGTGGACAGCGGAGGTGACTGCCTTTGATCAGCAGGTCACAGAGTGAGGCTCCCCCACCCACTGCTCATGGTTTAAGAGCAAGAAGGCAGGTGCCATCACCCAATGCCACCAGGGGTGCTGTTGGTCTCCATGTCATTCTCACCACCGTCTCCCTGGGGCCTGAGGGGACAGGGCAGTGGGATGAGGCGGTGAGGTGACAAGATCTGATTAATGTTTTAAAAAATGGCTCCAGCCGAAACCGGTTTGGCTCAGTGGTAGAGCTTCGGTCTGAGGACTGAAAGGTCCCAGGTTCGATTCCGGTCAGGGGCATGTACGTTGGTTGTGGGCACATCCCCGGAAGGGGGTGTGCAAGATGCAGCTGTTTCTAGCTCTCTATCTCTCTCCAGTTTCTCTATCTCTCACCGATGTTTCTAGCTCTCTATCTCTCTCCCTTCTGCTCTGTAAAAAATCAATAAAAATATATTTTAAAAAAATGGCTCCAGCTGCTGGACAGGGGCTGGGGCTGAGGGAGTGGACTGAAGGGGCCAGCAGGAACCGAAAAGCTGGAGGGCTCTGGCAATAATGGTGGCTTGGCCAGGGGGGAATGGCAGAGGCAGCAAGCCGGGGACAGATGGGAGGTGTGTTTTGAAGGCAGCGATGAGCAGAGAGCCTTGTGTTAAAAAGGATGAAGAAAGAAAGGAAACAGGATTTGGGGTGTGACTGTGGGTGGGGGGTGACACAGAACAGACTGCAGAGAAACGGTTTGGAGGAAGAGTTAGGTGCCTGGTAGCCCCACACCAGCCTCCTCCACCCATTTTCCTCTGCTCCTCGAACCCAGCACCCCCGCCCACTCCTTAGGGCCTCTGCGCTGGTTGTTCCTTCTGCTGGTGAACTCAGACCTCAGCCACAATACCACCGTCCCCGCCCCCTCGGCCTCCCTGTCCATCTGGCCAGTCGCTTTCAGTCTCCTGTCTTAATCCTCCCAGAAGCAGTTGCCGCTCTCTGATCTGGCTTTCTGTTCGTTTTCTGTCAGTTTCTCCACTGGAGGGCCAGCTCCAGGGGCTGGGTCTTGTCTGTCTTCCCCCCTCTGGCTCTCTGGCACAGGGACGGGGCCTGGCACACAGTAGGTGCTGATAAACACTTAGCGGATGAGTGAAATGAAGAAGCTGTGTTGAGTGTGAGGTGCTATCCTACACCCCAGGGAAGAAGTCAGTTGTACAATGAACTAGATAGAGGTCAGGGGAGAAATCAAGGCCAGAGGTGTGAACCCAGGAGATGTCGATTTTTCCAGATAATATTGAAAGCCAGGTGTTGTCAAGTTGTCAGAGAGAGGAGAGAAGGGAGCCCAGGAATGGGCTTTGGGGCATCCATAGTTGAGGGTCGAGCGGAGGGAGAGGCATCAGCAAAGGAGTAAACAGAGGATGGTCCTGACCCATCACTGAGCAGCCGGCTCTACACCTCTTCCCCGGCTCTAGACCCACCTCAGCCCACACTGCTTGCACCTCCTCCCCAGTTCTCCATGGTCAGTGGAAGCCATCTCCATCTGCACAGATACCCAGACCAGCAGCTGGGACCGTGTATTCTCCTGTCCCCAATCCCAGCAAGACCGCCTCCTAAACCTCTCTCCTTCTCTGCCCCTCCTCACCCACAGCCTGCCCTAATTCAGGCTTCTCCATCTCCTCCCGGACAATCACAACGGGCTCCAGAGGGGTTACAGGAGTGCGTCCACCACCCACAAAGCAAGTCTTCCCCCAGAGGGACCAGCTGCTAACTGTTTGTCTCCTCTGCTTTACTCACCCATCTGCCTGCCTGCCTCCGTCTACCTGTGTCTCTCTCTCTTCCTGGCCTCTATCTTGCTGAACCATGTGGGAATTGAAGACCTCATGAAACTTCAGCCCTCATGCTCTCCTCCCATCCAAGTACTAACCAGGCCCGACCCTGCTTAGCTTCCGAGATCAGACGAGATCGGGCACGTTCAGGGTGGTATGGCCGTAGACCCCTCATGCTCTCCTAAGGCGCCTCCTGTGCGCAAGGACCATCTCCTCCCGTCACCACACTCAGGAAATACAGCATGGATCCGAACATTACCTAACATACACTTCATGTTCAAGTTTCCTGGCGGTCACAGCAATATCTCCCAAAGTTATAACTTCTGTCCTTGCTCCAATCCAGGATCCCACAAGGCACTTTGCTTCTCTGTCTCTGTAGCCTCTTTTATTCGGGAATAGTTCCTTTTTCGTCTTCCATAGCGCCCTGTCAGCCCTGGCCGCGTGGCTCAGCTGGCTGAAGTGCCGCCCCACGCGCCAAAAGGTTTCAAGTTCTATTGGTTGGGGAGCATATGAGAGGTAACTAATGAAGTTTCTCTCTCTCTCTCTCTCTCTCTCTATCTAAAAGAATTCAATTAAAAAATTTTTAAAGAGTCCTGACAATTATTTGCAAACAGTCCCTCAATTTGGGTTTGTCTGATATTTTGGTCAGAGCAGATGCAGGCAGTGCATTTTTAGCCAGAAGACTGGGAAAGGATGCTGTGTGTCCCCCCTCCCCTCCGGGCACCACATGGGGGCACCTATCGCCACTTTGCCCCCGCTGGGATCTGCCAGATCTTCCCATCCTAAAGGTGCCTTTTCCCTCTGTAATCGGTGTGTAATCTGAGGGGTGATACTTTGAGATCGTGTGAATATCCTGTTCCCCAACAGCCTTTCACCCGGGAATTTAGCATCAGCGGGTGATTCCTGCCTGAATCAGTTATCACCGCAGTGGCTGCATGCTCTGGCCATATCCCCACACCCGGACGATGCGGGAAATGCAGATCAGGAGGGACACAGTGCCATAGCGATGGGAGAGCCCGAGCTGTGGGAGCCAGCGTCACGTGCATCTCTGGACGTGGCCTGACCAGCAGCCTTTCCGCTTCCCTTGGGAACTCCACCCTGATTTCCTCTGGGCCGTCTCCCCTTCCCCACTCTCAGACCATGCGGTTTGTGCAGGGCGCTGACCCTGTCCCTGGTCACCTGATTGGGCACATGACCCAAGCTGGGTCCCCTGGAAAAGTCTTCCTAGGACTTTAGCTGCATCTGTTGGGAAGATTGTACCTTCTGTTTGTGGAAGTTGGTAAGCAGGTAGGATACAGCCTGGCAGTGCTGCTGCTCATCATGTCACTACGGGCGAGGGTCTGGCTGACAAGGAAGCCCCCACAGAAGACAGCGGAGCAGAGGCCTGATTTCTGCTCCTGTTTGCACCTGGATCCAGCTATGCCTGAAGCCATCTCCCCCTAGACTTTTTTTTTTTTTTAATATATATTTTATTGATTTTATTACAGAGAGGAAGGGAGAGAGATAGAGAGCTAGAAACATGGATGAGAGAGAAACATCGACCAGCTGCCTCTTGCACACCCCCTACTGGAGATGTGCCCGCAACCAAGGTACATGCCCTTGACCGGAATTGAACCCGGGGCCTTTCAGTCCGCAGACCGATGCTCTACCGCTGAGCCAAACCGGTTTCGGCAAGACTTTTTTTTTTTTTTTTTTTTAAATATATGTTTTTATTGATTTTAGAGAGAAAGGGAGAGGGAGAGAGAGATAGAAACATCAATGATGAGAGAGAATCATTTATCGGCTGCCTCATGCATGCCCCACGCTGGGGATCAAGCCCAAAATCGGGGGCTTGAAATAGGACTTCCTGATTTGTAGGTCAACACCCAACCACTGAGCCACGCTGGTCGGGCTCCCCATAGACTTTTTTTTTTCTTCTTTTTTAAAAAATATATTTTATTGATATTTTACAGAGAGGAAGGGAGAGAGGTAGAGAGCTAGAAACATCGATGAGAGAGAAACATCGACCAGCTGCCTCTTGCACACCCCCCACTGGGGATGTGCTCGCAACCAACGTACATGCCCTTGACCGGAATCGAACCCAGGACCTTTCAGTCCGCAGACCGACACTCTACCACTGAGCCAAACCGGTTTCGGCATCCCCATAGGCTTTTTACTCAGCTAGTTTGTCGCTTGCAACCTGAAGATCCTAACCCACCAACTGTGGGAGAATGTACGTAAATCAGGATGCGTGGACATCATGCCTGCTCCATAATTATAGGAGACTGTTTCTATGAAGACTTGAGCCAGCAAAGTGAGACCTGCCCAGGGACCCAGAGGGCCCCTAGCAATCACTCCATCCACAGCCACAGGAACCAGCCTGGTCAGGCAGAAGGACTCACCTTCCTTTCTTTGGCTCGCAGTGTCTCCTCCCACAGGCGACCGGGCGAGGACAGACGGAGCCCTCTGGGTGCTGTCAGCTCTTGACCCCTCCTGCAGCTTCCGAGGGATCATCTCGGCGTTGTTGTCCCCGCCGGGGGCCTCCTCCCGCCTTCTGACAATGTCCCAGTCCTGCCAGGGAGGGAGAGGAGGAAGAGAGACCCGCAGCATGAGATAGGTAGAAGGAAGGGAAAGGACCTGGCATTGAAAGGGCACCGACTGTATACCCAGCACTACGCTGGGCTCTTTGCAGGTGTCAACTCAACTAATCTTCAATCAGCTCCTGAGGTAGGCGGTCTGTGGAGCCAAGAACTTGCCCGAAATCACACAGCTGGGAAATGGTTTATGTGGAAGGGGACTTGAACCCAGGGAACGCCATGTGGTAGGAGGGCCTTGGCATAGCAGCCCCCCGCCCCAGAGACAACCCAGGATCCAGAGAGTAGTTTCAAAGCCTTGCCCTCCCATTGCCCGGATGTATGGCTTCCACTAAATTGCTTCCCTTATCCAAGCCTCAGTTTTCTTGCCCCAAAACAAGGCCATAAAGCAGGGTGGTAAGCCCTCCCTAGCCCACGCTGGCCACCTCATCCTTCCCTGTCACTTCCTCCTGGAGGTCTCACAGTCTGCCTCTTCTACCCTGGGGTGGCCCTGTGAGGGGTGAATGCCCAGGAAGTTCCCGATTCCCTTCTCTCAGCTCTGCCCTTGCCCAGGTGTCCCCCTCCCCTTCACCCCGTCACCCCCAGCCTGCTCCCTTCCCTCTGTCCTCCGCCAGGGCTGCTCATAGGGTGCAGTGGTGTATAACCAAGGCAGGACCAGGACCAATCCCATCCTTGCTCTGGACAAAATACCCAGCCTCCTGGCCCTCTGTGACCTGTGACCCAAGAGTTTTTGGCCACCTGAGCCCATTGGTGATTCACATGGAGCGCCCATCAACCGAAACTCCTTCCTCCATTATTTCATAGGCAGAGCCCTGCCCTCCCCCACCGGCCCCTACCTCTCCCAGGAGGGGTGGTCTGGCAGCCTGAGGTGCCCATTAGGCCTTCAGGGGCCCTTGGCCCAGGTCCTTGGTGTGGGACCCAGCTCTCCTCTGGGAGTTTGGGGCTGGCACAGAGGGGTGATCTGCTTGTGCCCTCAGCCTCCCGCCCCCAGCTCACCACAGAGGACGAGTTGCTGGTATCATCAGGGGCGTCGCAGTCAGGGCTGGAGCTGGTGCCAGAGTCAGGGCCCTCGCCGAAGCTCCGCAGCGGGGAGGCCGGGCCCTCCAGATAGGGCACTGCCTCGGAGTCCCAGCTGCTCCTGGGGGCGGCTGCGGGGCCCCTGAGAGAGGAGACAGACACGTGACTTTCCCCCAAGGTAACGGGAATTAAGAAGTAGCACCCCCACCCAGGTACACACACACCTCACATTGCAGGGGAAGAGGGAGCTGACACTGAAGGCTCTCTATGTCTTCCTGGGTTAGCTACAACGGCCCCTCTTTGAAAGGAGTGTAATGATTCCCATTTTACAGATGAAGACACTGAGGCTCAGAGTGGCCAAGAAAAGGGGAGAGCTATCCTGTGAACCAGGGCTGTGGTGCCAGCCCCGACCCCCTGTCACTGGAGCCGCAGTGGGAATCCAAGCTCAGGAAGCCCAGGCATAACTGTGCTGAGCTAATGGGGGCTCTGAGAGGTAACAGAACACCAGGGGCAGTGACAGGGGCACCCGTCTGGATGCCAAGGGAGGGTGCTGCGAGAGAGTCCTGCTTTGGGGAAGCCAGCGAGGGTGGCCATGGGCCTTAGCAGGCTTAGAGCTGGCAGTATCCCCAAAGAGTGATGGAAAGGGGTGCCTACCCCCAAGAAAGAGGCCTGCAGTCACAGTCAAATAACTTTCGGACGAACTACACACGTCTACCTCCCCCTTCAGAAGTACCATGCACGTCTGCAAACTAAAGGCTTTGACAAGTCCTGCAAGAAAGACATTCACCTCTGTGGATCCCAGACTTTCTGAAACTATTTGATGGCAGAGCTTTTTTTTTTTTTTTTAAATGTCTACCTGTGAGGAACACATGTTCCCAAAGCAATGCTGATTTAGTTCAATTCTTCTTATTTTTCAACTGGGGAAACTGAGGCACAGAACAAGGGAATAACTTGCCCAAGGTCCCACAGCCCAACAGGGGTGACGCTGAAACAGGACCCCAGGTTTCCAGACCCTCAGCCATGCCCTCCCAGCGCCCCTCAGCCCCAAAGGGACTTCAGTGCAGCTCAGAACGGGGTGGAGGGAATCCCAGAGCCCGGGGCCGCGCACAGGCAGGTGGGTGGGTGGGGGATAAGCCTATTTAATTGTTTAAAGCTGTGCAAAGGGAGCGAGGAAATGTGAGCGGCTGTGAGCCCTGCCCACAGCAGGGTGGGTGCGGGGGTGCTCTGCACCCTGGATCAGAGCTGAGCCAGGGCCCCAGGAACATGCCCGTGTGCCCAGCTGTATGGAGTGCGCATGTGACCCACGCCAGAGGCCACTGTAGACGGACGCTGCCATGGTGAAGGGGTGTGGGGTGGGGTAAGTGAGGGCTACCCCAGGGAGCACCTCCCTAGGCCCTGGAGCTCTACCCACCTCTCAGACTCTGGCTCAAGGCTGAGGCCCGCCCCAGACGGGCGCCCAGAGGCTGAGGCTCCGGGGGGGTCCTCAGCGGCGGCCGGGCGGCGGGGCAGGTCACAGTAGGGCGCCTCAGCACCTGGAGGGCTCCCGGGCTCCTGAGACAGAGTTGCAGAGAGGAGGCACCTCATGGCCCACGTGGGGGCTCCCCTCCCCCTGCTCGGCCCCTCCCCCCACCAGGCGTTGTGGAAGTCTCCAGGCATCTCCTCCTAGGATCTCAGACTTCTCAGGAGAGCTGTCCATCAGGCTGGGAGCGCCCCTGGGGATCCCGGCCGAGGTACAGTGTGTGTATGCACAGGTGTGTGCAGGTGTGTGTGTGTGTGTGTGCGCGCATGTGCAACTGTGTACACGTGCATGCATGTGTATGCAAGGCCGGGGGGTATACTAGTGCATGTTTGCGTAAGTGCATGCAAGTTCCTTTACACGTTGGCACATATGTAGGTGTGTGTGCCTGAGGACATGAAGTACACAGAAGGAACCAAGCGTTCTGCAGCTAGAACAGGAGGAGGAAGGAGGGTGAGGAAGAAGGGTTAAACCAGCCTGCAGAGGGAGGGAGGAAGAGGC
This sequence comes from Pipistrellus kuhlii, assembly GCF_014108245.1. NCBI lineage: Eukaryota > Metazoa > Chordata > Mammalia > Chiroptera > Vespertilionidae > Pipistrellus > Pipistrellus kuhlii. The sequence continues at coordinate 2,610,646 of NW_023425529.1, forward strand.
TGTCTGAGGGAGGAGATGGGAAAGAAGGCCTCATAGGAGAGATCTGCCCCACTGATGGAGGGCAGGGGGCCCTCGGGGTGGAAGGGAGGCCCGGAGCTGACTGCTGGCTTCCCTCTCCCTCCGCCCTCCCCGAGGCCACACCTGTGATGGCTGGTGTTGGGCTCACCCAGGGGGAACGGCTGCTCACCTCTGGGAAGGCCCCCCCATTCCTCCCCACCTCCTGGGGCGGCAAGGCCCTCCCCTGGTGGTGGGAGACAGCGGCCTCGGCACCCTGCACCCGCCTCCTCTCGGGTTACCTGGATGGCGGGCTCCGGCGGTGGCGGCTGTCGGCTGTCAGCACCCTCGTCCCCGGGGGGCTCCGGCTCCGGCCCCCAGGCTGCGGCCCTCCCAGGCCCCGACTCTGGGCCGTGGCAGCAGCGGCCCAGGCAGCAGAAACCCTAGAGGGGCCGGCTGCGGGAGCAGGGGCCCCTCATTACTGTTTCATAAGCCGGGGCCCAGCCAAGAACAATGCAGGACATGAAACCACAGGAACCTGATCCCCACAGCTCACCTGAGAGCTGGCAGGGCGGGGGCCTGGGCATGGGCTCCCTGGGGACCCTGGAGCCCAGAGCTCAGGGCTGAGGCCACAGCTTGGACACAACCCCGAGGTGGGCACTGACTCTCTGGGTCCCAAGAAAGTGGCCCCTGGCAGGTCCTAGGTAAGGCCACGGAGTGGGGCCAGGGTGTCTGCCATGCCATCCAAGCCAGAGGAGCCCGTCTGGGTTCAGTTTCGCCCCCTGCCTTGGAGCCAGATTCTGATCAGAGCTCGTAGCGGGAGGTGTCAGATCCACAGCCCGGCCTGGCGCCTGGGCCACCCCAGGGACCTCGCAGCATGAATGAGGCGGGAGCAGCTTGCCGGGCATTGCCAAGGGGTCCCAGCCCAGCTGAGCCCAATAAGACCCCAGCCGGTCATGGCACCTCCTTCCTGCTCTCACCCCCAGCCCCCATCATACCCATCACCCACTTGAGCAGCCCAGCAGCCAGTCCCTGGCTCTGATTTCCTGTCTGGCGGGTCAGCACAGGCTCTGGCCTCAGACAGACATCAAGCCCAATCCTGGCACCTCCACTTCCCAGCTAGTGACCTCGGCCCTGTGGCTTCCCCTCTCTGAGCCTGGTTATAAATATATAAAACCAGGATGATAAGAGGACCCACCTCCTAGGGGTGTTATGAGAATGAAAGGAGTTAATATTTGTAAGGGGCTTAGAACAGTGTCTAATCTTAAATATAATAGGTAACGTATAAAGATGAAATAGAATTTTATTAGTGTTGAATCGATAGAATGTTAAACACACTTAGGAATAAATACATTAAAAAGGGATGTGGCTGAAACCGGTTTGGCTCAGTGGATAGAGCGTCGGCCTGCGGACTGAAAGGTCCCAGGTTTGATTCCAGTCAAGGGCACGTACCTTGGTTGCGGGCACATCCCCAGTAGGAGGTGTGCAAGAGGCAGCTGATCAATGATTCTCTCTCATCGATGTTTCTAACTCTCTACTCCTCTCTCTTCCTCTCTATAAAAAAAATCAATAAAATATATATATTTTTAAAAAGGGATGTGAAGTACCTGGCACACAGCATGACCCTCCCACAAAGGCTCCCTCCCTCCATCCAAAACCTGGCCATGACCTGGTCAAAGCCATGTGATTTCCAGGGATAAGCCCTGCCCTGGCCTGTGGGACTCAGCTGAGAACAGAGCAGAAGCACATCCAGAGCTGGGATCCCGGAGGAGCCAGAACAAGCTGCGGGGAGGGACCTGGGCCACCCTGCCTATCCAAGGAGGTAAAGATGTCAGAACTAGTTCCGCCCACAAGCGATAACTTCCCAGGCCCCCAGGGAAGGGTTGGAGCTCCAGCTGGGCCCCAGACAATCCCATCCAGGCTTGGGATGCTTCTTAAACCCAGACTTTGTGACTCTACATGTTTGAACCGCTTATCCATGAGCAAGACTTTCATCAGGGTCAGATCCTGATGATCCCAGAGCCTTCATCTCCCATGAGGCCTGGCTCCTCAGCTCCATAACTCAGGACCTTCCCTCATCTACAGTGAGGGCACAGGCACCGCACTCAGCACCCCACACCACTCCCGATGGATTTCCTACCCCAAGTACCCGCCTCAGGAAATAGCTTAGAAGTCAGCCATGTTTCACCCCTCCACGTTCCTCAGGTACCAAATCCTTCAGGTTCCCCTGTTCAATGTGTCCGTTTCTCTCCATCTCGAAGTCTCCATCATCTCTGACAGGAGTAACACCTTTTCCTCCCTGGTCGCCTTGATTTACTCTCACTCCCTGCACTCCATTCTCTGTCCTGCAGTCAAAGTGACTTTGGAAAATTCAAATCTGGTCACATCACTCCCATTTAAAATCTTCAGTGGCTGCCTGGCCTCTCAGGAAAAAGGTGGAAGTCAGCATGTCTATGAGGCCCCAGAAAAACTGGGACACCAGCCGCCACCTCACTGCCCTGGGATTCCTGTGCCTCCCCCTCTCGGTGGCCTTTCTCCATCCTCCAATGTGCCTCCTCCTTTCTGCCTCAGGGCCTTTGCACCCACTGTCCCCTTCCTCTCCTCTTCCTCCAACTTCACTGGCCAATGTCCCCACATAGCTTTTACCGATCAGCAGCTGCAATGTCATTTCCATGAAGAAACCAATCATTCATCCTCATGCCACTTGCTATTCCTTACAACCTTTACCACAACCATCATTCTCTGCATGATTTGTTAGTTTCCATTTCTCCTGCTAGTTTGCAAGCCCCATGAACCAGGGACTGTGTCTGTGTTAATCACTGTTTCCCCAACATCTAGCATACTGCCTGGCACACGTTAAGCACCCATTCAACATGTATGAACACGTGAAGTGGCCCATCTCAGCCGGGAAGTGGTGGGACTAACACTAGAACCCAAACTTGTCGAAATCAAAATTTTCTGTTCCTGGCTTGCCATCTCCCCCCCCACCGGGAGAGGCGAGCTGCATGGAAGACGGACTCACCGAGCTTTCAGGCATCTGTTCCCTGAACTTGGCGGGAGGGGAGCTATTACTACAGCTATCAGGTTGGGCAAAAAGGAATGTCCCAGGTCCGTCTGCCTGATCGGGAAGGCGGGAGAGGAAACGAAGGCGTATTGAATTAGCCACATGTGACTGAGGCTAAGCAGTGCCAGATGCCCTGAGTGAGAGGCCTTGTTGCTTTAAGAGAGTGAAGCCAGAGGGTAAATGACCCAAGGTCACACGGCGGGGAAATGCAAACCTGGCGCTGGACCGCTGGCTGTGTGGTCCAGAGCGGGACAATGACTCACTGCTATGGGTCACTTTGCGTGGTGCTGGCTGCCAGGCTTCAGAGGAGCCAGGGCCATGATGGACCAAGGCTGGAGGGCCCGTGGAGAGTCACGGCCCCACGCTTCTCATGGCGTCTGTGCCAGGAGCTCCGGGGTTACGTGTACTGGGACTTGGCCCAAGACCATGCGGATCCCAGAGTGAGAAAATGTTTCACTCCTTCAACACCTTCAAGGAGAACCTTTGACGTGGCTGCTGGGCTATCTGTAACCGCTCTAACACCCACCAATCTTCCCCTTTCCCCCCAGCCTCCCGTTTTAACCGACAGCAGGACTCGGGTTCAGAACCTTTGGCCAACAAATTCTCTAGTTAGAATTTAAAGACACTCCTGTTTTTTCTCTTTCTCTTCCCTTCTTTCTAACCTTTTATATAAAGGATATGATCCTCGCTTTCTACCTGGTGGTGATGTAAAGTTCTGCTTTGGTGTAAGTTGAAAAGGGGGGTTGATTTAAAGAATAAGGCATGTAATAGATTACATGAGACGATGGCAAAAAAAACAACACACAAACCCATAACGTCGGGAGAGTGACTGGCATTGGGGAAACATTCACATGGTCCCACTACTTCATCGAACAGATGGGAAAACTGAGGCTCTGCCCAGGAGGAGAGCCGGTGTCTGGGTTCAATTGCAAGTGAGTGTTTCAGTCATGCCCCAGCCTGTCACGGACTCCCCCATCCCAACCACCCGACCACTCAGGAACGCCAGCCCACCTGGTGCCTTGCTCTGTGGGCCCCCTCGGGGTGGAAGCAGTGGTGACAGCAGCTCTGGGCAAGCACACTGGCCTCATAGTGTTCGCTGGGGGCATTCCCAGCCTCCCCTTCCATCCTGGGTGAGTCAGGCCTGCAATCCACTGGTGAGGCCTGGGAAGAATGGAGCAGGGAGGCGAGAACCAGGTGACTGGCTAGTAGGACCTGGACCCCAGCCCCAGCTTGCCCCTGGACAAAGACCAAGGAAATAAGGTTATTCATCTATGTAGTCATCTATTCATTTATTCACTCAGCAAACACTCATTAAGCACCTAAGCACCAGGCACTCTGCCAAGCACCTGACACGTGCTTCCTAGTCATCACTGCAGTGTTGCTCCAAGTGTGATCCGAGGACCCTGCTGGACTCAGTATAGCTGCTTATAAAATGCGTATCCCAGTTCCCTCCCCAGATCCGCCTACTGAAAATCTCTCTGGAGGAGAGCCCTAGGGGTGTGCATTTTAAACAAGTCTCCCAGGGCACTCAGGCACCCCAAAGTTGGAGTGCCCTTGCCTTACAATTATCCTGCGTTCACCCCTAAATAAAATTAATGTCAGTTTCAGATGAAGCAAGGAAGGCTAACAGAGGTTCCATAACTTGCAAGGCCCCAGTGGCTGAACTGGATTCAAAACCAGGTCTGTGTATCTCCTCCCCGCCGCCGCCACCCACACACACACACACAAGGAGGTGGAAGTGAGGGGCACTGGATCATGACACAGGTCCTTTGGGAAACACTGGGAGGCAAAAGGCCAGCCAGGTCTTTTCAGAGTTGAGGACAAAGTCGTGAACAAAAGTGAACAACCTGAAGTCACACAGCAAGTTTGTGGCAGAGCCTGGCCCACGAGAAACACTAGTGTTCCAGCTTGTGCCTGTGCCTGTCCCTTCTGTGCCCCTGAGAGCTCCATTGGCATGCCCTGCGGGGAGAGGTGGGGAGCCCCAACGCGAGAGTGACTTGAAGATGCCCTCCTAACCCACACAGAGCCCCAGGAGGGGGTGAGGGCGAGAGGAATCCATATTCCCAAACACACCTGCCCCTTAGGGTACCTCTCCTCACCTGGAGAATTTCCTCCACAGCATCCCGGGGGATCAGGCCTTCCTTGCCAATCTCACCCCAGAGCTGGGGAATGCCATGTCCTCTGCTGGGGCAGCCAGGGCGAAGGTTCTTGGCTCCTCCATCATCAGACCTGGGAGGCGGCAGGCCACGATCTGTGGGGAGGAGGGGGCACCCACTGACCCCTTGGTGGGGTCTCTGATCCTCGCTGGGCTCTTTCTTCTCCCAGCATCACTGCTCCCAGCTCCCAGCGGTAGACCAGGAGTGAATTGGTCCCACCCAGCCGGCGCAGTTCTTTCCCAGTTTGACCACATAAAGGAGTATCTTCTGGGATGGAGACCGCTGCTCATTTCCCTGGAGGCAGGTGTAGAGCACTCTACTCCACGTCCTCCCTCACTGCTCCCGCTTCCTCCTCCCCACCCGCAACCAACTGGCAGAATTCTTCTCTGAAGTGCAAGTTAGATGCGGATATAACAATGAAAAACTTGCAGAGGACACCGAGGCCCCACCCGGAGAATGGACCCCTTTCCCCATTCAGCCAGTCCCTCCCCATATCCCTCACTCCTCTACCTTTTCCCGCTTATCCTCCTCCCCCACACCCTTCCCAATGCGCAGAACTGACCTCGGCTCGAGTTTCCACGCACAAGGGGGTGCCAGGGTTGGGGAGGGAGGTCACACACAGCCTCTTTATTTTAACAATGAATCAGAACATTGCCGGGAGGGGGGAAGACCACGCCTCTGCTGCTCTCTCACAGGCTCTCTCTAGGTTCTTTATTTACATGAAGGCTGTGCGATTGGACAATCCGAGGGCAAGGGGCGGGGCGGAGGCGGGCGGTGCCCAGATGCCTCTGAGCGCGGGACCCACTGCACGTTATGCCTGAGCAACCAGGTCTGGATCCTCCATGGCTCCTTCTGCTCTTTCCCTTTAGTTCATTCCCGTCACAGTCCGCCAGCCTGGTTTCTGCCTAGACCTTGGGCTAGAGTCTTAACTTTTCTATGCCTCAGTTTTCTAATTTATAAACTATGGGTAGTAATATTATCTGTAAGAATAAAATTAAATAACCAAGGGTTTTCAACCTCTATTTGCACATTTCCACGAATGCGACGTTCACTCCAATCACAGCTCTCCCCTTTTAAAAAGTCTAACATCTCCGCCCTACCTGGTTTGGCTCAGCAGTTAAGGCATCAGCCTGTGGACTGAAGGGTCCTGGGCAAATGCTCTAGTTGTGGGCTGGATTGCCCCTGCAGCCAATCAGTGATCCTGTCTCATCATTGATGTTCCTATCTCCCTTTCTCTTCCTCTCTGAAATCAATAGAATACATTTAACAAAATAAAAAGTCCAACATTTTGCTCTAGCCAGTGTGGCTCAGTTGGTCCGAAAGGTGTCTGTGTGTGTGTCTCTCTCTTTCCTCTATCTCTAAAATTAATAAAAACACTTTTTACTAGTAAAAGGCTAACATTTATTCTGCATTCTGTGGCAACTCCTGCTCCAAATCTCCACAATTATGAAGACATAACAATGTGAAGGATTAAGTACAAAGATCTTCATTTCATAGCAACTGAGGATCAGAGAAATACCTAACTTCCCAGTGTCACACAGCTAGTAAGAGGCAGGGGCACGACTAACACCCTGGATGTCTGCCTCTACCTTCGTCCACAGTGTCCTCACAATCAGTCAGACATTCCCATGTACCGGCATGGCATGCTGAGCTGGGTACCGGGGAGATGGTAACATGAACACAATGTGGCTCCTTCTGAGATGAGGAGCCCACTGACCAGTGGGAGAGACAGACTCTGAACTGGTCACTCTGGCCCAGCAAGGAACAGGCGAAGATACAGCTTCATAACAAGAATAATATGCTTTCTGCTTGGTCCCAATTATGATAAGCAAAACCGGAAATAGTGAGACTTGTGCTCAATATCTGGCTCTAGCACTCCCTGGCTGTGGGATCTTGAGAAAGTTCCTTGACCTCTCTGAGCCTACGTGGGGAGTAAGGTGGGCACTCAGTTTGAGTTTGAAGCTCAGGATATGATGCCAGCCCTATAGCTCCCACCCATCAGTGGCCCTCCTGACAAATTCATTACATACTTATGAAGCCCCTACTTTTGTCAGTTGTGTGTACTGAGGACAGATCAGTGAACAAAAGATCAAATCTCCTGCTTTTGTAGAGCTTATACTTCAGTGGAGACAGACAGACCACAAACTAGATAAATAAGCAGTTATGGAGTGTGTCGGCTGGTGATGAGCACAAAGGAGAAAGAAGCAGGGAGAGGGTGGGAGTGGCTGGTACTGTCAGGGAAGGCCGCACTGAGGAAGGTGACATTTGAACGAAGACCTGGAGAAGATGGGGCAGTGAGCATGCAGGACCTGGGTAAGTTTTCAGCTGAGAGGACAGATGCAGAGGTTGGAGTGGAGAGGAGAGTGGGGGCAGGTTGGTGGGCCGTCCTGAGCATTCTTCCCAGTTCTGGAGCTGCCTGGCTGCCCCCTCTGTGGGATGGCACAGGCTCAGGGTGTAGTGGTGGCAGCCAAGGAAGCGTCACCATTTAGTCCCAGCCTCACATCCCCCTTTCTACTCTGAATTCTGTTTATCTCCACCTTTGCTCATGCCATTTCATGTGGCTGGACACCCCTCTTCAGAGATCTGGGGAAGCAGATAGGTTCTGTTCCTGCTATACCCGAGCCTCAGCCTCCTCTCCGACAAGTGGAAATGGTCATCCCAGCTCTCCTTGCCCACAGGCCTGGTGGAGAATCACATGCTCTTGGCAGGCAAGCCAGAGATGCAGGAGAGTGTGGCCCAATGGAGCAGGGACAGGAAGGCACGAGTCTCTAAAAGGGTCATCAGGGCTGGCTCCAGCCCGTGGTTACCTTGCAAAGCGGCCATCTTGCTTTTCAAAGCGGCCATCTTGCTTTTACTGACCCCTTAGGGACTCATGACTTGATAAAGCTGCTAGAGGCTTCAACCCACAGGGCCCATGAGATGGGGGTAAAGAACCAAAGATAAGCATGGAGAGAGGAGCTCCTAGAATAAGACAAGTTCTCCAGAGGGTTCTGATTGCACCACTGCTGATACTAGGACTAGCAAAGCCACATGCCTCAATGTCCTTGTTCTCCTGGAAGAACTAGTGGCACACATAGGAGTGATAAGAATATTAACAAACTTTACAAATTGTAGCTATAAATTACACATGACCCCATATCACTGGGGATGGGAAGAGGCCCATGTCAGATGTCTCAGCAGTCAGCAACTGCACACGCACTGCAGGCGCACCGGAGAACACTGTGCTGTGCTGAGAACCGGTTCATAGGCAGGGTCTCATTTTAGCCTCAGGGGCAGCACTAGGTCGGTATCTCATATCTTCCTACGTGGGAACAGACCCGGGGAGGTTAGCAGAGTGAGGAGCTCAGACAATGGTCACGTGGGAGCGCCCAGATTCAAACCCACTCTGCTGTGCAGATGCCCCAGGCCTAGCCTTTTCTGGGGCTAGGGTCACAGTGGGCTATCTTGGGTTGAGCACCAGAAATGACTTGAGCCTGGTAGCAGGCTCTGCCCTGGACGGAGGCAACCGAATGGGATTGAGTCACCTGGCCCAAGCACAGGAGCGGACAACCAGAAGACAAGAGGAGCTGGTGGAAGGAGCTGAGCAGCAGGTCACGAGGCCTCCTGGCCAGAAGCCCTGAGCTGTGCGTTCCCATGCCCAGGCGTGGCCTTCAGAACTGCATCAGATATCACCAGATAGGTGGTGATGGCGACATGGGAAAGCACCTGCCCACCCCCAGGTGCAGCCTAACAGAGCCAGTTCCTGAGCCTGCCTCCTGGTGTGGTGGGGCTGCTCCTGGAGTGCCTTTCCTGGGATGAGTGGGGGGAAGGCCTGCCCCCCAGACTTCAACTCCCTCTCCTCCAGGCGTCTCCTATATCTCAAGGCCAGACTCTGCATCTGTGCTCCCATCACAGCACTCTCCTGTCACCATGATCATCTCTCACTAGCCATGAACTTCACTGGGGATGAGAGCACATCTACGCCCTTTCAGTCCTAGTGATAGGGCCCTGACCAGGGTAAACCCAAAACCCGTGTCCTGCTCAGAATCACAGGGACCAGTGAGTGGCAAGCGGGGAGTCAATGATGCTCCAGAACATGCTCCGGTTGTGCTCCACCTTCTTGGTCAGGGGACAGCGAGTATGTGGGGGTCACTAACAAGCAGGGACAAGGGTGGTTTTCAGCAGCTCGGAAGCCAAATCTGAAGGCCTGGAAGGAGTGTGAAGACCCGCACACCAGCCGGACTCCCGAGGGGTGTGCTCAGAAAGGGGCACACTTTCAGACAAGATGCATTTCCATTAAAAAGGTTATTCAGCCGAAACCAGTTTGGCGCAATGGATAGAGTGTCAGTCTGCGGACTGAAAGGTCCCAGGTTCGATTCCGGTCAAGGGCATGTACCTTGGTTGCGGACACATTCCCAGTAGGGGATGTGCAAGAGGCAGCTGATCGATGATTCTCTCTCATCGATGTTTCTAGCTCTCTATCTCTCTCTCTTCCTCTCTGTAAAAAATCAATAAAATATATTAAAAAAAAAAAAAAAAGTTATTCACTCCTAGCACCTGAGAGCTGCCTGTTTGGGGGTGGGGGATGCTCCAAGAAGTCATCTGCTTCCACCATTTCAATTTCCACTGAGGAGACGAAGAAGACCAAGGAGAAGGGACAGACTGCTAGTCTCAGCTGGTAGAGGGCAGCAGGTGGACTCTGGGTTCCACCAGCGGTTATGCTGGTCTGCAGCCTGGCTGAGGGGGCCTAGGCCTGATGCTGCCTCTTCACACCCACACCCACACCCACAGGAGAAAGTGCTGGAGGGTGAGGATGGACCCAACTCTCCGACCACGCCCACCACCCGGAAGCCTACCCTTGGTGCATGGCATTGGGGCCAAGGACAAACCACAGTGCACTTAGTTTGAAAAACCTGAGGGAGGCCCAGTGGTGTATACATTTAGGAAGGTGCTCCAAATGTGGCTCAGAAGGTTCCTCCTGAGGGAGGCCAGTTCTCATGCCTGCTTCTTCTGGGGTAACAGCCCCCGGTGTCAGCGCAGGCTGGGTTACAGGGACAGCCAAGCAGAGGCGGGACCGATCCTTGCAGCCGAGGCTGGGGCCTGGCCTGGCTCTCGGGCTCACTCGCCGCTGTGCCGGGCTTTGCCGGTCAGCCGGCGGCGCTGGGTCTTGCTGGTCCGAGTAGCACTCGGGGGCTTCTTGGTGGAGTCCTGGGCTCGTCGAGGATGTTTCTTCTTCACCTTTTTGCGACTGTGTGCGTGCAGCGATGCTGTGAGGGAGGAGATCCTGCGGGAGAGCGGGAAGCTAGTGAGGCTAGGGGAACAGGGCATAGTGAAAGGTGGTGTTTACTAGGGGAACAGGGCATAGTGAAAGGTTGTGGTGAGGTTGACTGACAACCCAGCTCACTAAGGGGAAGTTAGGACAAGCCCACAATACCGGAAGCACCAAGTCCATTCCAAAGGCAGCCTGCTCTGACCGCAAAGGGCCAGCCAGCTCCTTAGCTCAGAAAGTACGAAGGGCTTCCAGGTTCGGCCATTCTTGGGGTGGGAATGGGGGACAATGAGGAGAAGCTGAGGACCACTTGAGGCCTCATACCTGCCCCACCCACAGCACTCCCCGCAAGGCAGCGGGCGGTGGCTCTGCAGGCAGGTCACCAGGGCAGCCATGCAGAGCAGGCTCATAGGGAGGACAGGCCAGCTCACCGCTGGGACAGCAGGGGCTCTCTGGACTTCCTGGGTAAGGCTTTGGTCGGCTTCTCCATCGATGACACCTCCTCAGGCCCAGGCCCGGCCCCTTGCTAAAGAAGCGCAGGACAAAGACTGTCACAGAGAGCGGTGGACTGGAAGGACAAGCAATCATGGCTCTATCAAGTGGGGGCAAGATCCGCCACATCCCAGACCTGGGCTGGGACTCAGGGAAGGCTCTGCATGCCCCGGGGCAGGAATCACACAAGGGAGAGCTGTATTTCAGAGTTCTCCGCTGCCTCAGTTTCCAGGGGGCACACAATACTCACAGATGGAAGAACTCTAAAACGGGGACAAAACTTGTCTTTGCACTGGACCTTTCAGAAGATGGAGCACAAAATGTAAGGTGGGTAATAAAATAAGACGTGGTAAGGCAGTGGCTCCAGGACTTCAGCACACTGTAACCCATGATAGAAAATGTGCTTTAGCTTGTGACTGTACATATGTGTATGCAAATTCCCACACAACCTGGACAGACAAATTCTAACTGAAACTAACTTACTGAGATGCTTTCTGATATTTAATGATAATTCTATTCTTTCTTTCTTTCTTTCAATATGTTTTATTGATTTTAGAGAGGAAGGAAGAGGGAGAGAGTGACAGAAACATCAATGATGACAGAATCATTGATCAGCTGCCTCTTGCATGCCCCCTACTGGGGATCAAGCCCAAAACCCAGGCATGTGCCCTTGGCAGAAATCGAACCTGGGACCCTTCAGTCCGCAGGCTGATGCTCTATCCACTGAGCCAAACCAGCTAGGGCTTTTGCTTTTTTTAATTCTCACCCAAGGATGTGTCTATTGATTTTAAAGAGGATGGGCAAGAGAGAGAGAGAGACACCAATGCGAGAAACATCAGCTGGTTGCCCGACTGAGAACAAACCTGCAACCTAGGTATGCGCCTCGACCTGGAATCAAACGGCAACCTTTTGGTGTAAGGAACAACGCTGCAACCAACTGAGCCACACCGGCCAGGGCTACTTCTTCCTTTATTTCTCTCTTTATCTCCTCTCCCCCCTCCCTCTCTCTCTCTCCCTCTCCCTCATTCTTTCAGTGCTGTTAGAAACCTCCTAATAACTCACCCCCCAAAGGTTGAAAACTCAGTCAGCGCTCACAGATGTGCCGTGTTATTATTGCTGCTTACCATGCAATACAGTAAACAGCTACCTTAAGTGCTTCTCGTGGGTTCACCACTCTTAACCTCACAGAAATCCCACAAGGCAGGTGCTGCCATTAGCGAACCTCAATTTACTGACGAGAGGAAGAGGCAAAGCAAAGAGAAGCCGCTCAGTGGTGGAGTTGGCCTCTGAAGCCCCGACTCCAGGACTGTGTCTAGGCCCGGAAGAGAAAGAACCCTTTGCGCTGGAATCTCCGTGACATGGACCCGGGCAGGGAGTGACACTCACACCAGGCGGGGGCAATCCGAGCAGCCGGGCCCCCGAGAGGTCCAGGTCACTGATGGTGGTCACGGTGACTGTGTGGTTGGGGTGGTCATACTGCACGGACTCTGTCTTTGCCGTCACCAGCCGGTCCAGTTCGTCCGCCTCCTCTGTGCAGGGTGAGCACAGAAGTGGGCCTCAACACTAGAGCATAAGTAACCAGGTCCCAGCCCCTCCCAGCCCTGGAGTGCAATGGCCCCTCTACTCTATGGGAGAGGATCCAGGAGGTCACTGCTCGAGCTTGGCCTGCCAACAAATGCTATAAAATTATCCAATTCCTTCTTTTGTGTTCCAGGAAACCCCCAGACCACCTGGTTCCCAACTAGGACAAGCCCAGTGTGACACCAGGAGCTGCTGCTGTCCTTTCCCTCTATCCCCAGTCCCTCCAGGTCTCAGACACTGGGCTGTCTGCTCAGAATGGGTTTACCAAGAGGTTGGGTCTCCTCCTTGTCTCTGAGCCACTCACATTGAGGTACCCAAGGATCCTGGGGTCATCACCGAGACCCTCAGAATTAAGGAAGTCAGCTTCTGAGCAACCCTTACACCCCTATTCTCCCACCCATCGAGGGATTAATAAACCCAGGCCTGTTGGCTAGTCTCCAGGTCAGGCCAAGGGTGGGCTTACCCAGTGCCTCCTCTCTCTCGGCCAGCATTTTCAGGTATTCTTGGTGGCGCTGAAACCAAAAGGGAAGGGGACACAGTGAGTACGATGTCTGTTCAGCCCCACCTCAGGCGGGGCATTGCTCACCTGCAGGGTGAGTGTGTGAAAGACCAGGACATCCCATCCTAAACCTTCCCCAGACCTGGGCCCACGGCGTCTCTTCCTATACAAACTGCTTCCCAGGCCAGCTCACTCCCCCTCTCATCCCTGTAGATGCCCCATTCAGGCCATCCAAGGCTGCGGGACCCTGGGGTGAGAGACTCTCCCGCCCTCCCCTTTGCACCTCCTCCCGGAGCTTCTTCTGCTCCTTCTTGAGCCGCTGCTTGATCTCCTCGATGGCTGCCTTCTTTCGCTCCACCTTCCGCTTGTGGAAGCCTGTCAGGTACTCCCTACAGGAAAGAGGCCGGGGAGAGTCAGGAGATACAAGGAAAGAAAGGCTCACTCCAAAAACAGCTACCTTGCACCAGTCCAAAAATGAACTTGTTAACTCATGCAATCCTCACAACTACCTGTGTAGTGGGTACCAATCCATCTTACAGATGGGGTCACTGAGGCACAGAGACTAGGTTACTTGCCCAAGGTCACAGAGTGTAAGGTATGAAAAAGAGCCCTAACCGGTTTGGCTCAGTGGATAGTGTCGGCCTGCAGACTGAAAAGTCCCGGGTTCGATTCCAGTCAAGGGCATGTGCCTTGGTTGCGGGCACATACCAGGTGGGGAGTGTGCAAGGGGCAGGCAGCAAGTTGATGATGTTTCTAACTCTGTCCCTCTCCCTTCCTCTTTGTATAAAACCCAATAAAATATATTTTTTTAAAAATTAAAAGAGGGAGATGGTGCCTCTTTCTACCCACTAACCTCCTGGGCTTTCAGATTCAAGAGACTGGTGATGCACGTAGGTTGTGAGCCTTTGAACCTAAGTAGGTGGGGCCCCATCCCATTTCCCAGTGAATTAAACCACTTCTAGCAGGACTTCCCTTACTCAGACCTCTACACTCTGCTGGACCGACACCGCATTTCCAGGGCAGTAGTTCCTTGGACCCATCCATCTGTGTAGGGCCTGTGGGTACCCCGGCCTTCCTCTCCCTCCATCTATCTGATCTCAGGCCCTCCTCGGCTCTGTAGCACTGACTGCACCATTCCCAACTATTCGGGCCCCGACACTAGGTTTTGCGATGACCCACTACCCCACGCTAAAGTGGCACACACATGTAGGATAAGGCGACCAGATCGTCCCGCCAAAAGCGTGACCCAGACATTTACTCCTACGGACAGTCCCAATTTCCAACAATTTTTCCCGCGTCCCGCGGCGTTTTTAAAAAAGTCCCGATTTTTAACGAATCGGGATTTTTTTTAAAACGCCGCGGGTCGCGGGAAAAAAATTGTTGGAAATCGGGACTATCCGTGGGAGTAAACGTCTGGGTCAACATCTGAGAGCACTGCACACGGGGCGGCCGGCTGGGCTAGGGAGGTCGAAGCCGTAGCTCTGAGACCCGAACTCCCGGCTCTCGGGCCCCGCACACAGAAGAAGCGGGGTGGTTTGGGGTGCGGAGAAGAGCGAGGGGAGGGCGGGGCGAGCGGCTCCGAGCGTCCCGGGGGCCGCGGAGCACGCCGCGGGGCGGGGCCGGAAGGGCCTGGGCGTGAGCGTGCGCGGCGCCGGGGGCGCAAGCCTTGCCCGGCACCCGGAGGGGGTGCGGACCAGCTTAGCACTCACCGCCGCTTCTCCTCGTCGAAGCTGAGAACGAGCCGCGGACGCCGGTTGTCGCCGTCTCGCTTCTTCTTCTTCTTGTTGCGACCCATCACTGTGAGGCCCGGACGGTGCGGCTCCCGCTCCCGGAGACACTTCCGGTGTAGCGCCCTCAGCCTTCCGGGCGCGCCTCGTGACGACGCTCCGCGGTTCCGTTCGCCGAAGTTGGTTTTTTTAAAGGGACCGCCCCAGGCGTGCTCCTCCCTTCTGGGTGTAACCAGCCGAAATCTGCCCGGCGACTCCCAGCCCCATTCCTTCTAGACAAGTACGTTTAGTTACAGAGTAGGTGCTCATTATGGAGATATTAGTGAATGACCAAAGATTGCTGATCCTACTTTTTTTTTTTCTTTTAGTGTTTTTATTTATTTTTATATTTTTTAATTGATTTCAGAGAGGAAGGGAGAGGGAGAGATAGAAACACCAATGATGGGACTCATTGATCGGCTGCCTCCTGCACGCCCCCTAGTGGGGATAGAGCCCGCAACCCAGACATGTGCCGTGACCAAGAATCAAACCTGGTTCATGGGTGAATGCTCATCCATTGAGCCACACCAGCCGGGCCTGATCCTGTTTTTGATTCTGATGTTCACTTGCTCTCCAAGATCACGTTTCTGGACGTAAACTAGCTGGATTAGAAATCTGGTATCCCAATTACAACAATCTGGTATCCCAGTTGCCTTTGCTGTGCCTGAATTGCCGTTTGTAAAATGGGGATAATTATAGCGAACTTTGTAGTGTTATTGTCAGGCGGTGGTTTTCCAACTTTGGTGTGCACCAGAATCTCGGGGGGGGGGGGGGGGGGCGGGGCTGAAACCCAGATCCCTTGCCCCACTCCAGAGTTTCTGATTCAGCGGGTCAGGAGTGACCCCAGAATTTGCATTTCTAACACTTCACCAGCTGATGTTGCTGGTCCACGGACCACACTTTGAGAACATGATTGTGAGGACTAAATGAGTTATGTAACATGTGTGTAACATAATCATGCCACACGTTTACTATAATATACAAGCTGTCTCCCCTCTCTATGCCTCAGTTTCCTCAAGTATAGAGTAGGGGTGTCATAACTAACCCTCTACTGAAAATGAAGGCACGGTGGTTAGAGCAATTTCACTAAAACAACAGCTGAAGGGGAATTTTAGTAACTGGATTACATGCCTCAGTCTCCCTGTAAACAATAATATGAACGGAGCCACATGAAAATGGAGCCAGAGCTGCCGTCCCAGAGGAACTGCCTTATGCCTCGAATTTTGTGGAAAGTAAAAAACGGGGCAAAGGAACCTCTGGACAGGGCCTCAGCCACCTCGTTTCCCTAAGAACTGTTGGCAGAGATCATAAGAAAGCCGTTATGGTGACTAATGGAATGATGACTACTAGATGGAAGATTTTAAACATTGTTTAGCATTCACATCACTAAGTTGTTATTTGCACCAATAGAAATGCCTTCCTTCTATGATATGATTGACCCTCTTCCCTGTCTCATGAATACCACTTGCCTTTGTCTCCTAATCAGGATATTGTTTGGGCTTTTGCCTGGATTAATGGTTCCTTAATAACTATCTACTACTGGTCTCAGGTAAATGCTTGTTTGCCTTTCACTTTGAAAGGCCCCTTTATTTATTTATTTATTTTTTAAAAAATATATTTTATTGATTTTGTACAGAGAGGAAGGGAGAGGGATAGAGAGCTAGAAACATCGATGAGAGAGAGTCATCGACCAGCTGCCTCTTCCACACCCCCTACTGGGGATATGCTCGCAACCAAGGTACATGCCCTTGACCGGAATCGAACCCGGGACCCTTCAGTCCCCAAGCCGACGCTCTATCCATTGAGCCAAACCGGTCTCGGTTGAAAGGCCCCTTTAATTCTTAGGGCAGCACTCCATTCTCAACGCATCTGTGCTGGGTAGTCCTACAGACTGCAGGAGCTCAGAGTGTGGAGTGTTTCCCAGAGGTGATGAGGCCAGGAAAGCTGAGAGGGGGGATATCAGAGTCATTAAAAGACTCTTAGGACCCATCCTTTTCCTTTAATCGGTGAATGGGTCCCAGAGAGCAAGTAAGCTGTGTGCCGGTTGAATGCCAGGCACATAGAGAAGGGAAGGAGCCGGGCCAGCCTGGCCAGCCTGGCTCAGTGGTTGAGCTTTGACCTGTGATCAGGAGGTCACGGTTCAATTCCCATCAGTCAGGACACGTGGCCAGGTTGCAGGTCAATCCCCAGTCTGGGTTGTGCAGGAGGCAACTGATCAATGGTTCTCTCTCATCATTGATGTTTCTCTCTCTCTCCCTCTCCCTTCCTCTCTGAAATCAATAAAAAAAAATTTTTTTTAAAGAGAGAAGGGAACGACACTACAGTATTATCTCAGAGAGGGAAGTGACTTGTCCGGGTTACTCTGTGTGGGCCCTCGTGTGGGGACTGTGCAGTTGGCCTTTGCAGCCCACCCAGCCTGAGCTGCCGGCCCACGGGGGGCTCAGCGAGGCCTCATCCACCAGAGCTCCCGATGCAGAGTGAAGTCCGCCCTCTCCGGCAGGCGCTTTTGCTCCAAACTCTTCCTAGGGCGCGTCAGGCCCTCCTGCCCCAGCTCAGGAAACGAGGGGCTGGCAATGCCACCCAGATTCCAAAAACTTGAGAGCCTTTTACTGCAGCTCACGGTCTAAACACCCACCACCTTCTGGGGATTATTTTTGAAATGCTGATGTTTCTTGAGCACCCGTTGTGCGCCAGGCATAGCAAGAGATGGCACATTCTATCAATAGAAGTGCTGATGAAGATAAGGAGCAAAAGGAATTTTGCTATTTATTTAACTCTTTACACGATTATCTCTTTTGAGGCATGAGCCTCACTCTATTGAGGCCCAGAGAGATACAGTCACGTGCCCAAGGCAAGGAGAGCAAGCGCTGAGGGTGGCGCCAGGTGGTCTAAGGGCGGAGGTCTACTTAATTTTTCTGGGCCGAGTTTCATAGGCTCTTAATACACAATGAGTCTTAAAAGAGGTGAATCTGGTCAGGGGCACATGCCTGGGTTTCGTGCAGGAGGCAGCCAATTAATGATTCTCTCTCATCATTGATGTTTCTATCTCTCTCTCTCTCTCTCCCTCTCCCTTCCTTTCTGAAACTCATACAAATTTTTTGTGTGTGTGTGTGTGTGTTTTTAAATTTTTTTTTATTATTATTTTTTAATATATTTTATTGATTTTTCACAGAGAGGAAAAGAGAGGGATAGAGAGTTAGAAACATCGACGAGAGAGAATCATCAATCAGCTGCCTCTTGCACACCCCCTACTGAGGGTGTGCCCGCAACCAAGGTACATGCCCTTGCCCGGAATCGAACCCAGGATCTTTCAGTCCGCAGGCCGACGCTCTATCCACTGAGCCAAACCGGTCCCGGCTGTTTTTTTTTTTTTTTTTTTTTTTTTTAAAGAGATGAGCCGAGACCGGTTTGGCTCAGTGGATAGAGCGTCAGCTTGCGAACTGAAAGGTCCTGGGTTTGATTCCGGTCAAGGGCATGTACCTTGGTTGCGGGCACATCCCCCAGTAGGGGGTGTGCAAGAGGCAGCTGGCCGATGCTTCTCTCTCGTCGATGTTTCTAGCTCTCTATCCCTCTCCCTTTCTGTAAAAAATCAATGAAATAAAAAAATAAATAAAAAATAAAAATAAAAAAAGAGGTGAAAGACCTAATGGGTTTGGCTCAGTGGATAGAGTGTCGGTCTGCGGACTGAAGGGTCCCGGGTTCGATTCCAGTGAAGGGCATTTGCCTTGGTTGCGGCACATCCCCAGTGGGGGGCATGCAGGAGGGAGCTAGTCGATGTTTCTCATCTGTGTTTCTAGGTCTCTATCCCTCTCCCTTCCTCTCTGTAAAAAATCAATAAAATATATTTTTAAAAAAGAGGTGAAGGAAACCAACACTTACAGAGAGCCCTTACTATGTGCCACACACCATACGTTCTGTACATTACCTCAGCAAATTCTTGCAACAACCCCGTAGGGCAGATACTAGTATAAATGCAATTTGACAGATGAGGAAACAGGTTCAGAGAAGTTCAGTAACTGATCTGAGGGCAAACGGTGATGGAGCTGGGGTTTGAACACAGGTCAGACCCCAGCCGTTTCCTTCCTCCAATATGTGTCGATCTCTCTGCTTATCTGTCCCAGGGCTTTCCTCTGGCTCCCTGTGGTCCCAGTTCTGGTGTATTGTTGGTGTTCAGCCAGTTTAGGGAGAATCAATGCGAGTGAACTCTCAGGGCCAGAGAAAGGCAGTTGAGGAGACACTTTCTCCAATGTCCAGCAGAGGGCGCCCTCCCACAGCCAGATTTCCAATGCGGTTTCTGGGTGGCCACTTGAGTGACTCAGGAGAACCGGAGATTGGGTGTGGCTCTGAGGAGGCCCAGCATGTGCGCCCCTTCCTCCCTGGCCTCTCCTAGAAATGTGCTTCCTAGGGGACCCGCGGGGGCGGGAATCTTCCACCCCAAATGGCCCAGGTGTGGGAAATAACCCCCATTTTATAGGTGAGGAAACGAAGGCTGGAGACAGACAAGACCTGCCCAGGGCCCCGCAGCTGCTGCTGGCTGCTCTGGGGAGTGAGATTTGCCAAGCTCCGCTGGGTGTGGCACAGACCAGGGCAACCCATTGCCACTCAGAGGTTAGAGTGCAGTGGGGGCGAGAAACCACTCCTGTTTACCAGGGGCCTTGCACTAATCTTCACCTTTCACACATTTCTCTTACTCCTCACAACTACTAACCGCCCCCCGCCCCCTCCCCACACGTTTAACCATAGTCAGTCAATGCACAAAGGCCACACAGCTGTAGCCCTCACCACCGTCTGAACCAGCTTGTTCTAGCTCATGAGAACAAACGAGGGGCCCAGTCACCCTTCTCTGTGCTGCCCAAAATACCATGGCATGGATCAGTCTGGCCTTGCTGCTTTCCCCCGGGTTTCATCTATTCATCTTTTGAGCACCTACTGTGTGCTGGGGCCCACTAGGGTTGGGAGCTGTGTGTCACCAAGTCTCCTACTAGGTACTGAGCTCTCTTCTCGGCCCAGGGGACTCAGCTGTCCCCGGCACTTAGCAGGTGTGCATCAAGGCAGTGGGTAGAAGAAAGGGGGAGAGCCTGGGGGGGGGGGGTTGTTAGTGGAACCTGCCCTCTTACACACACACACACACACACACACACACATGAGGCCGGTTCAGGGGGAAGAGGCAGCTGCCTTTATTGGGTGCTACGGTTTGGCTGGCTTCAGTCAAAGGCCACACACTTGATCTTGAAGTCGCCTTCAGCTGTCAGGTAATTGATGGCCTCCAGGTTGAGGCGGTTGGGGAACTTGAATGAGTATCCATCCGGCAGCTGGATGGTCAGGTCGGCCTGGTCGAAGGAGATGCACACCTTGGGAGGGGAAAAGGGCAGTGAGCAGTGTCCCCAGGGCGAGTCTCGGTGCAGCTACAGCCGTGGCCCCGCAGGCCACGGCCCGCCCAGAGCCCTTTTCTCCTGTAGACCCCGCTGAGCTTGGGAGAGGGGGTGACACAGCGGGTGAGGGAGGGACAGAAAGGGGCGGGCGGGAAGGACAAGGGGGGGCCTAGCTCTCTAGCCACTAAACCCAGCTCGGCCCCAGTCCCCGGCCCACCTCCGCAACACTGCCAGGCTGGAAGGGGAAGGCAGTCTCCCGCTGCTCGGCCCCCCAGGCCCCCGCGTCCTTGCTGTTGCACACAATGGTGTTGATGTCTCCGTGCATGTCGAAGCGAGGGTTGAAGTGCAGGCACATGTTGTTGTCATCTTTGCCCAGGTTCAGCGAGAAGCTGGGGAGGTGGGGGGGAGACAGGTGGCAGGGATTGAGGTCACCAAGGCCAGCTGTAGGCCAGCGGCGGCCCCCTCAGGCCAGTCACTCTGGCATTCAATGCATAGAGGGCTGGGAGCATGCATTGAGCCCGGAGGTGAGAAATCCGATTCTATCTCTCGGCCCGGCCATCTCCTTCATGTGTGATCTTGAACAAGTCCCTGCTACTCTCTGGGTCTCAGTTTCCTCATCTGCACAATGGGGCCACACAAGAAGGATCTCTATGGGCCTCGCTGTGCTGACAGGCAAGATGCTTGCAGACTGTAGTGTGAGGCCCTGCCCTTTGGCCAAGGTCGGAGGCCTCTAGGAGGGAAGTGTCCTGTCTGTCTGGTGGATCTGTGTATCCTTGGTGCCCAGCACGATGCATGACACACAATAGCACTCAGTAGCTGTGGGTGAATGAACAAATCCCAACACATCTGCTAAGTGGCGGGAATAGCACTCCTGCCCCCTGAGGTTTGGTAAGAGTGAAATGAATAATGCATGCGGCTCTGGTCCCGTCAGCTGACCCTCTCCTCCTCCCTGCGAGATCCCGCATCTCCCATCTCCACACAGCCACAGGCTCCTTGTTCTGGTTACTGGTGAGCACACTGGGGCTCAGTGCAGTGGGTGGACTAGCCCAAGGCCGGTCACATGGCTGCTGAGAAAGCAGGCCAGCTGGCCGAATGGTGAGTGGAGGAAGGACGGAAGGAATGAAAGGTTGAGCGCTGGGCTTTGGGTGAAGAACGCAGGAGGGACCTCAGAGGGGGAGCACAGAGCGGGACACCCCTCTCCTCTCCCCCGCCCCGCCCCGCCCCGCCCCGCCCCGGCAGCCTCAGGTCCCGCCCAGAGCCAGGAGGGGGCGGCAGGCGCTGGAGCCGCAGCTGGTTCAGTTTAAGAGGCTCCAGCGGGGAGGGGAGGGGAGGGGAGGGGGCGACCGCGGAGGAGGCATCCAGATCCCGCGGAGGAAGTGACTCACCCAGAACACCCAGCCCGGGCCTCCCGCCGCCAGCAGGCCGGGCCAGCCACACCCCTACCTGACCTCGGGCTGGACCCTCGGGCGCCCAGACCCCGCCACTCCCCCCCGTCCCCTCTCCCCCCCCCCCCGCACCCCCCGCCTCCGCCTCCGCCTTCGCCCCCTCACCTCTTGGCGTCGGGGGCTATCTCGCCCCGCACTCGGAGGCACTCCCCGGGTTTGAGATTCAGGTTGCTGGCGACCAAACCCTGCAGGCAAGACCCCACCCAGACAGTTGGAGGATGCAGTGTCCCTGGCCAGCTGGGAAATCAGGTTCTAGCTTTCCTTTCCTTTCCTTTCTCTGTGTGGCCCAGGGCGACTCCCTGCTCCCAGCCGGGTCAGTTTCCCATCTGGAACATGACTAAGGTTCTAGCATCCAAGGTCTAGAAGTTTCTGCGGGTCAGCGTGGAGATTTTGGATTCGGGGTGCTCCAGGGCCTCGTGGCTTAGACAGAGAGAATCAGACTCTTTGGGAGGGAGGGAGGGAGGGAGGGAGGGAGCTGGTGCAGAGGAGGGGGGTGGCAGGGTCTGCCCCGCTGCTGGAGAAGGAGGGCCTGGGGCTGGGGGATCCCCCACCCGCCCCCCTGCAGAGGAGGGAGGTGGAGGGGAGGCCCCGGAGCAGGCCAGGCTCTTCTAGGAGGAGAGGCCTGGGTCTGAGTTAGCAGTCTGGCTGGCAGAGGTGGCAGTCTGGCTGGCGGGGGTTAACAAGATTGAACGCACAGATTAACTGCCTGTGAGTGGTTCCTTCTGCCAGAAACTTGAACGGTTTCCCTCAGGGCCTAGGGAAGTTCCCCGCCTCCTTCTCCCCCCAGCCCCCTCCGGACCAGCCTGGACAGAGCCCCTTCCACCCACTAACCAGGGAGGCCCCCTTCCCTGGCGGCCATCTCGTCCTGGCGCCTTTTCAGGCTCTCTAGAGCAGAGGGTGACAGCGCTGGCCGCCGGCCGGGCGCCTGGGAGCAGCTGCCGCGGGGTGGCTTTTGGGGTGGAGGAGGGGAAAGGGACAGTGGCCTGGGTGCCACCTGGGTGCCTCCCCCGCCCCAAGCTGGCCACACCCTTTCTACTCCTACTTCTTCACTCCCTTTCTACTACTTCTCAGAAAGCTGCAGAATGCCGGACCTTGGCAGAAATAACTGTTCTGCCAGGCCCTGGAGCGATCCAGAAAATTCTTAAGCCGGAGAAGGTCTTGGGTCTGAGACCCCGGTGCCCACCCCCATCTTACGGATGGGACCCCTAAGGGCCCAGCAAAGAGGAGATACTTGCCCGTGGCCACACCGTGGGGCCTACACCCCTGACTGCCCCCACTCTGCCAGCTGTCAGCTCCCCCGCCACCCCGAGCCTCGGGGCGGGGTCCCCGCACTCACACAGGCCATGGCTGAGGACAGAGAAGTGGTCTTGAAGACTGCAGCACCAGCTGTCTGAAGACTCCACCCGAGAGATGGGCCCTGAGCCGCTCCCACCCTTTTAACTGGACCAGACCCGGCGAGTCCCGCCCCCTGGACGCTCAGCCAATTGTAAGTCGGGACAGGGACAGGGGCCACTGGAGGCGGAGTCAGTGGACTTTGGTAGCCAGTTCTGGAGCGGAGCTGACCAATCAGAATGGTGACCCCCCCCTTCATGCCTTGGTGGCCACGCCCCCAGGGTCCAGGCCCCACCTCTCATTCTCCCTCACCCCTCCCCAGCCCCCACGAGAAAATTGTGCTGTGGCAGGGATTGGGGGAAGCCAATGGAAAATAGTTTGAGGATGAGCTAGGCCCAGGAGTTGGCGGGAAGGGGCTTGGGGCCAGCAGGCTGAGCTAGGGGGGTACCCAGGGGAGACCGCGGAGGGGGTGCAGGGTCCTTCGGGGACTCAGACTTGGAGTTCCTATGGCTGCACACTGGCACGGCCAGCCGGTGACTCCTCCTGTAGGCCTATGCAGAGGGCCCAGGACCCATTCACCACAGGGCCCTGCCCCACCCGGGCCTCCCCCGGAAGCAAGGATTGCGGCTGCAGCTGCGCGTGCCTGTCACTCACGCTAAAGAAAGGCTGGGCCGGATGCCAAGTCTGAGGCGGCTGCCAGGGTTCAGGGCTCAGGCCTCGGCCCTCCTGGGGCGCCTGCAGGGGATCCTACAGGAGCCCCTGCTGGACAGCCTCTGGCCTGTCTGAGAGGGTCAGGTCTGGGGGAGAAGGGGGGAGAGGGGGAGGAGAAGAGGCTGCTGATCCAAGCCATGAGGGGCTAGGGTCCCTGCTCTGTGCACCCCGACCACCCTCCTCACATCTCTCCCTCCAAGGCCAGGCACAGCCTTACCTTTCCCGTCCGCTTAGCAGACATTTGACTGAACGTCTGTTATGTGCGTGGCCCTGAGCTGGTCTGAGGGGATTCGAAGAACGGGACCCTCCCAGTCCCTGCTCCCAGGCAGCCCCCGGATGGGCGGAATCTGGCCATGAACCAGTGAAGGAACAGCACGGTGTCAGCTCTGAGACAGGTCACGGGTGACGGAGCGGAGGTTGCCCAGAGTGCGAGGGCGGCCGTGAAGGATGCGTGAGGGAGGGGGGCTGGCATTCCAGCCTGGGCAGAGGATGCGAAATGAGAGAGCACAGACTCGGGGGGCATCGGGCCACGGCTGGAGTTTGGGGTGTCTTGCAGAAACACAGAGCGTGAGGCTGGGAGGCCACCAGGGCCTGGATGACGAAGGCTCACGGAGGGCCTTGGGCGTGCTTTTCTCTGAGGTGCCGGGGAGCCACGGAAGGTCACAGGGAAGGTGCGCACGGAGGCCAGACTTGGGCTTCAGGGAGGATCGCTGGAGCAGCAGAGTTGGGGGCGGGTTGGAGGGGCGCTCACCTCACACTCGGGAACCAGGTGGAGACAGGGGTGTGGGGAGCACTGGGCAGGGCGGGAAGCTACCAGGGAAGTTGTCAGCGGGACTTCCTTCTCCACATCACCGTCCTCCCCCTGAACCTGGCAGCGCCAGAGAGGACAGAGAAGATGTGGACCAGGAGGGACTCGCATCTGGAGGTCAGACCAGCAAATCCGCCCTGCCCCTCCCACCACCGCCCCAGTCCGGCCTCCACTGCCCACACCCCACGGCTGCCTTCCTCCAGGGACTGAAGCCCACCCTGCACAGAGGACCAGGAAGATGGGGGGGGGGGTGCATGGGATTGCAAGGCAGGCCAGAGAGGAGGCTGGGAGCCCCTTCCCGCTGCTCCTCCCAGACCCAGCCTGCGGCCTCAGCTCAACCGCAGCAGCTGCGCTTTCCCGCCAGGGCCTTTTCCGAACCTCAGCCTAAGGAGGGGTGAGGAGGGGAGGGGCGGGTAAAGGGAGGGCAGCCCCCCTGCCTTTCCTCTGCGCTGCTCCTCCAGGGGCCACAGGCACCCTCTCTGCCGGGTCAGGGCGTTCCAGGCGGAGGCCCAGACCGAGGACAGAGGCGCTTCAGGCCAGTCCCCGCCCCGCTGCCGCCACCGGGGCCCAGAGCCGCCTCTCCTTTCTTCCCCGGAGGACTGCCTGCACCGGGAGAGTCTGCTGTCGGACAAGGGGCTGCTTACTCCTCTTCTGCATCTGGCTGGCTGCGGGCCGGTGGAGAGAGACACACGGTGTGGCACGGAGAACGGGCCCCCGGAAAGGCCCCTTTGGGAGTTTGGAGCCTTGGGTGTTGGTCGTAGCCCTGCCATGCCCTCCCCAAGGCATCCTGGCAAGTCCCTTCCCCCTGCTTGCCTCAGTCTCCCCATCTGTGCTATGGGGAGGTGACACCCTGTTCGGGACAAGGTTAGCACAAGGCGGGGTTCTGGTCTAAATGGATGGTGAGTGTTCTTCGTAGTCTCAGAAGGCCTTAGCTTCTTCTCCCAGGCTGTTTACCTCCTGGGGCCACACCTCTGGGGGGTCCCTCCTCCCCCTCTTCCCCCCACCCGTCTCCTCCTGCCTGGACAGGGGCAGGGAGGCTCCAGGGCCCGTGGTTTTCCGGGGGAGGGACAGGGACGGGGTGGATTGTGTGGTGGCGCCTTCTTATCAGCCAGGCCCTGTGCCTGGCGCCTCGCTTTCATACTTTATCTCATTTCATCTCCTCGCCTCTTCTTGCCTGCGATCTGGGCTGTGCACGGGGGAGCGTTCCTGGGCCCTGAGATGAAGCTGAATGGTAGGAACGGGAGAAGGAAGGCAAGTGCCGCCCTGGCCGGTTCGGCTCAGTGGATAGACCGAAGGGTCCCAGGTTTGATTCTGGCCTAGGGCACGTGCGTGGGCTTGTGGGCTCGATCCCCAGTAGGGGGCGTGCAGGAGGGGGCCTATCAACCATGCCCTCTCGTCATTGATGTTTCTCTCTCTCCCCCTCTCTCTTCCTTTCTGAAATCAATGAAAATATATATTTAAAATGAAAGAAGGAAGTCGTGGGGCTGCCTGGCTGTGACTGTAGCCAAGTCCTTGACCTCTCTGACCCGGCTTCTGGGCCTGGAAAGTGGGGCTGTCCCCAGGCACCAGCTGGCTGGAGGGTTACAGGATGATGTGTGAGGGGCTCACGGTTGGTTCTCTGCACCTCCCCAGGCCAACGCCCTCCCCCCGGGCCCTCTCCCCCCCACCAGTCTGCAGTGCAGTCCTCCAGGCCTGTGCTATAGGCTGGACTTGGCTGCTGCACGAGATGAGCTGGGCTTGCTCGGGCAGGGGAGCCAGCGCTGTGCGGCCCTCCCTGCCAGCCCTGCCCCTGCCTGCCCTGCCCTGTGAGGGCCGTGCCTCCTCCAGCTGGCAGCGCTGGAGAGGGTGCCAGGCCCACGGACACACATCCGCCCCCGCTGCCCCCGGGCTGGCCAGAGGGGGAAGCTGTGGTGGTCGGCGCCAGGGGTCCTGGAAGTCCGAGCAGGGAGGGACCCCCACATTCCACGCCCTTATTTGATGACATAGCAGCCACCTGCCACGGCGGCCACTGGACCAAGGTCACAGGAAGCCAGGGCGGACCGGGCCTTTATCTGCTGAGCCCAGGAAAGAACACCAAGGGCCTGGCGTATCGGAACCTCCAACAATGATCCTCTTTGTTTTGTTTTTTCTTGTTTTTAAAAATATATTTTTATTGATTTTTTACAGAGAGAAACGGAGAGGGATAGAGAGCCAGCAACATTGATGAGAGAGAAACACCGACCAGCCGCCTCCTGTACACCCCCCACCGGGGATGTGCCCGCAACCGAGGCACATGCCCTTGACCGGAATGGAACCTGGGTCCCTTCAGTCCACAGGCTGACGCTCCACCCACTGAGCCAAACTGGTTTCGGCAACAACGATCTCCTTTGGCTCCTGGTCCGTGAAGGGTAGAAAGAACCCGTGTGGGGACGGAGAATGTCTGACACCCCCTGACTCCCCTCCCTCACCCCCCGCCCCCCCCCCCACACACACACACACTGCAGGCATCTTTCTACTGGTTTGTGCAGGAGCCTGCCTCCCAACCCCCAGCTCACCTTGTCATCCTTGCCTTTGCTTGTTGGTCCCTCCCACCCAGCCACCTCCCCACACACAGCAGAGGCCTGTCACTCTGCCTTCCCACCTGCTGTCTGTGTCCCCCCCCCCCCCCCCGAACCCCCAACCCCCCCTGAGCGCAGGCCCTGACTCGCCTTAAGCGCACAGCCCCTCTTCCCCTCTGAGGTCGGGCGGGATTCATTAGCCCTCCAGGGATCAGGCGCCAGTCTTTTTCAGGTTTTTTTTTAAAAACATTTTTTTGGTCCTAATTATAGACTTCCAGGGAGCTAAGGGCTTTTTAAGAGCTTGGAAAATATTTGAGACCCGAAGGAAGAAGGAAAAAAAAAATCTTGGCTCCCAAATCCTGAAACTGCAAAGCTGGAATTAATAAACGTTTGCTGTGTTCAAACTTAAAGGGCGGTCGTTATAAAAAGTGTGTTCTGTTTTAAAACAATGGTGTGAGTTGAATTTTCTTACTTCAAACGCGGGGCCCAAGCCTTCCGAGAGGTTGGCCACTCCTAAATTCGATCCCCATAGCCAAATAATGTCTGAAATAAAAGTATTAAAATACATTGAAAAATGTATAGAAAAAAAACAATCAACACATTCCACATATTTTCGTGTTTCCCCAAAAATAAGACATCCTCCGAAAATAAGACCTAGCGCATGGAAAGATAAGACATTCCCTGAAAATAAAGCCTAGCGCAACTTTGGGAGAAAAAATTAAAATAAGACTGTCTTATTTTCGGGGAAACAGGGTATATACAGTATGGGATGTGAGTGATTTTTTTTTTTTAATGTTTTCTATGGTGGACCTGGGCCTGTGTATCAGGACAGTTTTTGGCTGCAAAACATCGGATATGGCTTTGAAGTGAAGAGAAATGCTCACGTAACAAGAAGTCTGGAGCCGAAACCGGTTTGGCTCAGTAGATAGAGCGTCGGCCTGCAGACTGAAAGGTCCCAGGTTCGATTTCAGTCAAGGGCATGTACCTTGGTTGTGGACACATCCCCAGCAGGGGGTGTGCAGGAGGCAGCTCTGATGATGTTTCTCTCTCATCGACGTGTCTGACTCTCTATCCCTCTCCCTTTCTCTCTGTAAAATAAATAAATAAATAAGTAAATAAATAAAATAAAAAAGTCTGGAGCTGGGAGGCTTCACTGGCAAATGAATTCCGGGGCTCAGTGACATCATCAGAGAGCTGGGTTCTTGTCTGCCGGTGGAAGGCAGCTGTGTGGACAGTCCTCGCTCTCAGGAGAGAGAGCGGAAAGACTTGGGGTGAGCTGTCTTTTAACACCTGCAGCGTACTCTCAGAGGAACCAGCTGAAAGGGTAAGTGTAAAGGACGACTCAGGACACTGGGCGAATATCAACAACGGGGCATCTCGGTGAAGGGCATATGGACGTTCCTTTGCTGCTCTTACACCTTTCCCGTTGGTTTGACATTTTTCCAAAGTAAAACTTGGGGAGTGTGAGGTAACAAATGTATAATTGGTCTCTGACCCCAGTTAGTGGCCGAGTTCCTAAAACCCTGGTAATGTCCTAAGCAAGAGAGATGCGAAAAGCATCTTTTGTTTTAATATTTGGTCTGTGACCCAAATTCCTGACACGGAACCCCTACATACCTTGGAATTTCCTGGGCGATAGGAATATCTTTTTTGGTTTGTTTTTCTTTTAGAGAGGGAGGAAGGGAAAGGGGAAGAGAGAGATACCTCGCTGGGTTGCCTCCTATGGGTTTGTGCCCTGACCTGGAATCGAACCCATGACTTTCCGGTGGGTGCACAGGAGGAGGCTTGAACAGAGGAATATCTTTTGTTCTAATGAGGTGACTCTGGGTGGGCTCCCGGATGGCTCCAGGGCTGGTCACCAGACATGCCACGCCATAATTAGAAGCTGGGGACTCTCATTCCCCCACCCCCACCCCTACCCTCTGGGGCTGGGAGAGGGGCTGGAGACCGAGTTAGCAATCCATCTCCACCAAACTCCCTGAGTACAGGGTGTGGAGAGCTTCGGGGTTGGCGGACACGCTACATGCTCGAGGGTGCGTGTCTCTTCCTCCCGCTCCCCCCCTGTGCCCTTCCTCACAGCCTGTGTCACACAATAAACCGGCAAACGTGCGTTTTCTGAGTTCTCCAGACCATGATGGCAAAGCATCCAGCCCGAGCGAGGGGTTGTGGGAACCCCGATTTGTAGCCGGTTGGTCAGAACTGCAGGTGACAACGTGGGACTTGGGACACTGGCATCGCAGTGGGGAAGTCGGGAGGGACTGACCCCGGAGCCGTGGGTCCTGCACGCACTCTGGGTGGCGTCGGAACGGAATTAACCCGGAGGACGCCCCGCTGGTGTCCGCAGGAAACTGGAGAACCGCTTGAGGTGGAAAACCCACACATCTGCGTAAGGTTCCAGCTGGGGGGTTTGCGACGCAGAAGCAAGACACGGAGTCCAGGCGATCAAAACGGGGGGAGGTTTTAATCTGTGCTCCGGGACGAAGCTCGCTGGTCCGGGGTGGGCCAGGGAAGTTTGCGCCAAAAGGCGGCACAGGTACCTCTTTTATACAGCTGTTTACGGGGGGGGGGGGGGGGGGGGGGCATGAGAGGGGGAATTCCTGCCTCGGGCCAGGGGTCCAGGAAGGCGCCAGCTATCTCTGCCACCATCCACCTTGCAGCTGCTGGCATGGGCTCTGGCTTCCCCCCTGCCTGGACCTAACAATCCGGTGTCGGAGCATTCTGTGGGAAGAGGGAACCGTTTTCCCTTTCAGCTGGAGTCCGTCCGAGAAGTGGGAGTTGCTGGACCGGCCCGGCTCATGGAAACGTGTGGTTTGGGAAGGGGAAGGAGGACAGGGCGTGAGGAACCCCAGGCTCCTGGGTGCCACGTCGTCCGTCTCCATGGTGTGGACGGGGAGGGGGCGCCAGCGACTGTGAAAGCGACCAGTGGGATTGGGAGATGACTCTTAACTCTTGGGGAGCCGGTTTACTGGATGCTTAAGGAAATAGGGAAAAAACACACAGACCACAAAACAAACAAAATATATGGTCCCTTGGTTATGGCTATTGGTAACAGTTAAAATGAAACTGAGAGACTGGTGGGTGGCATCTTTTTGTTTTTTTAAAGTATATTTTATTGACTTTTTACAGAGAGGAAGAGAGAGGGATAGAGAGTTAGAAACATCGATGAGAGAGAATCATCGATCAGCTGCCTCCTGCACACCCCCTACTGGGGATGTGCCCGCAACCAAGGTACATGCCCTTGACAGGAATCGAACCCAGGACCTTTTCAGTCCACAGGCTGATGCTCTATCCACTGAGCCACACCGGTTTCGGCTGGTGGGTGGCATCTTGACTTCAGAGTCTGAGCTTGGGCCACTAGCCTCAAAGCCACCCCCAAAGGGAAAAATTACTCAGGGACAACAGAAAGCACAGGGCTGGGGACCTGCGGAGGGCCACATGGATGTGTGTAACAGTATTTGTGGGCCACACAGAATGATCAACTTAAAAACCAGCCTGCTATCTTTGGTCAAATGTTGCATTAACTCACCCCTAATGCCGTGGCAGGGCCAGGCCACGTGACCAAACCACATGATTTCTCAAGGCCCGTGGGCTGGACGTTCCCCACCCCTGCTCTACGGCATCTGGTCACCAGGAAAGTCGTCAGCTGCCGGGAGGAAGGGAGGCAAAACCAGGAAAGGACTGAAACCGGGGTGCAGCATGAGGGTTCATTCTGTGAACTGATGTCACCAGCTCCCTGAAACAGTCACAACTGGGAATCCAAGGGAAGCGTGCTCCTTGTGCTTTTTCTGCTGATTTGAAACTTTTTTAAATTAAAGACTGAACAACCCCAGCAAGTTCTTTCCATCTGTTTGCCCCACTGTCCCAAAGTAGAGAAATACGTTGGGTCACGGCTCACGACCACAGATGGCTGCCATAGCTTCTATGCCCAAAGCCAGAAGAGGGAGTCCCTGCTTCATGTCCTTCTTTAAAAGTGAGACAAACAGCCCGGCCGGTGTGGCTCAGTGGTTGAGCATCAACCTATGAACCAGGAGGTCACGGGTTCAGTTCCCAGTCAGGGCACAGGCCCGGGTTGTGGGCTTGATCCCCAGTGGGTGGGTGGGGGGGCATGCAGAAGGCACCCCATCCATAGTCCTCTCTTATCATGGATGTTTCTATCTCTCCCTCTCCCTTCCTCCCTAAAATCAATTTTTTTAAAAAAAGTGAAGCAAACATTTCTAGAATCTCCCCTGTCTTGGTCAGAAGTACACCACACAGACACACAGACACACAGACACACACACACAGCATGACGAACAAAACAAAAACAAGAAGTGCACCACAGGTCCGATTACTGGTGAGGGGAAACCGAGTAAGCATGGCTGGCTTAGACTCAAGCTTTAAGCAACAAAGATGCACTCACTGCCTGGGACAGGGATGCCCACCCCATCTGACGCCCATGCCACCCAGCGCTCCCCTGAGGGAAACCAGGACTCCATCAGCAAGGAAGTGGGGGCGGCTCTAGGTCCCGAGTGAGTCAGGGAGGTAGGTACTGCCCTCCCCTGGGGGGCACAGGGCTCAGGCTGGTCAGCATCTGTGCCCCATCCCCGTGGGCACAGGCTGAGAAGGGCGGGGGACCCACGCCAGGCCTATGAGGCCGCCCTGGGACGATGGTCGGGAGAGGTGCCCCTGTCTGGGAGGCAGCACAGCCGAGGCAGGCACCTGGAGCGCTGGATCGCCTCCTGGGGGAGGCCATAACTCCATCGCGCCTTAGCCCGGGTGAGCCGAGTTTCCGTCACAGCCTGAAGTCTCCGCAAGTGCGATCCGATGCCTCTGGCGGTGACAGCCTGGCCTCGGACAGACATGGCATCTGTAGGCCGTTTCGGGCTGCTCTGTGGCCTGGAGCAGCTCAGGGTAGCTGGGCACAGGCACGCAGCACCCAGGGGTGAAGGATGCCCGAGGGGGGGTGCCCCAGTATCTCACCCGAGCAGCCAGAGAGTGGGGAACCTCGGTCTGTACTGAGAGGGGGCTGCAGCCTCCTGGAGCCAGCCACAAATTCAAATCCTGCCTCAGCTGATCTCCTTCTTGTGAAAGTTAGCATTGCATTTCCAACTGCATCCCCAAGACCTTCCCAAGGGGAGGGACGAGGGATACAAGCTTGCCGGGTTTCTGAGGGACTGAAACAAATCGCTACATGAAGACTCAGCCAGGGACAAGCCCTACAGCGTAGGCCCTACTGCAGGGAACACGCTGGGGCTGGGAAGGCCGTGGGGCCAGCTTTGGGGAGATGAGGCTCTGCCTCCCGGTCTGCCCTGAACAGACACGAACCCACAGAGACACTCCCACGCGCACTTTATTAAGTCCGGGAGGACTAGTCACAACGGGGGCGGGGACAGCAGGGAAGGCCCAGCCCCCACCCGCACCATCACCATCACCATCACGTGATAATAAATAAATAAATAGATAACGAGGCGGGCACAGGGGAGAAGTGGCACAGCAAACATGGACGGCACAGGGAGGGTCACAGATGTCCCCACTAGAGTGGTGGCCACCGTTAATACTGGACCATGATCAGGGGAGGGCAGGCTCTGGAAGCCCGCAGAGCCACTGAGGGGCCCCTGGTTAGCAGTCTCGATGGGGGTGGGGGGTGTCTTTAGAATGTGGACCTTCTATGGACAGAAACCTGGACCCCTGGCTCAGCCAGTCAGACCGAGACTGTCAAGAGACCAATGTCTCTAGCTTGTTCCATGCAGGACCTCAAGGACTCATGGGTCATGATTACCTGTACGACTGGTCTACCCAGCATCATGGAAGGGCCATTATCATTCAGCCTTCTGACTGGTCCAGTCAGGCTCCGGGACATCCGGGGGCCATGGTTACTCAGGCTCCCAGCTGGTCTACTCAGGACCCACCATCAGTGAATCCCTACGACTTAGCCTTCTGATTGGTCCGCTCGGGGCTCAGGACAATACGGTTTGTGGTCACCTAGACCTCCGATTGGTCAACAGGAACCCAAGGCCAGGACCTGGGGAGCAGGCAGGGCTCTGGAGGCCCCAGGGAGAGGTGAGCCCGTGAAGAGCTCAGGGTTGGGGGAGACCTTCAGTGGGCATCAGGGCCCAGATCACAACAAGGGAAGTCACCGGGCAGGAAGTAAGGCCACCTTGGCTGGGTCACGCCAGGGCAAGCCAGTGCGGCAAGGGCGGCAGCAAGGGTGCTCAGCCGCCCCTGGGGGTACCAGGGTCGTAAAACCTTCCCCGGGTCCCAGCCCTAGGAGGGTGAGGAAACTGGGGCCGGAGAGCCAGTGGCACTGACCGCAGCTCCTGGCCCGTCCCCTCCGTCTCTGGGATCGGGGTGGGGCGGGGGTGGGGCTGCGGTCCCAGGCCAGGTGGGCTCAGTCCTGCAGCCCCTCCGTTAAGTCTGCGATGCTCTCCACGTAGTAATGGGGCACCAGGTCGTGCTGGCCGGCCGCCAGGTAGGCCTGGGCCTCCTCCAGGTGCGACACGCCGGTGAGCGTGAGCACGGTGGTCATGCCGCAGCGGTGGCCGAAGAGGACGTCGGTCTCCAGGCGGTCGCCCACCATGAGCATGCGGGCGGGGTCCAGGCTGAAGTGCTCCGTGATGCACTCGAACATGTAGGGGCTGGGCTTGCCCACCACCAGGGCCTGGCGTCCCGAGGCCGTCTCCACGGCGGCGGCCAGGCTCCCCGTGCCTGCAGGGAGACGGAGACCCGGTCAGTGAGGGGAGGCCAGGCCGCGGGGAAGGAATCCGGGCCCCGACACGGGACTCCGCAGGGAGGCCGCAGGGCGTGGGGGGTCCAGCGAGGCACTGGAGCCCTGGCTAGGGCCTCAGCTGGATGGTGTCGTCCCGATACGCCACGGTTGCAGGCTGGATTCCTGGTCAGGGCATGCACAGTAAATTAGTGGAACAAATCGGTGCTTCTTTCTTTCTAAAACAAATTAAAAAATAAAATAAAATGAGGACCTAACTGATTTGGCTCAGTGAATAGCATCAGCCTGCAGACTGAAAGGTCCCAGGTTCGATTCCAGTCAAGGGCATGTACCTTGGTTACAGGCACATAGCCAGTGGGGGGTGTGCAGGAGGCAGCTGATGGATGTTTCTCTCTCATCGATGTTTTTAACTCTCTATCCCTTTCCCTTCCTCTCTGTAAAGATAAATAAAATCTATTAAAAAAAAAAAAAATCAGGCAGCAGAGTCAAAAGGCCTGCTTCCAATCTTACTGTAGTGGTGAAGAGGCCATGCCCCCTGCAACCAGCATTCAGAGTAATCTCCACCTTTCTCAGGCAGGCTGTTCCACCCGTGCCTCGGTTTCCCTTCCCTAACATGGCACTAATCTCACGGGGGTATTGTAAGGCGAGAACGAGCCACTGCATGTAGCCGAGGTTCACTGTTCACCCTGCAGCGGGTGCCTCCGGACGAGCCGTCCACCTCGCTGTGTTCCCGGGCTGGACCAGCTGGAGAAGGAAGATCCAGGTGACGCCCACCTTCCGGGAGGCGCTCGGACAGGCCTCCGGAAGCGGAAAAGCGCCTCCCAGCCAGCAGCGGTGGTATGGCCACAGAATGCACTCTGGCATCGGAGACGGGCACAGCCCTTCTGGAACACAGCGGGGCCCAGAGCCGTCCCACCTCTGACCCCGCCAGCCTCCGCGAGGCAGCGGCCACAGGGAGGGAATTCAGACCGGAGACAAAAGGCTACATGCCTGAAGATGGCTGCGGCCAGGCACTGGGACACCCCAAGCCGCGGACCACGCCCCGTGCTGAACAATAGGGGGACTGTTTAAAGGACAGCCCCCACTCCTGGCCATCGGCCCCACACAATGACTCCACTGTGCCCGCCCTGCAGGCACATCTTGGTGCCAGATGTTCGGCCTTCACGCTCACATCCCAGAACAAATGATGATGATGACGATGATGATGGTGACAGTAATTACAATTTACTGAGCATATTTTTAAAGTGCCCGGGGCTGGGCTAGTGCTCGTGGAAGCCCATTTCACAGAGAAAGCTGAGGCTCAGGGATGTTGAGTAACTTGCCCGGGGTTGCACAGCTTAACAAGTGGCCAATAAACTGCATTCAGGGGGGTAGGACCCACTCATGTGCTGGGCCTGCTTCTATGTATTAGGGAGTACCGATGGTTTCACTTCCAGGAATTCTGTCAGCTGGTGGTTAAACAAAGCCATTGTCTGACGTCCCCTTATAGAAAGTTACGATAAAATGAATTTTAAAAAATATATATTTTATTGATTTTTTACAGAGAGGAAGGGAGAGGGACAGAGTCAGAAACGTCGATGAGAATCATTGACCAAATGCCTCCTGCACACCCCCCACTGGATGTGCCCGCAACCAATGTACATGCCCTTGACCAGAATCGAACCTGGGACCCCTCAGTCTGCAGACTGACGCTCTATCCACTGAGCCAAACCGGCCTCGGCTAAAATGAATTATGTTTAAAACAAAGGGAATTCTCGCCGAAACCGGTTTGGCTCAGTGGATAGAGCATCGGCCTGCGGATTGAAAGGTCCCGGGTTTGATTCCGGTCAAGGGATGTACCTTGGTTTCGGGCACATCCCCAATAGGGGGTGTGCAAGAGGCAGCTGATAGATGATTCTTTCTAATCAATGTTTCTAACTCTCTATCCCTCTCCCTTCCTCTCTGTAAAAAAATCAATAAAATGTATTAGCTAAAAATGTTAATATGTCATAGTTCTGACTTCTCATATTGTTTTTCTGCATTGGCACTGTTTTATTATTATTTAATAGCCAGAGTTTTGCTCTTGACATTCAAGTTTTGAAAATGGTAACATGTATGTAGTTTAGTGTTTGCAAAGAAAAAGGTAATTCTCAAAACTCATCACTTCCTAATGATTTAACCACGCTCTATGCTCCTAACATGATGTATAGCTGTACCAATAGCAATGCTATGTAATGGCGTGCACACATCTCCCCAGTTCCGTGCTCGGTGACTTCCCAGCCGGAGCTTGAAGGTCTGCCATGTGGGAGGACTCCCACTACGGACACTGGCAAGTGATATAAACCAGGGCGCCCCCATTTACTACACGTGTATCAGCGGCTCTGACCCCTAGGCTCTGGCCTCCTACCCTCCTGCTCACAGGGAAGCCAGAGGCTCAGGAGGGTCAGTGGCCCCAGATGAGGAGGAGGAACCTCGCTGTGTCACAGGACAGGGCACCGGGGAGCGCTCCTCGCTATCTGACTGGGAGTGCACCCACTAGTTTTCATGAGGAGTGGGGAGGGAAGAAAAGCCATCTGCTTCCTGGGCGAGAGATTCCTTCGAGGATGGGAACGGCTCAGCTGAGTCACCCCAAACTCTGCCTCTCAACTTCCTCTCTCCCAGGACAGAGCTGATCGCCCTTGGTCCCCATGTCCGTTTCTATCCCCTCAGCTGACACTTCCTGAGCCCCACCACATCCCAGGCGCTGTGCCAGGCGCTGGGACAGAGCAGCGGACACAACCAAGAGCCTAGCCTGGGGGAGGGGCTTCCCGGGTGGGCAGTCTATGCTCTTCATCTGAACTCAGACCACCATGACCC
Source organism: Pipistrellus kuhlii (assembly GCF_014108245.1). Taxonomy (NCBI): domain Eukaryota; kingdom Metazoa; phylum Chordata; class Mammalia; order Chiroptera; family Vespertilionidae; genus Pipistrellus; species Pipistrellus kuhlii. The sequence continues at coordinate 2,647,189 of NW_023425529.1, forward strand.
CCTTCTCTCAGCATTCTACAATCCGAGACCGCTACACGCTCTGGTGGTGACGTATTCCTGAGACAGCAGGCTTTTCCATTTGGCAGCTGGAGCGGCTGCCACATGGTGACAAGGAGTCCTGCAGGGGGAGGGAAAATGGAGGGGAGAGACTGGCATTATTTCAGATTTTATGCATCAGAGGCCTTTATTAATATGTATATGCCACGGTCTCCAAGCTGCAAGCTGCATCCTGCGGCGTAAAACATGACAGCAGCGCGGTATTCTCGTCTTCCTTAGGCCTCTGCCTCCCCCTCCAGGCTGAGGGAATGACCAGCAAGGCCCGGCCTGGTGGGTGTGGAGATGGAAGTGGCAGACACGGCAGGGCCTGGTCTCTTCCCAGCGCTTCCACGCCACCTTTCCCGAGTCCTGGGGGCCTCTGACCCACAGCCTTAACCTGAGCTTTGAGGCCTCCAGGGAGAGATTAATTTTTCTTTCTTTCTTTTTTTTAAAAATATATATTTTATTGATTTTTTTTACAGAGAGAAAGGGAGAAGGATAGAGAGTTAGAAACACCAATGAGAGAGAAACATTGATCAGCTGCCTCCTGCACACTCCCTACTGGGAATGTGCCTACAACCAAGGTACATGCCCTTGACCAGAATCGAACCCGGGACCCTTGAATCTGCAGGCCGATCCTCGAGCCACTGAGCCAAACCGATCAGGACGAGATTCACTTTTCATAGCCTGGCCTAAGGCAGGCAGGAGCTGCTGGGGAAGAGGGAGGCTCACCTTGGGTTTATGGGAAAACAGGCTGAAGTGGCCATGCTGCAAGCAGGCGTACAAAAAAACAAAACAAAAAAAAACAAAAGGCGGACGGACAGGTCTAGAACTATAGACTCCGGGCTTGGAACTGGTTCTGCCGTGGCCAAGCCCTATCCCACGTGTCCTCTCCCAGCGCCTGTCCTGCAAGATGTCTCCTCCGGGAAGCCTCTCCAGACCCCCTAAGATCCAGGCCTCCCTGCCACTCCATCGCAACACAAACCCTCAGTGAGTCCCCCCGGGCAAAGCCAGGACTGGGTATTCAACAACGGCCTGGGTCAGTCACCAGAGGGAGGAGGTGACGGAGGGCTGTCCTTGCCCTCAGCCCCTGACTGATGGGGGCGCTGGCGTGTCCACACTCACTCTCTTATCTAACGGGACCCTTCCACAATGCAGGACCCTCCGCCGGCCCCCGCCTCCTCCGCGGGTCTCCACACCCAGGTGGATGGAGGGGGTGGGAGCTGGGTGGCCACAAGATCCAAGTTCTAGTTCCCTGAACTCCTGAGCAGCTCACTCCCCCGCCCTCTCTGCGCCTCAGTTCCTTTAACTGAGAAATGGAAAAATAACCCCCCACCCCCAGAATAATTTGGGAAGTAAATAAGAACAGATTCCGAGATGCTGTGACATGACAGCTCTGGACGCAACTGACATCATCTGAGCGCCTATGGGCACAGATCATTCTTCACGCCATGAAACTGGCACGGTCAGCATTCCCACCTCACAGCGGGAGACGCTCGGAGGTTATGTAACGGGACAAGATCACAGAGCCTGGGGCTGGACTGGGGTCAGACTCCAACCACCTCCGATGCTCGGTGCTCCCGCACACCTGCCGCTGGACATGGAGTCCCCGCTCTCCCACAGCAAGACGATCCTCCCGGGTTTTGTGCTCACATACATCTCCGATCTCACCCCAATAGCGGGTGAGACAAAATGACAGGATTCCTTGGGGCTGGCTCAGGAAGGACAGGGCTGGGGATAGGGGTGCCTGGACTCCGGATCTGTCCAACGAGGACACCATGCTGCCCCTCACCGTGTGGCAGCTGCAAGAAGGACCAGACCTCGACACGAAAGAAAGCACCTGGGGCTTTTTCTGGGTTGTAGCTGCGCCAGCCATCTTCCAGGTCCCCTACCTGTCATCAGGAGACACCCCTTCCCGGGCCCTTACCCCCAGGCAGGGAGGGGAAAGCCTAGGTCGTCCGTCTGCCCACCCTCCCCCGCGCTCTTACCGGGAGTCCGGCTGCCGTCGCTGAGCGGGTGCCACGGGTCGCGGTCGGTGGCCACGAGCAGGCAGTCGGGGTCGCGCAGGTGCGCGCACGCCTCGCTCAGCTTGGCGAAGGAGAAGTGCTCGTCGTAGCCCACGAGCACGGCGCGGACGCGCGGGGCCGCGCCCGGGTCCTCGCCGGGGTCCCCGGCCAGGCGCAGCCCCGCGGCGCGCAGCTCGGCGCGCAGCCCCTCGCCGCCCAGCACGAACACGGGGCCCGGCGCGTCCAGGCGCTGGCGCAGCAGGCGCGCGGCGCACAGCGCGGAGCTGAAGAGCTGCTCGGCGCGCAGCCCGCCGAAGCCCAGGCGCGCGAAGCGGAGGGCCAGCTCGGGCCGCGCGCGCCGGCTGTTGTTGCTCACGAACAGCGCCGCCTTGCCCGCCCGCGCCAGCCGCTCCACCAGCTCCGGGGCGCCCGGCACCACGCGCTCGCCGTTCCACAGCACCCCGTCGCAGTCGAACAGGACCCCCTGCGCCCGGCCCAGCACGTCGCGCAGGGCCGCGCCGCACAGCCGCTCGCAGCGCGCCATGCAGCCGGCTGGCCGCCCGCACGCCCGCGCCGCGCAGCCCTCCCTCCGCGGGCACGGCGCGCCCGCCCGCATCCCGCTCGCGCATCGGCCAATGGGCGCTCGGGAAGGGCCGGGGGGCGGGGCTACGGCCTGGCCCGCGGCCAATAGAGGCCAAAGTTAAGGGGCGAGGTCGCGTGCAAACGGAGCTCGCGGAGAAGGGCGGGATCGCGATTGGCACCAAGGGGATGGGAGACTGACGCTCTTCTGGGCCAATAACGAGTGAGAAGTAGAAATTGTGGCGCGAATGCCCTGCGCCCCTCAGCCAATCAGAAGCTTAGGAGAGCTGGCTGCTAAGAGGAAAACGGATGCTAAAGGAGCTGATGACACCTTTGGGTCAAGTCTCTTTGCCCTCTGAACTGTGGGTGCTCCGGGTCTGAGCGTGTGGGTCTGATGGGGGGAGAGACGCCGGGTGCCTTCCTGAGCGCCGGGGCCCTGGGCCTACACCAGTGACCCTCTAGGCTGGCTATACTGCAGAGACCCCTGGAGCAATACGTGGTAGGACCCCAAAGAGTCTGCTTTAATTGTTTGGGGGGTGGCCTGGCATTTTTGGTTTCTCTGTTTTAATTATCAAGGATTCTACTGTGGGGCCAGGGTGAAGAGGCTCTGGGCTAGAGACATGCTGTCACCAAGCAGTCCAGGGAGGGGAAGGAGCCAGAGCAGCGGTGGCCAGTGGCCCAGAGCAGTGATGGGGTGACCCCGCTGCCTAGGCCCCGCTTGGGGAGGGATGTCTGGGAAGGCTCTGAAGACCTGTTTCACCTCCAGGAGCGACGGGTGCTCCAGAGACCTGGGAAAAGCCACATCCTATAAGCTAACCAGGTATTTCCTGCTCCCCAATGGCCTGGCCTTTGTCACAGGTGCATAGGTGGTCTCCGTGGCTTGGAATGTTCTTCCTTCTTCCCTGACTTTTCCACCTGGCCAGCCCTTAAAAGACTCCCCTTGGCTATCACTTCCTCTAGGAAGCTTTCTGTGACCTCCGCCCTCCAGACACACACTAGCCCGGGTCAGACGGCTTGTGCCTAATTGGGCCAATGTGGGCTCCGGTGTCATGACACTGGATTCCAGTCATCAGTTCTGCCTGTCTGTTCCCAGGAGCAACCAGAGCCGTGCCAGGGACCTCGCCAGGTCTGGCAGGGCAGCCTCAGGGGAGGTTGGCCGACAGATCCATCCCTGCTCCTGTGGAAAGCTCTCCTGCATTTCCCTAGATTGGGGGGCCGGCCTCAAGGGCAAGGGTGGTGCTTAGGTCTTTACAGGAGTCTCTCATTTAATCACCGAGACAGCACTTCTGCGGGGGGAGCTGTCACCCATTTCCCAGACGAGGAAACCAGAGCTCTGAGAAATTAGGTCCGTGGCCCAGGACGGGAGGGGCAGGTCCAGGCTCTGGAATCGGGCAGACCTGGGTCCTAATCCGTGAGACCTCGGCAGGTCATGTTCTCGGCCTGTCTCCTCACCGCACGGGGTCTGCCGTCCAGGAGAGGGCCGCATGGCAGTCATGCACAGAAAAGCAGCGTGCGGCCCAGAGCAAGTGCCGAAAAGCTCCGGCTGCAATCCTCTCAGACAGGAAGAAGGAAAGGAGGCAAAGAAAGGCTGAATTTTCCCCGTTATGAAAGTGGCTTCTTTATTTCGAGTACAGAAAATAAAGCTATCTGTTGGGCAGCTCGCTCCAGTTTTGTCCAAAATAATTTATTCACCTGCCTTACAAAAAAAAAAAAATAGGTTGTCAAGAGAAAAATCAACGTCCTAGTAGGAGCAGGCAAGCTCTCCTTCCTTCTGGTGGCTCCCCTGGGACCTGGCCGGAGAGTGGGGGGTGGGCTGAGCACCCCAAGACCACGTGGATCCAGGAGGAAAAGGACTGGACGTGGAGGGCTGTCCTGAGCCCTCCTTGCCGTGGGGCCAACCCAGCGGGCACCGAGGCACTTGTAGGCAAAGGCTAGGGGCCCCACCTCTTGGGAGGGGGGAGGGCTGTGTCCTGGGAACACAAGTTGGAAGAGAGGGGACACCGAGGGCTCTGGGGGAGGGGCCACCCACTCAGTCGGTCTCCGAGGCAAGGCTCCTGGGCCGAGGCTGAGGGGGCACAGCCGTGGGAGTGGGGGTGCTGTCTACAGCCTCAGGGCCGTCCCCATCCTCCGTGGCCTCCCCCAGGTCCCCCTGGGCAGGCGCGCTCAGGGAGACCGGGCTGGGGGAGGCTGGCCCGGGGGAGGTTTGGCTGGGGGAGGCTGGTGAACGCCGGCTCTGGCGCCGGACAGGCTGGGGGGGCATGGGGGGCAGCGGGGGTGGCACGGTGGGGGCCCGGAGGCTGCTGCCAACCAGACGGCGAGGCAGAGCCCGGGGGATCACAGGGCTGCCGGGGGCCGGAGGGGAGGAGCGGCTGCTGGAGACCTGGGGCGGTGGCATGGTGGGCCGGGCGGGCGCCGGGCGCTTGGCTGCGGAGGAAGGAAAGGGGCGGTAAGGTGTGCGTGTCGCCTGTGGCCAAACCCCCAAGCTCGGCCCCGCCTCAGGACCTTTGCACCTGCTGCTGCTCCTTCTGCGGGAACACTGTGCGCATGCCGGCTCCTCATCACAAGCCTCTACGTGTCCCTTCATCCCTCAGCTAGAGACTCCCTGCCCCTGCCCCCCTCCCCCCCCCCCCCCCCCCCCCCGGCACATTTTCCAGTTCTATTTTCTTCACAGGGCTTCCTACTCTCTCTTTTATTTTACTTGAATATTGCTTGCTTCCCTCAGCAGAGCGTAAGCTACGTGCGGCCGTCTGAGGTATGGCTGCCTCGCACAGTGCTGGGCCGAGCAGGTGTCCAGCACAATCCCGTCAAAGGAGGAAAGGCTACCTGTCTCCGACACTGGGCTCTCGCTCACCTCCTCTGGGAAGCCCACCAGAACTACCCCCTCCCCCCCCAGCGCACAGACCCCACTGCGCAGGCCAGACGGCCCAAGGCCGTCACAGGACCAGATGGGCCAGGTCTGGACTCCGGTCCTAGCTCTGCCTCCGCCCACACAGCACCTGCCCCCCGGGGCCTCGGTTTTCTCATCCGGAAGATGGGTGAGTCCTCAGCCTCCCGGGGCTGCCGTGAGGACCAGCTCAGTGATGCTGACCGTCCTGCAGCGTGTGCTCCGGGAGCCCGTGTCTCACTGCCCCGCATCCGGGAAGGGGGGCTACGTGCCGGCCTTCCGCAGGGAGGCTCCTGTGGGACCCGCCGCTCCTGCTGGTCTGGAGGCTCTGCAGCTGCTCCACCTGCTCCCGGCTCTACACTGTACCCCGTGGAAAACTCTAGAAGCTCCTGGGCTGGCCAGGGCTCACAAGACTCTGCTCCTGAACCTCACCGGCCTGGCTTTCGGCCAGCTCAACAGGAGCATGTCCCAGAGGGCCCAGGAGGAGGCCCAGGTCTCTCCCCCACCAGCACCCCTCCCCCTGTGCTGAAGACTGTCCTCCATCTTCACTCTGTGACTTTGGGCCCCTCTGCCCGCCATGCTCACAGTGACTGACTTTTCTGGAGCATTTACTGCATCCTCCCAACAGCCCTACCAGGTAGGGGCCGTTACTATCCACTGAGGCGCAGGGTGCTGGAGTCACCTGCCCAAGGTCACCAGCTGGACTCTGAACCCGGAGTGTGAGGCAACAGACTGGCTCGGAGCCACCTGGCCTCCCGGCCTCCCCTGGATGCCTGAGACCATGGGGCGGTCTGGACTGCCCACCCCTGACCCCCTCTGACCCCTCCTCCTCCCGCAGCCAACTCACTCCTCCGCGCCGTGTCCTCCGAGGGGGCTGCTGCCTCTGGGGGGCTCCTGCTGACCTTGGGGGAGGCCGGTCTGGGGGGAGCCTCAGACTCCGTCCTGCGAGGGAGAGGAAGGTCAGGCTCAGGCTGGGCCATTTCCCAGATGTCTCTGGGACTCCCAGCCAATAGGCCGGGTTTGGGCCCTCCACCGGTGGCGGGGCCGGGACCCGTCCCCAGGCTGCCCCTGCCCCCAAGACGCTGCTGGCGTCGGTCAGGGTTTGCATCCAGAGTCCCTGGCTGCTGGGTGACTGCAGTGTCCGTGGTCCCCTATGGGGCCAGGATATGGGGAGAAAGCAGGGCCTCCCCTTGGCTTCGGCTCTCAGCCTCCTTGTGAGATATATATATATATATATATATATATATATATATATATATATATATATATTTATTTTCAATATATTTTATTGATTTTTTACAGAGAGGAAGGGAGAGTTAGAAACATCGATGAGGGAGAGTCATCGATCAGCTGCCTCCTGCAGCCCCCCACTGGGGATGTGCCCGCAACCAAGGCACATGCCCCTGACCAGAATCGAACCCGGGACCTTTCAGTCCACAGGCTGACACGCTATCCACTGAGCCAAACTGGTTTCGGCATGATATATTTTTAAATATATTTTTGTTGATTTCAAAGAGGAAGGAAGGGGGAGAGATACAAACATCCATGATGAGAGAGAATCATTGACCGGCTGCCTCCTGCACACCCCACTCTGGGGATTGAGCCTGCCACCTGGGTGTGCGCCTTGATGGGGAATCACACCGTGACCTCCTGGTTCATAGTTTGGCTCAGTGGCTGAGCCATGCCAGCTGGGCCTCTTTTTCATCTTTAGAATGTTCTGGTTCCTGGGAGCCAGAGCATGGACAAGAACAGAGGGGCGGTCTCCTGCCTGCCTCCAGGTCTCTGCTCAGCCGGCTCCTCCTCAGGCCCTTCCTGACCCTGGGGCTGCGGCAGCTCCCCCTCAGTGCCCTCTCCTGCTCCCCTCGGTGCCCTCTCCTCTCCCCCTCGGTGCCCTCCTCTCCCCTCGTCCCCCTCGGTGCCCTCTCCTCTCCTCCTCGGTGCCCTCTCTCGGTGCCCTCGGGCCTCTCCTCTCCCCCTCGGTGCCCTCTCCTCTCCCCCTCGGTGCCCTCTCCTCTCCCCCTCGGTGCCCTCTCCTCTCCCCCTCGGTGCCCTCTCCTCTCCCCCTCGGTGCCCTCTCCTGCTCCCCCTCGGTGCCCTCTCCTGCTCCCCTCGCTGCCCTCTCCTGCGCTGCTCTCCGGGGCGGCACGCAGCCCTGCCTGACCTTGTTGACCTCTCCCGGGAGAACTTGCTGATTCTCTCTCCGCACCCGGAGCACAGCTCTGAGGGCAGCTTTGTCTGTCTAGCTCACGGGAGGAAATTCACAGTTTGGGCTCAGCAGTCTGACAGCCACACAATCCCTGCTTGGCAGGGATCAGGGATCAGAGAGAAGACGGGAAGGTGCTGACACATCCCACAGTGACGGGCTCACTAGTTCCCTACATCCGCGTGGCCTGGAACAGTGCCTGGCACATAGTAGGTGCTCAGCAAACAGCCATACAACGCACTTGTGCCAGGCACTGTTTCAGAGGCCGAGAGGAGTATTATCTCAGAGCTTCCACCCACCCACCCCAAACCGGGAAACCTGGCGTTTGGGATAAAAACTCAATGCCATTTCCTAAGACGCTGCTGGGAGCCATGAGAGGTGGCGCCTGGGGACAGGGGCCGTTCATACCTGAGAGTCCTTACCTTTCCTTGGTAGGCACTGGGGCCGGGGCTGGGGCCGGGGCTGGGGCCGGGGTAGGAGCCGGGGCCAGGGCCGGGGCCGGCACGGCAATGGCTGGAAGCTCCTCAGAGGCCGGCCTATCGCTGACCTTGTCCTGGGGGGTGGCGGCCGGGAACAGGCCGGACACGTTGAAGTTGATGTCTGCGGACAGAAGAGCAGGCCTTAGCTCTCAGGGACTCCACCAGCCTCCCCGCGCAGCCAGTGCTGGGGCCACCTTCCCTTTTCCCCGCGATGGTCTGGACCACGATTCGCCTTCCCCCTCCCACCGGAGCCCCCCAACAGTAGGAAGCAGCCGGGATCATCCCCATTCTACAGATGAGAAACTGAGGCTCAGAGCGGAGAAGCAGCTTCCTACAGGCCGCGTGGGGAGTGCACGGGGCTGCCGGGACCAGAGCTGGTCTGGAGGGCACCGAGGTGGGCGCTGAGGGCATGGAGGGGCTCACACACAGAGGCAGGGCTTCACCTCCAGGGAAGAGGGTGTCTGCGTTCTGGATCAGAGCTTCCACCACGCCCACCACCTGGATGGACGACACCGAGGCTGCATCCAGCTGGGCCTGGTCCCTGGGACAAAGGGGGTGAAGTGAGCCATCACTTAGCAAAGTCTCAGTGGCCCCAACTCTGTGTGGCCCGTGCTGGCCACTGGGAACACAGGACCAAGCCGTCACATCCAGTCCCTGTTCTCAGACGCTCACAGACGCTGCAAACGTCGCTCACACCCCAAACTTCCCGTCCTTCACACAAGACAGGTGTCGCCTCGGTCAGGGCAGCTTCCCGCACTTCTTGGATCTAGGCCAGTGGTCGGCAAACTCATTCGTCACCAGAGCCAAATATCAACAGTACAATGATTGAAATTTCTTTTGAGAGCCGAAAACCGACTTCTGGGCATGGGCCACGAAGTTTCAATCGCACTGTACGTGCGCGCCCGCACGTGGTATTTTGTGGAAGAGCCACACTCTAGGGGCCAAAGAGCCGCATGTGGCTCACAAGCCACAGTTTTGCAGACCACTGATCTAGGCAGCCTCGACAGGAGCTGCATTCAGCAAACGAACGGCCAGGGGACCAGTGTGACCTCTCACACACAAGAGCATCCTCCACTTGGCACCTCGCTGAATCCCACAGCAAAAGTCCTCGGACTTAGTGTAATTTCTCATCAACATACAGATGAGGAAATGGAGGAACTTACTAAGGCCCATCTCGGGGGGGTAGAGGAGGGGCTAAAACCGGATCTCGGGCTCCCAGCCTTCCCAGCACCCATTCCTGCCATCACCCAGGATGCTATCTCCAAAGCCCTGAGGGTCCAGGGTCCCTCTGGGCTGCTCTCCATGAAGCCTGAGAACAGGAGCTCCTCAACTCATTCCAAGGAGGAGGACACTGAGGCCCAGGAGAAAGGCAGGGCCAGCGACTGCCACCCTCCCCTGCCACGGCCCCTCACCCTTCTTTCTCGGGGGGCCACAGCAGGTTGGGCCCCAGGACGATGGCGATGTTGCTGGGTGTCATCTTGTTCACCTCCTGGTCCTCGGCCAGACGTGCCAGGAACTTCATCAGGTACCTGGGGAGACAGGAGACGGGCGTGGGCCCGGGGCGGGGCCTGGGCTACCAACTCCCATCAGTGTCCCCCGAAACGGAGCCTTCCCCAGCCTGGGGTTTCCAAAGTGTGGCCAGGACAGCACACAGGCTGGTTTAGAATTTTTTTGATAGCCAAAACCGGTTTGGCTCAGAGGATAGAGCATCAGTCTGTGGGCGGAAAGGTCCCAGGTTCGATTTCGGTCAAGGGCATATATACCTTGGTTGCCCAGTAGGGGGTGTGCAAGAGGCAGCTGGTCGATATTTCTCTCTCATCGATGTTTCTAACTTTCTATCCCTCTCTCCCTTCCTCTCTGTAAAAAAATCAATAAAATATATTTTAAAAATAAAAAATAAAAAATTTTGATGGTTAAATTAGCTGACCTGCTGAGTGCCACTACGTGCCAGGCACTGAGCTAAGCTGAGAATCTATGAGGTGGTTTTGCCTGCTCGGGGACACACAGTCACAGAGGTGGGATGTGAAGCCAGGTGGTGTGGCTTCAAAGGTTCAAAGTGTGTGTTCAGTTCAATATCTAGTATCAGAAATATGATTAGGTCAGCCCGGCTGGTGTTGCTCAGTGACTGAGTGTCAGCCTAGGAATCAGGATGGCTGCGGGGTCGTAGGCCATCGTCTGCTGAGGCACTTTAGCACCGAGGCCCCAGCGGTTTGATTCCTGGCCAGAGCGCATGCCCGGGTTGGGAGCTCAATCCCCAGCAGGGGGCGTGTAGAAGGCAGCTGACCAATGACTCTCTCTCATCATTGATATTTCCCCTCTCTCCTCCTCTCTGAAATCAATTAAATATATATATATATATCTTTAAAAACATGACTAGCACAGTGCTTGCTTCCACAGCACAATGCTAACACCGGAGCCGTGCAGAGATTAGCATGGCCCCTGTGCAAGGAGGACACGCAAATTCGCGAAGTGTTCCTTATTTAAAACAAGAGATAAAAGAATAAAAATATGACTAGTACGTCTAAGCTGTGCTTTCAGAAATGTTGCTTAGAACAAGGAGGCAGGACTCGAACCCAGGCCGGGAGTCCCCGCAGGGCCGGGCCTCGAGGCGGCCGGGGTCGGCGGGGGCTCACCTGAGGTTGCTGAGGTTCTCCGGGGGCAGGCGGCCGCACACCTCCTGGAGGGCCTCCAGCCGGGCTCTGGGCTCCTTCAGGCTGCGGAGGGGAACAGGCCTGGTGAGCCAGCCCCGGGTGGCACCTCTACAGCCCCCTCTCCCCACAGCCCCCAGCCTCACCTGGCTGCCTTCATCCAATCGTCGTAGAGGTCAAAGGTCATCAGGGGCTCGGGCAGCTCCCGCAGGTAGGACTTGAGGGCACCTGACGTGGTGGTGTGAGCTCAGAGGCAGCCCAAGCCTCCACCTTCACCCCAGTACCCAGCTCTCTCTCCCCAGCCTCTGGTCCTTGTTCACACTAGCATGTGCAGGACTATCATTTCTCGGGCCGTTTAGAGAAAATGATAAAGGCCAGTGAAAATTGTTCTCAGAAAAGCGTACAAACCCCCGCTTTAAGGACCGCCATGTTTATGGGCAGGTTATCAGGCCTTAAAGCAAACTATCCTGTCAGGCAGCGGTGGTGAAGGGACGTGGGGGACGGGCCCGCCCAGGGCTCCTGGGGGCAGGCACCTGCTACAGCGTGGGGGTCAGAGCAGAACTCCTGCAGGCCGAGGGGGTCCGAGGCCATCGTCTGCTTGAGGCGCTTCAGCACCGAGGCCCCAGCGGCGAGACGGAAGAGGCCCTGGGTGGGAGAGGGACCAGGTAGGGTCATGGAGGGGTGGGCGGGCAGGACACCCTGGCTGGAAGGCCCTGCGTCACTCATGGGTTGGGCAGGTGGCTGGCCCGCACTGGCCCTGGGTCGCCCCTGGTCTGGCAGGCAGAGTGGACACCAGGGTCCTTGGATCCTCTCAACACGCAGGTCTTGGATTCTGAGCAAAGGGGGAGTCTGGGAGGGGCTGGGGCAGGTCGAGGGGAGACAGGCGTCTGGTTAGGGGAGGGAGGGAGCGAGGAGGCCCGCAGGATGAGCGGGAGCCTGTCTTTGAGTACTTCCGCCTCCTAAGGGTCTGCCCTCGGGAAAGAGCTGATGGACCAGCAACCTTGAGGGCCGAGGACGGAGAGGATGTCACTGCCACCTGCTCACGTGCAACTGGGCACCTCCACCTCGTGATCTCCGTCTCCCCTTGTAAATGCAGCCACTGAGCCCCTTCGAGGGTTACTGGGATACTGGGATAATGAGCCCCCAGAGCAAAAGGCTCACAGCCTGGACCACGTGAGCATCACTAAGCGGGAGGTGTCACTTCAGCAGCAGGAGGCCATGCCTTCTCCCAGGACCTGCTCTGAGGGCAGATTACGGGCACAGCACGGGATAGGCTGAGGGCCCCATTGCTCCCGCCCCCAGTGCCCCTGTGGGTCCCACCTCCTCCTTCACGCCCTCGGAGAGCAGCATCAGCACGCAGGCCTCGATGGGCAGGGCGATGTCCCGGCCCAGCTCCTGCAGGTGAGCTCCCAGGGGCACCCCGTACACCCTGGAGGAGGGGGCGGCCGTCATCGAAGGGGAGGGGTCTGCGGGGACAAGATGGATCAGCCCAGGGTCCTTCCACCCCCAGGCAGCCAGGAGCACCCCCAGACATCCTCAGTGACTGCTGCTCCGGCTAACGGTACCACCTCCCACCCAACGCCCATTCACACACCCTGACACCATCCAACACGTCTCTCGAATCTGCCCACGTTCACTGCTTCCATGCCATCCAGGCACCATCACTTCCTCCTGCCTCCTAACAGGTCTCCTGGCTCCAGTCCTGCACCACCGCCCCACCCCACTCCACCCTCCATGCAGCCATCTCTCCACCACAAACCGAATCGCGCCCCCGCCTCCGCAGAACCATCTATGGCTCCCCATCGCCTTTGAGGGATGGAGTGCAAGCTTCTGAACAGGCCTGAGCACGTGGGGGTGGGGAGTGTGGGGTCAGGGCCGGTCTGTGTCCTCACCTGCTTGGCTGTGGTTCTCCTTCAGCTCCGCCAGGGCTGCGTCCAGCGAGCTCAGAGACTTGCGGTGGTAATCGGCCTGAATCTCCATGAGCTGTGGGGACGGGGGAGAGTGAGGGAAGCTGAGCCTCCCTCCGCCAGAGTAACCCTTCTCGCCCACTGGCTCCCGGGGGGCCTCAGAGGCCTCTGGCCCTGGTGTCCACCAGAGCTCTGGAGCCCCGTCTGGAACTCACGTTTATGAAGTAGTTGGCGTATGAGTCCTCCTTGGTGGCAAAGTGGTACAGGTCGGCCAAATACTCGTCCTTGGAGACAGAGAGGGGAGGGCTTATGTCAGTGAGGCTGGGCCTGGGGTAAGGTGGGGCTCAGAGGGGCTTGGTCACTTGCTCAAGCTGTGGGCGGAGGGTCCAGCCAGCTCTCCTCTCTCTGCCAAGTCTGCACTGGGGACAGCCCCCCCGGAAACGCTTAGAACTCCAGCTTCCATACCCTCTGAGTCCCCATACCCTTGTGTCATGCACCATTCATTCATTCATTCACCTTCATTCATTCACTCATTTAGCAAATACACCAAGACCTGGGTGACCCCCAGCTCTGTTTCCTCACCTATGAAATGAGAACAGGGAACCGCAAGTGCCCCCTCACCTTGCACTGCTCCACCTTCCTCTTCAGCTCCTCCTCCTCCTCCTTCAGCGTCTCCACCTTGTTGGCCGTGGTGGTGTGGCTGTAACTGCCTGGGCCGCCACCCAGGCCCTGGCCGCTGCCCGAGTTCTTAGCTGCCTGGCTGAGCCTGGGGGTGACCCAAAGGTGGAGTGGTCACGGTCCCCATTGCATGTCCAGAGCAAGTGACCTTTTCATGTGCGTGACCACAGGATTTGGGGATTTATAGCTACAAATCCCAGACCTCCACTGGGCCTGGGCCATGAGTGCTCGGGGGCGCCACCTGGTGGTAGACTTGGTGGCCACAACCATCCAACTCCAGAGTAGAAGGTCCTGGAGGATTGTTTATGGCTCTCTTGGGCTTTGGGGTCACTGCAGCAGGCATAAGCACGTGCACACACACATACACAGAGACACCCTTACATGCACCCTCACATATGTGTTCCTAGGACACCCTGTACCCAGGGGCCCTGCATTGTCCTCCTAGTATGGGAAGGGCCTCGGAGCCCCATGGCCACCCTGTGGGCCGACCTAGGCATGGATCCCACCAGACGCTGTGGCTCCCACCTGCTCTTGAGGGTATTCCAGTCGGACACCAGCTTCTGCAGGCTTTTCTTGTGCTTCAGGATGGCCGGCAGCTCCTCCTGGGGCAGGCGTGGGGAGGGAGGATGAGTGGGCTGGGGAGGTGGGAGGGAGGGGCTGGGGAGGCTGCGGGCAGGGGTTAGGGGTCACCTCACTCAGCCTGTTGAGCGGCTGCAGGACATCCCTCTCCAAGGTCATCTCAAACTCGGCCAGGATGCGAGCCAGCTGGTTCTGAATGGCACAGCTCATCTCCAAGGCCTTCCTGTGGGCACAGCACCCAGTGGGCCCTGGCTCCCGGAGCCCCTCCCCCCAATCTAGAAGGACTCGGTGGGGCTTTTCCTCCCTGTCACCTCCTGCCCCTTCCCTCTCTCCTTCATCCTTCAGCCCAACACCCGCCCAGGCCGGGCTGCCCTCACTGCCCTGGACTCTGTCCTCAGCCCAGACACTCCCCCTCCCTTGTCATCCTTGCACTGTGGCTGCCCTCCCTGCCCAGATCCCTCCTTGGCCTCTCCAGGCGAGAGCCGAGGCCGCTGTCCGTGCTCACCCCATGCTGGAATCGGGGTCCAACTCCTTGAAGCTCTCGGCCATCGTGGTGGACAGAGCCATGAGGGGAAGCTTCTTCTGCAGGGAGGGGCAGGGCGCTGTGAGCGTGAGGCCTGTGCTGCCTTCGGGCCTCCCTTCACCTCTCAGGGTGTCCCTGGGGTGCAGAACCCCTCGAAGCACTGGGCTTGGAAGTGGGAGGAGGGACCCCAGGAGGGCCCCCGTCACAGGTGCGAGTGGAAGCAGGGTGATGACAAGGCCTGGTGGGGGTGACCTCTCCTGGGGACCATGGGGTCCCCTTTCCCATTCCCAGAAGCTGCAGGATGGGGGTGGAGGAAAGACCAAATCCTATTCCAGACCGGAACACTGAGAATAGAGGTCACGGGTTTGCCAAGGTCACACAGCGGGAGGGAGAGTGGAGGAGCTGGAGCCGGGCCGCCGAGGGGCTCTCCCTGCCCCAGGCACAGGCGGCTGCCACGAACCCTCCACGCCCCCACGGCTCCCCTTCCCCAGAGCTCCGGCTGCGCTGGACTGTTGACGGATTCCAGAACACGCCTGACCCATCCCCACCTGGAGTTACAGACAGCACCAGCCTTGGTCACGCGGGTCAGGGTTCAAATCTTGGTTTGGCCACTTACTACCTTGCGGGAGCCTCTTTACCTCTGTGAGTCTGTTTCCTCATAAGAGCTCTTATTAGCAGCCCCCACCTCCCGCTGTCAGTGTTGAGCAAGGCACGGCACTGACACATCTTAGCAACACACTGACAGTAAACAGCCCGTAAATGCTGCTGTTGATGAATTCCTGTGAGTATCACTCAAAGCCCAGCTCAAATGCCACTCCCTCCAGGAAGCCCTCCCAGATTGCAGGGCCTGATTGGACAAGGAAGTTCAGGTGCAGCCAGCAGTCTGGCCCTGGCTCCGGGACTGGTGCAGAGGGGGGTGGGGCCAAGAAGGGATGGGGAAGACGTGGGGCCTCAGGAATGGAGTGCCCGGGGCCTTGGGAAAGAGCAGTCTTCACCCCCAGAAGGTCAGACTGGCAGGGAGACCCCAACCCCGACATCACTCCCCCATTGGACAGAGGCGTCTCAGCCAGGGCCCCTCCTCCCTGGGACCCCCACTCACCACCCGCTTGTCCATATCCGACCCGCTCTGGCCCTGCAGACAGGCCTGCAGCCGCTTGTGGACATTGTGGGCCGCTCGCTTGGCTGGCTCCAGCCGCTGCTCCACCTGGGAGGGGCAGGGGGGGTTATGGATTCCGGGAGGTTCCTGCCCCCTCCCTGCTGCCCTGTTCATTACTGCCCCCTGCCCACTGCCCTGTTCGTTCCCAGAGCAGGAACCACATTCCCCTCCCCTCCTCCTGGGGACCCTGTGGCCCAAAGCTTGGGGAATGACTCAACCGAGGCCCCCAACTGGCGTCCCTGCCCAGCCCTCTGCTGACAGCCTGCAGGGACCTGCCTTGCCACCCGCAGCTGGCCCAGGCATGTACCTGCTGGAGGTCCTCACCCAGGAACTCGGCAGTCTCCGTCTCCGGGGTGCTATGGAGGGGGGCGAGGGGGGAGAGCTTCTGCTGAGCTGGCCCAGATGAGGACCCCTCTGCCCGCCCCCTCCCCCCCCCAACAGAGCACCTGAACCCCAGGTGCTTCCAGCGCCCCTCCCCGCGGGGCCCGCCCTGGGTGGCCGCCCGCTGATCCCAGTCAGAGCACATTCCATGGGGACAGCAATAGGATACAGGCCTTTCCTCCTCCGCCCAGGGCTGATGAAACCAAAGGGGAGACTGGGGGAACCACCCAGGGCCCAGCCTCTCTCTCTCTGCCGCCCCAAGAACGGGAAGTGTGTGAGCGCAGGCTCTGGGGCTGTCAGTCACAGAGGACTCTGGACTGCAGTGGTGGGCAGGCCCCGGGCCCCTGCCTGCCCCGGACACATGGGGCCGCGGGCCCGGCTGCCCAGGCCCACAGGCATGTGTGTGTGTGAGGCTGGAACCAGCTCTCCGGGCACCGTCCCCGCCCCTGGGCCCCCAGATGAGAAACACCCAGCGCAGGGGGAAGAGGAGACAGGCCAGGGGAGCTCCCCAAACTTCCGGCCTCCACTCCATCAGCTGGGGGGGGGGCGGCGGGGGGAGGCTGAGGCTGGGGGGAACAGGGAGGCCAGGTGCTGTCTCCACCTGAGGCTGGGAAAGCAGAAGCAGGACAGAGAAGCGGCCCGGGCTGGGGGAGTGGGGCACACGGCGGACAGGAACAGGCTCTTCCCACCAGCCCGGGCCCAGTCTCCTCCCCTCCCCCAAGGTCTGGGGCCCTGGCCGCCCCTCCCCCACCGGACACCCCCAGACGGCTGTCCCATTGCACGGAGGGGACAAGTGAGACCAGGGAGGCGCGTGCACCCCGAGGCCCGTGGAGGCAGAGGAGCCTCAGCATCCCCGATCCTCCCTGCACCCCTCTCTAAGGGGGAGGGGGGGGCTTTCCCTCTTGCCCCAGCGGGGAAGAGGGGTGAGTTCGGAGGGGAAGGGAGGGGGGTGGCAGGGCCCTGGTTAGCCAGAGGTCCGGCTGCCTCCCCCTCCCCTAGGGTCAGGCGGCGGTGAGCGCGGGCTGGAGGGACGGGGCGGCCACTCACCGGCCCAGGCTGCCCGTGTGGGCCAGCTGCCGCATGCGGTGCAGCTGCCTCTTCATCATCTTGGGGGCGGGCTGGCGGCGCCGGGGTCCCTGCGGGGGTCGAGGGCCGGCAGCCCCCGGCCCAGCTGCCCGTGGCCGCAGCGCTCTCCCGGGCGGGTGGGCGGCGCTCTCCGCTTCCTGGGCCGGCGCGCTCCCGCCCGCGCGCTCCCGCCTCCCGCTCCGGCTCCGCCCCGGCCCCCAGGTCACTCCCCTCCGCAAGTTTGGGTTCTCGCTCTCCCCGCCTTCCGGGCTCCCGCGGGCCCCGGCCGCTCCGGAGAGGGTCGGCCGGCCATCCGCCCGGGCGTCCACAGGTGTGTGCGCGGCCCCTCCTCCGCCGCACCTGGCGCCGGTGCGGGAGGCAGGTGAGCCCGCTCCGCCGCCCCGCCCCCCGGCCCGCCGCCGGGGTGAAATAACCTTTGCACCCCACTCGAAGGGAAAAAGGGTTCCAGGCTTAGGAGACGGAGGCCAGGGACGGGCCTCCCTGACCTCCGGTGTGGCTGGACCTGCCGAAGGATGCTGCTGCCCTGGACTCCCTCCCCAAGGACCTCCCTCCCGGCAGCCAGGACTGTCTCCTCCCCTCCCCTCCCCCAGGAGCCGTGGCCCTGGCTGCCCCTCCTCGCATCGGATGACCAGCGACGCTTCCCCGCTGGGCATTTGCCTGGGGTCATCCTGCTGCTGCGTGCCCTTGGCTAAGTCCCTGGAACTGGGTCTTGACGTCTCTGGTGGCCTGATGAGCCGGCTTCCTGGCCTGTGGGGCTCAAAGAGCAGACAAGATACTCTAGCATCCATGATCCTTCTCCCTAACCCCTTTATTTTTAAAAAATTATTAGTTTTTTTATTTATTATTGGTTTCAGAGAGGAAGAGAGAGGGAGAGACAGAAACATCAATGATGAGAATCATTGATTGGCTAACTCCTGCATGCCCCACACTGGGGACTGTGCTGGCAATCTTGCCATGTGCCCTTGACCGGAATTGAACCCAGGACCCTTCAGTTCCCAGGCGGACAATCTATCCATTCAGTCAAACCAGCTAGGGCTCCCCTCACCCCTCTAAAGGGGATGTCAGCCACCCCCCAGCCACAGCCAACACTCCCAGAGCAGTCGCCTAGACCCTGCTCTCCCCCAGCCCCGCACCACAGTCCTCCTCCACCTGCAAAGTCCCTTCCGGCAAACTCCTCAGGGCCCGCCCCTCTCTCCTGTAAGGCAGTGATATGGGTGCTGCTCTGCCCCTCCAAACTCAGCAGCAGTTACATCTGGTTCTGCATATGAAACAGTTGGGCACACAGAAGGTGCTCCGAGCTAACTGCTAGCTAATATCATACAAGATGAGAGCCTTTGGGAACGAGCGGGGCCCTCCTTCCTCGGAGCTGTGCACCCCTTCGAGACCAGGCACCCCGGGTGGGGGAAGGGAGAGCCCCGCGCTTTGATTTGCTGGTTTCAGTTCAGTTTGAGGATTACTGAGCGCCTGCTTGTGCGAGTGGGCAGACTGGGCACTTCTCTAGGGCACGACCTCGGCCTCGGGCATCTGTGTTCCAGTGCCCAGCATGGGGCCTGGCTCCCAGTGGGCACTTGCTGGACTCTGGCTGCCTCTCCACTCCTCAGAGCCAGGCGGGCCCCAGGGGGTGGGGAGGGGTGGAAAAGGGACCCCTCAGCTGTTGCTGCTTGAACCAGAGGCTCCCACCTGAGTGGGAGAAGCTGGCAGCCCCTGGGTCGAAGGCTTAGGCCAGGATGAGGAGCTCCCACCCGCCTTGCCCCACCTGGAAGCCCCTGGAGGGGATTGTGGGAAGGGAGCAGGGCTTGAAGAATGCCGCTACGAAGGGAGACACGAGTCCAGTGCAGACCTGGCTTCTTAAAATGTGGGGCGGGGTCTCAATGTCTGGGTTCCAGTCCTCTCCTCTCCACCTTCCTCACTGGCCAGAACCCGGAACTTCATGGTGGCTCAGTTTCCCCTCTCCCTGCAGCAGGCACCACCTACTGTGTGCAGAATTAGGAAACAGACCCCGAGCCAGCAGCCTGACACCAGGTTACCACTGACCTGCCATGTGGGAGATCTACAGTAAAGTGACCAGACGTCCTGATTTTTAACAATTTGTCCCGTGTCCCTTGGCATTTTAAAAAAGTCCTGATTTCTTTCCAAAAATTGGGACTTAAAAAAAAACAAAAAAAAACACAAGGGACGCGGGACAAATGATTAAAAATCGGGACTGTCCCGCCAAAAGCGGGACATCTGGTCACCTTAATCTACAAGCTACCTGGCATCCCCACCCTGTGTCAGCCCCACCTGCAGCCTGGATGGCACGGGGGCCCTAAGGAGAAGGCCTGGCTCCTATTTCTGTGCCTCCTAGGCCTGCCCCGGCCTGAGCCCCAGCTCCAGCGTGGGGAGCAGCCAGTCCCTGGGCTGTAGCAGCAGCTGCTGGGGAAACACCCTGAGCCCCGTATAATCAGGCCACGTGAGCTCCGGGCTTCCCTCCCATCCAGTCTCCGCAGGAGAGGCACTTGGCTCTTCTGCGCGGCCTGGGTGGGGTGCCGTGCCTTTGGCTAGGCGAGGCCTACATTTTAGGGTATATTTAAGTTCAAGCACACTTGGATGGTGAATCATAAAAGGTTGGCAGGCCCAAAAGTTGAAGGATCACAGGCTGTTCCTTGAAGGGTGTTGTAACCAGAGATTTCTGGACTCGGAAGTTGCCGTCAGTGGGTGTTGAAGTTGTGGTGTTAGAACTGCAGATGCAGAAAGGGACCTCGGAGGTTGCCAGCCAACCCCTATCCCAATCACAAGACCTTTCGCATGGCACTGCAAGGGTTTTTGTTGTTAAACCTCAGCTGAGGATATTTTCCCATTGATTTTTAGAGAGTGAAAGGGAGGGGGAGAGCAAAGAGAGAAGCACTGATGTGAGACACAGATTGGTTGCCTCCCACACATGCCCCGACCAAGGCCGGGATCAGCTTGCAACTACAGTATGTGCCCTTGACCGGAATCAAACCCTGGGCCCTTCAGTCCTTGGGCCAATGCTCTATCCACTGAGCCAAACCAGCTAGTGCTGCAGGGGTTTGTTGACCTTGCTGGGTCTTCTCTCCAGGAGGGCCCAAATCCTGTCTGTCATGCTGAAGCCTCTGCAAGGTGCTCAAAAGACACAGCTGACTCAACTCACAAAGGAAGGTCCTGCATCAATGAACTTATTTCCTACCCAAAAGACAGCAAGGGTGTGAACTTAAGGGTATGGATGGAGCCAGCTGGCTGGGCTCGGCCTCTCACTAGCTGGGTGACCTTGGGTGAGGTAGTTTACCTCTCTGAGCCTCAGTGTCCTCAGTAAAGTGGGCCTTATAATAGCAGCTACCTGCTGAGGATTGAAAGAGTTAATATGTAAGGTGCTTAGGACAGTGCCTCGCCTGCAAAGTCAGCAATGCAAAGACCCTTTGCCTGCCTCAGTTGCCCCCTAAATGTGCCTGACCTGCTGCTGTGGGACAATGGCACTTATTGTCATGTACTTTAGCCCATCCTCCAGTGAGGCTGGTATTGCCCCCATATTACAGGTGAGCCGACTGAGGTTCTTGCCCCGAGGTTCCTAGTTGGTTAAGGGGTGGAGACCAAGTTAGAAAGCAGACCTGACACCAGCTCTCCAAAGCCCCCAGGCGCACTCCTGCTGTGCCAGAGGGCACCACCTGGAGACCCAGAAATGCTGGTCCCTGCCACCACCGCCCCTGGAATCCCGTGGCTGCTTTGAGCCCGAGGCCTCGGTACGGGCTGAGGAGGTGTGACAGCCTGGGAAGTGTCTGCCGTGAAGCTGGGGCAGGATGTGGGCAGGGAGGCGAGTGGCGGGGGCAGTGCAGTGGTGGTAGCAGGGGTCAGCTGTGGGCCGCAGGACTGAGATAGAATCTCCCGTTTTAGTCACTTTGCCACATGGCTTGTTTGGCCATCAGTGCTGCCCTGAGTGGAGGCTTCCGCCCGGAGCAGTAAGGAGTGTGGTATGACTGCCGGGGCTCCAAAACGTCCTTCCTCCGGCTCCAGTTGACAGGACTTCCCGGGAAATGCTGGGGTGGGGCTGGGGCATGTGGCCTCCAGCACAACCTTCATGGCCCTGCACCTTAACCCCGGCGGCAGAGGACAGCCGCTGACAGGTGTGTAGGCTCAGAAGGCAGGTGGCAATGGTTTGGGCCCTAAATGGGGACACCTGTGTCCCTGGAGGATGTGCTAAATGAAGTACATGATGACAGGCGGCCTTTATTCATTCCCTGAGTGCCCGTTTCCCATTTCGCAGGGCAGCTATGAGGACTAAGAGAGAGGTTGCATGCTGAGCCTCAGTTTCCCATTTCACAGGGCAGCTATGAGGACTAAGAGAGAGGTTGCATGCTGAGCCTCAGTTTCCCATTTCGCAGGGCAGCTATGAGGACTAAGAGAGAGGTTGCATGCTGAGCCTCAGTTTCCCATTTCACAGGGCAGCTATGAGGACTAAGAGAGAGGTTGCATGCTGAGCCTCAGTTTCCCATTTCGCAGGGCAGCTATGAGGACTAAGAGAGAGGTTGCATGCTGAGCCTCAGTTTCCCATTTCGCAGGGCAGCTATGAGGACTAAGAGAGAGGTTGCATGCTGAGCCTCAGTTTCCCATTTCGCAGGGCAGCTATGAGGACTAAGAGAGAGGTTGCATGCTGAGCCTCAGTTTCCCATTTCGCAGGGCAGCTATGAGGACTAAGAGAGAGGTTGCATGCTCAGGTCTAGTTCAGTGCCAGGCCTAGGGCTGGCCTGTCACCTGCCTGTTTGCCTGTGCCCTGGCCAGGAGGCCCATGGCAGCCGGGGGCAGGGGCATCAGGACAGCAGGGCAGGCTCCCCAGGCGAGCAGCAGCTTGTTTCTCTTGGCGGCCATGAGCGGATGAGCAGTGTGCTGCGGTTGCTAAAAAAAAAAAAAAAAAAAACAACAAAAAAAAAACCCCACGAGCTGCTGCCTCCAGCCCCACAAATAGAAGTGAAAGTGTGGCTTCAGGTATGGGAAGTCCCACTGCTCCTGGGGTGGAGGTGGGGTCCCCCTATAAGAGGCAGGGCCCACTCCCTTCCTGCACCCCCATTCCAGCCCACGGACTCCAAAGACTCTGCGTCTCCTGCGCTGGGCTCATTGCCTCTGTCTGAATTCACACACGGAACTTGGGGAATGATTCCCCCAGCGAGAAGCCAAGGGTCCCTTCCTCTGACCAGACCCCCCAACCCCTCACAGATCTGGGCCTTGCCGGGCATCTCATGTCCCCTCCCTCCCGGCTCTCAGCGTGTCATGCTGAGCTCCTGGCTCACAGGTTCCATGCCAGGCTGTGAGCTGAGGACAGGGCAGTGCCTGGCACAGGGGCTACTCAAGAGGCACTTGCAGGACAGACAGACAACAGACAGACCGTTGGATGAACAGACTACAAACGAGGGAAGGT
The DNA here is from genome assembly GCF_014108245.1 of Pipistrellus kuhlii. Lineage (NCBI taxonomy): Eukaryota > Metazoa > Chordata > Mammalia > Chiroptera > Vespertilionidae > Pipistrellus > Pipistrellus kuhlii. Next base: position 2,669,738 of record NW_023425529.1, read on the forward strand.
GGAGGTCTGAAAGACTGAAGGGATCTTCCTGTCCCTGTAACATCTGGGTCATCCCAAACTGACAGTCTGGGATACATTTTTTTTTGTTAATCGAGGCATTTTTTCCATTGGTTTTTGAAGTGGAGGGAGGGAGAGACAGAAACATAGATGTGAGAGAGACATCAATAGGATGCCTCCTGCAGGTGCCCCAATGGGGCCAGTGATTGAGTCTGCAACTGGGGTACGTGCCCTTGACAAGAATCGAACCCACAACCTTCAGTCTACTGAGCCAAACCCACTAGGGCTGGGGTGTGCTTTGGCCCAGACTCTTCAGGGTCCCACAGCTCACAGGGCCCCTCCCACTTCCTTTTAAAGCAGGGGTGGGGAGCCTGTTTTTCTGCCAAGGGCCATTTGGATATTTGTAACATCTTTTGTGGCCATACACATTTATCAGTTTAAAAATTAGCCTGCTATATTTGGTCATTTAAAATTAACTCACCCCTAATGCCTCGGCAGGCAGGGCCAGACCAAATGATTTCTTGGGCCTTATATGGCCTGCAGGCAGGATGTTCCCCACTATTTTAAAGCAAGGAACCTAAAGACCAGAGAAGGAAGGGCCTTGCTCAGAGTCACACAGCAAGCCAGGGAACCACCGGAAGCAGCCCCCCTCTAGCTGCAGTCAACCTCCCCCCCCCCCACCGCCCCCCAGCCCACACGCAGCCCTTCCGGGGCCAGCAAAGATTGAGCTCCAGATGGTGCTTCTGGGACCCCAGGGGCCTTACAGGAAACGGGACCTTCCAATTAGACTGTCCCTGAGACTTCACAAGCCAGGAGCTCTGCCTGGCGGAAAGGAAACAGCTGGGAGGGCAGTGTCCAGGGGATGCTGGAAGGTTCCAGCACTTTTGTCCCCTCGGCAGCAGGGCAGGTGTGGAGCGCCCCCCTGCCCTTCAGTGTCCCTGTCACAGAGCAGCGTCCTCAGATGTGCAGGGCTCTGAAAACCGGCGGGCTGGCTGTCCTCCAGCACATCTCGATGGTGCCTAAGGAAGGGCTTCGGCGCCAAGTTCAGACTGGGGAACACTGGGTTAGACAAAGTGAAACTGGTTTCTTAAACACAGGGCTTCCATCTGCTGGGAGCAGAAATGGCGGGCGGCCTTCCCCAGATTTACTGGAACAGGAACTCTCCCGCAGAGCCCCGCGGAGGGCTGGCTCCACACCACGGGCAGTTCCCTCCTCACTAACCCCTCCCGCTCCGCTCTGCTCAGCTCAGCTCAGCTCAGCACTGCCGGCTCTCCCAGCCACTCCCAGGGCCTGGACCCCAGCCTCCCAGTTAAGAGAAACTGATAGCAGCAGGAGAAGTGCGCTGCAGCTGGGAGTGGCAGGGGCCCAGGGCAGGGCTCCTGGGCCTCTCAGAAACAAGCTGCAGCTGGCACCCTGCTTCCTGGGAGCAGCGTCTGGGGAGGGGGAGAAGGGAGGCCCAGGCCTGGGGAAGGGGAGAAGCGAGGCTGAGGCGGGCCTCCGGGGCGGGGCTGCACACAGTTGTGTTATGAGAGCTGGTGCCGGTGCCACAGGAGGAAGTTGTGAGCAGCCAGGGCTCCTGGCAGGCCCAGAGCAAGCAGAGCGAGGGCTGCTCCTTTCCAGCTGGGACGGCTCTGCGCCCGCCTGACCGCCACAGCCCTGAGTCCTCTCTGGTGACTCAGCACTGGCCACAGGCCCACAAGCAGGGCCTCTTCCTGTGCAGGGCTCAGGGGTGGTGGGGAGAGGAACCATGGCCTGCAGGGTAGCCCTGGACCCCTCCTGTCTCCATCTCCCTTCACCTCAGAAGGGTCACGAGAGAGCTGGTCCAGGAAAAAGGACATTTTATTTCCATAAATACTCCTGCTCTCACTCACACACTGACCACTCCTGCCCATGAACAGATGGACAGAGGGCCTCTGAGACACCCACGAGAGGCCTGGCAGAGGCCCAGGGATGAAGGGGACTCTGAGAACCAGTGTAGGCCCTCCCTTGGCCGGAAGTCCTGGGGCCCCCTGGGGGGCCACGTGCCTCGGCATTACCCCTGGGCCAGGGCCAGCGGTTGCACGCCCCCCCGCAGCTCCTCAGGAGGCCTGAGAGCAAAGGAGCCAGGCCCACAGAGGGAGACCCCCAGGAGGAGGAGACAGGTGGGGCTCCCCCAACCGGGCCCCCTGAGATGGTGACCACAGGGCCACTCAGGAATAAAAGCTGAGTCAAACCACACACCAGAGTGCAAACAGCTGGGGGTGCAGGCATCGCCCCCCCCCCAGTTACCCAGTTCCTATGGAGGAGGCCTGAGCTTGTCCCTGGCTCCAGCATGGCTCCCAGTTATGGCTGGGCCTTCCCATAAGGCATAAGAGATGGCGGGGATGACCCCACCCCGGGCTGGGGTCGGGGCTGGGCCTGAGGTCCTGGCCCTCGCCCCGCAGCCATGCTTCTTCCAAGGACCCAAGTCCTTCCAGGCCACAGCCCTTCCCCGCGGCAGGCTCCCACCGGCGGTGCCGTCCCCAGCAGTGCAAACCCAGGCCAGCCTCCCGCTGGGTTGGCTCAGCAGGGGAGGGGAGGAGGAAGGAGGGGCACAGGGGTGGGGAAGAAGCACCAGGCACAGGGGACATGGCCATGGGGACAGAGGGTGTCCTAGGCGACCACAGCCTCCTGCCCGGGTTAGCCAGCGGCCAGTCCCATTGCCCCCTCCTCCTCTCCCCTCCCCTCTGTGTTCTAGAGGCTCCCCCAGGTGTCGGGCGGGGGGAACTGGTCCACATCCCCCATCTCGTTGTAGGTCTGGTCGCCCATGGTGAAGAGGAGCTTGTAGCGGAGGCGAACCTTCTCCTGGGCAGAGACGGTGAAGGCAGAGGGTCAGAGGCGGAGAGGAGCTGCCCCCACCCCACAGCAGTGCCCCGTCCCAGCGGGCCCTCACCTTCTGGGGGTTGGCGAGGAGCAGGACCTGGGTGATGGCCGAGGGGTGGACGATGGGGTTGAAGGCCGGCAGCTCCGTGCCTGAGGGTGGCTGCAGCTTCACTTTCATGACCTGTGGACAGAGGGCAGGGCGGGCGCAGCTAGCCCGGCTTCTCCTCCCCACCCCGAGGGACCACGCCCAGCCTGCCCGCCAGCTCCTCTTCTGGGGGTCCCGGGGCTCTGTCCACCCCGCTCCCAGCTGGCCCCCCATCTAGCCTGGAGTCACCCTGCCTTGAGAGGAGGGAGGTACGAGTGTCACCTTGGGGACAGCGGACTGGAAAACGATGTTGCGGATGGGCTGGGGGGCGGTGCTCAGCATGGAAACCACCACCACCAGCACGTCGGAGCGGCCAGGCAGCGGGTCTCGTGCGAAGTGGAAAAGGACCCGGAAGCCATGCTGGTCATACACGGTCACCGGCAAGATGCTGCCTGGCAGGGAGAGGGCAGAGGGCCATGGGTGGTGCTGCGCCTGAGCCCTAGCACATCTGACCAGCCCCCCACACCCGGCTCACATCAGGTCTTCGCTGCTCAGCTGGGAATGAGCGAATGAACCCACAAACTTAGGTCCTCGCCTCGACCCCGGGCAGCAGCGCAGCCAGGGGTACAGACTGATGCCCAGGAAGGCAGGTGAACGTGCAGTGTGATGGCAGAGCAAGACACCCAGCTGGGAACGGAGCCCCGTGCAGGGCTCTGCCAGTCCGTGCACGGCTGCTGGCTGCATGCTGGAGTCAGGTGGGGTCCTGTCTCACTGTGAGACCTTGGTCTGGTCACTCCGCTGCTCAGGGCCTCCCTACTGGTAAGATGGGGCACCACTACCTACCTCCCGGACACAGGTGTGACGCCCTTGGTCACGGGTGGACGAGGCTGAGAAGGCTGGCTCGTCTTTGTCTGTCTGTGCTGCTGGGGGCCCCCTATTGCTCCTGGGCGGAGAAGCCCTGACCGAGACCTGGATCTTTATCTCAGTTTAGTTTTGTGATCTTGGGGAGACCCGGGAGCCGGCCATCGGAAGCCTGCTGCCTGGGTAAGCCTGGAGTTTACATGGCAGTTCTGCGCCACCCTGGGATGGGTGAGGAGACGGCTGTGCAGGGTCCTGCCCAGAGCTCCTCGCCGAGCCGGGCAGGGCAAAGGACTGGGACGAAAGACCCACTTTCCCATCGTCCCCCAGAAAGAGCTCCTGGAGGCGCGGAGGGTGGTGCCGCTGGGCCGTGAGCTGAGCTGGCCCGGCCGCACCCGCCGGTGCCCGCCCTACTCACTGGGTTTGATGGACTCCAGGGGCACAGTGATGTTGGCCAGCGAGAGCTCCGTCTGTGCGGGCTGCTGCGGGGGCCCCGGGGGCTCGGCAGACGTGCTGTGGAGGCCGGCGGCGCTGGCGCTGGGGGAGCCGCCGCTGCTTTTATTCTGCAGGTCCCGGAGCGTGAGCCGGGGGGCGGGCTGCTGCTTCTCCCTTATTGGAGGGCGGTGCATTGAGAGGTGACTCTTCGGTGACCAAGAGATCAGGGCACAGGGAAGGCTGGGCTTCCTGACCGGCCCCGACGCCTCCCTGTCTCTCCAGCCCTGGTTTCCTCACCTTGAAATGGGCAGCTCTCCCCCCACCCCTGCCCACAGGGGCTGTGTCCTCCTCACTGTTGGCCTTCATCTTTCTCAGGGGCTGGGATGCCTGAGTGGGGCACAGGCCCTCTTTTTCTCATAAACTCCATGCCCTGTGGGATGTATGGGCCCAGCACCACCCTTGCACCCAGTGCGGTGCTTGGCACCAGGTGGTACACGGCAGCCACTGCTCACTGGGCCTCTCCCTGCCGGTCTGGTTGTGGGACAGAGGGCTCCCCCCATGCCAGCCGGAGTGTGCCCTCACCACCGCACTTGTTGGGACTCCGGGGGCAGTGACTGCTGTAGCAGGGTCTTCCCCAGGAGGTCCAAGTCATCCAGACCACTGCTCGCTGGCAGGGATGTCTGAGCGGGGTGCCAGCTGTCCGTGCTGGGTGCTGGAGCGGGGACGGGGGGCTCGGCGCCGTTAGATGACTGTGGGGCACACAAAGGACGCAGGTGGGTGAGGTGGTCTGAAAAGAAGGCCCGCCCCCTCCCTGCAGGTGACGTCTGGGGCAGCAGCAGCAGGGATGGGACCCCCTTCCTGCCAGGCCTAACACTCTCACTCCAGGGCCACTAGTGGGTCAGGCCTGGTAGGCCTGGTCTGGGGTTCCACTCTAGAAACCATCCCATTCCAGGGACCTCAAAATCACCCTCAGGAGAACAGGAGTAAGGAGCCCCCACCTCAACCCAAGGGAGGCCCGAGGCTGAGACTGGCGGAGGTGCACGTGGAGGTGAGAGGACCGCCTGCCTTTCTCCACCGGGGACGGATGCCTCAGCCCAGGCTGTCCCCTCCCGCTCCTCCTCTCACTGCCCTCTCGACTGCCTGACCCAGCTGCTCTGCTCCAGGATGGGTCAGGCTCGTTCCGGCCCTCCTACCTGGAAGCTGTTCCATCCAGCACCATCCAAGCCTGGGCCTGAGGGTGGTGTGGGGTCACTGAGGCCTGCAGGGGAGCAAGAGGGAGATAAGGGGGTTGAATTCCTGAGCAGAGGCGAGAGAAATGGGGTTCCTGTGGGATAGGTTGGGGTCCCTGGATCCTCCCTCCCCCCAGCACTCTTTCCTCTGAGGCTCAGCTCAAAGGGGAAAAGCCCATTTCAGCACTTTCACAGGCAGCCAGCCGCAGAGCAGAAGGAGGAAGCTAGCATCCCAACAGCCCATTCCCGCCACATGCTTCCTCTGCTGCTGCTCAGAAGCCAGTCAACCACAGATGTCAGGACTTCCATCTGCACCCACCAGCTGGCAGCTGCTGCTGGTGGTGGGGAGCGGAGCAGGGAGTGGGAGACACCAAGTGGGGTTCCTGATCCAGATGGCCAGGGGGCAGCACCCTGCCGACTGACTGGAGAGAGACCCTCTGAGCGTCCAAAGGGCACTGTGGTACAGTGAACGGGGCTCTAGACCAGAGCCAGCCCAGAATCGGAGCAGCCAGGGCAAGGTGCTGGTTGGGCAGTAGTGGTCCCATGTGCACAACGCAGGGTGGGCTGGGGCAGACTGTGAAGACCCCATCCACCTTGGCACGTGCCCACAAGGCTGGCTCACTGGTGCCGGAGAGCGCTGTAGGCCTTGTGAAGGCTGCTGATCGGTAGAAGGCAGCAGGTCACCAACCAGTCTGACCTCTGCCTGCCCTGAAGCACACTCTGGCCAGGTTCAGCCCAGCCTTCATCGACAGAAGACAACTTACCCTGTTTCTAGCAAATCCTGAGTGAGTGAGGGCCAGCCTGTGCCAGGCAAAGGCAAGGCGCAGGAAGCTGTGGCTACCGGCTCCCTTCCGCTGGACACACTCTGACACCACGGTGGTAACCGGTAATGTTTCCTACACCCCCTGACGTGTCAGGCACTTCCGACCTGGACTCACTTAATCCTTAAACCACCTTACAATGTGGTTCTCATCCCTCTTTTAGGAGAGAACAGATGGCCCGAGGGGTTAAGTAATTTGTCCAAGGTCACAGACTAGAAAGTGGCCGAGTTTAGACTTGGACAGAGCATGGCCTACTTGGTGGAGTTTGAGTACAGCTCCGCCACTTAGCTGTGTGCCCCCTCGCTGGTGACTACCGCCCTGTGCCCGCACAGGACAGCCGCACCCACGTCAGAGGACTGCTGTGATAGGCGGGACGGACCAGACGCAGGGCCTGCACAGGGGTGCACTCTGTCTCGGGCACACAGGAAGTCCTCACTGACTAGCCCGCCCCTCCCCTCCCCCTCCCCGCGGCAGAACCGTTTGGGAGAAGCCACCTTTGTGGGCCCGAGGCTTCCTCTGCCCCCAGAGCAGGGCGGGTGCTGGCCCGGCACTGCTGGTTCCTATTCCCACATCTCCTTGGTCTTTGAGAAGAAATCAGAGGGAGCTGGAGGCTCAGGCCTCTGCTGAAGCGACACGGGGACAGGAAGCGCACAGCACACCTCGCTTCTCCGGAGGTGGCTTTGCCGCAGCCACTCACTGGGGGTGGGCCACCCACAAGCGCCCGTCGGTGGCCGCTGCCCCGGCTGTCACTGCCGCCCTTCCTGCTCCGTGAGGCAGGGCGGGGCCTCTGGCTCTGAATGAGGGGCAGGTGGGTGTGCTGGCGACCCTGTGACTCTGCAGGCAGACCCTCCTAGGCAGGGTGCGCTGACATGCCCAGAGAGGGGAACTGAACCTGGCCCACTGTCCCCCTCCTCTCCCTCCTCACCCCAAGTCCCCATTCCCTTTCCTGGCTGGGAGCTGAGACAGGGCGCAGGAGGCTCCGAGCGAGGCTCAGCATCGGTGCCCTCTCTGGGCCTCGCCTCCACATCCTGTGACCAGGGGACGCTAACAGCACCACTTCCTGGGGTGGGAGGGAGGCCGGTCTGAGAAAAACGAACAGCAGCCGTGGCCAGGCAGCTCTGACCCCGCTGGCCCTCCAGGGCCCCGCACGCCATTGCTGCCTCGAGCCCGTCAGGTTTGTTTTACCTCCCAACCAGCCTGACTCTGGCTTCCAAGTTAGTTTCCCAACTTATCCTTCAAGATTCCTTGACAGAGCCCGCCATGTCTCCATTTTTACCACCTCAGAGTAGTACGGGGCTGCTATTATACTCTCCTGCTTCTAAGCTCTAAAAGCTGGAAACTCCAAAACTGCTCGGCAGGCTGGGCGCCTTCTGCTTCTCCCCCAGGGCTGAGCCTGGTTCCGGCCGCTGGAGCCCTGGCCCCGCCTGGCCCAGAACCAGCGTGGGCCGCAGAGGACGGGGTGCTCCGGCCTGAGATTCCCTGGAGCCTCAGGGTTCTCCCCTCTTCCTCAGAGGGTGGGGAAGTGGCTGACCTCTTGCCTGGGCAGCATCCAATTCTAGGACGTCTGTTTCCCCCTGGAGCTGGGTGTTGCTGGCATATCAGGTTCGGGGGCTGGCCAGCCTCACCCTTTGACTGTCCGACCTTACACAAGCTCCTTGATTTCCTCGAGCCGGAGCTTCCTCCGCTGTGAAAAGGGCCTCCAGCCATCCCCCACGCCCCACAGTGCTCAGGGGAGGACTCCCACGCCGACCTGACCAGGCTCTGCGAGCTGAGCCCAGCCCCGCCGGGCCCGGCCCATCCTCACCCAGAGACATGAGCTCATCGTCAAGCAGGGAGACGGAGGCGCTGGGCTGCTCGGGGCTGGCCTGGGTGACAGGGCAGGTGGGCACGGCTGGGTAGGTGGTGCCTGAAGGAGGGAGATCCAGGCCTGAGAGGTCCAACAGGGCCGAGGTGCTCCCTGGGGTGGGAAAGGAGAGTCAGGCAAGTCCGGGGGAGGACGCTCAGGTTCTCAGAGTCCGTGGGGGTTTGAGGGGCGGCTGTCCCCCCACCCATCATGACTTTCCTGCTTCCCCCTCCTTGGCCACACGGCCCTTGCCCCTAAATCTGCCCACCAAGCCCTTTCCTTAGCACATGCATTCCTTCTGTCTGGAACGGATTTGCTTCTTCTCTCTACTTGGTGACCTACCTCCCACGCTTAAGGCCCTGCTTAAATGCTACTGCTTCTGCATACGGCTTCCCCCCAACCCCCTCCCAGGGCCAATTCCCACCTGTTCTGTGGGTCCCAGGGCTGGCATTTTACCCTACTGAATCAGCCTGTTTGTGTATCAGACCCTCCTACCACTTCTCATGATGGGACTAAGCCTTGGGGTGTCATCAGCCCTGCACCAGAGGTGCCCGAGTTGTCAAATAAAAGGTCTCCCTCCTGCCTGTCCTTGGCAAACCCTCGGCTCCCTCCCTTTGTCCCACATCCAGACTTCCACTCCCACAGCTGCAGGCGTGGCACAGCCTCTCTCCGGGGGCTTTCCCCATCTTAAGGGGCCAGGGTCACCCTGACGGTCACTGCCATCAGCTCTTGGACCGGTGCACCACCCCAGACCCTGCCCCCTCCAGCCTGCTGGGCCCCTTGATCTCCTGCGCCCCTCACCAGGGATGGGGCCGGCAGCGGCGTCTCCATTGACCTCCTCGCCCCGCACCAGCTGCTTGTACAGGTTGATCACCTGGGTGAGGTTGTCGTTGGCCTGCAGGATCTCCGCTGCAATGGCAGGAAGGGAGAGGCCAGTGTGAAGGAAGGTGGGCCTCTGTGGGGAGATGAGCACCCACATCTGTCCTAGCGCTCGCGAGGGAGTGGGGCGGTGGGCATCTCACCTCATCTACTCAGACCCAGGCCCTCGGACACCTGGCCCACCGCCCCCTCCACACGGCCCCGTGCCGGCCCCTGCTCTCATGCGTGCCCCCTGCTCCAGGCCTCCACATGGCTCTGCGTGCTTCCTCCCTTCCGGTCTTCCCCCAAGTCACGGTGGGGAGGCCTCCTCTAATCCCACCCCCTGAGCAGTCCCCTCCCTGCGTGGTTTTCTCCACGTCTCTCAGCACCACCTGACAAACCGCCACTGCTCGCGTCCTGGGCTTACTGCCTGTCTCCTCTCATTAGGCCACAAGCTCCATGAGGCTGGGGCTCGTGTCCATTCTGATCACCGCCACATCCTGAGGGCCCAGAACGGTGCCTGGCACACAGCAGGCCCTTGTCGGTATCGCTCCTGGGGAGCCAGGGCTTCGAGGGATCTGGACAGTGAGCCTCTTGGTGGAGGCCAGGTCCCCGGCCCCTGGGAGGCGCCAAGTGAGCTCCCGCTGAAGGGCTCACTCCCCTGACGGGCTCGAGGCAGCAAACCAAGCGCTGAGATGGTACCCAGACCGCCGCCCAAGAGGCCCTGCTGACGTGGTCGCAGAGAATAGGATGAGAACCTGACATGTGGCCCTGGCAGAAGCCACAGGCTCAGCTCTGGAGCTGCCCAGCCTATGAGATCCGCTCAGTTTGTAGCCCTTACCAGGGAGGCAATGTCTGCAGAGAGAACCCTGCTCCAGCCTGGTTCTGCCTCCGTTCTGTGATCTGGGAAAGTCACTCCGGCCCCTCCCCCGCCCCAGCACTAGCTGTGAGATGGCGGTCATTTCCCTCCGGTGCAGCTTGTGGGCAGTAAATGAGGTGTCTGTGGAGGGGCTTGGCCCAGAGGGTCTCTCCAGGATATCAGATCAGCTCTCTGCTTCCTTCTTCCTCAGCTAGGAGAAACCCAAGGTCAATGCTGGAGGAAGGGGCCCCCTGGTGGTAGCTCCTGCTAACTGCAGGTACTCAGCACGCCGTGGGAGAGATGGGGGAAGAAGTAGGATGCGCCAGCTCTGCCTGGGGCTCACCTAAAGCCTCGTCATTGTCCTCCGTGTCACTGGCCAGTCGGAAGAGTGTGGGTCGCATCCGCTCACAGCGCTGGTACAGCTCCTGGGGGCAGTAGGGTGGGCAGGTCAGGGCCGCAGGGCCGCTGAGGGGACTGGGACAGGGTGGAGGCAGGCGCACCTTCATAAGATCCTCGCTGCTCTGGGCCGCGGCTCCGCCCTGGCTGTGGCTCATCACCATCTCCGTCAGCAGCTTCACGTTGTTGTTCACCTCCTCAATGGCGCTCACCCGCTTCGAGATCTTCTCCATCCGCTTCTGGTCCTAGGGAGGCATCAGCAAGCGCCCCGGAGAGCTGGGTCAGGCCCGGCCCCGAGCCAAGCACTGCCCACACCATCTGTTCCCAGTGCCTGCGGGCTGGGTGTCAAGGCAGACACTGCTAAGAGTAGAGGACTCTGGTCCGAGAAGCCCTCAGCCAACCCTCCTCATTTCTTCTCCTCCTGCCAGTGCACCCCTGGTGTCTGCATGGGCCCCCAAGGACTTCCTGGGCCTCTCACACACCTGCCAGGTGATTCTGGAGGACCAGGGCCCAGACCTGCGACACCTGTGATTCCACATGAGCCTTGCCTTCCTCGTGTTTGTCCTTAAGGGTCAAGTGAAAGACCTTAAAGGTCATCAGGTGCATCTGGAAACTAGTGCAGTGACCTCTGCCAATGTCGTTAGTCCTGGTAAATGGATGGGCACTGCTGGCCTTGAAAGGCCACTGCAGGAAGTGCCCCTGTACTCAGGCCAACTGTTCTTATTACCCATGTTCCTCCCTCGGGGCATGAAAGGTGGGCTTGTGCCGGGCTGTCCTGGGATACATCCCTCTTTGCGAGGGGCCACCCTAGACTGGCTCTGGGCTGTCAGAGCATGCAGCCTGACTTTGAGACGACTCAGAACTTCTGCCCGCTGGGTCTCTAGACTGCAAACTTTTCTGAGGACTTGCCTTTATCAATAAAAAAATGTTCCCACATGCACCCACGATATAGGCATACAGATGGTCCCCAACTTACAATGGTTCAACTTACGAGTTTTTTACTTTACGAAAATGATATGCGTAAATTACATGATAGTAAAAAGTAGGCTTTGTGTTGGATGATTTTGCCCAACTGTAGGCTAATGTGTGTTCTGAGCACATTTAAGGTAGGCTAGGCTAAGCTATAATGTTTGGTAACTTAGGTGTATTAAACACTTTATCGATTTAAAACATTTTCAACTTACAATGGATTTATGGGACATAACCCCATTGTAAGTCAAGGAGCATCTGTATTTATTTATAAATTAAGCATACATTTCTCTCTCTCTCTCTCTCTTTCTCTCTCTCTCTCCACACACACACACACACACACACACACATACCTCCCTCTCTGTCTAAATATAATAAAGCTTAATTTATTTCTAATTTTTATGGAAAAGATCCAGGGAAGATGAACTTGGCTGCTGGGAAATTCTTCCCTCTACACAGCGGTCCTGGTTCAGCCCACTGGGGTCCCCGGAGTCAGCCAGCTCTTTCACTGCTGTGACAGCCCTTTAGCCGGGTCACTCCAGAATCCCTCCTCTGCACATCCACCCAGCTGACCATCTTCCTGCCCCCTCCTGCCCGTGCTCTGGGCTCGGCCATCACCTCTTGCACCATCTCCTTGATGAGTTTGTTGGCCGCTCGGAGGTCCTCCGGGTGGGAGCTCTTGAGCAGGCGGGCCAGCATCTGCGAAGACAGAAGGGCATGACCGTGATGGAGGGATTGGGCCTGGGGTCACGTGCTGGCTCCCCACTTCCTGGCTGTGGGATGTTACCTAAGCGCCCCATGAAATGGCAAGAACCTACTGACACCTGATGGGGTGGCCACAGGACAACCAAGACACTGCACATAAGTGCTCCCCACAGTTCTCAGCAGAAATAAGTTCTCAACAAATAGCGCAAAACATCCTCTCACTGCCGTCAGAGAGGCTTTCTGGAGCGGTGTACAAGAAGCTGAGCTGTTACCCTCTGGGCGGGGCGAGGTAGGCAGGAGCTTTTACTGTGTACCTTACCTCCGTGCAGTTTAATTTCTTGCCCATGAACACATGCTTCTTTTACAAAAAGCTAATGAAATTATCATTCAACGGGAGAACAGCATAAAGCTATGCAAACTCCTGGCAACCTATGGAATGCCCTCACACCAACCCCACTGGCACCAGACACTCTTGTGTTTACTAAATGCAGGGCACCGTATGGGGAGGACTCAGCATGCAGGAAGTGCCTGTCACCCCCCACTGCTCATCTTGAGCCTCTGCTTCAAGGGCAGGGCAGCCAGGGGTTGGGATTCACTGACCCCCAAGTGGGCCTTAGAACCCTCAGCCACCCCCTCCTTGGAGCCTCACCTTGGATTTCTCCTCATCTTCAAAGATGACATTCTTGGACCGAGGAGGAGGATGGGGAAAGATGGCGTCATCTGGAAGCTTGGGGTCGGACTTCACTATCCCTAGAATAGACGGGTGGTGGGAAGGCTGTCAAAAGGGCTCAGGCCCAGGGCAGGGGGTATGACGGGGATGTGGCCAGGTAAGCACAGAAAGGACGGTGGAAGGCAGTCTTTCTCCAGCATGCTGGCTCTAGACTTGGGTGGGCCAAGGCCAGCTCCTGACCCATCACATTGCATTGCAAGGGGAAGAGTGTGGGCACACATATTCTGAGGCCACTGCATGGGAGCCACTCTCTGAGGGAAGCTTACCCAAACCCACCTTCTCTCCACCCAAGCTGGCCTCAGGCAGGGCGACAAAAAGGTTCACTGGCGATGTTCTTGAGGAGTTAGAAAGGGCAGACCCATGACCTTGCTGCCAGAGCTCCAAAGTAGCAGGAGCCCGGGCGGGGAGGAGGGGAGGGAAAGGAAGAGGAGGGAAGGAGGGAAGAAGGGGAGGGGAGGGGAGGAAAGGCCAAGCCCAGGCTCCAGGACCTCACCCTGCTTCTTGAGCATCTGGTAGGCCTCGGCAATCTTCACTTCCTCGGGCAGGCCGACTGTCCAGCTGTAGAGCAGCTCTAAGATCTTGTTCTTCACATTCTCTGAGGTCCGAGAGCCCAGGTACTGCAGAGACCAAGCGGAGGGGAAGGCCTTGATGTTGGCTGGCTGCCTCCTCAGAACTCCCTCGGAAACCTGGGCTCCCAAGGCCCTCACATCCCACCCAAGCAGCCTGGCACAGACGGACCTCACCTGCTAGCTCTGTCACTCGCTAGCTGGGCTAACGCTGTATGCCTCAGTTTCCCCACTGTTAAGAGTGGGTGATAACAGGGGCACCACAATGAGGATGCAGAGCTTACATGGCTAAGGCAGAGCCCAGTGCCTGCTCAGGTAAGGTTTAACTGTGACCTCAGGAAGGAGGAGCCACCGGACTGACGAGGGCAGGGGCAGCTGTGGGCATGTACACTAGGCTAGGGGAACTGGCTCTCACATGAGTCGCCTTCTGGGAGAATGGGAGGCCAGGAGGCTCATTTAGCCACTCAGACCAGCAGGTCTGAGTGAGGAGGGGCGGAGGGGGTGGGGCTTCACCCAAGAGGCACCAAACATGTCCATGACCCATGGGACGACTCCTCAGGCAAGCTGGGGGTGTGGTCCATCTGGAGCCAGCAGGCTCCATCACTCAGGGTTGGGGCCTCAGCATCCCAGGCCTCAAGGGAGCCACTCCTATGAAGTGGGGACAGGAGACCCTCCCCTACAGACTCAGGTGGGGTGCCTTGGCCAGGTCTGCAGGGAGAGACCTCAGAGCCAGAGCAGCTGTGTGCACTCCCTGCGGCTGTCTGCCCCTAAGTACCAAGCAGCTCCAGGGCCAGCCGCCATGTCAGCGGAAGCACTCTGCCTAGAGATCAGCTGCCCCAGACTCAGCGGGGTGAAGGGAACCAGGAGAGAGGGTGTGTGCTTCACCCGGTGAGAGTTCTAATGGGGGCTGAGGCGTAGGAGCGAGAGTCCCAGGAAGAGGCCTCAGGGTGAGGTACAGTCCGCCACCCGTCGGCGGCACAGGGCTGAGCTCGGGCTGGGAGCACCCACCTTCGGAGACACCACCTTGATGAGCTCGTTGAGAAAGCGGAACTTGCCCACCTCATCGTGGAACCTCTTGCCGCAGCTCTTCATACATGTTTCCAGCACCTGGGGGGAGGCGGGGTGCGGGGGACCCCGGGGAGGGTCAGAGGAGGCGGCCCAGAAAGGAGAAAGTGACTTGTGAGGACAAGAGGGTTCGGCCCTGAGACTGATCACCACCTCCTGGCTTGGCCGTCTCGATACCACCGGTAAATTACTTTCTCACTATATTCCTTTGATTGTTTTTTTAAACTTAAGTGGGCACCATCTACCTTAGCCTTATTCTAAGCTCTATGTCTGTGAAATCATAGGACTGGTGTGCATTGGAGAAAACGAAACAAAAAACGTACTGTGTTAAAAATAAAGACATAACTATTCAAAGAAAACCTGTTTGTCACTACCACCCAAAGTCGGCTTGGGTACAGTCAGTGGCGACAGGACCCATGCTGGGGGCTCAGTGCACCTGGTGCTCTTCTGCTCTTGGCACAGAAAGCTCGGGCCTGAGTGCAGGCCCCTCCTTGTACTCCTGTCTGCAGGCCACTGACGGGCTGGGTGGCTCCGCAGCGCACCTGGGAGCTTTGTAAACACACAGACTCCTGTGCAGGCACTGTGGCTCTGGTCCGGCAGCTCTGGGTGGTATGTGTGACCAGCCCCCCTGGAGAGCTGGGGCACAGCTTGGGTGGGGAACCTCTGGACCAGATGACCCTGGGGGGCCTCCTCCCCACAGGAGACTTCCTGCGCAGGGTCTGGGAGAGGAGGCCAGCCCATGGTTGCTGTGGGACCCTCAGGGGATGCCCCAGACCCCCATTCTAGGCCATCTTGGCACAACTCCCTCGGGCCCTGAAGATCTGACAGGACCCCAAAAACCTCAGTCTTGGCCTCCCCTGGTGCTACCCACGTGGTTGGCGGGTGGCCAGCACCCTCTTTCCTCTTCTCCTCACCGTCAGAGCCTGAATCGCCTCCCACTCCTGCGGGGACTGGATCTTGTGGGCCAACAGCCGGGTGGCAAGTGGAGGCCTGGGTGAGAGGAAAAGACAGAGCTAGAACAGCCACGCAGCTCAGGCACCCGGAGAAGAGCCTCACTACCCAAAGGCCGTAGCCCTCAGTGGCTTCTGCAGGGCAGATGCCAAGGCTCAGCGCCCTCTCTGGGTCAAGGGCAGGGCTGGAGACTGTGGCATGATGGGTAGGGCCAGGCAGGGAGTGCAGGCTGGGACTTTCAAAAGGCGTGAGCTCAGCCCCTTGGCCAGCTTTACTGAGAACAGTGACCTGCCGTGTCCTTGGCTCAGCACAGACACAAGTATGGAGAGTGACTTCAGCCTTCAAGGGCCCAGGCTGGGAGCAGACAAGACAGTGGACCAGGAGAGATGGGCAGACAGCTCCCTGGGAACTCAACGACATGCTAGGAAGTGGTCGGCAAACTCATTAGTCACCAGAGCCAAATATCAACAGTACAATAATTGACATTTCTTTGGAGAGCCATATTTTTTTAAACTTAAAACTTCTTCTAACGCCACTTCTTCAAAATAGACTCGCCCAGGCTGTGGTATTTTGTGGAAGAGCCACACTCAAGGGGCCATAGAGCCGCATGTGGCTCGAGAGCCACAGTTTGCCGACCACAGTTCTAGGGGCAATCAGAGCAGCTTCATGGCGGAGGTGGTGGTATCATCTGCCGGAGCCTAAAAGACCCGTCATCAGTGCCAGTAACAGCTAGCGTGTACTGAGTGCTTCTGATGTGCGCAGGCCGCACAAGCACTTCCTGCCTAAGCTCCGTAAGGGCCCTCTGAGGCGGCGGCACCGGCGCCCCACTTTACAGGTGAAGTAGCATCTCAGAAGCATTCAATTCCCTGCCCCCTAACAGGGGAGGGGAGCCGCCCCTAAGCAGCCTGACTCCAGAGCACACGTCACGCTGTCTGCACGGCCGCCCCAAGCGGAGCGCTGCACGGGGGGAGGAGCACATTGAGCTGTGCTCCCCAAACTTCAGCGTCACCTGGGAACCCACTAACTTATCCACCCTAAGACCCCTGCCCGGCATCTAGTCCAAGTCTAGGGGCAGCCCCAAAATGTGCGTTTTCACCATCAGGACTACCATTTTCTCTCTGTGACATCTTGGGGCAACTGCTGAACCCATAGCCTCCGTTTTTTCACCTGGGAAATGGGCCCAGCAAGGCTCACCTCGGAGACAGGCTCATAAACAGCACTCAGTACCGTGTGCCCACTACTGTCATTAATGTGTGAGCACATGAGCCCTGGCTGGCTACTCAGTTGGTTAGAGCATCATGTAATACACCAATACACCAAGTTCAATTCTTGGTCAGGGCACAAATAAGAATCAACCAATGAATGCATAAATAAGCGGAACAAATTGTTGATTCTCTCTCTCCCCCTAAATCAACCACTAAATAAATAAATAAAACATTTGTGAGGACATTAAGAATGGAGACATCTGCCGAGACCGGTTGGCTCAGTGGATAGAGCGTCGGTCTGCGGACTGAAAGGTCCCAGGTTCGAATCTGGTCAGGGGCATGTACCTTGGTTGCAGGCACATTCCCGGTGGGAGGTGTGCAGGAGGCAGCTGATCAATGACTCTCTCTCATCGATGTTTCTAACTATCTCTCTCCTTCCTCTCTGTACAAAATCAATAAAATATATTTTTTAAAAATGGAGACGTCTCTGCCTGAGGCTAGCGTCTGCGGTGCGCACAGCAGGTCCACAGCGGATCTTGTGAGTATGAGTGAAAGAGGGAGAGACCACCTACCCCTCAAAGTCCTGGTTGAGCTGCTCACAGAAGCCGTTGATGTTGGTCCAGTCCAGCTCCTTGTTGAGGGGGTTCGTGGCTCTGTCTGCAGGAAGGGAGGGCTGGTGTGGCCTAGCAGAGGGATCTCTGCCTCTTACTCCCTCTCCGGCAGCAGGGGGCAGGGTGTGTGCTGAGCACACAGAAAGGCCAGTTGCCACAACTTCAAGCCCTGAGTGCTGTTTCAGTCCGGACAGAAGGAAGCCTGCCCACTGGCTCCCCCTATCGGCTGCTCCCTGAAGGGCTCCCCCTTTTAGAGACTGTCCTACTCCCCTCTGCCCCACCCCTACAGCTGTCCGTCTGCCATGCCCACACTCCGATTCTGCTCCTGGAAACAGTGTCCCCATGCTTCTCACGAAATGTATGCTCAGAGGTCCAGAAGCAGGAGAGAAATAAACGTCTACCTCCTCCCTCAGGAGTCTGCCTGGCTGGCAAGTGGGCCAAAGGAACGAGGTTTGCAATACAAGGGACAGAGGGAGCCCAAACCGGTTTGGCTCAGTGGATAGAGCGTCGGCCTGCGGACTGAAAGGTCCCAGGTTCGATTCCGGCCAAGGGCATGTACCTTGGTGGCGGGCACATCACCAGTAAGGGGTGTGCAAGAGGCAGCTGATCGATGATTTTCTCTCATCGATGTTTCTAACTATCTATCCCTCTCTCTTCCTCTCTGCAAAAAACAAAACAACAACAAGGGACAGAGGGAGGCAAAGGAGGACTCGGTTGAGCCCGTGGCCGGGGGAGGCTGCCTGAGAGAGGCAATACAAACAGGGGTGGAGGGAGTTACCAGCTGGGCGTGCTGCCTCTGAACAGCCCCAGGGCCGTGGGAGAAGGTGTAGACAACCGAGCACCGGGCCTTGGTAAAGGGCTTGGCTGAGGTGGAGGTCTCTGCTAGCTCCCCCTCATCCTCAGGTTGGTACTGCTCATCGGCTCCACCTCCCTCAGCTCTGACCGTCACCACCGGCCCAAGCCTGCTGCCGCGCCACATCCACCTCCCTACGTGTGCACGTGCCCTCGCCTCAGGGACACGAATGAATGAGGCTCAGCTGTAGGCAGGCAGGAGTGGTCAACAAGGCCACACAGTCACCTCCCTTAACACCAACATGGGTTACACAACCACCAAGTAGGTCACGGAACTCCCCCAGGCCTCCGTTTCCCCATTTGCGAAGCTGGATTGAAATACAGACTGATTTGGGACAGAGCTATGGGGCAGCCAGAGGCAGATCTTTATTCCTTCCCCAGAGCCTGTCTCCAAGCTTCACCCTGTCCTGGCCCGTTCTGCCCAAGCCTGAGCCAGAGGGGGTGGGAAGGAGGGAGCAGAGCCCAGGAGATGGGACTGGGCAGCTGTCCACTTGGGCTCCTGTGCTGAGGGAGGTGGAGCCCTGAGGGCCTAGTGACTGGCAGCCATTCATTCAATTCCTATTTATTTAATAAACACGCTGAGCGCTGGGGCCACAGCAGTGAACAAGACAAAATCCCTGCCCTCCTGGAGCTCACAGGCCAGCAACAGACACTGACTACTCAGATCAACAACGCGCACAGAATACTGTACACGGCTGTAAGCGCCATAAAGACAAACAGCAAGGAGAAGGTACAGAAAGGGGGGTGGTGGGAGGCTGCTCTCGGGTACGTCTGAGCAGATATCTGAAGCACTTTCTCTCTGGGTATAAACTCTGTTCCAGGAGCCCTCCAGTCCCTTAGAGAAATGAAGTCCCGCTGACCACCCAGGGCACCAGGAAGCGACACCCCCCATAAGTGTGGCCATCTACTCTGCCTCCTAGCCCCCAACTTGGCCAGAGGCTGGGGAACACCAGTCTGAGAGAACTGGGCTGGCTATTACCCACTCAGTGACACCCGGCTGGGGGAGAAGGGGAGAGACCCCGAAACAGGAAGTCCCTTCCAGTATCAGACATGTGAGTCTGAGTGTGGACAGATAGGCTGGTTCTAGAGACGCCTCCTGAGTCAGAAGCCAGAGGAAGCTGTGCAATCATGAGACATCAGCTTTCTCCCCTGCAGCTTTCTCAGAGCGAGGGCCTCTGGGTCCGAGGAGATCTGACCAACTTCTCTGGCCCTGGCCCCACCCCCCAGCCCATTACCTCTGGGAGGAAGGAGGGGGCACCTCCAGGGGTGTGTGACTTTACCGTCACTCCAGTGGCGATAAATGTCATCATTTACCATCGGAAGCTACTTTTAACCTCTAATCAGCCCAAGGGAACAGCTTACAATTTTGTTGGGGCACAAAGGGAAAGAAATAGAGGGAACCACCTCGGTCCCAATTGACTGGGGTCCAGCCTACTGCCAAAGCAAGTGTCCCGCTTCCTCTCTGTTTCTCAGGTCAGACTCTTTGGTCTCCCAGAAAATGCCCCTTGCTGCTAAACCTGACACTGTATCATCAGCCCTCCAGTCCTTCAGCCCGTCACGTCTGTCAGCCAGGGGCCTGCCCATCCCCCCAAGTTGCTGCTGCGACCTGAACACTTGTGGCGTTCTGGAACAGTCTCCATGGCGGCCGAGTGCCTCCTTTCCATTCCCTCCCTCCCCCCCTGCCAGACTGACACTGAAACTTCCCCGAGGCTGGTGTGGTTCTGGGGCTAACCTCAGGGGTCAACTATGCTCACCCCTAGAAGCTTCCTGCCATGCCCGAGGCCAAGGCGCTGAACCGAGTGTAGACCCAGAGGCCCCCCTGAGGCCCTGGCACAGACATGGGTCCAACACTAGCCCAGAGAGAAGCAACCACAGCTTTCTGGGGCAGAGTCCAGGAGCCGGGCTGTGAGAGCCAAGGGTGTCAGCAATGTAGGGTAAGGGAGCTCAGTGGAGAGCTCAAGTGTGAGGGCTCAGAAGCCTAGAGCAGTAGGAAGCAGCGTCTGAAGATTCAGAGAAAGGGGTGCAGGGACCTTCAGCAACAGCTAGGAAAGGAGTCTTGGGTGGAGGTGCAGAGGCCGAGGGGCTGGGCTGAGGGTAGTGACAGAAAACTTGAAATTACTTCTGGACTACGAGATGGGCCCTTTCAAGCCTGTAGGGTTTGGGGGTTTCTTACTGTGTGGCCAGAGCTCGGGGGATCAGATGAACCAGTGGGTCCTCCCTTCCTAGGCGAGGGAACCAGCAAATCTGAGAAGTTGCAAGCTCAAGGAAAGGACAGGAGGGAGTGAGGGCATGCAGGACCAGAGAGTGGAGGATTCTGGCCCCAAGGGAGCAGGGTCCTTTCCGCCCGGGTCTGAGGTGCAGCCCTGCGCTCGCTTGCTCCCCTCCCGGGACCCAAGGAGATGACTCGGTGAAGTCTGGGCCTGAGTGGGTCGGAGGCTGCTTTCTCCGTGCCGGGGCTGCTGGGCGCAGAGTCGGGCGCAGTTCACTTTTCCCCGAGGGCTGCTGCCCGGGAATCGGATGGGAAGTCCACCCGGTCGGTGGGGTCTTCCTTCATCTCAGGGTCGGAGGCACCGGTTCGGGGTACCGCCCCTCCCGGGACCGGGGCGGGGCGTGAGGAGGGGGCGCCCCGTACCCCGCCCCCGCCGGGAAGGGACCCGCCTCGGGCCCCCGGTTCCGGTTCCGGCCCGGCCCGCGCCCCTCCCGGACACTCACTGATTCGCGCCTCCAGAGTCTCCGGCTCCATCTCGGCCTCCATCCGCCACGGGCCCCCAGCCTCGGCACCGCCCCCCGCCCCCCTCGGCTCTCGCGGGACCTCCTCGGTACCACCCTCCGCCGATTAAAGGGGCAACGTCTGCCCCGACGCGCAGGAGCGGCGCACAAGAGCGTTCGGGAGCATAGAGATCCGCGCGAGCTCCGCTAGAGCGTCACCTGCCCCTAGCCCCGCCCCCAAGGGGCGTTACGTCACGGCGGACCCGCCGCCGGCCTTCCTGTTCGCGCGGCGCTCAGGCGGGAGAGAAAGCGGAGAAACTGGGGACTGAGGGCGGCACCGTGGAAACCCCACGGGACGCTCTAACTCGTCCTGCGTCACGGAGATGCCTGTGACCGCGTCCAAAAGAACGTCCTGCAGCCATGCTTCTGAGGGGCTCCGAGGTCACTTCCGGGACTCTGAAGTCACACCGGGAGACCTGAGCGCGTACTTCCGCTTATTGCCAAAGTGGGCGTGTCCCTTAAAGGGGCCACGACGTTCGTGGGCTGCCTGAGTACTGGGAAAGTCAGGCGAAAGTAGTTTGTCGATTGCTTGCAGTGGTCCAGGCATTGTTCTAAGCGTTTTGTTTTTGTTTTTGCTTTTGCACATGAATGCATTCACTCCTCCCAACAAACTCATGAGCTAGATAGATAGTTTGCCTGCAATCACACAAGTGGCGGGGCCTGACCTCAGCACTATTTCCTGCATAAATTCTGCCACCATTTGTTGCACTCTGCATTTCCTTTGCTCTGTGACAGACGTTGGAAAGACAAGGCCAGGTATTTATTACACAGTGTGATGAGGAAGCCCACGAAGTATAGGTAACTCTATCCCAACTGGGGGTGGGGGAGGAGGGGAGTCTTGTCTGGGGAGAGTTCACAGGAAAGATGATATTTAACTTCAAGACAGGTGTTTCTCCAGGTAAACCTGCTGCAAAAACATATCCCAGGCGGACCAAACCAAACGTTTCCGGGCACACAGGGAGAAAGTATGGATAGTTCAGGAATTGAAACTATTTCAATAGGGCTCCAAAGGATGTTGGCCTGGAATTAGGCCGGGCAAGATCACGCAGGTCCTGCGCTTAGCTTTTTTGTGTGTGTGTGTGTGGTAATTTATGTGGAGGTGTCACAGGTGGTGACAAAATCAGGCTTTTGTTTCAGAGATGTCCTTGCGGCCACAGTGAGCGGAACACACTGGTGGCAGCTGGTCTGAAATCAGGGAGGCAGAATAATAGGCTGACTTCCCAGCCTCGGTGCCTTTTCTCCCTCCGCTGAGGACCCTCCTCACCTGCTTTCCCACCCGAGGCCCGGGATGTCTGGTGATGTCATGCCCGGGGCGCCCAGTGCCTGGCTCTCCTGGATCTGGTTGCAGTTGGTCACTCCCCCGTGGCCCAGCGGGGAAGTGGCTGGGCCGGGATGCCCTCTCCAGCCACCCTGTGCTCCGGAGGGTCAGAGCGCCTCGGAGACTAGGGAATCTGGCCAGTCCATTTCTGCTCAGCTGCGGCTTTGAGAGCGACCTCGATTCACCTTGCAGAATGGCAGACCTCAGCGGGAGATGGGGAGGGGGTGGATTGGGAGGAGGGGGACGGGACGGGGGTTGTTCTGGGTCGGTTTTTCCCTAAACTCAACCATTCAGCTGACTAGAATGGTTTTCTCAATTCTCCTCAGGCCATTGAAGTTACACAGGAAAATGATAGGTAAGTTTATTGCATTTCTCAAAAGTTGTAACATCATATGAACTTAGAGCACTTTTCGTTTCTTTTAAGTATATTTTCATTGATTTCAGAGAGGAAGGAAGAGGGAGAGAGAGAAACATCAATGATGATCCGAAACTAGTTTTGCTCAGTGGATAGAGTGTCGGTCTGCGGACTGAAAGGTCCCAGGTTCGATTCTGGTCAGGGGCATGTACCTTGGTTGCAGGCACATTCCCGGTGGGAGGTGTGCAGGAAGCAGCTGATGGATGTTTCTCTCTCATCAATGTTTCTAACTATCTATCCCTCTCCCTTTTTCTCTGTAAAAAATCAATAAAATATATATTTTTTAAAAAGAAACATCAATGATGAGAGAGAATCACTGATTGGCTGTCTCCTGCACGCCCCCTACTGGGAAACCCCAGCATGTGCCCTGAGCAGGAGTCCAACCGTGGGTGACCTTCTAGTCATATAGGTCGATGCTCAACCACTGTGCTCACCAGCCAGGTATCTTTTTCCCCTTTTATTACTAACGTGAATTATGAATTATTACAGAAATAAAACAGCCACATTTGCAGCATTGGTTTGGGGCATAGACACTGGCAGGGGTCATTTTTTGAAGACAGCAGAGATTCGTTTCACCTGGGCTCACATCCTGCCTTCACTGCTGTCTGAATCCAATGGCCCAGGGCAAGCCACTCAGCCGCCCTGTTTCTCCAGCTTCTTATCTGAAACCTGGTTGTGAAAATTCACTGGGAGGGTGTCTGCAGCACACGATCCCTCCTCACTTTCTCTGCTGACTTTTCCCTGCTAGCACGTATCTCCGCCTTTCATCTTCGTGTTTTTTGTCTCTCTCCCAACAGAATGAAAGCTGGATGAGGGTAAGGCATTTCCTCTGTTTGGTTCACTGATATATCTTCTTTTTGCTTCTTCTTTGTTATTTATTGATTAGAGAGTGAGAGAGAGAGATCAATTTGTTGTTCCACTTACGCATTCATCGGTTGATTTTTTAAAAAACTCCCTTTTTTATATTTTATTGATTTTTTACAGGGAGGAAGGGAGAGGGAGAGTTAGAAACACAGATGAGAGAGAAACATTGATCAGCTGCCTCCTGCACACCCCCTACCGGGGATGTGCCTGCAACCAATGTACCTGCCCTTGACCAGAATCGAAACCGGGACCCTTCAATCCCCAGGCCGATGCTCTATCCACTGAGCCACACCAGTTAGGGCCATCGGTTGAATCTTGAATGTGCCCTGACCGAGGATCGAACCTCAACCTTAGCAGAACGCACCGCATCTAACCAACTGAAGCACCTGGCCAGGCCCGCAGAGGACAGCGAGATCAGTCACCGTTGGGGCAGAGGGAGGGGTGAGAGAGAGGAGGCGCCCTTGAGGAGGGAACTAAAGAAGAAGAGAAATTTGCTCCCGAAGATGAGGGGACAGTGTGTGGGGACCCAGGAAGTATGACATGCTGGAGGGAAAGGTGTGTGTGGCAGGAGAGAGCAGAACCCTGTGACTTTGGGCAAGTCACTGCACTTGAGTCTTAGTTGGCGGAGGATTAGGGATAACGTAGAACACCTACTCTACAGGTGGGAAAAGATCTCTGTAGCTTTTACTAGTATACAGTAAGCACTCAATACAGGCTAAACAAAGAAAGCTCCAAATGGTGATGACTATTGTTAAATCCGGAGAGGCCCTCGATTCTATTCTCCAGGTTTGGGGCTTCGGTTCCGACTCCTTTCTCTTCCTTTTCCCCCAAAGCTTATACCTGAATGGCCCCCGTCCTCGTTTCTCCCCTGGGAACTCTGCGCACTGGCGCTTTGTCTTCCTGTCTTCCCGAGGGAAAAGGACGCCAAGTACAGCAGGAAAGACTTGGATCTGCTCCAGGAAAGGACATCCTGGGGAGGAAGGGGACAGGGCGTGTTTCCCTCAGTTATGAGAATTCCAGAGCCGGAAGGAGTCTTGGCGATCACTTATCTGGTCCAGAGCTTTTCAACGCACAGGCATCCAACGGAGGAAAGAGCTTTACATCTGGACCAGGGAAACGCAAGTTTCCTGAGGCCTGCATTCCCCAGGCAAAATCCCACATTTATTTAGAGTGGGAAAAGAAATTCCTGTAGATTACAAACTTTAAAAAGCTGACAAATGCCACAACCATAAAATCAGAACAATAAGACATTTTTACTTACCTACTGGACAGGCCACTGGAATGCATTTTTCCCCTACAATGTGGGCTGCATACTCTTCCTATAGCAGTGATTACAGTCTCTTTTCTCTAAGGAGGAACAAAAAGTCAGACTTCTAGCCTGTTTAATCGAAAAGATGTTTTCTACGCCCCAGGGGTCCTCAAACTTTTTAAAGTGGGGGCCAGATCACAGTCCCTCAGAGAGCTGGAGGGCCGGACTATATGAACTACTAATTCCTACTGTAACACCTCGGCTGCGCTCACTGCCCAAAAAACCTGGCGGGCCGGATCAGACTCCTCTGTGGGCCGCATGTGGCCCGCGGGCCGTAGTTTGAAGACGCCTGGCTCAGTGGATAGAGTGTGGGTCTGTAAACTGAAGGGTCCCAGGTTCAATTCCAGTCAAGGGCACAGGCCCAGGTTGCAGGCTCCATCCCCAGTGGAGGGTGTGCAGGAGGCAGCAGATAATGATTCTCTCTCATCACTGATGTTTCTATCTTCCTCTCCCTCTCCCTTCCTCTCTGAAATCAGGAAAAACAAATAACATGTACACATATATGTGATATTTTATTTATTTAAAAAATATCCATTTTATTAATTTTTTTTTTACGGAGAGGAAGGGAGAGGGATAGAGACCTAGAAACATCAATGAGAGAGAATCATTGATCAGCTGCTTCCTGCACACCTCCTACTGGGGATGTGACTGCAACCAAGGCACATGCCCTTGACTGGATCCAAACCTGAGACTCTTCAGCCCACAGGCTGACGCTCTATCCACTGAGCAAAACCAGCTAGAGTGTATGTAATATATATATATATATATATTTAAATGTTTTCAACTTTAGAAAGGTTTTTCTCAGCTTCATAATCTGTTACTGATAATGTCATGTAAACCTTACATTTTTTAAAAATATATATTTTATTAATCTTTTACAGAGAGAAAGGGAGAGGGATAGACAGCTAGAAACATCGATGAGAGAGAATCATCGATCAGCTGCCTCCTGCACACCCCCTATTGGGCATGTGCCCGGAACCAAGGTACATGCTCTTGACGGGAATCGAACCCGGGACCTTTCAGTCCGCAGACCGACGCTCTACCACTGAGCCAAACCGGTTTCGGCTAAACCTTACATTTTTAATGTCAAATTGGGGAAAGCCACATTTTCCGCGCGGTTTCCTCAGGAGCTGCGGATTCCGTCAAGACAGAACGTGTTGGTGACACACAACCCCGTGTGGTGACCTAGAAAACATCCGACGTCACACACAGGTATCCTTTCTCTTTGCGGTTCTGCTACCGGCCCCGGTCCCACACACAGGCAACCGCTCAGTTGTTCTGCACATGATCCCCAACGAAAAGAACCTACTGGGTGGTGCATGGATAACGACATCTGCTGTGTTACTGATCGTCTTCCCAGTGGCGTGGAGTTCTGTGTAATGAGGCGCCAGCGGGAGCTGAGTTCTCCACCTGTGGTTTTCCGAGTCCGAGACCAGCTTCCGGCTCCATGAGATACACACCTTATTTCTCATCCACTGGCTCCATTCTTCCCATGTCGGGAGCCTAGGACGTATGTTGTGCTGACACAGTGACATGACCTGTGTCCCTTCACCTTTATGTCAGGACACCAGGCGAATCAGCAGAGGGGGTGTGAGTGATTAGACTCTCAGGTTGAAAACCGCTAGTGGGGTCATCTAAGACCATTGGAAAACACAGGTATTTACATTACCATTCATTTACAGTAGCAAAATTACAGTTATGAAGTAGCAACGAAAATAATTTTATGGTTGGGGGTCACCACAACATGAGGAACGGTATTAAAGGATTGCAGCTTGAAAAATCTTGAGAACCACTGGATTAGAGTATTTCTGGAAACCATTCTTTATTATTTTTTTAAAATATATATTTTTATTGCTTTCAGAGAGGAAAGGAGAGGGAGAGAGAGAGAGAAACATCAATGATGAGAGAGTTATTGATCAGCTGCCTCCTGTACGCTCTCTACTGGGGATCAAGTCTGCCACCAGGGCTGTGCCCTGATGGGGAATCAAACCATGACCTTCTGGTTCATGCTCAACCACTGAGCCACACCAGCTGGAAACTATTCTTTTTTTTTCTTTTTAAATATATTTTATTGATTTTTTTACAGAGAGAAAGGGAGAGAGAGAGAGAGAGCTAGAAACGTTGATGAGAGAGAAACATCGGCCAGCTGCCTCTTGCACACCCACTACTGGGGATGTGCCCTCAACCAATGTACATGCCCTTGACCAGAATCGAACCTGGGACCCTTCAGTCCTCAGACCCACGCTCTACCGTTGAGCCAAACCAGTTTTGGCTGGAAACTATTCTTTAGATTAGGAACCACCTAACTATCCCCAGAAGTTAACTACACTCCAAATTCAAACTCAATGTGTGTCCAACTCCACTTCCCATTTTGGGACCCAGGCTTCAGAGAGACAGCAGTGCTTTGCAGATAGGGAACAATGTGGGGAGCCAGCACAGCCATGGCACACTCAGCCCCAGGGCACCTTATGTGCCGCGCCAGCTCAGCCAGGTTTGGTGAGCCTGAGGGGGCGGTGAAGGATCGAGAACAGACAGACAAGAGAAGAAAGCTGGGTCTGGGTGGAATGCTGCTCTCTCTGATGGAGAGCTAGTGACAGCACCCACAAGCTGTGTCTTTATTTATTTAATTTTAAAAAATAATATTGAAGGAAGATTATTATTTTAAAAAATATATTCTATTGATTTTTTACAAAGAGGAAGGGAGAGGGATAGAGAGCTAGAAACATCAATGAGAGAGAAACATCGACCAGCTGCCTCTTGCACATCCCCACTGGGGATGTGCCCACAACCAAGGGACATGCCCTTGACCGGAATCAAACCCGGGACCCTTCAGTCTGCAGGCCATCGCTCTATCCACTGAGCCAAACCGGTTTTGGCTGTGTCTTTATTTTATAGCAGCTGCCACGAGGCAAAGTGAGGGCGTGGTCAAGATGTTTACAGCATTCTCTTGAGTTTTGATCCAACTCAATAACATGCAG
Organism: Pipistrellus kuhlii; assembly: GCF_014108245.1. NCBI lineage: Eukaryota > Metazoa > Chordata > Mammalia > Chiroptera > Vespertilionidae > Pipistrellus > Pipistrellus kuhlii. The sequence goes on from NW_023425529.1 coordinate 2,697,267, forward strand.
CTGAGCGCTATCACGCCCACATCACTCAGGCACGTGGGGCCACGTGTTCGAACCACAGGTTCCAGCTTACAACGACAGCTGTTGGCTGTCATTGTGCGGGGAGGGCTCTGCCCTCCAGGCTGGGACTTGCACGTGGCCATGAGATGACTGTGCCCTCTCATCAGTCCAAGGCTTGAACCTGTCCGAACACTGCAGCCGCTCCCCACAGAACAGCCTCCAAGATAGAAGGTTCCGAGAAGAAAACAGGACGGCGTGGCTCATGGAATGGTTGGAAAGAAGCGTGAGGAGGGGCTTGCCTCTGGGCCACATGGCAGCTGGGGAGACCAGCTGCTCCTGCAAAAGCCTTCTGACTTCTGTGAGGTGTCTCTTTAGTCACGTGCATCTTCATTTTTCACTCTTTTGAGGCAGATGCCATTTTTCTTCCTGATTTAGACTGTTCTCTTAGTGGCCAGCAGGAGGCAGCAAAGGCTTTCTCCTGGAGAGAGGTTACCCCTTCCACAGCCTCCTGGAAACACGGAGCCAGTGGCGGCACCTGTGGCTGGCGCTGACTCCAGCAGGGGCTTACGGAAAACAAGTGAAATAAGCTGGCGTTGGGAACTCCAGGGAAGCTCTCTAACTTTTAAAAGAGCTCTAATGAGCCGAAACCGGTTTGGCTCAGTGGATAGAGCGTCGGCCTGCGGACTGGGGGGTCCCGGGTTCGATTCCAGTCAAGGGCATGTACATTGATTGCAGGCACATCCCCAGTAGGGGGTGTGCAGGAGGCAGCTGATCGATGTTTCTCTCATCATTGATGTTTCTAGCTCTCTATCACTCTTCCTTCCTCTCTGTAAAAAATCAATAAAATATATTTTAAAAAAGAGGCAAGAGAGATCAAGGAAAAATATTTAAAAAATAAAATAAAAATAAAAGAGCTTTAATGAAATATAATCCACGCTACAGAGGACTCACCCATTGAAGGCGTACAATTCAATGTTTCTTGGTTGGTGTGTGAGAGGGGCCTGGGTCACCCTGTGAGTGAGTGACGTCTGCCGTGTCCGGTCCTCAGCAGACCCGCTCAGGGCCTGTGCCCTCGTGCCGATGGCTTCTCTTCTGGACTCCGTCATCTCCTCTCTGGTCTCCCTCGGGTCCTGCTGCCTTCTGTTTCCCCGCGTAAGTACCCTCCCCGAAGGACCTGCAGCCTCAGTTCTGTCATTTCTGTCTCCATGATGTTTCAGGCTGAAGTTGCTCTGGGACCACCTGTCCATCTTCCTGACAGCCCAGGGTGTCAGTAGTGCTTTCCTCTAACACTATACCCGGAGTGGCCAGATGATGATGATCTCTGAACACATAATAATCTGGCCATTCCGTGTATATCCTATATACAATAATAGAAGGCTAATATGCAAATTGTTTGCTTGACCAGCAGGCAGGCCGGCCGGCCAATCGCCCATGTCTCCTCCCCCTGGCCAGGCTGGCCAGATCCCCTACCCATGCACAAATTCATGCACCGGGCCTCTAATATATATATATGAGAGGTGAGCTGCTGGTGCTGGAATGAGCTTAGTGAATCCAAGGGACAGAGGGGTCAGCTTGGCTAGGGGGCAGGGGGGGCCAGAGGCTGCAAGGTGCACAGGACAGACCAGGTGGGCCTTGTCAGACAAATGGGGGGGGGGTGGATTTTATTCTGAGGAGAGAAGAAGCTACAGGAGGGTTTAGGGCAGGAGAACAGGTGTTGCCATTTCCATTTTACAAAGACCTCAGCAGGCGGTGGAAGGATTGTGGGGGCAGGAGTGGAGGAAGGGGTCAGCTAAGGGGCTGTGGCCCATCCCCCCCCCTCCCTCCTCCTCCTCCTTCTCCTCCTCCTCCCCCCCTCCTCCTCCTCCCCCTCCTCCCCCTCCTCCCCCTCCTCCCCCCTCCCCCTCCTCCTCCTCCTCCCCCTCCTCTCCCCCTCCCCCCCCTCCTCCTCCTCCTCCTTCTCTTTCCTTCCTCCCTCAAGGCCCCCCTCCAGTCCTGGGTAGGGCGAGGATGACCCCAGAGCTCCAGGGGACCTGGCCATCCTGGAGAAACGCCAGCTGGCAGTGCAGCCAGTAGCCAGCAGCCAGGGTTCAGAGTGGGGCCACTGAACTTGGAGATCAGGTTCAACAAGGAAGCTGCGTGAAGGGCTGCGTGGAAGTGCCCGGGACAGACGGCCATCTGGGCGGAGCGGAGAGGCAGGGCTGGGCATCCGCTCTGGCGGCCTGAACACTCAACCAGGCTCACACAGAATGTTTATGACAGCGAACATTTATTCCGCATCGAACATGGGTCGGCGGTGTGCTCAGAGCCGCACACACATTCTCCACTAGGATTCAATCTATCCCGTCTGGTGTGACAGTCCCCGTTCAGTTCCCAGTTTACAGGCGGCAAACAGAAGCCCAGAGAGGTTGGGTGAATTGCCCTAGAGCCGTGGTCGGCAAACTCATTAGTCAACAGAGCCAAATATCAACAGTACAACGATTGAGATTTCTTTCGAGAGCCGAAAACTGACTTCTGCGCATGGGCCACAAAGGTTCAATCGCACTGTACGTGCCTATTTTGTGGAAGAGTCACACTCAAGCGGCCAAAGAGCCCCTTTCTTTCCTTCTTTTTAAAAAATATGTTTTTATTGATTTCAGAGAGGAAGGGAGAGGGAGAGAGAGATAGAAACATCAATGATGAGAAAGAGAATCACTGATTGGCTGCCCCCTGCACACCCCCTACTGGGGATTGAGCTCACAATCAGGGCCTGTGCCCTGACCGGAAATCGAACCCTGACCTCCTGGTTCATAGGTTGACTCTCAACCCCTGAGCCACCCGGCCAGGCAAAACCCAGTACCTTCCATGCCCCGCTGTTCCCTGTCATCTCTGGAAGAGGATGTTGGGGAGGGGTGAGCAGGGGTGAGCCGGGGTGAGCCGGGAGGGGTGAGCCGGGAGGGGAGCGGATGTGACTGATGTGTTGATCTGTTTGTTCTTCCGAAGGAAAAGGCCAGGAGAGGAGACAGGCCGGGATCTGAGAGGCCTTAGGACCCAAGTCCCCCAGAAGCAGGAGGCCAGTGGCAACATATTCCAGAAACCACAGCCTGAGGGGTCTGTTAGGCAGCAGGGGGGCACCATACCTGGGACCCAGGACCCTGTAGGGCCACTGAAGTGTTTTTTTTAAAATATATTTTTTTTGATTTTTTTATTTTTTTTACAGAGAGAAAGGGAGAGAGAGAGAGAGAGAGCTAGAAACGTCTATGAGAAACACTGACCAGCTGCCTCTTGCACTCCCCCTACCGGGGATGTGCCTGCAACCAATGTACATGCCCCTGACCGGAATCAAACCTGGGACCTTTCAGTCTGCAGACCGACGCTCTACCACTGAGCCAAACCGGTTTCAGCTGAAGTGTTTTAAGGTCTCATAAAACTGGAAAGAGAAAATGGACTGAACTTGGAGGTTGAAGAAAATGTCTCTTTTTTTAAAAAATATTTATTTTTATTTTTATTTTTTTAATATATTTTTAATTGATTTTCTACAGAGAGGAAGGGAGGGGGATAGAAAGCCAGAAACATTGATGAGAGAGAATCATTGACCAGCTGCCTCCTGCACACCCCCTACCGGGGATGTGCCCGCAACCAAGGTACCGGAATCGAACCTGGGACCTTTCAGTCCACAGACTGATGCTCTATCCAATGAGCCAAACCGGTTTCGGCAAGAAAATGTCTTAATTATGTAACCATTATACATTCATTCGAGGCAGGTGTAAATATAATTACATATATGTGTATGCATGTATGTGCATGTAGACTATATCAATAGTTTTTAATGTAGGGGGGCCCCCCAAATGCAGAAGTTCCTCAGGCACAGGAGAGTCACACTGGGATGTGTGAGAAGAACATGCCACAGCCTGAGGGCTCCATGCAGTGCCAGGTGGGGGGACTGCTTCCCTCCAGCCAACACGGGGGGGTGGGGGGGAGAGACATGGGACTCCTAATAGTGACAACAAATAGTGTCTGCTAACCAGTGACAGATGCCAGCTTTACCTCCCTTTCCTCTCGCAACACTTCCTGCTCTCAGTTTAGGCGGGAGGAGAGCGGACTCAGAGGCGTTAACGCACGGGACCTGAGATCATGTAGCGGGGGAGTGGAGGAGCCACGAGTCCAGTCCTCTTTCCTCCACGCGAGGACTCCTCCTGCCCTGGGAGCCGGGCCCTTCCGGAAGCCTCCACTGGGGGGCAGTGGGTTGTTTTCTAGTTGTTTCCTGTGCCCACCCTTGTCTCCCCTGCTGGGCAGGGTCTCTTTAAGGCATGCCTGCCTGTATTTTATGCTTTTCTACTATGGCAGCCCTCAAACTCATGCATTTGAATAAAGTCCTATGTGTTTGTGTTACCTGAGGGACACCCTGAGTGGCCAGCTACTAGGGCATGCCTTTCCTGGCACCCAGAGGAGTTCACACCAGCAGCTTTGTGATGGCTGCTCCTCACCACTGCCTCTTAGCGCAGCCTGGTGGCTCATGCACAATCTCTGAGGGCCCAGCACCAAGTCCTGCTTCTGTAGCTGCTTTGTTAGCTTCACACTGTACCTGAGCAAGGAACACGACCACGGAGGGCAAAAAATGTGACTAAACATTGTGTTATTGATTGATTTTTTTTTTAAAGAGGGGAAAGTAAAGAAAGAGAAACACTGATTTGTTGTTCCACTTACCTACACATTCATTGGTTGCCGCTTGTGTGTGATTGGATCAAGATCGAACCCACAACCTTGGAGTATCAGGACTATGCTCCAACCAACTCAACTACCTGGCTAGGGCCCCCCCAAATGTGACGTTTGATGGCTGCATAATAGTTCATTTGTATTTTCATAGCATCTTTAGCTTAGCCAATCCTGTATTATTGATGTTTCATTTTCTAACTCTTAGACTATTAATATGATTAGTTTTTGCTAGTTAGTTTTGATTTAGTATTAAGCACTTACTATGTTCTGAAAACAACTTTCTGATCATCTGACTTGATTCAAGGGTAACATTTGGAATACTGATTAGAACATCCCCAAACCCATCAGAAGTGGCCAAGGTGGTAGTCAGAGGAAAATGTATAGCCTTAAATGCATTTATTAGAAAGAAGAGAAGATGAAAAATGAATGAATATGCCGAAGCCAGTTTGGCTCAGCGGTAGAGCATCGGTCTGCGGACTGAAGGGTCCCAGGTTCGATTCCGGTCAGGGGCATGTACCTTGGCTGCGGGCATATCCCCAGTAGGGGGTGTGCAAGAGGCAGCTGATCGATGACTCTCTCTCATCGATGTTTCTTGCTCTCTGTCTCTTTCCCTTCCTCTCTGTACAAAATCAATAAAATATATTAAAAAAAAACACAAACAGTTGCCTGACAAAGTGTATTCGTTATTTGCTGCTGTGTAACAAACGGACCAGAATATAGGAACTTAACATAAGAAACATGTTTCTCACCGTTTCTGTGGGTTAGAATCCAGGTGGGACTTAGCTGGGGGTCTTCTGGGTCAAGGTCTCCATAAGGCTGCAATCATGATGTTGGCTACACCAGCCATCCCAAGGCTTCAGCGTGGGAGATCATTGCCAAGTTCACTCACATGACTGTTGGCAGGCCTCAGGTCTTCATTGGCAATTGGCCGGAGACATCAATTTTCTTGGCACACGGACCTCTCCACAGCACTAGTCATGACATGGCTTGCTTCCTCCAGAGGAGAGAGAGAGAGAGAGAGAGAGAGAGAGAGAGAGAGAGAGAGAGAGAGAGAGAGAGAGAAAGAGAGTCTTTTTATCACCTAATTTCAGGAGGTCATCCCATCACTTTTGCCATAGTCTAGTATTCTGTTAGTTAGAATAGAGTCATTGAGTTCAAGGCCAGCCAGTCATACAAGGGTGTGATCATCAGGATGTCATCTCAGAGGCTGCCACTGCTTAAAAGGTGTAGGTCCTTTCACTGAGGGAGGGCAGTGTTACATGCCTTGATAGCCATCTGAGCAATGGGTTGGTAGACAAGGCCAGTTCTGCTACTTACTAGTTGTATACGTCCTGGGAACCTTCGTTCCCCATCTGAAAAATGGTTCAGAGGTAGGCATTTTTAAGAGAATAAGGTTGGAGATGTGAGGGTAAATGATTTTCTTTCTTTAAAAAATATATATATTTTTATTGATTTCTGAGAGGAAGGGAGCAGAAGAGAAAGATACAAACATCAATGACGAGAGGGAATCATGGATTGGCTGCCTCCATCTCGGGCATGTGCCCTGACCAGGAATTAAACTGTGACCTCCTGGTTCATAGGTCGACGCTCAACCACTGAGCCACGCTGGCCAGGACTAGATGATTTCCTTCCTTCCTTCCTTCCTTCCTTCCTTCCTTCCTTCCTTCCTTCCTTCCTTCCTTCCTCCCTCCCTCCCTCCCTCCCCCCCTCCCTCCCCTCCCCTCCCCTCCCCTCCCCTCCCCTCCCCTTCTCTCTCTCTCTCTCTCTCTCTCCCTCCCTCCCTCCCTCCCTCCCTCCCTCCCTAAATGCCATTCGTTGATGTAAAACTTGCACACAGAAAAGTACACAATTCAGAAACGTGTCCTTTGTCTTTAAACACTTTTTTCTGAAACAAGTGACCTTTTACTTTTTTTTTTTTTACTTTGTGCACCTGCCAAAAGCTCCTCCAGTGAGCTAGAATTACTCCTCTAATCAGAGAACAGCAGCTTTACAAGGTGTAGTTTCTGTTGATCCGACAGTTTCTGTGTAGAAAGCATGTGAACACTCCTTATCTTGCTTGGGCTTCCCCATGGCCCTGGGAGAAAGGCCGAGAAGGAATTAACTTCCTCGTGGAGAAAATGAGGAAGCCGCTCTTCTCTCGGGCGGGCAGGGGACGGCAGGTGGTGTCCTGTGTGCGCACCGGGCAGCCTGCCACCCTTCAGCGGCTGGCACAGCCGCCCGGCACCCCGCCCAGGGGCAGCGCCGGCTCTCACGGAAAAGGCTCTGGCTGGCCAAACCAGGGCTTTCGAAAAAGCCCACTCTGGGCACCCGCCCTAAATAAGCTGTCATGTTGCAGCCAACCTTTGTGTGCAAATAGACTTTATGCAGCAGCAGGTTTAATAGCTAGCACTTGGGATTCATGTATGTATTGAGCAGAAGGAGACGGGCTGAATAGATCTAGGCATCGCACTGCCGTGAACATAAATCCCTGAAATACAGATCTGTGGGCTTTCGTGTTTGCGGAAGGAAGTAGGGTCAGCTGGAGGGGAGTCTCGGGGGTCGATCCATGGCAAACCACCAATGCCGGGAGAGAAAGCGGGTTTCTCCCGGTGGGGTGGGGGGGGTGCCCAGCGCTGTTTTGCTGCTTAATTAATGGCTCTCACTGCCTGCGGTGAGCATGTCGATAAGTAATAGGAGGTAAAAAAACCAAGAATAGATGTGGAGAGCAGAGCATGTCAATCCCTAGCAACCTCAGCCTCAGCCCTCTCACTCCCTCCTCCACTTCTTAACACTTTGTGGTAGATACTTCTAGATGTGTGGTTTGTTGTTGTTGTTGTTGTTGTTTGTTTTTTACACCCACTGGGTATTGCTTTTATTGTATTTATTTATTTATTTTAATATATTTTATTGATTTTTTTTTTTTACAGAGAGGAAGGGAGGGGGAGAGAGAGTTAAAACATCGATGAGAAAGAAACATCCATCAGCTTGGTACATGCCCTTGACCAGAATGGAATCCGGGACCCTTCAGTCTGCAGGCTGATGCTCTATCCACTGAGCCAAACCAGCCAGAGCGAGTAATACATTTTTCTATTTCCTTTTTCTCCACATGGCTTTCTCCTCTGTGTGTGTGTTTCTGGCTTTAAATTTCCCTCCTTTTGTAAGGTCAGCAGTCCTACTGGATTTAGGGCTCACCCTAACCGATAGCACCTGGTCTTAACTTGCTTACAGCAGCAAAGACCCAATTTCCAAATTGGGGCTCCATTCACAGGGTCCAGCTGGACGGATGTTTGGGACACCTATTCGAGCCAGTACAGGTGAGGCGAGAGTGGTGTGCCTGGAGGGTGCTCCCTGCCTCTCAGGGAGGACCTTGGGGCCCAGACACTCTCCCGACGTTCTTCCTCTCCTGGTCACTCACCCTCTCCCTCTCTTTCCTCCTCTCCAAAGACCTCCTAGGCCAAGTCTGTTATAGACTAGAGGCCCAGTGCATGAAATTTGTGCACAGGGGTGTGTGTGTCCCTCAGCCCAGCCTGCACCCTCTCCAATCTGAGACATCCCTCTCACAATCCAGGACTGCATGCCCCTAACTGCTTATGGCTGCCAGCCTGATCACCCCTAACCATTCCCCTGCCAGCCTTATGAACGCCTAACTGCTCCCCTGCCAGCCTGGTCACCTCTAACTTCCCTCCCTTGCCAGCCTGATAGCCCCTAATTGCCCTCCCTTACCAGCCTGGTCACCTCCAACTGCCCTTCCCTGCAGGCCTGGTCATCCCCAACTGCCCTCCCCTGCTGGCCTGATCACCCACAACTGCCCTCCCCTGCCATCCATCTTGTGGTGGCCATCTTTGACTACATGGGGGCAGCCATCTTGTGTGTTGGAGTGATGGTCAATTTGCATATTACCTCTTTATTATATAGGATTATAGATGGGGCAACTGAGGCCCAGAAAGGGGCACAGCTGGCCTCAGGTCACTCAGCCAGTTAAGCACAAAGTGGGCACTAGACCTGGACCCCCAACCCCCACCCCAGCTTTGCCTCCCAGTCTCTCTCCGGGCCTCAGGCTTTGCTGAGTGGAGACAGGGGTGCTGGGCCTGCAATCCCACAGCATCCCTCTTGTTCAGCTGCCCCCTCAGCCTGGCTCACAGGAAGTAATCATAATGAAGGTCGCCCCTCAGTTTGCTTAGTCTGTGCCAGGCCCTATCCATGCGTGCGGCTTCACACACACACACACACACACACACACACACACACGATCTCGAATTCTCCCAACCAGCTTGAAGGAGGATGGACTGCCCAGCCCCCTGTGGGCCAGGTGCCTGTACTGAGAGCTACACCCCAGGACACCACCCTCTTTACCCCGCTGAGGGGCAGGAGGCCAGCCTTTCACCACGTTAGACCAGAGGCAGCCACCAGGGGGCGCCGAGGGGCCTCGTTTGCACCCTCTCCATTAGAAGCAGACATTGATCCGCTGGGTTGCCGCTCAGCAGGAGGCTCCTGTGTGTGTAAACAGCGTCAGCACTTCCTGGCACGGACCAGCCTCACTTGTCGGTTGGGGAGGGAACAGGCAGGTGCACAGGAAAGGAGCCAAGAGAACACTCACCCTTTTCTCCTACGTGGCCCTCAAGGTTGCAGGAAAGTGGGATCCCGCTGGTCTGAGCCCTCCCATTCAGCGAACTCCTAAGGTCTCACCCGGGCTTCTGGAGTGATTCTCCCCGAAGTCACACATCCCTGACTGCACACGTCTAAGGACAGGCAGCTCCCCGCCTTAGGCTGACAAGGGTTTAGGGTCAAACGTGATAGGTCTTCAGTAGCAAGGACCATTATCTCCCTCAGCTGGACCTCCATTTCAACCCACCATTGTCTGCAACTCGCTGGAGGGCAACTGGGGGCAGGAGCAATGGAAAAATCACTTGTGCTTCAGCCCAGGGTCAGAGGTCACGGTGAGGTCACAGGGGAAAGGGGCCCGAGGACAATGCCAGAGGGACAGCCCAGATGGTAGGGAGCCCTGGGCCCTGCCTTGGCCCAGTCCCAGGGTGCCTCCTGCCTCCCTGACACCGTCCCTCCCCCTGCAGTTCACCGTGACCTTTGAGTGACAAGTTCAAGGTGAAGTGGGCGGACAGGCACCAGCTGACCTTTCCCTACAGGCTGGGCCACAGCCCCCTGCGCTCCCTGAGCGCGCTGGGTGGGTTCAGGTTCTCCTCCTCCAACGGGAACGGCAGAGCCCTCACACCGGCTTCCGATCCCGAGCTTCTTTCCAGCCACATGGGACCAGCAGGCCCAGGCCCTGGCTCCCCGCCCAGTCCCTGCCCCTCTGTCCCCTTTCCTCCCCCAGGGCTAAGGCCAAATTAGGAATCCACCTTTGTCCAGCCGGTGTGGCTCAGTGGTGTGAGCCAGGAGGTCACTGGGTCAGGGCACATGCCCCAGTTGCAGGCTCAATCCCCAGGAGGGGGCATGCAAGAGGCAGCCGGTTGGATGTTTCTCTCTATCCCTCTCCCTTCCTCTCTCTAAAAAGAAATCAATAAAAAATTAAAGAGACGAAACCGGTTTGGCTCAGTGGATAGAGCGTCAGCCTTCGGACTGAAGGGTCCCGGGTTCGATTCCCGTCAGGGGCATGTATAATACATTGGTTGCTGGCACATCCCAAGTAGGGGGTGTGCAGGAGGCAGCTGGTCGATGTTTCTCTCTCATCGATGTTTCTAGCTCTCTATCCCTCTCCCTTCCTCTCTCTAAAAAGAAGTCAATGAAAAATGAAAAAAAGAGAATACCATATTAAACAAGAATCCACCTTGATCCGGTCTGTGGCAGAAACTGGTCAGTGTTCCCCATGCATTTTAATGATTCAGAGGAGGAAACTGAGGCACAGGGGCCCGGGACTGCCAAGTCGGCGCCGGGACACACCTCCAAACACCTCTGAGCGCCTGCTCCCGCCTCCCTGGCCCTGTTATCACCAGGGAAGGTGCCAAGCTGCCCAGTGGGATCGGAGGCGGGTACCGATCCAGGCACCTGGGCCAGGGGCTGTTCCTGGAACTGCCGATAAGGGCTCCCACCTGGGCCTCTTATCTCGGGAACATTCCTCCCAGCTGGTTACTCATTACCCGTGGCCCCTCCGAGCGTGCGCGGGGGGCCCTGCGGGGTGCAAGGCGGAGGGCAGGGAAGCAGGCGGAGCGGACCCCGTCCCCCCCTCCCCTGGTCCCCACACCGCGCCAGGACACCGCGTGTGAAAAAGCTTTTAATCAGGACCCGGAGGCCGGTCTGGGGTGCACAGGAGGGCGGGGTCACACCTGACTTCACCTCGAGGCTTCAGGGACCAGTGGGGTTTGGGGTGGGCGTGTGGGGGAGGCCTCAGGACGAGCGGGGGCAGGCGGCCCCTTTGGGAGGAGACAGAGGCCCTGTATGGTATGCTCCCTACCCCCCACCCAGCAAGCACACAAAGGCCGCTCTGTGAGGCTGGCCCTCCAGCCAGCGGGGGCGGGGCGGGGCCGGAGGCATGGCCACCGGGTCCGGAGTGGCAGTGGGGGGTGGGGGGCAGCAGGTCAGGGCCCTCGGGACACCCAGGTCCCAGAACACGCCTGGCCTTCCTCCCATGTCTGTCCAGCAGAGGCGTGGAGGGTTTGGGGGCAGCTTAGGTCCTCCGTCCGTCATGGGCAGGACCAGGCGCGGGCGGGGGCGAGCTCTGTGCCTGGGCTCCTCCTGGGCAGTGAGCGGTCTGGGGCTGGGCGGGTCCTGAGCCCTAACTCAGCCGCTCACACCTTGACCTCGTCGTCCTCCTCCTCGGCATCGGCGAACTCGAAGGTGTTTGCCTGCACCGTGCTGGGCACAGGGGCCCGACCGGCCGCCTGGGGCGCCCCCCACTCCTCATCCAGGCTCTCCCAAGAGGCCCGGCCCTGCGGCAGCACCTTCACCAGCTCCTGCCGGGCATCCATCTCCGTGTAGTGGCGGCTGCCCCGGCTGCCGCTCCAGCCGGCTCCCCAGGGCCTGCCGGGGGCCATGTCAGCAGGGGCCCGGGGACACTCTCCCACAGGGCCGGCCCTCGCCTCAGCCACTGGGCCAGACCCAGCCGTTACCCCATTGGGGAAGCGTCCACAGGCTGGGGGGCTTGAGGCAGGGGCTGGGGGGCTTGAGGCAGGGGCTGGGGGGCTTGAGGCAGGGGCTGGGGGGCTTGAGGCAGGGGCTGGGGGGCTCGCAGCAGCGGCTGGGGCTGGAGTCTCTGCTGCGGAGCCTTCTGAGAGGCTCATGACCCCCAGCAGCTCACTGAGGAGAGACGGCCCCAGGTCGAGGTCCAGGCGGAAAGACTGGAGGGAGTCAGAGCGGCGAAGCTCGGGTTCAGAGGGGAAGGAGGCACTGTCATGGTCTCGGTCATGAGGCCTTTCCGGGCGGGCCACACGGGCGATGGTGCAGAACCCGGAGTCCACACCTAGGAGGGAGATGGGGAGCGGGGTCAGAGCTGGGGTCCCTGACCAGCACCTGGGGAGGGCAGCGCCTGCCATGTGCCCTCTCCAGCAGGGCTCTCCCCCATCTGGACTCGGTTCCTCCCGTCTTTCCAGTATGGGGACCCCAGCAGTCTCTCACGGGACCCTGGCAGCTGACCGCTGACATAATCCTCACCCCCCTTTTGCAGATGAAGAAAGTGAGGCTCAGAGGGGAAGGGCTTGACGGGGGCCACAGTCTGAGGCGGTAGAACCCAGCCTGAGGCACAGATCTCCCTCAGTCTCAGTTCCCACTGTGAGCTTGGCCTGATAGGTGGCTGATGCTGAAGGTGGACCCACAGAATGTGGGCTGGTCACCGTGATGAAACCAGCAGCCAGGGTCGGACCGCTGGAAGTCACAGACTCAGAGGATGCCCTCCAGAAGCCCCGCCCCGCCCCCCCCCCCTCAGCCCTCAGCGGGGGTTCTCAGCAGAGACCCATAGGGGGGAGCACTGGAGCCATCCAGGATTGCTGGGGCAAGGCTGCAAGGCAGGGAATGGCCACTAGGTGGCAGCAGGAACCAGAACCCTGGTTCCCAGGTGAGCTGTCCAGGGGCACCAAGACAGCGCCTGCCTCTGCCTCCCTCCCCCCCAGGGCAGGGAGGGCCTCTGGCTTCTGCCCACACGAGTGGTTGTCCAGGTTTGTCTGTGTATTTTGGGGAGTGGGCTGGTTCCCACCCTCTGACCCCTCCTCACCCCCTCCACGGGGTGGGGTTTGGGCCTGGCCTCCATGGGGACACCAGACTGCTGTGGGGAAAAGAGCTCGCTGGGAGGCGTGTTGATCCGTCTGGGTCCGAGCATCGGAAAAAACGGACCGATCGCCCGCCCGCCCGCCCGCCCGCCCGGGCGCTCACCGTAACCGGAGTGGCCGTCCGCGGAGCCGGCGGGGCTGCTGCTGAAGCTGAGCTTGCTCACCACGAGGCTGTCGTAGGCGGCCTGGTTGAGCTGGGGCAGGGAGATGGCGTTCTTGATGATGGGGGAGACGGCGGGCGGAGCCGGCGAGGCCGCCGACGGCGACGGGGTGGCTAACCGCCGGGGCAGCGCCCCCACGCGGCGCACCTGCTGCAGCTTCTTGGCCAGGAAGCTGCGGGGCGAGCGGTGGCTGCCCCCCGAGCTGCCCCCGTGGTTGCTGAGGAAGGAGGTGTCGCCGAAGACGTCCCCGCCGCGGCCCACGTGCATGGTGTGCCGGAAGTCCCCCAGCGGGGGGCTGATCATGTCTGCCGTCAGCCGCCGCTTCCCGTGCGAGCTGGACACCCAGCCCACGGGGGAGAGCTTGCCCAGGCTCATGGTGGGGGCTCCTCCGGCCCCCTGCGGGCCCGGCATCAGCTCCGGCAGGTCACAGGTGCTGGTCCATGCCCAGCTGGGGCCTGGGGCGGGCGGCGGGTCCGTGGCAGTGCCCTCCTCCTGGGTGTTCTCCGTCCGCCCCTGTTCTCCTAAGGTGCTGCCCCCGAAGGCCGAGGCTGCGGGGGGCCCATGGCCGGTCTCTCCCTGAGGCCTGGCTCCTGGCCCCGTGGAGTCAGCTGCAGGTGTTCTGTCCAAGGACGGGGCGGGCACGCCTGTGGGCAGCCCCTCTCCCGCCCAGCTGGGGACCTGAGAGAAAGAGAGAAAGGGGATGGTGGGCCTGGGGACTCCGGGCCACATAAGAAACGCCAAAGAGCCCTGACCAGTTTGGCTCAGTGGCTAGAGCACATGTGTCAAACACAAGGCCCGCGGGCCAAATCCGTCCCGCCAGGCCTTGCAATGTGGCCCGCACCGCGCTGTCATCACTGCACTCTGCTGCGTTTCCATCACAATGACAGTTTATGACTGTTCAGTAAACCATTCGGCCCGCAATTTAGGCTGGATTTTAGATTTTGGCCCCTTCTCTGATTGAGTTCGACACCCCTAGGCTAGAGCATCGGCCTGAGGACTCAGGGATCCCGGGTTCGATTCCGGTCAAAGGCATATACCTTGGTTGCAGGCACATATCCAGTAGGGAGTGTGCAGGAGGCAGCTGATGGATGTATCTCTCTCATCGATGTTTCTAGCTCTCTCCCCCTCTCCCTTCCTCTTCGTAAATTAGGGGTGTCGAACTCAATCAGAGAAGGGGCCAAAATCTAAAATCCAGCCTAAATCGCGGGCCGAATGGTTTACTGAACAGTCATAAACTGTCATTGTGATGGAAACGCAGCGGAGTGCAGTGATGACAGCGCGGTGCGGGCCACATTGCAAGGCCTGGCGGGACGGATTTGGCCCGCGGGCCTTGTGTTTGACACATGTGTCGTAAATGATCAATAAAATATATTAAAAAACACACACAAAGCAACGCCAAAGGGAATACGCTGACAGCCAACAACGGGGGGGACGGAGGGGGCCCCCGACGGAGTGCTGACATGCGTCCGCAGACTGGAAACAGAAGCGCAGGCCAAACTGGACAACCGAGGCGACATCGGAGCTGGGGTTGCCTTTGACAGGTATCGACGGGGAGCACCAAGCTCACAGAGCTGCCCGCGTAGTGTGTGTGGCCACTCCACAGGGCCCGTTTACGAAGCACCTACTACGTGCCCATGCTCATCACGCATGTCACTCACACAGCAGCCCTGAGGGAGCGCTACGTTAGAGGGGAGACACGAAGCCAGCGGAGTAAAGGGACTTACCTGAGGCTACGCAGGAGGACATGGGGAAGCAGGGCCCCTCACCCCAGATCCCTGAACCCCAAGCGAGGCACCTCCCTTCTCTGTGGGTTCAATTGCCGCCGTCTGTCTGAGTGGCCAGGAGGGAGGGTGCCTGGCACAGCCTCGGTGAGGGGCTGTGTAAACACCCACACAGAGGATCCTAAGGACCCTCCGCCTTCAAGGTGCTTCCTGAGAAAGGGATCCTGTGCTCCCAAGTGGCTTTTTCCAGATGTCTCCTGCCGGCCCGGGGCTCGGAGGAGGCGGCAGGAAAGGCCTTTGTCATCGCTGGTCACAGTGATGTATGTGGGAGCCTTGTCATCAGGGAATGCGTTTAGGAAAAGCTCAGCTGGCACCAAAAGCCAGAGTTCCCTGCCCACTGCCTCCCCTCCGATCTCACCACAATCTTCCCAGAACTCCTCTGGGTCTCACCCTATCCCTGCCAGTATATCAAAGTGCCGGCTGACGGGCACCGATGGGCCTCTGGTCCAACCTCCGTCTCCCTGGCGCCCAGAGGCGGCCACGCTTGCTCAAGGTCACATGAAGAGAGCCAGTCGAGACTTGAACTCGGAGCCGCTGACTCACAGAGCCTCTGACGGGCTCCCGGGGCCCAGTCTTGTCTCCCCGGGTTGGCAGCACCCGCGGAGGGCGGGGCACCTGCCTGGCTTTTCCGGCCTTCCTCCTTCCCGGCACCCAGCTCGGTCCCTGCGCGGGCGAGCGCTAAGCCAACACCGGCGTAATCGGGAGGTCTTGGTGCCGCAGGATAACCTCGGCGCTACAAGATCACCCCCTGCTCCCTTCCGAGGAGGGGACGTGGGGGACTCGGCGGCTCCCCAGCGACCTTGGGCGAGGCACTTACCTCCAGGTGCCTGGGACCTCAGCTGACAAGAGCTGATAATCATCTCTAGCAAGAACACCTAGATCTGGGCCTCAATTTTTTTTTTTTTCTTTCCAACTTTGCTGCCACCACCTCCAAGCGTAAAAATCTCAACACTGCCCTTTGAATGTTATTTGAAATTCAAAATAGGTTAAATAACAAGATAAAAACAAAGGCGGCCCTAAAACAAAGCTTGCTTTGTGTTGGAGCTGCATTCTCTTTCCTTCCCACCATCTGATCCTCCCCCAACCCTAACCCCTCCCCTGGGGGGGGGGTGTTTCTGAATCATCCCTTCCCCTGGCACCCCTGGCACCCCTGGCACCGAGAAGCCCGCGTGGAATGTTTGCTGTGGCTGTGAGGCCGCTGCAGTTGGCCAGCCGTTACGTGATGCCATCTGATTCTCCAACAGCCCCGCGAACGGAGGGTCAGCCCGCCTCACAGGGAGAGCCCGGGTTCGAGGGCAGGGGCTTGGCCAAGGTCACGGGGCAGGGACATGGCACAGGCCAGCTTAGCCTGCTCTGCAGATGAGGGATGGATGTCTGGAAGAAGACACTGGGTTGGGGGATCATTCTGAACTGGCGTGCGGAGGGGTCACCGTGTCTGCTATGTGGCCACACCCACTTCTCTCCTCGCCCCCCAGCTTCCTGGCTTCTACTTTTCCTTTAAACATATTTGTATTGATTTCAGAGAGGAAGAAGAGGGACAAAGGGAGAGAAGCATCCGTGATGGGAGAGAATCATTGACTGATTGCCTCCTGCACGACCCTCACTGGGGATCGAGCCCACAACCCGGGCATGTGCCCGTGACTGGAATCGAACCTGGGACCCTTCAGTCCGCAGGCGGTGCTCTATCCACTGAGCCAAACCGGCCAGGGCCTTCCTGGCTCCTTGAAGCAGCTGTTCCTCTCAGCCAAAGGAGCTCCTGCCAAACCCCCGTGGCCACTGTGACTTACTTGGGAGACCAGCCTGTGCCCCAATCTTGTGAGGATCCCCCTCCCAATGCCTCGGGGCCCTCCTGCCACTGCAGTAGAGAGACCCTGCCCGCTGTGGGGCCAAGGGCAGGACACTGATACCGGGGACCTGCTTTTCCCCCGTGGAAACGAGAACAGCGTTGAGGCCGGCCCCTCCCGGGAGCGCTCTGAGAGGAGAAGGTTAGTAATCAAACCCTAGACACTGGGCCAGGGTCACTTTAGGCTCAGATCCAACTTCCTCATACTGACGTCTCTCATTCTGGGGTCTCTGCTCAATGCGGACCACAGGGCAGGGCTGGCCTCCGGGTGCCCCGCCTGGCCCGGGAGTAAGCAGGGCTCAGGATGTCTGCGGACAAGTCCTACCTGCCTTCACGAGCCTTGGAATACTACCTGCTGACGGCCACAACATCCATTTCACAGATGAAGAAACAAGATACAGAAGGAATTAGCTTGCCCCGGTCACAGAGCAGAAAAAGCGGAGTGTCTGGGACTTTCCCAGCATTCAACCAACATCAGCAGTAAGCGCCAGGGGAGGGGTGGGTGGAGACTCCGGAGGTGTGAGGGAGCGTTGGGGGAGACCCTGGCCAGCCCCCCAGCCTGGGAAGGGCATGTCTGGGAGGCAGGCGGCTCAGCTCTATACATTCAGGCAAGACTGGTCATCACGCAGCAGCCTCGGGGTTCCAGGAATCCTTCTATTTACCGACAGAGGAGAGTCAGGCCTGAGCACATGGTAGGCGGTTACTCAATGGTGGGAATGACCACAGAGACAGGGTTTGAGGCCCCAGGCCGGGACGGTGTACCAGGAGCGGCCGATAGGGGCCGCTGTGGAGACACATGTGGTGGAAGGAGGCCCGGCGCCGAGCGGAGCGTGTCTGGCTGCGGGGGAGGCAGCGGCGCGCGCGGGGGCGGCCGCACTCTGGCGCTCCCCTAAGAGCCACCCAGCCTGTGGGGTCACCCAGCCTGCGGGGCCCCCCAGGCCTCTGCCTCGCATCCTGGAGGCCCGTCGCGTGCACCAGCCCCCTCCCTGCTGGGTGACGCCACGCCAGCCGAAGGACGGCGGGACCCTATCTTGGTTAGGGCTCCTGGAAAGGGGCACACTCCGGGGGCAGGGGAGAGGTTGGCTTCTCAAAGGCCAGCCGTTTCAGGGTGGAGAGACGTGGAAACTGAGGCCAGAAAGGAGTGGCAAGCTGTCTGAAGTCTCCGCGGGGACCCGGGCCGGGAGCGAAGTGTGTGTGTGTGCATGTGTACGTGTGTGTGCATGTGTATGTGTGTGTGTGTATGTGCGTGTATATGAGTGTGTGTGTGTGTGTGTGTGTGTGTGTAGGGGAGTCGCTTCTAGCCCCCCCACCCCCCAAGTTAGAGCCCAGCCAGTCCTCCCCGGGCGAGGGGGAGGCTGAGACCCACAGACCCGGCGCCGTCCCCGCGCGCTCCGGGCCGCGGGCGCCCCAGGCCGGCCCCCGGGCCCCGGGAGCCAGCCGCCCCGTCCAGACCGCGGGCTGCAGGCTGCGCGGGCGGCGCGGCAGGGACCAGGACGGAGAGTCTCTCCAGGCGGCGGGCCCGGAGGTCCGGGAAGGACTTCAGACACACACATGCCCGGGGCAGCAGCTGGAAGGCGCAGGGTCGCTCCCGGGGGCGGGAAGGGGACCGCCGGCTCCGGGGCTGCGTGGCCGGAGGGGGACCGGACGGGATGACCTCATCCGCTGCCCGGCCTGGAATGCAGCGGCTGGGGAGGGGGCAGGGTGCTCCGTCCATTCCCCCCGTTCCCCGCTCTCCGCGCCGGCCGCGAGGAGCCGGCGTTCCCACCCGCGGCCCCCTCCCCGCTCCGTCCCTTCCCTTCCCTTCCCTTCCCTTCCCTTCCCTTCCCTTCCCGGCGGGAAGGCGCTTAGACGGCCCCCTCGGCTCGCCCCCTCCTCCTGCCGCCCCGGGTGCCGTCCCCCCAACCTCTGCCCGTCTCCTCCAGCCGGGGACGCGGCAAAACCGCCCCAAACTTGAAGGGTCCCCGTGCTCTCCATGCCCGGCGCTCCGGGCCTTCCTGTGGGCACCGCGCGCCCTCTCCGCCCCGGGGAGCCCAGGAGGGTGCAGTGTCTCGGGGCGCCGTGTCCCCCCGCCGCGTCCGCCCACCCGGGGCCCGGGGCCCGCGGGCCGCTGGCGGTTACCTTCTCTCGGCGCCCCGGACCCGGTGGCGGTGGCGGCGGCGGTGGCGGTGGCGGCGGGTCCCGGCGCGCAGCGGGGCGGGTGGCCGGGCCGGTCTGCGCCGCCCTGGCTGCGGGCTCGGCGGGCTGGCTCCCGGGCGGGGGCGGGGTGTGGGCGCGCGCCCTCCTCCCGTTCCCTCCTCCCCCCGCGGGCGGGGCCGCCCCCTCGGGGCCCCTCCCGGGCACCCAGCACGCCGCCCCAGCGGCGGCCGGAGCTGGAGGGAGGGGGAGTGGCGGGATCGCCGGGCCAGCCGTCCCGTCCCGGCGGGAGGAGCCGGGAATGCGCGGGCTGTCCGGGCTGGGCGGCTCGGGTCGTCTGTCTGCAGCCCCGAGCCCTCCCTGAGGCTCTGTGCTGGACCCAGGGGTGCTCTGCCCGGGGCGACACCCTCCTGGGCGCTCCATCCGCTTCCTGCGGGCGTTGGGGGAGCCGGGGTGCCTGACCTCGGAGGCCTTGAATGCCAGAGACCAGCTTAGGCCTTGAGTTCTACCAGCTGGGCTGGCCACGCCCTTTCTCCCATTCCTGTCGATCCTATAGAGGCCCCACAGGTGCCAGCAGGGCACGGCCTGGAGCCAGACTGGGGGGACAGGCCACGCAGGCCAGGGAGGGGTGTGGCCTGGTGGGGTGGTCTCAACAACGTGGACCCTGAAACCCAGCCGCCTGCCTTCCTCTTCTGCCCGGGCCGTGACTGACCTCTTCTGAGCCTTTGTTTCCCTGCCTGTGAAATGGGATGATAAAAGCAGGCGGCCTCAGCTGTTGTTACTAAGGGCTCTGCCCTGTCAGCACCTGGGAGGCTGGCTGAGCAGGTAAATGAGATCACCCCTCAGACGGATGGGTCAGAAAGCTGGACTGAGCACCCTCCCCGCCCCTGAGGCCAGGGGATCTGCTGTGCACAGACCCCGTGCCATCCTCAAGGAGGAGAGAGAGCTCTGACTCTGCTTCAGGGTCTGTGAGCTCCAAGGACAGGCAGGAAGTCCTGGGCGCTGGCCCACCAGGCTCTCAGGAGAGGGGCGGGCTCACTGAGGTGACCAGGGGAGATAATACTGAGTTAAGCTGCCAGGGATACCTGGGCAGAGGGAAGGGCAGTGGAAGTGCCCACACGCCTGGCAGGAGAGAGCACCAGCCAAAGGCTGCAGCTGAGGATCCCCAGGGAGGAGGCAGGCATGGCTGGAGGAAGTGGTCTGAGCACCCGAACAAGGAGCCCTGTGTCCCCACAGGTGGAGGGTGAGGAGACGGGAGTGTGCAGAGTGCTGGGCTTTTTCGTTGTCTTCCTGAATCCTCCTGCTGGCCGCCAGGGGAGGGGGTTACTGGCACAACTGGAAAATGGGGAAACCGAGGCACAGAGCACTCCAGCGCTTGCTCAAGTAGCACAGGGGTACAACCGAGGCTCCAGTCTGTGAGCTCTTTCCCTAGGGCCAGGCTCTGTCTCAGGGAGGATCGGGGATAGTCTCAGAGGAGCCAAGAGCAGGGCGAGGGAGGAGGGGGGCAGTGCCCGAGAGGCAGGGACTCCTATAAATGCCTCATCAAGAGTCTGTGGGCACAGTCCAGGGCTGGGAGAGAAACCGGGCCAGGTCTGAGGGGTTAACGCTGGGCCCCAGCGTGCAGCCTCCCTCACCGAGGCAGGGATGGGACCAGCGGGCAGCGTGATCAGGTGTGTGGTTTTTTTTAAAAATGTATTTTTATTGGTTCTTTATAGAGAGGAAGAGAGAGGGATAGAGAGCTAGAAACATCAATGAAAGAGAAACATTGACCAGCCGCCTCCTGCACCCCCCCACTGGGGATATGCCTGCAACCAATGTACATGCCCTTGACCGGAATCGAACCCGGGACCTCCTAGTCCGCAGACCGAAGCTCTATCCACTGAGTCAAACCGGTTTTGGCTGTTTTGTTTTTTTTAAATCATCACCCGAAGATACTTTCCCATTGTTTTTTAGAGTGGAAGAGAGAAGGAAGGACAGAGAGAAATATCCATGTGGAGAGAGAAACACTTCGATTGGTTGCCTCCTGCACTCACCCTGACCAGGTCCCAGGCTGGGGAGGAGCCTGCCACTGAGGCACGTGCCTCGGTTGCACGTACCCTTGACCACAATTGAACCCGGGACCTTTCGGTCTGCGGGCCGACGCTCTACCCACTGAGCAACATTGGCCAGGGCAGGGGTGCGTTTGAAAGCCATCGCGTGAGCACGGAATGGACTGGGAGGATGGGGACAGTAGTAATGTCGGCATAAGTTAGCATCAGTGCATACCTGGCCCTACAGCCGCTCTGTGCATCACCACACGTAATCCTCACAAAAGCCCTGTCGGGGCTGTGCTGCCTGCCGCCAGGTCCCTTTCACAGAGGCATCGAGTGACTTGCCCCGAGCCGCTCGCTGCAGCAGGATGTCCGCACTTCCTGGCTTGCTCAGTACAGTTCCAGATGATGCCGACGGCCCCAGCGAAATATTAATAGCACTTCCTTTCACTCTCCAAGGTGATCTGGGCAGACAATAGCGTACATGTCACTCTCGTCAGAGGGGCCTCGGAGCGGCCGGCGAAGGAAGTGTCTGCTGGGAGGGCAGAGGCTCAGCGCCCAAATCCAGGCCACTCATGGGCTTCCCGGCCATTTTGTGACCGTGGGCAAGGTGCTGAGCCTCTCTGAGCCTCAGTTTCTTGTCTATAAAGTGGGTATAATTCCAGGGCAGATATTGGCTGCATGGGGGTATTGACTACTTCGTGGGAGCCCCAGAGAGACAGCTAAGAAAGCGGTCTTAACGAAAATGGTTACAACCTGCCACACACTCACTCCGTCCTCTGGTCCGGGGGTGGGCAGGGGACCGTCCTCCTATGTGTCAGACGCGTGTCTCTGTTAGCTCACTGCGAGGCAAACTGAGTCAGGAATTCTGTGCCCCACTTTACGGATGGGTAAACTGAGGCTGAGAGGACCTCTCATCCCTCGTTCCCGGATAGGAGTACCCCTCCATGGAGGCTGCATTCCTGTTCCTGACTCCACTCTTGATTTAAGGATACAACTCAGTTTTTCCCTCTGGAAAATGGGATAACAGGAGGGTCTGGGCATTGCTGTGAAGCAGGGGTCCTCAAACTTTTTAAAGTGGGGGCCAGATCACAGTCCCTCAGAGAGCTGGAGGGCCAGACTATATGAACTACTAATTCCTTCTGTAACACCTTGGCTGCGCTCACTGCCCAAAAAACCTGGCGGGCCGGATCAGACTCCTCTGAGGGCCGCATATGGCCCGCGGGCCGTAGTTTGAAGACGCCTGAAGGATCTAGGGATGGGTCCTGTGGTCCCCTCCTTCCCCCGAGCTGTGCACAGGGACGCAGGGGTTAACCCTGGCAAAGCTGCAATCACCGAGCAGAATGCAGAACGAATGCCTGCCAGCTGGGACGGGGAGCTGAGAGGTGGGCCTGGCTGCCTGGAGCCCGGATCCCCCATCTCCTGTCCAGGAGGAATGAGACGCCTCAGGCCACAGTCACAGAGCTCAGCCGCCCCCTCCCCCTCCCCGAGGCTGGCTGGGCCGAGGCATGGGGCTCATGGGAAGGAGGCAGTTTCTGGGCCGAAGTCCCCTGTGGAGCTGAGATGAAGGGGGCAGGGCACAGCTAGAGAGAGGAACTTCTCCCTGGGGGACCCAGGAATGCCAGTGGCTGTCCGCCAGGCTCCAGGGAGGTTTGCAGCGGGAGCCTTGAGCTGAGCGAGTTGTCTTGGCCACATCCACCAGCCCCGGGAGGGTACCAGCCCCCAGCCCTGCCCTAGTGAGCAGGTACCCTTCCCACCCCAAAATCTGGCTGGGCTTCTGGTCGGTTTATCATCTGCCCATTGACCTCTCTGCCCAGTCCTCTACCGCATATGTGTCCACCCACCCCCAGATGCAACTGCTCGTTCGTCATCTACCTTGCCAACATACCTGTGTGTTCATCTACTCACCCCTCTCCCCATCCCTTTAGCTACCTCCTTATCCATCCATCTATTGACCTACGACCCACCCATCCAACCACGTACTCACCGCTCCGGTGACCCGCTGTTTACACCCCTGTCCATCCATCCATCCGCTCCCACCCATCCATCCACCTACACACCCATGGACCCTCCCACCCCATCCATTTTCCTCCCTGCATAGCCACCCGCGCCCACTCTATCCGTTTGGCATTGCCGAGCTACTTCCCACACCGGCCCTCCTCACCCCCTTCCGGCCCCCCCAGGGTTCACCCACTCATTCCCCGGTCCACCCCGCGATGCTCTCCGCGGACTCACCCCTGGCCTCTGCTGACCCGTGCTCCGTGCCCTCCCTGTTCTCGTCTTCCTCAGCGGCTCACCCTTGGGCAAAGCCTCCTTGAAGGCTGCTCTGAAACGTCACCTCCTCCTGGAGGCCCCCCTCCAGAGGGAGCCTCTCCCCGGCACCCGGTCCGGGCACGTCCGGGGAATGGATGGTCACGGCCAGCGTAGGAAGGGGGTCCTTGTCCCCTAGACTGACCGCAACCACCGCGAGGGCAGGTGCGTCCTCCTGGGACCCCTCCATGGACACTCCGGGGGCTGGATTCCCCGCAGAGGCTCAGCCGTGCGGGGCACGGCTGCGGGAGGGGGCGGCGCAGGGTTACAGGCCATGGGCTAGGGGGCTACCCCTCACGCTCCCACCTCTATGACCCAACAAGCATTTGCAGTCAGACGACGCCAAGTTCAAACCCTGGCTTTGCCTCTCATGAGCAGAGGGACCCTGGACAAGCCGCTTCCTCGCCTGGGCCTCGTCTGCCTCGTCTGTGATGAGCCATGAAGTTCACTGCCTGACCTGGGGTAGCTATTATTATTATTATTATTATTATTATTATTACTATTGTTATCGTTTCCTCACCCCAGGAGGTGAGTTCACTTAACACCCATAAGTAAGGGCTGAGGGCCAGGGCTGGGCTGGTACCTGGTGAGGAGGCAGCGGTAAGAATGCAGTCACCGCCTTTAAGACAGAGGCCGGGATATTGGTGGTGACGAAGGGCCAAAAGAAGTGGTAGAAGGGGCCAGGGAGGCACGGGACACGGAGGAGGCCCAGGGAGGCTTCCTGGAGGAGGTGGCACTTGAGTTGGGCCTTGTGTCTTGAGGAGCGATTGCCCACAGGCAGAGCAGGCACATACTGGGGCTGGGGGCTCGCTCTCCAGTGTGGGGTGTGCGGAAGGCAGCCGACCAACGATTCTCTCTCGTCATTGATGTTTCTCTCTCTCCCTCTCCCTTCCTCTCTGAAACCAATAAAAATATATATATATTTTTTAAAAGATCTGGGAAGTGTCCTCTGTGGAGGAGGGGAGAGAGGCCTTGAACATGGTGCTCTGGGAGGTGGGGTGTGGGGGCGCCCTCTGTGACGTGGGCTAGGCTGGGTCCCTGTTCTGCCCCCAGTGATGGCTGCCCTTAGCGGCCACAGACCCTGGGGGCCTCGGGGTCCTGGTTGGGGCTCCCTCACGAGCAGAGGCCAGGCAGCACCCTGACTTTGAGAACTGGACCCCAGAGGGAGCCTTCCCCTCCTAGTTCCTGCCTCCTGCCCGGGAGCCCTGACAGCCAGTGCTGGGTGGGCAGTGTCTGGGCCTCAGAGGGCTCCGGGGAACATGGAGGCCCGGGTAGCACAGCGAGTCTGCAGTGCAGCTGGGAGCCCTCAGCTGCTGCCACCCCCACGGTGGCCTTCAGTGTGGGTGGACATCTGTTGGGTGCCTACTGTGTGCCAGCTCCCAGCCTAACAGGACAAGACAGACTCACAGCGGAGCACAGGCTTGACAGGGCTTCCGGGAAGGCTGCCTGGAGGGGGCTCTGCAAACCAGAGGCCGTGAGAGCCAGGCCGGTGCCACCCGTGTGTGTGTCTGGCCTTAGGGTGTGTGCCCCGGGGAGCTGGCCAGAGGGGTGACCGAGACGCTGGGAGTCTGGGCCCTGCCCCGGGCTGGCTGGGGGCCTGGCGGCCAGGTGAGGGCAGATTACAGTCCCTGGCTGTCTGTCCGGCTGTTTGTTTCTCGAGGTGCTGCCTGGGTGTGAATGGGTTCTTGGGAGGCTGCGGGGTCAAGATGGGCGTTAATCCCGAGGGTATTTTGGAGGGCGTGGCCACAGGCCCACAGGGACAGCCTGGCTCCCTGCGGCGGGCAGCTGTCAGGGCCTGGTGCCCGGATCGCCTCTGGAATTCCGGGCTCTGGGAAAAGGGCCGGCCGCCTGGAAGTTTTCTCAGCGAGCCTTCCAGGCGGCCTGGGCTCCGGTTCCCTCACTGCTCCGCAGGGAAAGGGGGTGCGGGAGGGCCCCCCAACCCCGCCGGGCTCTTTCTCCTGACAACAGGACAAGAAGTTGGGTGGATGGATGGAGGGGAGAGGGGGTCTGAGGTCTGAGGCTGCAGGGGTGGGGAGGGATGGCAGAAGGGGCAGGGCCAGGGGACCCTGTGGCCACAGGGGTGATAGGGCCGGGTGCTCCGGAGCCGGGCCTGGCGTCCAGGAGCCTGGATGGGAGGGCACTGGGGAGGGTCCTCCAGATCTTTGTTCTCAACGTGAGGAGAGAGGGGTGGGAGAGGAGGGGCGAGGGGGGGACAGGAAAAGTGTGTGAGGAGCAGAAACAATGGCCTATTCTCTGCTGTCCAGCCTGGCTCCAGAGATAGGCCTGTGGCTGGAGGCCAGCCCTGCCTTGCCCTGACCATCTTCAGTGCGACCTCCTCCCGCAGCCCGGCCCTCGGGCCTTCACGTGCTCGTCTCTGGGTGGGGTGGGGGCTCCTTCCTCTCCCCCAGGACCGTGGGCACGCTCACTCCCGGACACGCGGGGCCTCTGTTTGTCTTCTTCTCACAGAAGCCAGACCACTTTGGTGGAAGGTTTCCTCAAATGCCATCTCCTTCGTGTGGTGAACACAGAAATAGCCTCCCGGCAGCTGCTGCCTGCTGCTCACAGGGCTGGGCCCATTCCCGCCCGCCTGCCCGAGTCCCGGGCCCGTTCTCGGAGTCCTGGGCCCATTCCCACCGCCTGCCCCAGTCCCGGGCCCGTTCCCGGAGCTCCAGCCTGAGTCCTGGGTGCACCCCACTAAGCCTAGCTCCCCGTTCCTCCCCTTTCCTGGGCTGATGAGAAGAGAAAGGTTACAGAAGTGAGGGGAGCTGATGCTTACGTAGCACCCAGCGCTTCCTGAGTGCCAGGTGAGGGCTTGGGCTCAGGGCGCCTTCTGTACCAGCGTTGGTCTATGACCGCACCGTTGTGCAGAGGAGCAAACCGAGGCCTGAGCGGGGACGTTGCTTCCTCAGCCTCTCACAGCCAGAGCGGTCCTCAGGGCTGCGGCCCAGGCCTGCGGTGCCCACCGTGGCCAGCGGGCAAAGGCTCGGAGATCAGGAAGGGAAGGGGCCAGCTTAGGCTGTGGGCAGGACCTCACGTGCGCACTCCCATCCTCCTGCGGCCAGAATTGCTCAGAAGCATCCCTGCCTGGTGGGTGTTGCCTCTACTTACACCTCTTTAGTTTATTTATTTTCTTACACCTCTTTCTAAAATTTTATATTTTTATTGATTTCAGAGAGGGAGAAGGAGAGAGATAGAAGCATCGATGATGAGAGAGAATCATCGATCGGCTGCCTCCTGCACGCCCCACACTGGGGATCGAGCCTGCAACCGAGGCATGTGCCCTTGACCGGAATCGAACCCAGGACCCTTCAGTCCGCAGCCCGACGCTCTATCCACTGAGCCACACGGGCTAGGGCTTCTTACACCTCTTTAGTGATGGGAGCTCACCCCAAGAGGACAGCCCGGCCAGCCAAGAATCTCTCTCTGAAACGGAGCAGAAATCAACTCACAAGCTCTGCTCACTGCTCCACCTCCCACCTGCTGGGGCTGCCCCCGGCCGTCCCCCTTTCCAAATGTCTGTCCGGGGTCAGAAGACCAGGTCCCCGCTAGCCCCTGCTGAGGATCTTAAGCGAGTGTGGAAGCCTCCCCGCACCTCACCTGTAAGGCGGGGAAGATCCTGCCTGCGATCAAAGACAGCCTGGGAGGGAGCACCGCCACCCAAGCTGGGGCGTCAGATGTTCAGACGTCTCGTACTTTTCCAAGTTACTTTTCTACGTTGTTTCATGAGCTGTCACGTCACAGCAAGCCCCTCCTCGGCCCCTGCCTCTGGACTCGGGAACCTGGGCCCCGCTTGCTGACGGGGACGCCATGGCTTGTGCCATTTCAAAGATTCTGGGAAACTTTTTTGGGGATCGAGGTGGGGGACACCACAGGGTGGAGGGGTTAGCCTGGGAACCAGGCGACGCGAAGCCCTGGCTCAGCGTTCCCATTAACGAGCGTGGTGACCTCAGGAAGACACGGCCACGCCTCGTGTCCACCCGCCTCCCTGCCTCAGTTTCCCTGACCATCAAATGGGTACAATGACAATCAGCCCGGCCCACCCTACCCCATAGCTTTTGGGAGGATCAAAGGGGAAAAACGAGTTGGGCAGGAGTGAGCACCCTTTGTAGTTCAAGGACCCACGCACGCACATGGGCTGGTCAGCCACCTGGCCTCCTCCAGGTCGGCAAACTCATTCGTCCACAGAGCCAAACATCAACAGGACAACGACTGAAATTTCTTTGGAGAGCCACTTGTTTTTATTTATTTTTATTTTTATTTATTTATTTTTAAAAATATATTTTATTGATTTTTGTACAGAGAGGGAAGGAGAGAGATAGAGAGCCAGAAACATCAGTGAGAGAGAGTCATCGATCAGCTGCCTCTTGCACACCCCCTACTGGGGATATGCCCGCAACCAAGGTACATGCCCTTGACTGGAATCTAACCTGGGGACCCTTCAGTCCCCAAGCCGACGCTCTATCCATTGAGCCAAACCAGTTTCGGCATAGAGAGCCACATGTTTTAAACATAAACTTCTAACGCCACTTCTTCAACACAGACTCGCCCAGGCCACGGTATTTCGTGGAAGAGCCACACTCACGGGGCCAAAGAGCCGCATGTGGCTCGCGAGCCTCAGTTTGCCAACCCCTGGTGTAAGGGAAGGGGGAGGGATGCCGGGGCAGCTCTCAGCGGTGACATTCCCCCTCCCCCCCAGGCTTGACAGTGACAACAACACAAAGCGCATGACGGGGCTGGGGGGAGACTCACCAGGAGCTTACATGCATGTACGCACAGCCCACGGACACAGACACTGATGTGGGGAGGACTTGGGAGGAGCTGGTATAGGGAAGAGGGGGTCAATGGGAGGAAAAAAGAACAACAACCAAAACACCCCAAAGGGGACCTTTGTAATACTTCCAACAATAAAGATCATTAAAAACAACAAAAAAGAGTCCCACCTTCCAGGTGCACAAAGTCCTGAGCGTTTACACAATCCTTCCACACCTATTAGCTCAGGCCACCTACCACCGCCTGCCCCAGGGCCTTTGCACGGCCCTTCCTTCTGCCTGCACACTTTCCCCCACACGAGGGAAAGACTACTTCCTCCTCATCGCAAGCGTCCCCTGCTTAGGAGCCTACCTGACCTGCTGCCTCATGACCTTCTCCTTCCCCGCCCTTCGCCCCCTGCACTCTCTTCTATGCTGCCCGCCTGCCCGGATTTTGTTTGTAGGCAGAACCATCTCCCCCAGGGCTGTTAGCCCCAGGAGGGGCCATGACGGCCTTGCTCCTCGCCGTGTCTGGAGATGAACCCTCACCTTCCATGTTATTACCGTCCCCTCCTATAGGGAGGAGCCTGAGGCTCAGAGAGGGTGAGTGAATTGCCCAAGGCCACGAAGCCAGGAAGGAATGGAGCCAGGCGGGGGCCCATTCTGTCATCACCACAAGGGTGAGCCAGTGCTCCTCACACACCCGAGGCGCGTGCCCCTCCAGGATCTGTCTGGCTCCCTGTACAGAAGAATAAGATCCTGGGTTCAACACCCCCAAGTCTGGCTTCGACCCTAGCGGGCCTCCGGGCGCCGCCTCGGGCCGGTGTGGGGATCCCAGAGCCTCCTTCCCGCTCAGGCAGGCGGGCCCAGGAGCGCTCTCAGAATGGCTTCGGCAGCTGCCGGGTGGCCGGATGCCCCACCCCCCTCGCCTCTGGGCCCTGAGCCCAGGCCCAAGGCGGATCTGCGGCTGGCACTGCTCCTTGGGTTTGGGGTGGGAACACCGCAGGGATTTTAAAAATAAAGGGCCTGAGACAGTGGCCTGGCTCGGCCAGCTCTGGGGCCGGGTGGGGGCCAGCCGGGGACAATGGGATGCTGAGGTTTGGAGGCTGTCTACCCGCAGGGAGCAGCCAGGCCAGGGGAGCCCCATTCTCCCCCGCCAGCTAACAGGGTGGCTCTCCCGAGAACACTCCCTCCCTGCCTAGATAGACAAAGGTCTGGAGTATTTCCCGAGCACCTACTATGTGCTAGGCCTCAGGACCGACTGCAGAGCAGGACCCTGACCTCTAGCCTCTCTTTTCCCCCGACTGTGCTGCTGTCCCCGTGGTGGGCCCCTCTCCTTACCCAGCCTCGGGGCAGATGCGTTATGAAGTGCCTACTATGCGTCAGACAAGCCTGGCCTCTACGCGCTTGCGCTTTTCTTCTCTGCACTCCCTCTGGCCTCTCCCATCGCGGGCTGTTCCTGTCTCCCTCTCTCTCCTCTGGCCCAGCTAACAGGAAGCAGCCGGAGAGGTCAAGGGCCGCTGGGCCTCCAGAGCCCGCCATCTGCACACACACGGGCCTGTCTGCAGGGTGGGGGGGACTTCCTGTTTATGAGAATCACAAGGACCCCCGGGGCGGTGCCTCGGACAGGCCTCCTGGCAGCCCTTGCAGTCTAGACCTCAGTCCCTCCCAGAGGGCCCCCCTCCCCCCATATCCCTGCTGGCCCCAAGCAGCCAGCTCAGCCCCGGCTGCTGCCCTCCCCCTGCAGGGGGAGGGCGAGAGGGGAGGAGGACTGAGGAGTCTTCGGAATGTGGGAGTCGAATGTCCAGAATGTCCGCAGGAAGCATCCAGGCTCCAGAGCCCAGCCCCCCCTTGTCTGGGCGCCCTGCCCTGCCCGGGTGGGGGAGGGGCTGAGGCTTCGGGAGCGGGAAGGAGGAGGCCAGACCCCCCTCCTGCCCGGCTGGGCCCACAGGCTTCTCCGCTGGAGCGGGCGCTGGCAGCCTGGCCTCTCTGCGGTGGGGAGAGGCGGTAGGTCGGCAGCTCGCTCTGGCAGCCTTGGTTCCCCGTTTCTCCTCCTCCGCCTCCCTGCCTCGCTCTGACCAAGATGCTAACTCAAACCTTAACGAATCCCTCCTGTTCAAAGCCCCAGATCCTAGCAGGGGCAGGGGCAGGGGCAGGCGGAGGGGTGGGGCTGGCCAAAGGTGCAAGCAAACAGCCCTGTCCTCCTCCCCCTCCAGGCAGCGCTGGCCATTCCTGTGGTTGCCTAACAGGTATTGACCGAGGGCCTCAGGGTCAAGGCCAGCTGGAAGAGGCCAGGAAGAGAGAGACCTGCCTCTCTTCCCCTACCTAACCCAGAAGGAGGTGAGCAACATCTGTCTTCTGTCTCCCTCCATATCACCGGCTCCCAGAGCACCTGGGGACAGACCCTTAGGATGCCACCTCATCCGTGCTTGAGGCAGTCACCCCCTAGAGGGCAGTGCTGGTGAGGCATCGGCTAACACAGAGGAGGCAGTCAGGGAGGGCTTCCTGGAGGAGGGCACCCTCTCACCATGGAAGCCTAAAGTCGGGAAGAGATGTGTCTGCCCCAGGACACAGCCTGGTTTAAAAGCACTGCGTTTCCAGAGAGGGGGGCTGGAGAAAGGTGCAGGTGAGGGTGTGAGAGAGCTTGGTAGGAGAGCAGGGATGGGGTGGGGTTAAGGGTGGGGGGATGAGATCATTTGTCCTCAAAGCCTGGGCTCTGGAGCACCCCCTTTTGTCCTGGGCCAGGAGGCCGAGGGGAAGAGGGTAGAGCCGTGGTCGGCAAACCGCGGCTCGCGAGCCACATGTGGCTCTTTAGCCCCTTGAGTGTGGCTCTTCCACAAAAATACCACGGCCGGGGCGAGTCTGTTTTGAAGAAGTGGCGTTAGAAGAAGTTTAAGTTTAAAACATGTGGCTCTCCAAAGAAATGTCAATCGTTGTCCTGTTGATGTTTGGCTCCGTGGGCTAATGAGTTTGCCGACCCCTGGGGCAGAGGAAGCAGTGACAGTGCGTCTGTGGGGACACGGTGAGGGCCAGGGCCTGGGACTGGGATTGTCTTTCCAGCTCCGGAGAGGTCTACTCCGGGACTGAGCATCCACGCACGTCCCCAGGGCACTGGGCTGCTTGCACAGGCCACAACGTGGGCAAGTCTCTAACTTCCGGGCCGGCCTCTACCTGCAAAATGGGCTGCAGACAGGGCCTGCCTCAGAGGGTGCTGGGGGATGGAAGGAATTGAGCAAAGCACCTGGCGCTCACGCGTGCTTGTTCCGGTGAACAAGCATCGCCGCTGAGAGGGAGAAAGAGAAAGTTGGTTTTCCTCCAAGGACATGCAGGCAGGTGGGTGGAAGGTGTGTTACGAGAAGAGTCTTCCAAAAAAAAAAAAAAAAAAAAGGCTTGATCCTCAGCCCCGGGGATTCCTAGACCTGCCTGATCCAAGGGACCCTCTGGGCTCATGTTAAAAATATCGGCTTCCCGCCCCCACACGCTGTCCTGGCAGGTGTGGGTGGGACAGGCCTGGGGACTTACAAGGAAAGCCCAGCCTTTAGAGGCAGGTGTGGGGAACATTCCTCTCTGATGACAAGGAGGATTCACTCCA
Source organism: Pipistrellus kuhlii (assembly GCF_014108245.1). Taxonomy (NCBI): domain Eukaryota; kingdom Metazoa; phylum Chordata; class Mammalia; order Chiroptera; family Vespertilionidae; genus Pipistrellus; species Pipistrellus kuhlii. The sequence continues at coordinate 2,728,746 of NW_023425529.1, forward strand.
AAGGCTTCCTTCTCGGGAACCCATTCCTTCAAAACACCCTTTAAAACGTGCCCTGCCCAGCCAGTGTGGCTCAGTGGCTGAGCATCGTCCTATGAACAAGGAAGTCACGGTTCAATTCCAGGTCAGGGCACATGCCCAGGATTCGGGCTCAATCCCAGTGAGGGCGGAACGGAGGGGGGGGGGGGGGGCGGAGAGTGCAGGAGGCAGCTTATCAATGATTCTTTCATATCATGGATGTTTCTAGTTCTCTCTCCCTTTCTCTTTGAAATCAATAAAAATATGTAAAATCAATAAATAAAAGGCTGCTCTTTATTGAGCACTCACTGCCTACTCTAAGCCCTTTCTATGTTAACTCCTAGGCTCCTTACAGTCTTATGCTGTGCAGGTGCTTAGAGTTGCTCCCATCTTACTGGTGGGGAAACTGAGGCCCATGGAAGTTAAGAAACTCGCCCAAGGCTGCAAGAGCGCTGTGATTATTGACTCATTGGAAATCCATCTGGCATTTGAACCTGGGCTTGGACCCTTGACCATTGGGCTGTAATTTCCCCTCCTGCCACGAGCCCCTCCAGGTGGCTTGGGGCAGGAGCTGGGAATCCACACTCACCACCCCTTTTCCTCTAAGGCTGTGGCCCTTGAATAAAAAAATGACTGGTCAAGCCCAGCCAGTGTGGCTCAGCGGCTGAGCATCGACCTATGAACCAGGAGGTCACAGTTCGATTCCCGGTCAGAGCACAAGCCTGGGTTGCAGGTTCAATCCCCAGTGTGCGGCGTTCAGGAGGCAGCCAATCAATGATTCTCTCTCATTATTGATGTTTCTATCTCTCTTCCTCTCCCTTCCTCTCTGAAATCTATCTATCTATCTATCTATCTATCTATCTATTTATATATATATCTATATATATGTATATCTATCTATATATATATATCTATATATATATCTATACACACCATATTTTTCGGACCATAAGACGCACTTTTTTCCCCCAGAAGTGGGGGGAAAAAGTCCCTGCTTCTTATGGTCCAAATATAGCCTACACATATACAATACTTAAAAAAAAAAAAGTTTTTTTACTTGCCCGGCTGTGTGTGGTCTCTGTATGCTTGCCCGGCTCTAAAATGGTTCTAAATGCTGCTGTTTACTTTACAGGGTTGATTACATGTGTTTATGACTGTGATGTTGGGTTTTAATGCACATAAAATATTTTAGGACACTATTTGTTTCAGAATCTTTTTTTTCTTCATTTCCCTTCTCTAAAAACTGGTGCGTCTTATGGTCCTGAGCGTCTTATGGTCCGAAAAATACGAGATATATATATGTATACACACACACTAATAAAAGGGTAATATGCTAATTATACTGGACATCTTCCAGACATCCATCTGGATGTCCTTCTGTACAAAGCCATGGTGCCAGGGGCCGAGGTAGAGGCGGTTAGGGGCGATCAGGCAGGCAGGGGAGCAGTTAGGGACATCAGGCTGACAGGCAGAGTGATTAGGGGCGATCAGGCAGGCAGGCAGGTGAGTGGTTAGGAGCCAGTGGTCCCAGATTGCAAGAGCGATGTCCAAGGGGTCCCTGGATTGGAGAGAGTGCAGGGTGGGCTGAGGCAATGATTTTGTGCGCTGGGCCTCTAATATATATATTTAAAAGGACTGGTCCTGCTGTAACACACCCTATTTCTCCCCTCCTCCCCAGGGGAGGCAGAAAGTGGGATTTGACTTCCTGTGGGTGGCCTCAGGTACTTCCTGCTCCCTGAGCTGGTTTCCCTGCATCTAAAACGGGGTGCAGCACCTTTCTGGGTGTCATCAATGAGTTGCCCAGACCAGGGTTTGGGAACTGTTAGGCTGTGGGTCTCTGGGACCCGGGCAGGGAGCGGGGGACAGTTTAGGAGTTGCACTGAGGTCAGGCCCTTTCCTGGTGTTGGGGAGACTCAGGAGGCTGGGAGGTCTCATGGGGATGGCAGCACTGGGGGTGGCAGAGGCAGGGGAGCCGGCTTCTCCCTTCCCGCCTGACACCCTAACACGCCCTGGCTGGGCCGCTAGTGATTCACCAGCGTTAAGCTCCAGTTTCATCTGTAATCAGGAAGTGGGCCACTAGAGAGCCCGGGGCGTTTTCTGGGGAGCCCGGTGCCATCCCAGAAACCTGGGGGGAGGGGCTAGGAGGAGGAAGAGGAAGAGAGGAGGCGAAAGTCCTGGCTTCAGAAAATGTGCATAATTTATTCTTTTCTTTGCCGGGGATGAGAAATCCTGGGGACCGAGAGCCCTGGAAACCAGTCCCTCATGCACCCCCGTTTACCGAACCCCTTACTCTGTGCCCGTTTCCGTGGGCCCAGGGAAGCAAAGCGAAGTTTTCCAGGAGCTTCCTGGTGGGGAGACCATCCTGTAATCGTGTTTACAAAACTCAGAATCCGCGGGGAGAGGGATCAATGTGGGACTGGACAGGGGGATGGGGGGAAGGGAGGGCAGCCTGGATTGGGGGGGCGGTTTCACAGTCCCGAGGCCACACCAGGAGGAAGGGGTTCCGATGCTCCCGCCACTTCTGGACGGTTCTGCTCCCCTCTGGCCCAAGTTTTCCCACCTGTGAACTGGGTACAGTGACGGTGCCTCTCTCCTGGGCTTCCTGAGAGAATGAAAAGGGTTCCCATGTGGGAAGCACTTAGCACAGCACCTGCTGGGTGCTCAGCCTGAGATGCAAAGGCCCAGAGCTGCAGCACATGGTGGGGTGGGGGAAGGGGGTGGGACATCCCAGGTACTGTCCTTCCCTTGGGACATCCTCAGGGCAGCCGGGAGCTTTGCAAGGCTTGGAGCAGAGCAGAGCACAGCAGTGATGTGGGAGTCAGAGCGCCAGGGATGCAGAGCGGCGATGGACATGGAGGGAAGGGGCAAGACTGGGGCAAGGAGACAGGGAGGAGGGCGTGGCACAGGGTCCTGGTGAGAGATGGGGGGCCTGAACTGGGGCCCCCGGAGACAAGGCCTAGTGGGCGGCTGCCCTGCTGAGCCGACAGCGATGGAGCAGACATGGTGCTGAGGGGGAACCCCAGGGTGCTGGCACCCACTGGTTCAAGATAAGCCAATATACTTAGAAGAAGATGCTCAAGGAAGGCCTTGAGGAGTGTTCTGGCAGAGGAGTGGGCACAGCAGCCCAGACAAAGGGCCACCAAAAGCACACGTTTAGGGGCGTGAACGCCTGTGTTTGGAAAGCAGCCGTGCGGTGGCGTCTGCAGTTGGGAGGAAAGAGTGGGGTCGGGAGTGGGGGGCTTGTTGGGGTTGGGGGTGGGGGCAGCAAGCTAAGCAGCAGGGAGAGTCTATAAACACCTGTATTCACTTCCCGTGGCTGTGGAAACAAATGGCCACCAACTGCGTGGTTTGAAACAACAGGAATGGCTAAAACCAGTGCGGCTCAGTAGAGAGAGCGTCGGCCTGCGGACTGGAAGGTCCCGGGTTCGATTCCGGGCAGAGGCATGTGCCTTGGTTGCGGGAACATCCCCAGTGGGGGGTATGCAGGAAGCAGCTGATCGGTGTTTCTGGCTCTCTATTCCTCTCCCTTCCTCTCCGTAAAAAAATTAATAAAATATGTTTAAAAATAATAAATAAATAAAACAACAGGAATATGTCCTCAGGGCTCTGCAGGCCAGCGTGAGGCATGAGGCTGTGTCTTGGGGCCACATCCCCCCCGGGAGGCTCCCCCCCTCGCCTCCTCCGGCTTCTGGTGGCTCCAGGTGCTCCTTGGCTGTGGCCACATCACTTGGATCTCTGCCTCTGTTTCCCCCTGGCCTTACCGGTGTCGGTGATAAAAAGACATTTGTCATTGGGTTTAGGGTAAGGTGACCAGACATCCTGATTTTTAACAATTTGTCCCGCGTCCCGCGGGGTTTTAAAAAAAAGTCCCAATTTTTTGAAAAACTGAGACTTTTTTTTTTTTTAAACCCCGCGGGATGCGGGACAAATTGTTAAAAATCGGACTGTCCCGCCAAAAGCGGGACGTCTGGTCGCCTTAGTTTAGGGCCTGCCAGGGATAACCCAGGAATGGCTTATCTCGAGAGTCTTGCCTTGGTTACACGTGCAAAGACTCTTTCCCCAGAGAAGGTCCCAGGTCGCCCTCTCTTCTGGGCCACCCTTCAACACGGCACAAGCTGTGAAATTCTGACCCCAAACTCCAATCCCAGAGGGAGAGCGCCTGCCCTCTCCCCTCCTTCTGGGCCTCCCGGAGCAGGACCCCAGTTCCCTCTGCTCCCACCCATGTGTGTCCTTGGTGCAGAAGGAGCTCCCTCTCCCCCCTCCCCAGCTTCCCTCCAGTAACCAGAGCCCCCAGCGCCCCGGCCTCGCCGGACGCGCGGGGAACGAGCGCCACCGTGCGTCCGTCTCGGAGCAGTGCGGGCGGAGGTTCCAGCCGGGTCGCAGCCCCGCTGTAGGCAGGTGCGGCCACTTACAGAGCCCTCTGTCCGCTGTCTGTCCGACCGACCGCCACTCCACGGCCTCAGCATGGGAAGTGGGGTTATTACTCTCATTTTTTTTTTTCCAAACGAGAAGCCCCCGCTCAGAGAGACTGTGACATGCAAGAGTCACATGACCTGCCCTGGCCGGTTTGGCTCAATGGATAGAGCATCGGCCTGCGAATGGAAGGGCCCCGGGTTCGATTCCAGACAAGGGCACATGCCCAGGTTGTGGGCTGGATCCTCAATGGGGGACTTGCAGGAGGCAGCCAATCCATGATTCTCTCTCATCATAGATGTTCCTATCTCTCCTTCTCGCTCTTCTTTTCTCTCTGACATCAATAAAAAAATATTTTTTTAAAAAATCACACAACCTTGCACTCCCATTAGCCTCCAAAGCCTCACCTCGCTACCCCCCAGCAGAAACCAAACACGTGCGCGGCGTTGGGGCGGGGCCTGTGGACGCCTGCGTGCTGCACAGCTTCTCTGGCCTCCGTTTCCCCGCTCTGTGAAGGGGGCGGGGAGCACGTGAGACCCCCTGCCCCCAGGCTCCGTACAGTTTCAGACCCCTCCCCCCCAGAGAAACTGGAAGAACCCGGAGCTCAGAGCCCAGCCTTTTGCTGAGGCCCCTGTGGACCTTATCGCTTCCGAGTACTTTCCAACGTTGCCCACCCCCCGCCCCCCATCCCGAATTTCTTAGGTTTTCTTTTCTAGACGGTTTCATATGTGCGAACTACTTGGAAATTTAAAAACAAACATACTGCCCGGCTGGCGTGGCTCAGTGGCTGAGCATGGATAGACCTATGAACCAGGAGGTCACGGTTCACTCCCCCGTCAGGGCACTTGCTGGAGTTGCAGGCTCCATCCCCAGTGGGGGCCGTGCAGGAGGCAGCCAGTCAATGACCCTCTCTCATCATTGATGTTTCTATCTCCCCCCTCCTTCCTCTCTGACATCAATTAAAAGATAATAAAAATAAAAAATAAACTCCCCGGGTAAGAACTTCACCCAGACCCCCAGTTCCCCTCCGAAAGGCAATAAGCCGATGGCAGTTTCACCCACATTCTTCTAGGGATGATGTGTGCAGGAGCATATAATGGGGATGCACACCCACACAGGAATATTTACTGTCCCCCCCCCCCCATTTAAAAAATATATATTTTATTGATTTTTTACAGAGAGGAAGGGAGAGAGATAGAGAGCTAGAAACGTCGATGAGAGAGAAACATTGACCAGCTGCCTCCTGTACACCCCCCACCGGAGATGTGCCCGCAATCAATGCACATGCCCTCGACCGGAATCGAACCTGGGACCCCTCAGTCCGCAGACTGACGCTCTACCACTGAGCCAAACTAGTTTCGCCCCCCCCTCCCTCATTTTTTAAAAACAGAAGGTGGTGGGTGAGCCTGAGGCACGCAGAGAGGTCTGTCTGTCTGGCGGGAGGCCCCTGGAGGGCACCCCGGACCGGGGAGGGGAGGTGGCGGGATGGCGGAGCTGACGGAGCTGAAAGAGCTGACGGAAGTGACGGAGCAGATGGAGCTGATGGAGATGATGGAGCTGATGGAGCTGACAGAGCTGATGGTGGAGCTGACGGAGCTGATGGAGCTGATGGAGCAGATGGAGCTGATGGAGCTGATGGAGATGATGGAGCAGATGGAGATGATGGAGTTGACGGAGATGATGGTGGAGCTGTCGAAGCTGGAGCTGATGGAGATGACGGAGCTGATGGAGATGACGGAGCTGATGGAGCAGGCGGCGCCCGCACCAGCGCCGTGCGGGACGCGAGCTGGGCCTGCGGGGATAGAAAACTCCTGTCATTGAAGATCTGGGTGCAACCTTAGCCCAGTTTGATGAGATGGATTGTTCTGACAATGAAATTGGAAATTGGACGGCTCCCCTCTGCTGAGACTGAAGACCCTCCTGGAGAACGACAACAGAATGGGCCGCTCGGCTGGCGAGGCGAGTCCTCACCAGCCACAGCCTCGGGGGGCTGGGGACCTGCACCCCTTGGCGCTCTCCAGTCCTGACCCCCCTGAGCATTTCCAGGGACCCCGTGGCCAACAGGAAGCACTGCCGCCTGCGTGTCGGTGCAAGACCTGCAAGCCCCTGGGCTGGGCTTCCAGAAGGCGAAGCTGCAAGAGCGCCAGGAGGCAGAGAAGATGCCCAAGGGCCAGCGGGGCGCACAGCTGGCCACGGACAAGCCGGGAGCAGGACTCCCAGCCTGGGTGCGAGTTTGCCTCGGACTGGCAGGAAGGCGGGGCGTGGCAGCCATGGGGAGAACACTGGGCGCTGGGGCGGCCGAGCGGCTGCAGGGAGGGCTGCAGTCCCGCTGGTCCCCGCCAGGGGGCGCCACAGCCCCAGCGAGACGGGGAGGAGGAACCGGAGGAAGGCGCCGTTTCCAGCAGGTCCTGAGCGTCCTCAGGCCGCGGGGCCCGGCCGCCTGGGACAAGGTCCTGCCTTGAGCGTGAGATGACAGTGTCGAGCTTCGCCGAAGGGCTCCAAACTGCTGCAGCCATTCCTCACACACATTCTGAGGCCGAAATGCCGGATTCTCACCGAAAGTAAAAGTGAGGACCGCCCTCTGCCTGCTGCCTGGGCGGTGAGCCCGCCTTTAAGCTGGGAACGCAGGAAGCATCGTTTCTTCTTAAAATATATTTGATTGATTTTTACAGAGAGGAAGGGAGAGGGCTAGAGAGTTAGAAACATCAATGAGAGAGAATCATCGACCAGCTGCCTCCTGCACACCCTCTACTGGGGATGTGCCCACAACCAAGGTACATGACCTTGGCCGGAATCGAACCCAGGGACCCTTCAGTCCACAGACCGACGCTCTATCCACTGAGCCAAACCGGTTAGGGCAGGAGGCATCGTTTCTGACTAGGCTCCCGTCCTCTGTAAAATGTTTGGATGTTTTTTTGTTTTTTTAAAAAAATATATTTTATTGATTTTCTACAGAGAGGAAGAGAGAGGGACAGAGAGCCAGAAACATCGATGAGAGAGAATCATCTATCAGCTGCCTCTTGCACACCCCCACTGGGGATGTGCTGCAACCAAGGCACATGCCCTTGACCGGAATCGAACCCGGGACCCTCGGGTCCGCAGGCCGACGCTCTATCCACTGAGCCAAACTGGTCTTGGCTGGATGTTTAATCTTTAATAAAACTGGGTTTTAAGCGACAACCCCCCCCCCCAACAATACACAAAACAAAAGCAAAAGGTGGCACGCAGTATACATTTCTGCACTTGCTTTTGTCACTTAATGATGTTTTTGCATTGACTCATGTGATTACATATAACTTACTTTGGGAGTTACAGTATTCTATTGGAATACAACGTATGTACACACACATACATAAGAGTATACAAAGTGAACACCACACGGAGCTAGCACGCAGGTAGACACAGAACACAGTGATTTACTGATTTCAGAGAGGAAGGAAGGGGGTGAATATCAGGATGACGCTCTAACCGTCTGAGGACTGAGCCTGGGCGTTTTTCATGTGTTTATTGGCCATTGTGGGTATTCTCTTGTATCTGTTCAAGTGGTTTGTCTCATGTTGATTTGTAGTTCTTTTATATCCTCAGTAGAAGTATTTTGCTGTACATACGTGTTGCAAATATCCCCTCTCACTTTGTGGTTGTCCTTTTTGTTTGTTTAATATAATTACTTAATATAGGCCAAAGTATCCCCTAAAAAAAAAGGTTTAGTGCTTTTGTTTTCGGTTTAAGAAACCTTTGCCTGTCCCAAGATCATAAAGAAGTTTTCCTGTGTTTTCTTCGAAGGCTTTATTGTTTTAGTCTTTCACATTTAGGTCTGAATTTTTTAATTTTTATGTTATGAGGTAGGGGCTGTGGTGACGGGCACATACCTAATGCGGGGAAGTGTTTGCAGATGTGATGAAGTTAAGGCCATGGAGATGGGGCAGTTAGCCTGGATTTTCTTGTTGGCCCCTAAATCCCATCACGTGTATCCTTATAAGAGGAGAAGCGGAGAGAGATTTTATGCGCCCACACCTGCCCGCGCGAAGATGGAGCAGAGAAGGGCGGAGTGATCTGAAGTTGCTGGCCTTTCCATTGGACTGACAGCCTTCAGTCCAGGGATGCCGGCAGCTCCAGGAGCTGGAAGAGGCAAGCAACGATTCTCCCTACGGCCGCCAGGGGGAGCCTGGCCTCGCCAACGCCTTGGTTTGGCCGGTGATCCTGATTGGGGACAAGTGGCCTCCGGAACTGTAAAGGTATAACGTTCTATTGTTTTAATCCACACGTTTGTGGTGACTTTTTTTTTTTTAATGGCAGCAACAGGAAGCTGTGACAAGAGTCAAGATACAATGTGCTATCCGGTTGACCAATACACGTCCTGTCCGGTTGACCCAGCAAAGATCATCCCTCGCCCCCTGCTCGGTCTGTCGCTTGGTCGCTTGGTCACAGCCGGGTGTGGGCTTGTGTCTGGACTCTGTTCTGCTCCGTTAGTTCCGGTACCGACACCACGCTGTCTAAATGTCTGTGCTTACAATCGCTCTTGTGTCTGGTACAGTAAGTTCTCCAGTTTTGTGCTTTATTGTTGTCTTTTACATAAGTGGCCTTTCCTTTGCATCGCCAAATACATTTTAGAATCAGCTTGTTAATTTCAGGGGAAAACACTGCTGGGAGTTTCATTGGGACGGCGTTGACTCTGTAGAGTAATTTGAGGAGAATTGATATGCTTGTAATATTGCCTTCTAGTCCATGAAAAAAGATGCATCCCTCAGCTTGTTTAGATCTTATTTAATTTCACACAATAATGTTATTAAAAATTTTTAATTGAGATGTAATTCACTATCTGCAATTCACTCGTTTACAGTACACAATTTAGTGGTTTTGGCATAGTTATAAAGCTGTATAATCATCACCACTATCTAATTCCAGAATATATGGCGCTCCCAAAAGACTTCTTAGTCATTGGAAGTTATTCCCCATGCCCCTCCCGACAGTCTCGGCAACCTCCAGTCTACTTTATGTTCCTGTGAATTTTTCTGTTCTAGGCAGTTCATATCAAAGGAATCATACAACATGTGGCCTTTGGTGTTTGGCTTTTTCCACTCAGCATAATGTTTCCAAGGTTCCCCCAGTGTGTAACATGTATCAGAACCCCATTCATTTTGATGGCTGAGCAATATTCAATGACACACGTTTTTCTCATTCATCCATCAGTTGATGGTTATTCGGGTTGTTTCTACTTTGGGGCTTTTGTGAGAAACTAGAAGGCCGGTGCATGCATTTGTGCACCGGTGGGGTCCCTCGGCCTGGCCTGTGCCCTCTGACAATCTGGGACCCCTTGGGGGATGTTGGACTGTTGGTTTCAGCCTGATCCCCACAGGCCAGGCTGAGGGACACCACTAGTGCATGAATCTGTGGACCGAGTCTCTAGTATGCATATAAGGTCTTTGGTTTATCTCTTCCTGCCCTCCCTCTCCCCCCTTCTTTCAGAGGTTCATCAATCTGTTCCATGTTTCCATTGAGCACCTGCCCCCTGGTGGTCATTGTGCATCATAGCTACCAGTCAAATGTTGAATGGTCGCTTAGGTTTTTTTTTTTTTTAAATTAAATATATTTTTATTGATTTCAGAGAGGAAGGGAGAGGAAGAAAGAGAAACATCAGTGATGAGAGAAAATCATTGATTGGCTGCCTCTTGCACGTCCCACACTGGGGATTAAGCCTGCAACTGGGTATGTGCCCTTGGCTGGAATAGAACCTGGGACCTTTCAGTCCGAAGGCCGACACTGTATCCACTGAGCCAAACCAGCTAGGGCCACGTAGGCTCTTATATGTATAGATATTGCTATGAACATGACATGTGGGTTTTTGTGTGGACATATATTTTTAATTATCTTGGGTATTTTACACCTGAGGGTGAAATTGCTGGGTCATGTGGTAACCCTATAAGTAAATTTTTTTCTTAATCCTCACCCAAAGATATTTTTCTTGATTTGAGAGAAAGAGAGGAAGGGAGGGAGAGAGAGAAAAGCATCAATGTGAGAGAGAAACATCTGTTGGTTGCCTCTCACATGCATCCTGACTGGGAATCGAACCCACAACCTAGTTATGTGCCCTGATGGGGAATTGAAACTGTAACCTTTTTTATTTTAAAATAAATATATTTGTATTAATTTCAGAGAGGCAGAGAGAGAGGAACATGAAGGATGAGAGAGAACCATTGATCGGCTGCCTCCTGCATGCCCCTCACTGAGGATCGAGCCCGAAGCCCAGACATGTGCCCTGGAATTGAGCCATAACTTTTTGGTTCATAGGTCGATGTTCAACCACTGAGCCACACTGGCCTGGCTCATGATGGTTTTATTTGGGTTTTCCCAGTGACTACTACACAACAATATTTTGTAGTTTTCAGTGTAGTGGGACTTGCCCACCTTTTGTTCAATTTACTGTTGTTGATGTTCTTATAGATAGTTTCATTTCTAAAAATAGATTTAAGATTTTGGGGCGTAGTTTTAGGTTTACAGCAACACTGAGTGGAAAATACAGAGCTTTCCCATATCCCTGCCTCCACACACACACAGCTTCCCCCACTATCAGCATCCCATTGTTCCAATCAGTGAAACTCGATGACACATCCTCACCCAAGCCCACGGCTTACATTGGGGTCCGCTCTGGGTGGTGCACATTCTACGGGTTTTGACAAATGTGTAAATACATGGGTCCATCGTTATGACACCACACAGAACAGTGTCACTGCCCTAAAAATCCCCCGTGCTCCTCTTCATCCCTCCCCCAAACTCTGGCAGCCACCCAGCTTTCCCTGTCTCCCCGAGTTTGCCTTTTCCAGAAGGAATCATACAGCCGTAGCCGTTTCATATCGGCTCCTCTCACTTAGTCACATACATCTGAGGTTCTTCCGTGTCTTTTCACGGCTTGACAACTCATTGGTTTTTGGTGCTAATGTTTTGTTGCCTGGATGCACCAGAGTTTATTTATCTGTTCACCCGCTAAGGGCCATCGTGGCTGCCCCCATGCTTTGGCCGTAATAAATGAAGCTGTGCGGGATTTGGTGTGGACTTGAGTTCTCAGCACATTTGGGTAAATAGTGTGATGGCTGGATCATATGGTAAGATTGTGTTTAATTTCGTAAGAAACTGTCAAATTGTCTTCCAATGCGACTGGACTAGTTTGCATTTCTACCAGCAATGGATTTCTGTCGCTCCACATCATCGCCAGCATTTGGTGGTGTCAGTGCTTTGGATTTTGACCATTCTAACAGGTAAACGTAATATCTCACTGTTGTTCTTGTATGAATCTGTTTATATTGATGTTAGAGAGAGGAAGGGAAAGGGAAGAGAGAGGAACATTGATTGTCTGCCTCCTGCATGCCCCTGAGCCAGCGACCCAGACATGTGCCCTGACCCGGAATCTAACTGACAACCTTTCTGGAGCATGGGACAACACTCAACCAACTGAGCCACACCGGCCAGGGCTCTTATTGTTTTAATTTGCAATTCTCTAGTGACATATGATGTTGAGCATCTTTTTATACACTTATTTGTCACCTGTACATCTTATTGGAGATGTTCAGATCTTTGCTTCTTTTTTTTTTTAGGTGGGTTGTTCATTTTCTTTAAAAAATATATATATTTTATTGATTTTTTACAGAGAGGAAGGGAGAGAGATGGAGAGTTAGAAACATCGATGAGAGAGTCATTGATCAGCTGCCTCTTGTTTTAAATATTTTATTTTATTTATTAAATTTAAAAATATTGCTTTTAGAGAGGAAGAGAGAGAGAGAGAGACACCAATCTGCTGTTCCATTCATGAACTCATTGGTTGAGCTTGAATGTGTCCTGACCAGAGATTGAATCCCAAACCCTAGTGCATGAGGGCTACAGTTTTCCTTTTTATTGATTCTTTACAGAGAGGAAGGGAAAAGGATAGAGAGTTAGAAACATCAATGAGAGAGAAACACCGATCAACTGCCTCCTGCACAGCCCTTACTGGGGATGTGCCTGCAACCAAGGTACATGCCCCTGACTGGAACCGAACCTGGGATCGAACCTGGGACCCTTCAGTCCGCAGGCCGATGCTCTATCCTCTGAGCCAGACTGGGCAGGGCCGGGGCTACAGTTTTGTGTATTGTAGATATCAGTCCTTTATCAAACACGTCTTTTGGGATCTTTTCTCCCGGACTGGGGCTTGTCTTCTCATTCTTTGGACTGCGTTTTTTTACAGAGCAGAATTTTAAATGTTAATGAATTCCAGCTCATCAATTCTTCCTTTCATGGAGGCGCCTCTGGTGTTGATCTAAAATGTCATTGCCAAACGACGGTCCTCTGGATGTTTCTCCCCTGCTGTCTCCTAGGCGTTCAGTGGTCTCAGTTTTACAATGTTGTTTTCCATTTGTGGCCAGTGGATAGAATACAGTTGATTTTGTAGCTCGGCCCCATCTCTAGTGACTTTGCCGAATTCACGTAAATTTGTTGAGAGGCGTGTGTGAGGGTCTGTGACTCGGTCTGTCTGTCCCTCCTGTCAGTTCCACCAAGTTTTGCTTATCCTTGGGAGCCCTGCGTGGGGTGCAGACAGATGTTTGGAATGTCCCCTTTATTTCCGGGGATGCTTCTGGTCTTCAAGTCTCCTCGGTGACCCTGCACAGCGGCAGCGGCATTCTTTGGCTGTTGTTTGTGTGGTATCTCCTTTTGTCATAAACCTTTCTGTCTTGCCGAAACTGGTTTGGCTCAGTGGATAGAGCATTGGCCTGGGGACTGAAAGGTCCCAGGTTCGATTCCGGTCAAGAACATGTGCCTTGGTTGCAGGCACATCCCCAGGAGGGGGTGTGCAGGAGGCAGCTGATCGATGTTTCTCATGGATGTTTCTAACTCTTTCTCTCCCTTCCTCTCTGTAAAAAAAAAATTAATAAAATATATTGAAAAATAAAACACACCTTTCTGTCTCATAACAGGTCATGTCTCTTGTAAGTAGCATATAGTTGGGCTGGCTGGCTTTATCTAATCTGATGATCTTACCTTTTCCTTGAAATATTTGGAGTAATTTTTAAAAAAGCGAAACATTTCAATTTATCAGCATGAATTGACTCTTCGCTATAGAAGATGAATTAGCTGTCTTACACCCCCCTCCCCCACCTCCTCCTGACACACTTTCTGGCTACTATTTGTTGAAGTTTATAACATTTAAATCCTGTGTTTCCATCGTAACTTCTTGTTTAGTTTTTCTTTTTATAATATATATTTTTATTGATCTCAGAGGGAGATAGAAACATCAATAATGAGAGAGAATCATCGGTTGGCTGCCTCCTGCACATCCCCACTGGGAATCAAACCGTGACCTCCTAGTTCATAGGTAGAAACTCAACCACTGAGCCACACCAGTCAGGCTGTTTAGCTTTTTAAACTTTTTAAAAATCCAAAATGTGTTTATTGGGATGGCCCCCCTCCCCTGGATTCGTGCTTTTGGGGCTGTCTGCTCTGAAGGAGCATCCTCTGCAAGCCGGATCGAGGCTGCAACTGAGGTATGTGCCCTTGACCAGAATCGAACTCAGGACCCTTCAGTCAAATTGAGTTTTTTAGAGAGAATGAAAGGGAGGAACGGGGAGGGGTGGGAGAGAGAGAGAGAGAGAGAGAGAGAGGAACATCGATGTGAGAGACACATCGATTCATTGCCTCTTGGATATGCCCAGGTTGGGGCGAAGGATCAAACCTGCAGCCCAGGCGTACATGCCCTTGACTAGACATCAAACCCATGACCCTCTGGTGCTCCGGCCGCTGCTATAACCAGTGAGCCACCCGGGGCCAGGGCTCACTTGTTTAGTTTTCATTCTCCGTTGAAGTGGTTTGAGGCTCACCTCAGTCCTTTTCCCACAGCTTCCCCATTTCCGAGTTCATGTTTCTAGCTAGAGTCGCCTCTCAGTCGGCTGCTGGTCGTTACCAAGTTGTTTTTTTAAGAAGGGCTCATGTGCGCTTTAGGCTGTTGCTTTTCACTCATCAGTGCCAAGTCACTCCGTACAGACGTCCGTGTGGAGCAAAGCACAACCCAGAAGGCAGATGGCAAGGCTCCCATGGGCTCCCCACGGGCATGGCGTTTCTCTCCCTGTCATCTCTCCCGGCTCTGTCTCAAGCTTGGCTCCCCGGGAGATTTCCTTCGAAGCAGTGGCTTCCCCTTCGCCCCCAACAGACGGGCGAAAGTGACGCTGCCACCTCAGGGGGTGGCGAGGACGTGGACACCAGTGGGCGTGGGGGGTGCTGACACAAGCACGCAGACCCGGGAGGCTGAGCGGACGCTGACCCTGTGCCCACGCCGGCTTACCCTGGGGCGTGACGCCAACAGGAAGGCGTACACCAGGCGTGTTTATCAGAAGGCGGGGAGCTGACTGCTCACAGCCCCCAACAGGGAACAGCGTGGCCGCACGCAGATCCCCGCTCAGTAACAGAACGGACAGTCGACAAAGACACGCCCGCGGGGGAGAACCGCACTGCTGCGAGGTGAATGGAGGACGCAGAGGCAGAAGTGCCGCCCTGCCTGGCTCCATTTTGTGAAGAACAGACACAGGCGAGACCGACCCACGGCGGGTTGGGGGTGGGGAGAGAGTGGCTGCCCGTGGAGGAGGCCCTGGCAGGGCCTGGCTGACGGGGTGGCCACCTGGGTGAGTGGGCAGCGCAGACCCACTGAGCTCCCACTGAGATCCTGCCGCTTCCTGTGTCTTAACCTGAGTAAAATGTCTTCAAAGCTTTAGGAAAGAGATATTTATTTATTTATTTATAATAATTATATATTTTTATTGATTTCAGAGAGGGAGAAACAGACAAAAACATCGATCGGTCGCTGCCTCCTGCACGCCCCACATGGAGCCCACAACCTGGGCACATGCTCTGACCGGGAATCACACTGTGGCCTCCTAGTTCAACTACTGGCTCAACCACTGAGTCGCGCCAGCTGGGCCAGGAAAGGGTTGGAGGCGTGAGGTGGCCTCCACCCAGGGCCTGGCGGCCGAGCGTGCCCTGCCCCGCACAGCAGGCTCCCTGGCTGACGCCTCGATGGCCGGTCGCCCACGGTGACGATATGCACTTTCCAGGAACGCCCGGCACAGGGTTTCCCACGCCGCACACACGCTTCCAGGACTTTGCCAGTCCTCCACCACCGGGTACGGCCTGGGCCCTGCCGTCCCCTCCCTCCCCGCCTGGGCCAGCTTGTGACGGCTCTGACCAGCGGCGTGTGGCGGAGGAGCCACGGCTGACTCCGGGGCCAGGTCCTGAAGGCCGATGGCCTCCGCCGGCCCCCTTGTGGCACATGGGAAGCTGCCTGTCCTGATGCCATCATGACCTGGAGACCCTGCAGCGAGACCCCGGAAAGACAGAGGCAGCTGCCCGAGGAGCCCCCGTCCAGCCACTGTGCCCTCTGAGCGGGGCCGATGGATGCCCTGGGCGCGGAGACTGGCTGTCCAGCGGCGGGGTAAATGGTGGTGGTTTTGTGCCGTGTCCTGGCGTGGGTTGATATTCCCCGTAGGTAACGGAACACCAGGCAACTGTCCCCCAGGCTTCGTCCGGGCCCCTCCGCTCCGGTCATGCCAGCTGCAGCCGGTCCACTCCTCTCGCCCAGGCGGCAGAGGGCTCCCTGTCTGTGGGGCGGGAATCTGCCCCCTCTACCAGGCCCAGTTCCTGCCCGCCTCCTCCAGGAAGGCTGCCGGCCTGCACGTGGGTCAGTGTTTAAGAGCAAGCCGCCGGTGGGGGAAAGGTGATCCTGGGGAAGGCTGTGCGTGGATGGGGGCAGGAGGTACATGGGAAATCTCCATACCTCCTGCTCAGTTTGGCTTTGAACCGGAAACGGCTCTAAAATAAAAGAACTATTAAGAAAAAAAAAGAAAAAAAAAAGCAAGCCGACTCCCAAACTGAGTCTGGGTTCAAATCCCCTATCTTTCACTTCCCAGCTAGTTCCTCGGACAAGTTACTTAACTCGGAGCCTCAGTTTCCTCATCCATAAAGTGGGGACATGATAGTGGCTACTTCCCAGCTCTGCTGTGAAGGTGAGAGGCATTAGTGCACGGAGAGCGCTCGGGACGAGCCCTGCAGGCGCGGCACCCTGCAGTGTGGCCAGCCCCGGGGTCCTGCCCTCCCTGCGCCCGGGAGCTTCCTCAGTGTGTGAGACACACCGGAAGCCTAATAGGTGTTATCTTCACCGATCTCTGAGTGCCAGCTGCGTGCCAGGCTTTGGGCGAGCTCTCGGGGTGAGGTGAGGGAGGTGGGCACCACCTTCGCCCTCGGCGGGCTTGCGTTCTGTGGGAGATGGAGGCAGACAAACGCATCAGCGTGGACAGATTTCCTTGAGAGCGTCACAGGGCAAACAGGAAGTGGAGACGGAAACGTAGCTGGGGACAGGGAACCCTCTCTGGGGCGGGGGTATCTCCGAGCACAGACGTGAAGGTGATGGAGAAGCCAGGCTCGAGAAGAGGGGAGGGAACAGCATCTGGACAGAGCGGGCGGGACTAGCGCTAATTCCTGTGGGGCCCGGTGTGCCGGGACTTCGGCAGAAGGCAGAGGAGATGGGGAAGCTGGAGAGCGATAGATTCTTCTAGAGTCATAGGTCTCCCCAGCCGGTAGAGCCCTCATTGAGTGCAACAGCCAGCACTATACTGGGCACCTACCATGTCTGCACACCTACCATGTGCAGGACACCAACCATGTGCAGGACACCTACTATGTGCAGCACACCTACCATGTGCAGGACACCTACCATGTGCAGCACACCTACCATGTGCAGGACACCTACCAGGTGCAGGACACCTACTATGTGCAGCACACTTACCATGTCTGCACACCTACCATGTCTGCAGACCTACCATGTGCAGGACACCTACCATGTCTGCACACCTACCATGTGCAGCACACCTACCATGTGCAGGACACCAACCATGTGCAGGACACCTACCATGTCTGCACACCTACCATTTCTGCACACCTACCATGTGCAGCACACCTACCATGTCTGCAGACCTACCATGTCTGCACACCTACCATGTGCAGCACACCTACCATGTGCAGGACACCTACCATGTGCAGCACACCTACCATGTGCAGGACACCTACAATGTCTGCACACCTACCATGTGCAGGACACCTACTATGTGCAGCACACCTACCATGTGCAGGACACCTACCATGTCTGCACACCTACCATGTGCAGGACACCTACCAGGTGCAGAACACCTACTATGTGCAGCACACCTACCATGTGCAGCACACCTACCATGTCTGCAGACCTACCATGTGCAGGACACCTACCATGTCTGCACACCTACCATGTCTGCACACCTACCATGTGCAGCACACCTACCATGTCTGCAGACCTACCATGTGCAGGACACCTACTATGTGCAGCACACCTACCATGTGCAGGACACCTACCAGGTGCAGAACACCTACTATGTGCAGGACACCTACCATGTCTACACACCTACCATGTGCAGGACACCTACCATGTGCAGGACACCTACCAGGTGCAGGACACCTACTATGTGCAGCACACTTACCATGTCTGCACACCTACCATGTCTGCACACCTACCAGGTGCAGGACACCTATGAGTTGCAGGGCAATTTATGTGTCTGACCTCATTTCATTCTCACAACAATCCTATCAGATAGGTACTAGTTTCTTCCCCATTTTAAGGAGACTGAGGCTCTGACACACACACACACACACACACACACACACACACACACACACACACGGGGGGGGGGGGAGAGAGAGAGAGGTTTAAATGCAGGCAGGCTGGCTCCAGAGCCCATGCCAGGCTGCAGCGTCGTTTTCTTAGGCCACGCCCCCTGCATGTGGGGGGCAGGAGCCGGGAAGGGCGTTTCAGCTCCCCGAAGCCCAGTAACAAACGAGAGACTGACACCCGGTTTCCCTGTCGGCTGGAGGCGGCTCATTCTCTCCAGAGTGAGCTGCAGTCACCGGGTTCCTGGCTGGGACAGGGCAGCCTTGCTTTCTCACTCGCTCCGGGGCTGGGACAAGCCTGGCCCTGGGGGTGCTGTTGCGGGAGCTGTTGCGTGAGAGGAAGGAGTTCAGCCCAGCATGGGCGCCTGTCCCTCCTCCCTCCGTGCAGCCGGCGGTGGATTATTCACCGGCCTCGGGCAGGCCCGCCCCTCGCCTCACTGCTCTGCGTGGGGGCGGTCTGAGTCACAGGGACAGGGGCGCAGGCAGGTGGCCTGGACCGAGCAAGTTCCAGCAAGTGCGAGGAATGAGGGGCCTCTGGCAGCGTCACAGGAGGCTTTCCACGCCTGGGCCTCTGTGTGCCTGCCGCCTGGACCCACCCTGCCCCCTCCTGCCTCTTCCTCTCTTGTTTGTTTTTATTGTTAATCTTCCCCCCTCCTCCCCCCGGATATTTTTTCACTATTTTTTTTTTAGAGAAAGTGATGGGAGGGGGAGAGACAGAGAGAGAAATACCAATGTGAGAGAGAGACATTGATTGGTTGCCTTCTGGGTGCTTCCTGAAGGGGCCAGGGACTGCAACCGAAGGATGTGCCCTTGACCAGAATCGAACCCAAGACCCTTCAGTCCACAGGTGGACACTCTAACCACGGAGCCAAACCAGCTATCTTTTCCTCCTCCTCCTCCTCCTCCTCCTCCTCCTCCTCCTCCTTCTCCTCCTCCTCCTCCTCCTCCTCCTCCTTCTTCCTCCTCCTCCTCCTCCTCCTCTAATATATTTTATTGATTTTTTACAGAGAGGAAGGGAGAAAGATGGAGAGTTAGAAACATCGATGAGAGTCATCGACCAGCTGCCTCTTGCACACTCACCACTGGGGATGTGCCCACAACCAAGGTACATGTCCTTGACCAGAATCGAACCTGGGACCTTTCAGTCCGCAGGCCGACGCTCTATCCACTGAGCCAAACTGGTTTCGGCGAGGCTTCCCTCTTCTTACCACTTTAAGCCACTTCTGTTAAGGAGATCGAAGGAGCTAATTCCAGAAAAACGTTTGTACGTAACATGTCCCCTCTATGAGGGTTCTCACCATTGTTTGTTGTTGTTGTCCTCACTGAACACCAGCTTGGAGCCAAGCGCTTTCCATAAAGTCATTCATTGAACCACACACAGCCCTGCTCGGTCCCGCCCCGGGTCACGGGCCCCCTGCAGGGGCGGGGCTGGGATTTGAACCGTGGTCTGCACGGTTCCGCAGCTGGTCTCGGCAGGCAGCAGAGGCAAGCACATGAGCCTGCAAGCCTGTGGCGCACAGTGACTCAGCAGGCAGGTCCCCCGCCGGCCCTCTCCTCCTGACTCAGCCGGATGATTCCCCAGGCCTTTCTCTGGAACTTCTCTGCTGGGTGTCCTCCCCCGGAGCTGGGGTGGCGGCTGGAGCTCCCGTGGGGCCCTCGGCGGTGTCTTCCGTCCGCTTTGGAGTCACCGTCTTCTCCCAGGAGGAGATGGGACGGGCGTCTCCCTTGGATGGTTGTGTGGTGCAGAGGGGGAAATAGAGGCACAGAGAGGACCGGTGATGGGACCAGGTGGCTGGGGGATGGACAGAGAAGCCCAACTCCAACTCTGCCCCCTTTCTCTGTCTTTTCCAGGCTCTCTGCAGCCCCTAGCCCAGCCCGAACCCCCAGCCAGGAACCCCCCGCCTCAGCTCAGCTCCCAGCCCCATGGGGGCCCAAGGAGAGGCAGGCACACGGGCCTCTGATCCCAAAAGTGATGAGGGTGAGTCACCATTTATACCCCAGCCCCTCCCCTGCTGGGGTAGCCATGGGGAGAGGGAGGGTGGAAACAGCCTCCCCGCCCCCTCTTCCTTCTGCCCCTGCAGAGACCCCAGCCTTGAGGACAGCCTCTGCCAGCCATTCCTTCCCATGCCTGCCTTGGAGAGCCTGGGACTCGCTCAGGCCCCTGCAGGCTCCAGCCTCAGTTTCCCCAAATTCTCCAAATGGTGGCATGTATCTCCCCACCGTTTTACTGAGCTATGTGAGCACAGCACTGCCTTTGTTTCAGCTGTACCACACAACGATGGTGTAGGTGCCTCTGGCGAGATGAGAAGCAGGACGTTTCGTTAACGTCTGTCACCTCACACCCTCACCAGCTGTGCTTTTCTTGTGACGAGAACTTTTAGGCGTTGCTCTCTGAGTGACTTTCAGACACACAGCACAGGGTTCACCACAGCCATCCCCCAAACCTATTCCTCTTGTAGCTGGAAGTTGGTGCCTTTTGACCCCTTTCACCCATTTCCCCAGCCCTGGCAAACACCACTCTGTTCTGTTTCTGAGTTCTTCTTTTCTTTAAAAAAAAAAATATTTTATTGATTTTTTACAGAGAGGAAGAGAGAGGGATAGAGAGTTAGAAACATCGATGAGAGAGAGACATCAATCTGCTGCCTCCTGCACACCCCCTAGTGGGGATGTGCCCGCAACCAAGGCACATGCCCCTGACCGGAATCGAACCCGGGACCCTTCAGTCCACAGGCTGACGCTCTATCCACTGAGCCCAACTGGCTTTGGCGTTTTTAGTTTTTTTTTTTAGAGTTCACACATAAGTGAGATCATTCAGTGTTTGTCTTTCTCTGTGGAACTTATTTCGCTTAGCACAATGCCTTCAAGGTCCACCTATGTTGTCACACATGGCAAAATTCCCTTCTTTTTGTGGCTGATATAAAATAGTAATTTTATTTTTTTAAAGATATATTTTAAAAATATATATTTTATTGATTTTTTACAGAGAGGAAGGGAGAAGGATAGAGACTTAGAAACATCGATGAGAGAAAAACATCCATCAACTGCCTCCTGAATACTCCCCACTGGGGATGTGCCTGCAACCAAGTCACATGTCCTTGGCCAGAATCGAACCTGGGACCCTTCAGTCCGCAGGCCAACACTCTGTCCCCGGAGCCAAACTGGTCAGGGCAAAGATATTTTTATTGACTTCAGATAGGAAGAGAGAGAGAGATAGAAACAACAGCGATGAGAGAGAACCATGGATCGGCTACCTCTTGCACGCCCCACACCAGTGAAGGAGCCTGCAACCTGGGCATGTCCCCTGACCAGAAATCAAACTCCTGACTTCCTGGTTCATAGGTCGATGCTCAGCCACTGAGCCACACTGGCCGGGCTAAAATGGCAGTTCTAAAGCCCCTTCAAGCCTAGACTCCTGCGACTGGTTACAGCAGACTCCCTAGCTCACCCTTCCCATCCCCAACCCCATCGAATAAATAGGTCCTAGGGATGGGGACTCTGAGCAGCAGCGGGGAGGGGAGAGACACCACATGAATTCAGCTGAGTGTGCTCATTTATTTACTTATTTTTAATCCTCACCCGAGGGGGACATTTTCCCGCTGACTTTTAGAGAGAGTGGAAGGGAGAGGGAGAGACAGGGAGAACCACTGACTGGTTGGTTGCCTCCTGTATGGGCCCTGACCAAGGCCAGGAATTGAGCCTGCAACCGAGGCATGTGCCCCTGGCTGGAATTGAACCTGGGATGCTTGATTGCGCATTTCCACCCTCGGCACTGCGGCTGCCCAGGGCCCGGATGCTGATGAGGAGGCTCAGCTCGGTGGGGAAGTGGGTCCCTCCCCAGCTGCCTCCCGCGTGGCTCGATGCCCACCGTGGGGGCGTGTGTGTGTGTGTGTGTGTGTGTGTGTGTGTAACTGTGCATGGGAACATGTCAGGATGGTGCCTATAGGATAGTGTTGGGCACCCAGTTGGGCACCCAGGCCGTGGGCTGACGCTCTATCCATTGAGCCAAACCAGCCAGGGCATGAATGTCCTCAGTTAGTCTCTAGCCCGAACTCAGGCTGTGTGAGGAAAGTTTAGGAATTTGCCCAGGATCACAAAACACACACTGCACTGGGGATTGAACCCTGGGCGGTACGGCTTTTGTGTTGTGCAGCCCATCCAAAGGGATTCTTCCCGATTCTGGGTCTACTCACCAGGCTTCTGTTGAGCACCTACTATGTGCTAGGTCCTGTGCTGGCCCTGCCACGTCTGGACGGGTGGGACCCAGGCCCTGCTCTTGGGGAAGCGATGGCCAGAAGAGGTGTGGTCAGTCTGCAGGCTGGGCTGGGGAGCCCGGGTTTATCTCTCTCTCTCTCTCTCTCTCTCTCTCTCTCTCTCTCTCTCTCTCTCTCTCTCTCTCACACACACACACACACACACACACACACACACACATTTACGGTCCATCACGAGAGGAAAGTCAGGGCTCTGGTTCCTGGAATGTGACCGGAGGCTGCCGAGGAGGAAGAGCAAAGGTGCTGGGGCCAGGCATCCTTGGAGGAGGAGGAAAAGCAGCTCCCGCCTCTGCAGGCTGCGGGCTGCGGGCTGCGGGCTGTGTGGGGGATGCTGATAACACAGCATCACGCCTGATAAAAGGGAAACCGGAGCCTTGGCAATGACTTTCGTGGCCTTCTGCTCTTTCCTTCCTCTGACTTCCTCTTTTGTCCCACTCCATTGCTCATCCTCCCTCTTCTTGGAACCTTCCCCCCCACTCCTGCGCACCAAGGACGGCTCTGTTCTTGGAATGGGAGCAGCGAGGGGCAGGCAAGCAAAGGGAGGTGTCTCTGGAGACACGCTGCGCAGGAAATGGCACCGAGGGGTTGCGGGGGGTGGGGGGCGTGAGGGGTGCTCTGCCTGTGTGGGTGCTCCTCACCCAAGGAGGTGCCATTTAACGTGAAGAGCTAGAAGGAGCCCCCCACCCTCCCCCGCCAGGAACTGAGGGACAAGCATTTCGGGCAGAGGGAACAGGCTGGACAAAGGCCCTGAGCTGGGAAAGCTGGTCAGTTCCAGGAACAGAATGGGGCTGGTGAGCGGGTGGGGCAGTAGGAGGGGAGGGCTGGGACAGCTAGCATTTGCATTTTGTTCCAATTTGGGGGGGAGCTTTTTGAGGGTTTTAAGGAGCTTTTAGAGGGTTTTAAGCAAGAGAGAAAACTGTTTTTTTAAAAATATATATTTTATTGATTTTTTTACAGAGAGGAAGGGAGAGAGATAGAGAGCTAGAAATGTCGATGAGAGAGAAACATCGACCAGCTGCCTCCTGCACACCCCCTACTGGGGATGTGCCCACAACCCAGGTACATGCCCTTGACCGGAATCGAACCTGGGACATTTCAGTCTGCAAACTGACCTTCTACCACTGAGCCAAACCGGTTTCGGCTGTGCTTTTTTCTTTTTAATATACTTTTATTGATTTCAGAGAGGAAGGGAGAAGGAGAGATAGAAGCATCAATGATGAGAGATTCATCAATTGGCACGCCCCACACTGGGGATGGAGCCTGCAACCTGGGCTTGTGCCCTGACCTGGAATGGACCTGTGACCTCCTGGTTCATAGGTCGACGCTCAACCACGGAGCCACACCCCCGGGCAAAGCTGTTGTTTTGAAAGTGAACCCTCTGGCTGCAGAGTGGACTGAAACAGCCCTGTGGGTGGGTGGGTGGTAAGTGGCTGGGACCCGCTGGGTGAGAGGCGGTGGGACGTGGGCTAGTTTAAGACCTGGGACCTGCTTTGCTACGAAGTAGGAGGAAGACTGATGCTGTCCCTGTACCCATTTCACAGATGAAGGACCTGCAGCTCAGAAGCAGTCCCTGCACAGGGGGACTATGGTGCCCATTGTACAGATGTAGAAATTGAGGGGGCAGGCCTCTGCCCAAAGCCATATAACAAAGGTCAAATGTGGGGCCCTAGGGCACTTTCTCTGCTTCTGGACACTCTCTCTCTCCAGGTGTGGCTGGGATTAGTCAGCGCTTGGCTTTGCAGAAGGAAACGGAGGCTCCCGAGAGCAGCATTCCTGGTAGTGAGTCTGGGAGAGGCCCCGGGACCTCTGATCGGAGGTCTAGACCCCTGGTCTCCCTGCATCGCGCCTGCTTCCTGGTGCGGCTGGAGCAGAATCCACAGGAGGGCAATAATGGAGGGGATGCTTGATTGCGCATTTCCACCCTCGGCACTGCGGCTGCCCAGGGCCCGGATGCTGATGAGGAGGCTCAGCTCGGTGGGGAGGTGGGTCCCTCCCCAACTGCCTCCCGCGTGGCTCGATGCCCACCGTGGGGGCGTGTGTGTGTGTGTGTGTGTGTGTGTGTGTGTAACTGTGCATGGGAACATGTCAGGATGGTGCCTATAGGATAGTGTTGGGCACCCAGCTGCCCCCTGCTGGCTCTCCAAGTTCCCTCCCTGCTCCGGCCACGTATCCGCAGGCCCCTTGGCTTCTGTGCCTTCTCTCCGAGCCCTGCTTAGGCGACTTGATGAGAAAATAATTAACCACAGGCTCGTTTTCCAAGACTCCCTCCCTGTTCCCCTGGCCACGTTAAAAATATTCACAATGAGGAGGGCTGGCGGTGGGAGGAGCACCAGAGGCTGAGGACACGGGCCACGGCCACCGGGAGGAAGGGCTGTGTTGGGAGGGAGGCCTGGTGTGTGTCCGAGCACAAAGCTTGGCAGAGGAGAAAGAGGGGCTGGGGCCGGGCTCCCGCTATGTGAATCTGGCCAGTCTCCTCGCATTTCCCCTCCTTGTAAACAGGTGATCCCCCAAACAAAAACAAAGAATTGAACTGCTATGAAGAGATCAACCAAGGACTTGTGTGCATGCATATGGGCCTAGCCAGTGGACATGGACAACAGGGGGGTGGGGTCATATGTGGGGAGGGGTTTGGGATGGGAATGGGGAGATGAGGACAATTATGTGATACCATAATCAATAAATTAAAAAAATAATAAAATATCAAAGGTTAAAAAACACACAAAGACAACAAACAAACAAACAAAAAAACCCCCAAAACAAAACAAACAAAGAATACCCACAAACAGTCATGGGCAATTACATTTGGGAACCAGGCGCCAGGATATATAAAATCAACCCAAAATCCTTACTGCAGAGCTTTCAGAACCTGTATTTGCTGAAAACTTGGTTTTTATGGGTAAGGAATACGCCTGTGCATTTAATTTTGACGGAATGGAAGGAGCTTGGGGAGCACACAGCGCCTTCCTGTACCGGCTCTGCCCGCTCTGGCCCCCAGTCTGCCCCCCTCCCCCCCCGGCTCTCAGCAGGCACGGGGCAGTGTCCAGGGCTCAGAGATGGTAGCCACGGTACCAGCAGATAAGGGGGTAGACTTTCTCATGGTAAGTGACCACGAGTTTCCCAAGAAGGAGGGAGGAGTCTGGATGCAGCATTTAAACAAAACATGATTTTTTTTTTTGCCATTGAGCCAAACCAGCTAGGGCTCTAATGAGATTTGTGTAGGCGGGGAGTTAGAGTCCTGAGAGATCAGACTCCCCTGAGAAGGTGGCAGAGACCTCTGCGCTTCGCTGCACACCCAGGGCCGCCCAGAAGCTTGAGGGAAGGTACCAGAGCTGGCAGCCCATGTGGGGACACCGAGCACTGGCCCAGGTCAGAAGGCCAGCCAGGATCAGACCCAGTGCTCCCTCCCAGGTGGTGCTCCCACACGCAGTGCCCGCCGCTGAGCGGGTGCCCTGCGGGGAGGGACCCCTGGCGCCCACTGCAGGCCATTTCCTGGGAGAGGAAGAAGCACATGGGGTGTGAGCTGGCGTGGCGGACGCGGTGGGTGTAGGATGTGTAGCACTGCGTGTGTGGGAGCCCCGGTGTGTCACCCTGTGCCCGTGGGCTGTGCCCCAGGGACCTGTGCCCTCCAGGCGGGTCCCCGCCGGGCGGGAGCAGGAGCCTCTCCAGGGGGTGGGGAGGGGGGTCCTGTGAGTTTGAGTGTGTGAGTGTGTGTGAGTGTGTCAGTGTGAGTGTGTATGAGTTTGAGTGTGTGTGTTAGTGTGAGTATGTGTGTGTATGTCAGCGAGTATGTGTTTGTGTGTGAGAGTGTGTGTGTGAGAGTGTGTGTGTGTGTGTGTGTGTGTGAGTATGTGTGAGTGTGAGTGAGTGTGTGTGTCAGTGAGTGTGAGTGTGTGTGCGTGTGTGTGTGTGTGTGTCTGAGTGTGTATGTGTGTGTCAGTGTGAGTGTGTGTGAGTGTGGCAGTGTGAGTGTGTGTAAGTGTGTGAGTGTGTGTGTTTGTGTGTGAGTGTGAGAGTGTGTCAGTGTGAGTGTGTGTGTGCATGTCAATGTGTGAGTGTGTGTGTGAGAGTGTGTGTGTGTGAGCATGTGAGTATGTGTTTGTGTGTGAGAGTGTGTGTGTGTGTATGTGAGTGAATGTGTGTGTGTGAGAGTGTGTGTGTGTGAGTGAGTGTGTGAGTGTATGTGTGAGTGTGAGTGAGTGTGTGTGTCAGTGAGTGTGAGTGTGTGTGCGTGTGTGAGTGTGTGTGAATGTGTGTATGCGTGTGTCAGTGTGAGTGTGTGTGAGTGTGGCAGTGTGGGTGTAAGTGTGTGAGTGTGTGTGTGTGTGAGAGTGTGAGAGTGTGTGTCAGTGTGAGTGTGAGTGTGTGCATGTCAATGTGTGAGTGAGAGTGTGTGAGTGTGTGTGTGATTGTTGTGTTTGTGTGTGAGTGTGTGTCAGTGTGTGAGTGTGTGTGAGAGTGTGTGTGTGAGTGTGTGTGAATGTGTGTATGAGTGTGAGCGTGTGTGTGTCAGCGTGTGTGAGTGTGAGAGTGTGTGAGTGTGTGTGTGTGAGTGTGTGTGTGAGTGTGAGTATGTGAGTGTGTGTGTGTGAGTGTGTGTGTGTGAGAGTGTGTGTGAGAGTGTGTGTGTCAGCATGTGTGTGTGTGAATGTGTGTGTGAGTCTGAGTGTGAGTGTGTGTGAGTGTGTGTGAGTGTGTGTGTGTGTGAGTGTGAGAGTGTATGTCAGTGTATGTGTGTGTGAGAATGTGAGAGTGTGTGTGTCAGTGTGTGTGTGTGTGTCTGTGAGTGTGTGTGAGTGTGAGTGTTTGTGAGTGTGAGTGTGTGTGTGTGTATGTGAGTGTGTGTGTGTGTGTGAGTGTGAGTGTGTGTGTCTGTGAGAGTGAGTGTGTGTGTCAGTGTGTGTGTGTGTCTGTGAGTGTGTGAGAGTAAGTGTGAGAGTGTGTGTGAGTGTTGTGAGAGTGTGTGTGTGTCAGTGTGTGTGTGTCAGGGTGTGTGTGTCAGTGTGAGAGTGTGTGTGTGAGTATGAGTTTGAGTGTGTGTGTGTGAGTGTGAGAGTGTGTGTCAGTGTGTGTGTGTCAGTGTGAGAGTGTGTGTGTGTGTGAGTGTGAGTGTGAGAGTGTGAGAGTGTGTGTGAGTGTTGTGAGTGTGTGTGTCAGTGTGTGTGTCAGTGTGTGTGTGTCAGTGTGAGAGTGTGTGTGTGTCAGTGTGTGTGTGTCAGGGTGTGTGTGTCAGTGTGAGAGTGTGTGTGTGAGTATGAGTGTGAGTGTGAGAGTGTGAGAGTGTGAGAGTGTGTGCCGTGGGGTGGGTGGCGCGCTGTGGGGTGGGGAGCCGCGGGGACTGGAAGGTGGGAGGGAAGGTGGGCCGGCCCCAGAGGGAAGGTGCGCCGCGGGGCGGAGGGTGGGACCTGGGCGGCCCCGCCCCGGAGGAGCGGGCCGGAGCCGGGCGCCGGGCGGGCAGGTGTGGGCGGCGGACCCGCTGGCCGGCCGGAGCGGGAAACAGGAAGCCGGGGGAGGCGCCGGACGGAGGCCGGGCTGCGGGGCAGCGGACTCGGCCGCCGGGCGGCGATGGGGGGCGGCCCGGGCAGCCCGGGCGGCGGCGGGGCCGGGGCCGGGGCGGGCGCTGCCGGGGGCGCCGGGGACGCCGCTCCTCTGCTCCGGCGGAGCCGCCGCCCGAGCGCAGAGCCCGGAGCGCGGGGAGCAGGCGGCGGCGGCGGCGGCGGCGTGCGGGGTGAGCGGGGCCGCGGGCCGGGCGGCGGGGCGCGGAGCGGGGACCGGGGCGCCGGGGCTGGGGACCGGGGCGCCGGGGCTGGGGACTGGGGCGCCGCCCTGGATGAGATCCCGGCCTTCCCCCCCGCCCCCCGCCCCCCGCCCCGGGCGCCCCGCTGATCCTGGCCCCGCTGCCCGCAGACCCGGAGGACGCGGCCATGCCGGGCGGCGCCGAGGCGGGGGAGGCGGAGGAGGAAGCCGGGGCCGGCTCGGGGTCCGAGGCGGAGGAGGACGCCCTGTGGGAGCGGATCGAGGGCGTCCGGCACCGGCTGACGCGCGCCCTGAACCCGGCCAAGCTCACGCCGTACCTGCGCCAGTGCCGGGTCATCGACGAGCAGGACGAGGAGGAGGTGCTGAGCACCTACCGCTTCCCGTGCCGCGCCAACCGCACGGGTGAGCGGGGGTCCGGGGGCCGGGGCCGGGACCCCTGGGGCCGGGTGGGCGGCGCCCGGAGCCCGGAGCCCGGAGCCCGAGGCCCGGAGCCCGGAGCCCGAGGCCAGCAGCCCGGAGCCCGCAGCCCGCAGCCCGGAGCCCGAGGCCAGCAGCCCGCAGCCCGCAGCCCGCAGCCCGGAGCCCGCAGCCCGGAGCCCGAGACCAGCAGCTCTGGCCCTCGGGCCCGGGCTGCACACCCGCGGAGCGATGGCCGGTGCCCACCCTCCCGCCGCCTCCCAGACCACTGTCACTGCCCTGACCCAGCGGCGCCCACAGCGGCGTCGGGGTTTGTGGGCCTCGGGGTTTCCTCCCACGTTCCGGGCCCACATTAAAGAGGGGGGGTGGGGGTGGATGTGGTCACCAGAGCGGCCGGGCACCTCTGGGTCACAGCCGGTGCCTTGCCTTGGCATCTTCCCGCGCCCCTTGATTTCCTCCATTCTCCGTGCCCCCCCCCCCGCCCCCCTCCTTGACCACACACTCCCTTTTCCTCCGAGTGCTCAGGACCCAGCTCAGCTTACTGAGGGTATGAGGGTGCCCTCCCGGCCTCCGAACCAGGCTGGCAAAGGGCTGCGGGTCTAATGGACTTGCAGGAATTGGCCATGGAGAACTATTTACTTTGCTTTTGGCGATAGAGGGGGTTTGGGGGGGTGTCATTGAAAAGGCAGGCAGCATTTGGGGGGCCTGTGTGTTGGGGGGGAGAGGGCAGGCGGGAGGGGAGCTCAGGTGCTATGGGGGGTGGGGTGGGGCTCCTGGCTCTCCTGGCTGTGGCAGACAGGGGGATCTCCCCGTGATGAGTTGAGACAGGCCCTGTGTGTATCCACGTCTCAAAAATGCGGGGAATGTGGGCCCTGTAACCCTGTGGGGGGACTGGCTGGGCGCTGGGGGAAGCCCTCGCCTTGAACCCTGGGGCCCTCCTGCCGCCTCCCAGGGCGCCTCATGGACATCCTGCGCTGCCGTGGGAAGCGGGGCTACGAGGCCTTCCTGGAAGCCCTGGAGTTCTACTACCCCGAGCACTTCACGCTGCTCACCGGCCAGGAGCCCGCCCAGCGCTGCTCCATGATCCTGGGTGAGTGGGTCCGCACCCTCGCAGGGGTCCCTTGCCTGGTCCCTGTCAGCGAGGCCCTCCCGTGAACCCAGTTGAACAGATCGGGAGACTGAGGCACAGAGAGACGGAAGAGGTTTGCTGGAGCAGGCTGAGTGTGGGGCTGGGATTCTAATCCCCTTAGTCAAGAGTTCAGAACGCAGGCCCCTAAAATTGATTGCAGGCATGTATGTGTCAGACATCCATGGGTGTGCAGTTTCTTATGCCAGAAGTTCCAACAGTCCAGGTGACTTTAGAATTAAAAGGAGAGACCTTTCCTTCTTCCTTCAGTTCTGCTCTGCTGCTAACACTTCTGAGAGTCTCCCCTTTCTTTGCATTCTCTCACACACACACACACACACACACACACACATCATCCTATACGTGCTGCTCTGGTTTTTCTTTTCCTCAGAACAGTTGATTTTCGTGTTTCCCCCCACATCTGTTACACTGGTTTTAAGTGACTGCACAGATGCTTGCCACAAGCCACTTACCTGGCCCCCTGTTGACCGACATCTAGGCTGTTTCCAGTTTTACAAACAATGCTGGGGCATTCTTCCACGTGCATCTTTGTGGAAGAGTGTACCTCAGGAGGCGGGGTCTGAGAAGTGAAGCTTCTCAGTGTGTGTGTATTTTCAATGTGAAATCAAGGTACATCCCAGCAGCAGTGTGTGGGTGTCCATTCTGCTGTGCCCTCATGCATCCTGGGAATGTAAAAACGTTTTTGCCAGTTTGATATGTCAAAAATAATGTTCTTGTTTTTAAGTTTGTGCTTCATTTGGAGAGATAATTCATAGGTTATGAATTAGTAAACCTTGGGCAAAGGACATGACCTTTCTGTGCCTCAGTTTCTCTGTCTTCAGGGTAGGGTCACTAATAGTACCTTTCTTAAGTGTTGTCGTGAGGATTCAGTAAATTAACATGTGTATCTAGCCCAAAGAATAAAGTTAAATGTTAGTGGCTATTATTATCATAGCTGGTGAGGTAGGGCCTGTTTTTTGGCCACTTTTGTTTTGGGACTTACCTACTGGTAGTTTTTACCCTTATTTTTATTTGTTTGTTTGCCTTTTTTTTATTGATTTGTAAAAGCTCTTTATATATTGTGGCTCTGAATTCTTATATTTTCCTTCTGCTCTGTTGCTTGTTTTTTTTTTTAACTTTGTTACATCTTTCTTCATTCTGAAAGTTTAACATTTGTATATGGATTTGTCTCTCTTTTCTTTTATAGCTTCCGATTTTGTGTCTTATTTAGGAAGGCCTTCCTTACCCCTAAAGTATAAAAACATAGGGTATCCCCCCAAAATGTATATACACTTTGAATAATTATAAAGGCGGTGTTTGTTAAAATACACTTCATTTGAGCTATCAGCTATTAAAGTGCGTATACTTTTTTTTTTTTTTTTTGAGACACCCTGCATAGCCCAGAGTTTCCTCCTAGTGTGTTTGTGGTTTGGGTTTTTCTGGGCCATTTGCTATCCCTGTGGGTTTTATTCGCCTGACGTGGCTTCCCCCCCACCGTGTCCCGCAGACGAGGAGGGCCCCGAGGGCCTGACCCAGTTCCTGATGACGGAGGTGCGGCGGCTGCGGGAGGCTCGGAAGAGCCAGCTGCAGCGGGAGCAGCAGCTGCAGGCTCGAGGCCGGCTGCTGGAGGAGGAGCGCGCAGGCCTGGAGCAGCGGCTGCGGGAGCAGCAGCAGGCGCAGGAGCGCTGCCAGCGGCTGCGGGAGGACTGGGAGGTGGGCAGCCTGGAGCTGCTGCGGCTCAAGGATGAGAACTACATGATCGCCATGCGCCTGGCCCAGCTCAGCGAGGAGAAGAACTCCGCGGTTCTGCGCAGCCGGGACTTGCAGCTGGCGGTAGGCCCGGGGGGTGGACAGGCCGATCTTTATTAAAACGGATGGTGATGTGGTAGCCAGCTCGTCCCAGAGCCACTATCGGCCAGCTATTGGACTGTGGGCGAGTCCTTCCACGACCCCGGGGCCTCAGTTTCCTCATCTGTAATATGGGGGTGTCGATGGCACTGATTTCATTGAGTTATGGCTGTGGTTCTCAGCTGGGGACAGTGTTGCCCCCAGAAACAATGGCCACATCAGGAGACTTTTTTCGTCATTACAGCGAGGTGTGTTCTATTGGCCTGTAGTGGGCAGAGGCCGGTGTTGCTGATAAACATCCTACAGAGCACAGGACAGCCCCCCGAACCAAGAATGACTTAACCCAAAACGTCAGTGAGTGCTGAGGTGGAGAAAACTTGGGTTCCCAGGGTGTATCCGTTTAAGATATATGTACAGTGCCTGCCCAGAGTTAGTGCTCAAACCCTGTATTGTCATTAGTCATTTCTATATTTTATTATTATTGTTATTATTATTATTATTATTATTGTTAATTTGCTTCTGAGTGCCATGCTGGTTACACGCATCACGTCACAGGTACCCATGGAGGTGCCATGCACTGGGTTCTCATCTTGAAACCCAGATACTGGGCTTGGATTGGGAAGGGACTTGCTCATCACAGAGCTGGGAACGGAACCTGGATGGGAACTAGGTCTGCCTGGCACCAGCGCTGGCCTTGCCCTGTGGTGCCGTTCTGCCTGGTCTTGCCCAGGTGAAGGCTCAGCGGTGAGCGAGGCCCCGCCTCTCACAGGTGGCCACACCCAGCCTCGCTTCTTGGCTTCCTATTGGCTCTCAGCACGGGGATGCAGCTGGAATGTTACTGCCTCAGGGGATTGTTTCAGGGATTTTATTCCTTTTTTTTTTTTTTAGGGATTTTATTCTTAATTCTCACCTGAGGGTATTTTTTCTTATTGACCTTTTTTTTTTTTTTTTTTCTTTTCCCGGAGAGAGTGGAAGAGTGGGAGGGAGGGGAGAGAGAAGGAAAGAGAGGGAAGAAAAACAGAGAAACATCGGTGTGAGAGAGACACATCGATTGGTTGCCTCTCACATGCTCCCCCACCAGGGCTGGGGATTCAACCTGCAAGCCGGGCATGTGCCCCTGGCTGGGAATCAAACCTGAGACCCTTCAGTGTGTGGGCGGATGCTCTAACCTTCTAGCAACACGGGCCAGGGCTGTTTAAAGGATTTAACGGTGCCAGCGGCACACAGTAGGCTCTCCAGCAATACCGTGCGAGGCTGCCTCGGGGGGAGGGGAGGGAGGGGGAGGATGCTGACTCGGGGGTTGGAAGACCCAGGAGCCTTTGCTAAGGCTGCGGCGTTGCAGGAGGTGACAGGTGCCTGTTGGAGACTTGTGGGTGCGCTGCAGAGCGGGGGCCTGTGGCTGTGCACACCAGCATGTCGAGGTTCGGGGAAATGAGTCCTGATTGGGGGTGCCGAGGCCACAGGTTGAAGGGCCTAGACTGCCAGGCCCGATCGGGGGTGTGGGAGGCAGATGCGTGGAGTGGGGTGACCAGGAGGCTGTGTTTGGCATGAGGTAGGGCTGTCTGAGGCCCAGAGACTGGCTGCAGAGTGAGCGAAGGGTGGCCTGGGCGAGGCTTTCCTCTCTGTGCCTCAGTTTCCTCACCGTGCTGGAGGCGGGAGGTCACAGAGAAGGATGACATAATGAAATGGCGCCTCCTGTGCCCGGGTGCGGTCCTCACTGCTTGCTGTGCACTGCCTGGCATCTCTGTTGGGACAAGCTGGCGGCACTGTTACTGGCCCCATTTACGGAGGAGGAAACGGAGACACAGAAAGATTGATTAGCGCACTCTCCCAGGGTCCCACGATGGAGAATTTCTGACCTTGCTCTTGGCACTGCTAGGGTAGGGTGGGTGGGTGTCAGAACTGGGTTCCCCATCTTCATCCGTGCCTGCTTTTTCCGACGTGGACATGAGACCTGCTGTGAGTGTCCTTGGAAGAAGGGTTTGAGGACAGTGTGAGAGCCACGGGCCCACGGAGTTGGGAGTGGCTGTGGCTAGAATGGCTTGGAGCATCATTCGTGCACCAAGAGGCTGCTGGTTTGATTCTCGGTCAGGGCACATACCTAGGTGGAGGGTCTGATGTTTTTCTCTCCCATTGATGTTTCTCTCTCTCTCTCAAAATCAGGTGAGGATTAAAAAAAAAAAAAAAAAAAGGCATTGGAGGTGCCTCTGGATCTGCAGACTAGCTGTAGGTGCACATAGTAGGACCACGTAGGGGTGAGAGAATCTGACACGAGGCAGAGAATGGCTGCCTTTTCCCAGTTTAGGGGGTAGAAGGTGAGGGGTGAAATTCAACTAATGGGTAAGTTCTTCTCTAAATGTAGCTACTGTAAATTTGCCTAAATTTGGGGGGCTTTTCTTGGCCACAAAAATTAACCAGGGCATTGCAGGTGGAAATGAGTAGAGCGGCTGCTGGTTCTGTCTTTGGCAGTTGGGGCTCCTCTCCCGCAGACAGGTGTGTGGCGGCTGCCACTTAATGCTGGGCTTTACGAGGTGCAAATTTCACGAGCTGCCGTTTCCCAGCCACATAAACTGAAGGAGCCCACACTGTAATTTCGTGCTAAGTGAGTGTGTACCCAGGGATTAAATGCATCCGCGTTTCCTGGCGTTCTGCAGACACTTCCAGGTGCCCTGCCCGCTGAGCTCACTGCCGGAGCTTGCCGGCCAAGGGTCAGGCGGGCGGCCCCGCTGTGCGGCTGCGGTTTGCCGGGGAGGGTGCGGCCGAGCTTGCCCTTGTAACTAGCTGTCTTCCTCCGACGTTTACAAAGCGTGTTTTGTGAGGGAAAGGAATGTGAGAATCATGAATTTCTTCCCGAGCCTTCTGCGGAGGAGGAGAAACGCGCGACCCAGCCTTCAGACCCGTGTGTGTGTGTGTGTGTGTGTGTGTGTGTGTGAGTGTGTGTGTGTGAGTGGGTGTGAGTGGGTGTGTGTGTCTCTGTGTGTGTGTGTGAGTGTGTGTGTGTCTCTGTGTGTGTGTGAGTGTGTGTGTGTGTGTGTGAGAGTGTGTGTGTGTCTCTGTGTGTGTGTGAGTGTGAGTGTGTGTGTGTGAGAGTGTGTGTGTGTCTCTGTGTGTGTGTGAGTGTGTGTGAGTGGGTGTGTGTGTCTCTGTGTGTGTGTGTGAGTGTGTGTGTGTCTCTGTGTGTGTGTGAGTGTGAGTGTGTGTGAGTGTGTGTGTGTCTCTGTGTGTGTGTGAGTGTGTGTGTATGTGTGTGTGTGTGTGTGAGAGTGTGTGTGTGTCTCTGTGTGTGTGTGTGTGTATGTGTGAGTGTGTGTGAGTGTGTGTGTGTCTCTGTGTGTGTGTGTGACTGTGTGTGTATGTATGTGAGTGTGTGTGTATGTGTGTGTGTGTGAGAGTGTGTGTGTCTCTGTGAGTGTGTGTGTGTATGTGTGAGTGTGTGTGAGTGTGTGTGTGTCTCTGTGTGTGTGTGTGACTGTGTGTGTATGTGTGTGAGTGTGTGTGTGTGTGTGTGTGTGTGGCCGTGCTCGGCTCTGGGAAGTGAGGGGCTGCCAGTCATTTTCCGAGAGAAGCCAGGGCATTCCTAGGGCACCAGAGGTCATTGTGCCTTTTTTCAACAATGACTTCGTTTTGTGGCCTGCCACCCGCTGCTCCTCTTGCCACTGCCCAGCAGCCTCGGACCCACATGGATTTGGAAAATACAATACCTCTGGCTGAGGGCGGTGATCATCCAGCAAACCCATCCTGCCTATGCAGTCAGCCAGCCGGCCCCCCGCACGGCCGCCCAGCCACCACCCTGGCCAGCTCCGGCTGCACACACCGTGTGGCGGCAGGTTGGGGTTTTTTTAAGGCTGTGCACACAGCCATGGTCACACCCCTGGCCGCTCTGCAGCCAGCCTCTGACCGTTTAAAGCACATGTGTCAAACACAAGGCCCGCGGGCCAAATCCGTCCCGCCAGGCCTTGCAATGTGGCCCACACCGCGCTGTCATCACTGCACTCCGCTGCGTTTCCATCACAATGACAGTTTATGACTGTTCAGTAAACCATTTGGCCCGCGATTTAGGCTGGATTTTAGATTTTGGCCCCTTCTCTGATTGAGTTCGACACCCCTAGTTTAAAGGCTTGGCCTTCCTTCTGTCTTGTTTGATTCTTGCAATGACTTTGGGAGGCAGGTTATGCATGGAACGGGGGTGGGGGGGGGAGGGGCCGTGGCGGGGGGGGGGGTGGGCTGGGGGAGGAATGAACAGGCCCATTTCACTGATGAAGAAACTGAGGCCCAGAGGAGATAAGTGACTTGCTCAGGAGGACAGAGGACAAAAGTAGTACAACTGAAACCTGGACCCCAGGCTTGGGGTTCTTGTTGAGAATGAACTAACAGTCCGATCTGCTGGAGGGGGACCTGGGAACCCTCAAAACCATCCTCTTCCTCCTCTCCCCTGGGAGATGAGGAAACTGAGGCACAAAGAGAGCCCATGACTTGCCAAAGGCCACACTGAGTTGGAGGCGGAGCTGGGCCTAGACCCTGGTCCCCTGTTCTCGGTGTAGCACCTCGGCCAAAAGTCCTGGAAGCAGAGGCCCCTGGGAGGGCGGCTTGGCCCTGCCTCCCCCTTCCTTTCTCATCGTGTTTGCCCGCTGGTCCCTTCTTCGTAGACAAGTCCGGGAGGATTCCTGCTCAGGCCCGTCTGGGGATCTGGGAGGCACCAGGAATGAGGAGCGGGCTTCTCCCCTGGGCTGCCCCCTCCCCGGGCTGACCCTGTGCCGCTCCCCAGGTGGACCAGCTGCAGCTGAAGGTGAGCCGGCTGGAGGAAGAGTGTGCCCTGCTCCGCAGGGCCAGGGGGCCACCCCCCGGGGCCGAGGAGAAGGAGAGGGAGAAGGAGAAGGAGCCGGACGGGGTGGACCTGGTCTCTGAGCTGCGAGCAGAGAACCAGCGGCTGACAGCGTCCCTGAAGGAGCTGCAGGAGGGTCGGCAGCAGGTTCGAAGGTGGCCACGGGGAGGGGTGTGTGTGTGTGTGTGTGTGTGTGAGAGAGAGAGAATGAGGAGTCTGCACCGTGGATGAGATCGGATGGACCCTGGCTGGCCTCTTGTCTTGGCTGAGCCTTCTGCTTCCTCTGGCCTTTAGGCTGCGGTCTGTGGGTGGCCCCCTGGGGTCTCTAGATGCATTGCCACTGCGCACCTGATTTTGTGTGTGAGCATGTTTAGGGTGGGGGGAGGGTCCCCAGCTTTTATTATTTGTAGAAGAGTCTGGAAAGTTGAGACCCCTGAGGTCGGGGTGGCCCAGGGCTTGCTGGGGGTCAGTGGCAGGTCACACAGGAAGTGGGGGTGGGAGCCAGGGTTCCTGTGTACTTCATAGGGCTGTGGGTGCCGGGCTGGGGTGTTGGGTTAGGGGTGGATCTTGGGCCCATGGTCTACCTGCTGGGGACAGGCTCAGTCCCTACAAAGACCCCGTGTGAGAGGGGCAGGAGCAGGCCTTGGAGATAGCCGCCTCTCTGTTGCCCTGGCAGCTGGCGGGGGCCGGAGCAGGACAAAGCGTGCCGAGTTCTCGTTTGGGAACACGATCCTGGCGGAACTTGCTCAAGCATGCCTCACGCCCTCAGCTCATCTGCACCCCAGATGTCCCCTGGAGGGCGGGCAGGGCGGGTGGACCACGCCCACGCTGTATTTGGGAAACTGAGGTCCAGCAAGGTCAAGACCCTTGGCCCGGGTGGCAGAGCTAGTGGGGTGGGGCTGAGGGCTGAGGGCTGTGGGTCCCCCTTCCCCTGACACCCCTAGGCCAGAGGCTGAGGCAACCCTGACCTCCGACCCCAGGAGGCAAGCCGGCCGGGGGCCCCGGGCTCGGAGCGCATCCTCTTGGACATCCTGGAGCATGACTGGCGGGAGGCGCAGGACAGCAGACAGGAGCTGTGCCAGAAGCTGCACACGGTGCAGGGGGAGCTGCAGTGGGCCGAGGAGCTCCGGGACAAGGTACCGTCCCCCGTGCATCGCCCCCCCGCCCTGCCCCCGCCCTCCTCTCACGCAGCTGGGGAGGCTCCTGGAGAGGAGAGGGTGGTGGGCATCACCCGTTCACCGGCGCCCACCTTCCCTGCAGGCGTGCCAGGCCCCGTGCTAGGAACTGCATCCATCCATTCATCCATCCATCCATCCATCCATCCATTCATTCATTCTCAAGTATTTCTTGAGACACATTAGGGAACAGAACAAACGTCTCTGTCCCTGTGGAGGGTAAACTAGCAGGGGAGATACACCGTCTGCCACCCCCCCCCCCCCAAATCAATCCCTTCATGGAGAGGAGGGTGGTGAGGGCTGTGGGAGAAGCAGAGCAGGGCCAGGGAGCAGATTGCCGTTCGGACGGGAGGCCCAGGTTGGTCGGGAGGGAGTCGTCGTTGTTGGTGGTCGTCCCATTTTACAGTTTGGGCAGCTGAGGCCCAGGGAGGGGAAGTCAGGCCCGGCTGGGGAGATGGGGCGGGCGCTTGTGTTGGGGGCTCAGGCCTCTCTCTGTGGACCTGCTGGGCACCTGCTGGTTGGCTCTCCTCGGTCGCCAGCCTTGTGGGTGACCCTGGCGTGTTCCCCCTGTGCCGCTCCCCCCGGCCGCCCGCAGTACCTGCAGGAGATGGAGGACCTGCGGCTGAAGCACCGCACGCTGCAGAAGGACTGCGACCTGTACAAGCACCGCATGGCCACCGTGCTGGCTCAGCTGGAGGAGATCGAGAAGGAGCGGGACCAGGTGAGCCCGCGCAGCGTCGGGCGGACGAGGAGGAGCGGACGGAGCTAGAATGGTGGAAGACAGACTTCCATGGGGCACTGCTTGGCTAGAGGGGCATGTGCGCCGGGAGGACACAGATGTGGGGCCCTGAGCACTCTAGGTATGCCAGCCTTGCCCTTGGGCACACCTGCTCCCCTGAGCTCCTGGGACCGTTAGGGAGTGGGTCCTGGCACTCTTGACTTCGAATTGCTATTCTCTCCGAGTCAAAAACGAGACCTAAGCAGGGGAGCTGCTTGCAGGTATTTGCTGATGAAGAGATTCTCAAAAGTTCTGGCTCCCAAGCCCCGGGCACCACGGCCCTCTCCGTCTGAGGCCAGAGCCGCTGGCCCCCGGGCCTGTGTGAGCTCCCACGCCTGGGGAGGGCAGGAGGTGCTGTCCTCGGACCGAGTTTGAATCCCGCTGGAGGAGGTGAAGTCAGCACGCTAGAATGGGCCTCGGGGTCCCCTGGCAGGCTTGGCGAGGAGGCGGGTTCAGGTTTCATCCGGACACTCTGGTTCTGCGGTTTGGGTGGGCTCAGGGATTTGCCCTTTGCCCCGTTGCTCCTGGCCACTGGGCCTCTGTGTCCAGCTCCCTCTGGGGCAGTGGGGCAGTGGCAGGTCCGGGCACGGGCCCAGCTCTCGTGGGGGAAAAGTGCTTTGGATGCAGTGGGATGGGTTTGAACACAGCCTCCTCCGCTAGGCGGGGATGCTGTGAGTTCAGCTGGCCACACACAGTAGGTCTCCCAGTTTTAAGTTGTTCTTGGGAAATAGTCAGAGCCCGGACTCGGCCTGGGTTTGAATCCCAGCCCTGCCCCTGCAGCCTTGGTTTCCTTATTGATAAGACGAGAATAACGAGGCGGTCTCCCGGGGAGGGTGAGCGTGCTGATTAAATGAGCTGATACTAAGCCCGGGGCCGGCACACAGGAAGTGCTATTTCGGCTGCCACCCCCCATCCTCGGGGTCGGAGGCCAGGCTGGCCGCGTCAGTGTGGTGCCTTCGCCCTCCCAGGCCATCCAGAGCCGCGACCACATCCAGCTGCAGTACTCGCAGAGCCTCATCGAGAAGGACCAGTACCGCAAGCAGGTGCGGAGCCTGGAGGCCGAGCGGGACGAGCTGCTGACCACGCTCACCGGCCTGGAGGGCACCAAGGCCCTGCTGGAGGCGCAGCTGCAGCGGGCCCAGGGCGGGCCCTGCCTCAAGGTGACGGGCAGGAGGGGTTCAGGGTCCTGGTTGGCATGCGGGGGGGCCCTGGCAGGAGCTTTGGGCCAGGGGTGGGAACGCGTGGGAGACCCCGGTTGAGGGCAGGAACATGGGGGAACTGGCAGGAGCCCTCAGCTGGGCGTGGGACTTGCAGGACTGACGGGAGCCTGCAGCGGTGGTGGGGTCACGTGGGACCCCCTGGGAGCGCTCAGCTGGGCCCGAGAAGATGCAGCCAGGACCCACACATTCCGGGAGGGAATGTGTGGGTCCTGGCTGGAGCCCTCACCCTGGGTCAAGAACATGCTGGCTTGGAGGGAGCTCTCGGCCAGGAGAGAGGATATGCCGGTCTGGTGGGGGACCCCAGCTAGGGTGGGTGTGGGGTGGTGCATAGGGAAGGGGACAGAGGCAGGTGGCATGTGGGTCTCTGAGTGTGTGGGGCACCAAGGCTAGTTTGAAGCCTGTCTTTGCAAACACTGGGAGAAGCCCAGTGGCCTGAGGGCCTGTGAGCACCTTGGAATGCAAAACATGGGCCCTAAAAGCCCCGCGGAGACCAGCTAGTCCAGCGCCCTCATTGCCCAGAGAGGGTCAGGGGCTTGCCCAAGGTCACTCAGCCAGCCGGGACTGGAGCTGCGTCCACAGACCCCTTGAAAACAGTTCCTAGTGCTTGGCTATCTGCCAGGAGCTCTGCCTCTTCTTATCTTGATTTTACTTGGAGATAATCGACAGGCCAGGTGTTTGATACCCGGAGGAAGGGAACAAAGGAAGTGTGAGTCTGTGACTTCTCACTTCTTAACCCTCAGTGGTGTTTTGCTCTTGGGTAACAACAAAGCCCTTACTGTGCCCTCGAGGCCCTGCAGGTGGGCCCTTCCCTCCCTCCAGCCTGGTCCGCTGGGCTCCTGAAGGTGTCACAGCCCTGACTCAGGGCCTTGGCACCTACTGTTCTGTCTGCCGAGACCAGCGGTCGGCAAACTGCGGCTCGCGAGCCACACGCGGCTCTTTGGCCCCTTGAATGTGGCTTTTCCACAAAACACCATGGTCTGGGCGAGTCTATGTTGAAGAAGTGGCGTTAGAAGTTTAAGTTAAAAAAATGTGGCTCTCCAAAGAAATTTCAATCGTTGTCCTGTTGATATTTGGCTCCGTGGACTAATGAGCTTGCCGACCACTGGCCTAGACCATCCTCCCCAATTCTGTTTAGCGCCTACTTACCTGAGTGCTCAGGGGAAAGCACATGGCGTAGGGCACACGTGTCAAACACAAGGCCCTCGGGCCAAATCCGTCCCGCCAGGCCTTGCAATGTGGCCCGCACCGCGCTGTCATCACTGCACTCCGCTGCGTTTCCATCACAATGACAGTTTATGACTGTTCAGTAAACCATTCGGCCCGCGATTTAGGTTGGATTTTAGATTTTGGCCCCTTCTCTGATTGAGTTCGACACCCCTAGCGTAGGGCTACTTCCTTCACCTGTCTGCTTGTTTACAGCGTGTCCTCCGGGCGGAGTGCTCCCCGAGGGCAGGCGTTCAGGAAATGACGGTGGCTGGCCCGGGTCCAGCACTGCTGACCTCATCCCGCCCCTTCCCCTCCAGGCCTGCACCTCCTCCCATTCCCTGTGCTCCAACCTCAGCAGCACCTGGAGCCTGAGCGAGTTCCCCTCCCCGCTGGGAGGCCCCGAGGCTGGCGGGGAGGCCTCTGTCCTGGGGGGCTCCGAGCCCCACATCTCGGTAAGACGCCTGCCCACCTGCGTGTGGGAGGACACTGATGGTATTCACGTAATTACTGACATGGAGAGGGCCCTCCAGTTTGCTGACTAAGCCCTTGCTCGGTCCCAGGGGCACTCAGGGGGCCCCTCCCTCCCCTCAGCCTGGCTCTCTGGGTCTCAGCCTTTGGCTTCCTGGCAGGGGTCAGCCCTGTCTCAGGGCCTTGGCACACGCTGTGGAGGTGTTTCACACGGAGGAAATTGAGACCCACAGAGGCAAGCACCTTATGAAGCTTATCCCGAGCCAGCTCCGCTGCTGGGCCTGTACCCGGAGACCTGGGGGCCACTCACACTGTAATCTTTTTAAAAAATATATATTTTATTTATTTATTTAAAAAAATATATTTTATTGATTTTTTTAGAGAGAGGAAGAAAGAGGAACTAGAAACATCGATGAGAGAGAAACATCGATCAGCTGCCTCCTGCACACCTCCTACTGGGGATGTGCCCACAACCAAGGAGCATGCCCTTGACCGGAATCGAACCTGGGACCTTTCAGTCCGCAGGCCGATGCTCTATCTATCCACAGAGCCAAACCAGTTTCGGCCTCACCCTGTAATCTTGGGGAGCTCAGTCCTCCGCTCTGGGCCCCAGTTCTCCCCTGTGGAATGTGTGCACACCTGGGCGCACTGAGCTGTGGGGAGTGCAGTGCGGGTGACCCAGGCCCTGCCGTGACATTGCAGGAGGAGGCCACAGACAACGAGAAAGAGATCAACCGGCTGTCCATCCTGCCCTTCCCTCCCAGCGCAGGCTCCATCCTCCGCCGGCAGCGTGAGGAGGACCCTGCACCTGCTAAGAGGTAAACAGGCCCAACCAGTTAGGCTCGGTGGATAGAGCGTCGGCCTGCAGACCGAAGGGTCCCGGGTTCGATTCCAGTCAAGGGCACCAACCTCGGCTGCAGGCTGGATTCCCAGCCTGGGAGGCAACCAATCGATGTGAAAAAACAAAACGAAAGGTAAACAGGCTGGAAAGAGAGCGGCAGGGGCCCAGCCACCTCCCAGAATCCCTCAGGCCAGAGTCAGCACTTGGCGGTCACCTCCCTAACTGCCCTTCAATGGCTGGAGCGCTGGCCCTGAGAGCATAGGCGCGACTGAGGTCAGAGGTTAAGACCAGGCCAAAGGGCAGAACAGGCTAAGCCCCAACCCAACTCTCTGGCGGCTGAGCGGCTGAGTCACTAGGGACTGAACCGCAGAGTTGCTCAACCCCGGGGAAGCCTGATGGTTAGGGCCAGGACCTGTGAAACCATCTGGTCTGGCCCTGCCAAGGCATTAGGGGCGAGTTAATTAAATGTTTGACCCAGTATAGCAGGCTA
The DNA here is from genome assembly GCF_014108245.1 of Pipistrellus kuhlii. Lineage (NCBI taxonomy): Eukaryota > Metazoa > Chordata > Mammalia > Chiroptera > Vespertilionidae > Pipistrellus > Pipistrellus kuhlii. The sequence continues at coordinate 2,771,297 of NW_023425529.1, forward strand.
ACTTTTTTTGTTTTGTTTTTTTAAAATATATTTTATTGATTTCTTACAGAGAGGAAGGGAGAGATATAGAGAGCTAGAAACGTCGATGAGAGAGAAACATCGACCAGCTGCCTCTTGCACACCCCTTACCGCGGAGGTGCCCGCAACCAACGTACATACCCTTGACAGGAATCGAACCTGGGACCTTTCAGTCTGCAGACCGACGCTCTATCCACTGAGCCACATCAGTTTCGGCTAGCAGGCTAACTTTTAAGGGGGTAATGCTGTGTGGCCCTTGAAGGGTCCCAGTCCCGGGCTCGGTCCGATGGGTGAATCTGCCAGGAATGGGTGTGTGGCGAGGGGCCATGATCTAGCATACGCCTGTCATGGCCGGAGTTTGACCTGCTTGATCTAGTGCGAGAGGCAGCCCAGGAGCCATCAACGACAGACAGTGTAGGAAGTGAGGAGGAGACGGGGGGTGAGAGGTCCGGGCGGGCTTCCTGGAGGGGGTGGCGTTGAAGAATGGGCCGGGGCATTCAAGGTGGAAGGCCGTGCGGCTGAGGCCAGGCTGTTGCCTTCTTTTTAAAAAAAATATATTTTATTGATTTTGTGCAGAGAGGAAGGGAGAGAGATAGAGAGTTAGAAACGTCGATGAGAGAGAGTCATCGATCAGCTGCCTCTTGCACACCCCCTACTGGGGACATGCCCGCAACCAAGGTACGTGCCCTTGACCGGAATCGAACCCGGGACCCTTCAGGCCCCAAGCCAACGCTCTACCCATTGAGCCAAACCGGTTTCGGCTGTTGCCTTCTTGTCTCTGAGGGTTTAGGGGAGCTGGGTGACATGAGTGCCCTGTGCCGGGGACGCCCACCGGGTCTAGCTGGCACGTGCTGGGGGCTGCAGGACCTTTGGGTGGCACAGGGGCAGGAGGAGGGATGGGGGCAGATGCCCGCTGACTCTCAGCTCCTGCCCCTTCGTTCGCCCTCTCTCTGCCCAGGTCCTTCAGCAGCATGTCAGACATCACAGGTAAGGGCCCTCGGACCCTCCCCGGGGAGGGCTTACGGGGTGGGGGGAGCGGGGGAGCTTTTCAGCTCACCTGTGGCCTATGCTGCCCGCTCTGCCCCTGGCCTGGGACTCCCTCCCCGAGGCCTAGCTGTGCCCTGGACAGGCGAGAAGGCTCTGCCCTGGTCCTGGCTGTGCCGTGTGGGGTTCTGGTCCACCCTTCACCCGATTCCAGTGGGTCCAGGGTGTTCTTGGAGCCTCTAACCGGCCTCAGCCCCGGGCCTCTGGGCCGGGGGTGGTCTCTGGGCTTCCCCCGTTGTCCAGTCCAGCACTCTTGAACCTTGCTCTTCCTCCCCAGGTAGCGTCACCCTTAAGCCCTGGTCCCCCGGCCTCTCCTCCTCCTCCTCCTCCGACAGCGTGTGGCCTCTGGGGAAGCCGGACGGTCTCCTGGCCAGAGGCTGCGGCCTGGATCTCCTCAACAGGTGCGGGAGCCGCCTGGGTGGGTGGGGGCGGGACCCGCGCTCGGATCCCGGAGCAGGATGAGGTGGGAGGGAGGGAGCAGCCGCTAAGCCTTTGCTGTAGGCAACTGGCAGTTGGATTCAAACCCACCGCCACGGTGTATCACCTGTGCGACCTTCCTCCGTTTTCTCAAGGGGAGCGGTGAGCCCTCTCCTCTGCATGTGGTGGTCTGAGGCGTAGGACTCATGTCCGTCAAAAACCTGGCTTTGCCAGGCATATAGTAGGTGCTCAATAAACGGCAGTTGTGCTGACACCGGCCCTCTGCCTGTCCTCCCAGCTCTGAGCTCCCCCACAACAAAGCTTCGGGCTGTGGGTGGGGCAGGCCACTCAGCAGCCAAGAAACACATTGGCTCAGAGTGTGCGGGAGGCAGTGAGCTCTGGTCATGAAGGGCCACCCCAGCCAGGCTTATGAGCGGACCTCGGGAGGGGAGAGAGGGAGGCCTGGCTGAGAATGTGGCCTTTGAACTCGGCCATGGCGAGAGGGCAGGCAGGGAGGGCAGCTGGATGGCTGGAAGAGGGAGAGAGCAGAGGGTGCTTGGGATGGGCTTGGAGTTTGGCGTTGATGGGAGCACCTGGGGGTGGGGGTGGAGGTGGGGGTGGGGATGGGGATGGGGTGGGGGTGGTAGGGGAGGCCAAGCCCCAGCAGGCTCTGAGTCAGGCTGGAAGAGTGTGGACTTTGGCTGGTGCGCGCCGGGAAGCTGCGAGGGATTAGCGATTACTGACTGCAGGCCGCCGCTGGCCGCCTCCTCCCGTCCCTGGGGGGAGGCGTTACCGTGATCGTCCCCGTTTCCTTGGGAAGGAGCCAAGGCTCAGAGAGGTTACACGGCTCGCCCGAGGTCACACAGCTGGGGATGTCCTGGCCCACGTCCACGGTGACCTGATGGGACTCGGGCTTTGGAGAGGGCGGAGGAGGCGCTGAGGTCAGAGCGGGAAGGTGGGGTGCTAGAAGCAGAGCACAGGTCACCAGGAAACCGGGGCAGAGCAGGGCCGGGGCCTCCCGCTCCCTGGAAGCAGCTTGGCCAGGCCCGCGCCCAGAGCCCTGCCCGCCACACCCCCCTCCGGCCGGCAGCGGGCCCCGCGTGACATTGTTCTCCCCGCGCAGGACGTGGTGAGGGAAGGGGCGGAACCACCTCCCTTCCTGCCTGGCTTGGCCCTTCCTCCCTCAGCTCAGGCTGCACAAGGGGTCCTGGCTCTTGTCCAGGGGCCGCCGGGACGTGGCAGAGGGGGCAGGAGCTGTGTGATCGGGGGCCACCGCTGATGCCCATGCTAAGGGGGAGGGGGAGGCGGGGAACACAGGTTAGGATGGAGGCAGAGGTGGAGGACGGAGAGGGAAAGAGGCCGAGGGACAGGCGGAGAGGGAGGTGAGGGGCCGAGGCCTGTGTCCTGGGCTGTGCGGTGTGCAGTGCGGTGGACGGTGTGTCAGCCAGCTGACATCTTGCTCTGCTGTGGGGTCGTGGGCCTGCCACTCAGGGCCTCCGTGTCCTGCTCTGTGAAACGGGGTCCCCGTTGCGCCTGTCCCCTGAGGCCGGGGGGGTTCCAGTATTCCTGTTGGCGTGGCTCCGAGTGATGGATGTGCCCGCTCTTAGCTCGTGTTGTGGTTGGTGCCTTGTTGCTTGATTCTCAGAGGGGCCTGGGGCCGGCGTTTCTGGCCCTCATTCCGGTGAGCAAAGCCAGGCCCGAAGTCAGGACTTTGTCCCCAGGCATTGAGTGGTGGGGTCGGGGGTTCCTGGGGGCCGTCCTTCTGTCTAAGTCACGTTTTTTTGGTTAATCTTCACCTGAGAGTATTTTTCCCATTGATTTTTATTTTATTTTAAAAAAATATATTTTATTGATATTGTACAGAGGAAGGGAGAGAGAGAGAGAGTTAGAAACATCGATGAGAGAGAGTCATCGATCAGCTGCCCTTTGCACAACCCCCTACTGGGGATATGCCCGCAACCAAGGTACATGCTCTTGACCGGAATCGAACCCGGGTCCCTTCAGTCCCCAAGCCGACGCTCTATCCATTGAGCCAAACTGGTCAAGGTTCGATTCCGGCCAAGGGCATGTACCTTGGTTGTGGGCACATCCCCGGTGGGGGGTGTGCAGGAGGCAGCTGATTGATGTTTCTCCCTCATCAATGTTTCTAGCTCTATCCCTCTCCCTTCCTCTCTGTGAAAAAAAAAAAAAAAAAAAAAGAAACAATTCTTCTTCCCCTGCGGATGGGAGGCCCCGGAGCCCCCCGGTTCCCCTCCCTGCCCTGTCGTGACATTCGTTGGACCCTCATGTGCAGAGTGGGAGGCAGGTGCCGCCGTGTCCTTGCCTGAGAACCAGGCAGCCAGCTCGCTCGCCTCGGCTAGGGCGCACTGCATGCTGGGGTTTGGGCCTGGACTGTGTTGCTCCGGCCGGAAGGCCATTGGGCAGCATAGTCGGCCCAGCATCTGGCCTGCCACGTCTGCACTGGCTGCAGCCAGGACGGTCCCAGCACCCAGGTCTGTCCCAGCCCCCGGGCCTGGCTCTCTGTTTGGACGGAGAGGACAGGAACTGAGATGGACTCTCAGGGCCGAGGTCCCCCCTCTGGGTGCTGATGGGTTAAGGTCCTTGTGGCCTCGCTTGCCCAGGCTGGCAGCAGGGGGCAGTGTGGCTGGGCTGCAGCGGGAGGGTGGGTGGGGAGGTGGGTGGACGGCTGGGCTCTACCTGAGCCACCTCTTCGGCTGGGGCACACCCGCTGACCTTGCCTCCCCCTCCCCAGCACCAGGGCCAGGGCCACGGAGGAGACTCGGAGTCAGCGGTGTGTGAGCCTGGCCACGAGGCCTCATCCGTTGTCATCCGGGGACGGGCCGAGAGCCCTGCCTGGAGGGAGGGCTTAGGGACTCCGTCTCAGCCCGGAGAGGAAGGACAGGCTGCGCCCCCCGGAGGCCGCTGCAGCTTACCTTCCTTGGGGGCTGACTCTCAGGGTGTTACGTTAGTCAGGAGCTTCACGTGGTGTCTGGCACATGGGAAGCACCCAGCGTGCATCAGCCGCTCTTATTACTGTTAATGATTCTCCCACAATCCTGTGTCCTGTCCCCCACACCTTTGCTCGTGGCCGCCCCCCAGCCTGGAACACCACCTCTGCCTGTTACTGAACTGCTTCTATTCTTTTTAAAAGAACATTTTTTAAAAATTGATTTTAGAGAGGAAAGGAGAGGGAGGGAGGGAGGGAGGGAGGGAGGGGGAGAGAGAGAGAGAGAGAGAGAGAGAGAGAGAGAGAGAGAGAGAGAGAGAGAAAAACATCCATGATGAGAGGGAATCATTGATCGGCTGCCTCCTGCACGCCCCCTCCTGGGGTTCGAGCCAGCAACCCAGGCATATGCCCTTGATTGGAATCAAACCCGGGACCCTTTAGTCCACAGGCCGACGTTCTATCCACTGAGCCACACCAGCCAGGGCTAAAGTGCTTCTATTCTTGGCCACAGGACAGCCAGTGGCGCCTTCCTCCGGGAAGCCACTCCCCTGTGCTCCCACTGCCCCGTGGCCCTCTCTGGTCTGCGCTGTGTTCTCCCGGTGACCTTCCTTCCTAGACTGCGCGCATAACAAGCTTTCGTTAGTCATCGCTGTGCGCCAGGCTCGGGGCTGGGGCTGGGGCTGGCACCGAGCTGAGGGTGCTTTTTCCCTGATGGGGGAAACAGCAGGCGCCATACAAGGTGTGGACGGTTGTGCTTCTGCACCTCGCCGTTTGCTGGGGTCTGGGAGGGAGAGTTCGCTTTCCACCTGAGCTCGGGGGGACGAGCAGAATCTGCCAGGCAGGGAAGAGGGGGAAGTGCCTTCCAGGCATTGGCACAGCAGGTGCAATGGACGGGGGTGAGGGTGGGTGGGGCGTGGGCATCATGGCATACTTGGGGGATTGCTGTGGTTTTCCAAGGATGCTGAACCGGAGCAAAAGGTTGACTGAACTCTAATTCCCATCCGCTTCTCTCTCCTCAGGTCTCTGGCCATACAAGTGTCTGGCCGGAGCCCCCCGGGGGGACCCGAACCCCAGGACAGGGGTCCCGAGGGCCTGCCTTGCCTTGGGGACAGCTGGTCCGGGACGGTGGTGCGGAGGGTGCTCTCTGGGCCTGGGTCTGCCAGGGTGGAACCGAGAGAGGTGAGTCCTCACCCAGCTGTGGGCTGGGGGAGGAGGAGTGAGTGCGTTAGCCAGGGCTGGATGCCTTCTGACTGCAGGATCTAGGAATTGGCGAGGGAGGAGGCAGGCTCACTAGCCGGTATGAAATGAAACCTGATTGGGCAGGGGCTGGGAGGTGGGGCAGAATGACAGCCCGCCTGCTTTTAAATGTGGAAGGACCTGGCTGAACCTGCCCGGGGGAGAGGCCTGTGGAAGGTAGCAGAGCCGGACTGCCCTCAGGTGGAGGCGTCCGAGTTATGGAACATAGCTGGTCCCGCACTCAGTCTTCCCCGGAGCCCGCCCTGCCTCGGGGAGCTGACTGTTCTCCCTCCCTGCCCGGTTTGCTCCAGCCCAGGGCGGAGGCTGCGGGCCTGGAGGGGGCCGGCCTGGAGGGCGAGGCCCAGCGAAGGACCTTGACCTGGAACCAGGTGTCCATGCTGCCGTTCCTGATGGACTCTAAGGGTAAGCCTGGCCCGGGGGCGAGGGGAGTGGTGGCTGGGAACGCGCCGTCCTGCAGGCTCAGAGCTAAGGGCCCACGAGCGGGTTCACCCAGCCCCGGGGGCGGCACACAGGCCTGAGCGGAGCCCTCCCACCTGCTGACCTCGGCGGTGCCCTGCCTTCCCCATCGCTGCCTCCTGCCGGCTGGCTGTCCTCGTGCCCTGCCTCTGCCCTCAGCAGGCAGCTGGCAGTGAAAGGAGGCCTGGACGGGAGTCTAGGTGCCTGGGTTCGAGTCCTGGTTCTGTCCCTCGCGGGCGTGGTGGCCTTGGGCCCGTCCTGCGCCCCCTGGCCTCGGCTCTCGCGTTGAGAGGAGGAAAGGGGTCCTGGTCGCTTGGGCTTGGAGAGGGCCCCATGGATGCCTGACTTCTCCCTCCTCGTTCTCCCTCCGCCCCTGCCCGTCCGGGCCCAGCTGCCCAGTCCTTCCACGAGGCCCTGGAAGCCTGGGTGAAGGGGCTGGGCGCCGAGCCCTTCTACATGCGGGCCAACCTCACTCTGCCCGAGCGGGCGGACCCCCACGCCCTGTGCGTGAAGGCCCAGGAGATCCTGCGGCTGGTGGACCCTGTGCACAAGCGGCGGCAGGAGTGGTTCTGCGCGCGGGTCGACCCCCTCACGCTGCGGGACCTGGACCGGGGCACCGTGCCCAATTACCAGAGGTGCCCGGAGCCGGGGGCCGGGGTGGGGCTGCTGGGAGCCGGGGGCCGGGGTGGGCCCGCTGGGAGCCGGGGGCCAGGGGTGGGGCCGCTGGGAGCCGGGGGCCGGGGTGGGCCTCTCTCTCCCTTTGCAGCCCCTCTCTCCTCTGGAACAGGGTGGGGGCTGGAGGAGAGGCTGGCAGGGGTTCCCTGTCGCCATACTGACAGATGACAAGACTCCCCCTTTCCCCCCAGAGCCCAGCAGCTCCTGGAAGTTCAGGAGAAATGCCTGCCCTCCAGCCGGCCCCGCGGGCCCCGCAGCAATGTAAGCAGGGCCAGGGCGGTGCCCGCCGGGTGAGGGCTGGGAGAGGGGTTTCTACGGGAGAGGCAGCCCCAGAGGAGGAGAGGGGGAGGCTCTCACCTCACTCCCTCATCCCTCACCCCTCACCCCTCACCCCTCACCCCTCACCCCTCATCCCTCACCCCTCATCCCTTACCCCTCACCCCTCACCCCTCACCCCCCACCCCTCAACCCCTCACCCCCCACCCTTCACCCCCCACCCTTCACCCCTCACCCCTCACCCCTCACCCCTCAACCCCTCACCCCCCACCTCTCACCCCTCAACCCCTCACCCCTCACCCCTCACCCCCCACCCCTCAACCCCTCACCCCTCACCCCTCACCCCTCACCCCTCACCCCTCACCCCTAAACCCCCACACCTCACCCCCCCCCCCACCCTCACCCATCCTCACCCATCAACCCCTACACCCACCACCTCACACCCCTCCCCCTAAACCCCCACAACCCCCACCCCCACCCCCTCACCCTCACCCCTCACCCCACCCCTCACCCCCACCCCTCACCCCTCACCCCTCAACCCTCACCCCTCACCCCCCACCCCTCACCCCTCACCCCTCACCCCTCACCCCCCACCCTCACCCCCCACCCCTCACCCCTCACCCCTCACCCCCCACCCCCACCCCCCACCCCCTCACCTCTCACCCTCACCCCCTCACCCCTCACCCCTCCCCCTCAACCCCTCAACCCCCATCCGCTCACCCCTCCCCCCCCTCACCCCAAAACCCCCCCCTCCCCGCCACGACCTCAACCCATCACCCCCTCACCCCTCACCCCAACCTTCACCCCTCACCCCCAACCCTCAAACCCCCACCCCGCCACCCCTCACACCCAGCCTCAACCCCTCACCCCTCACCTCACCCCTCACCCCTCACCTTTCAACCCAACCCCTCACCCCAACCCTCAACCCCCACCCCTCCACCCCTCACCCCTCAACCCCTCACCCCTCACCCTCACCCCTCACCCCTCACCCTTCACCCTCATCCCTCACCTCGCACCCCTCACCTCACTCCCTCACCCCTCCCCCTCACCCTCACCCCTCACCCCTCACCCCCCACCCCTCACCCCCACCCCTCACCCCTCACCCCTCACCCCCCCCCCTCACCCTCACCCTCACCCCTCACCCTCACCCCTCACCCCTCACCCCACCCCTCACCCCTCCCCCCCTCCCCCCTCACCCCCATCCCTCACCCCTCACCCCTCACCCCTCACCCCTCACCCCTCACCCCCATCCCTCACCCCTCACCCCTCACCCCTCACCCCTCACCCCTCACCCCTCACCCGTACTTGGTTGACATGTGTGTGCCAGCAAAGAGAACAGCAGGACTCAGGTCTAGGGTAGTTGAGAGAGTAAATGAGGTGGAGTGTGCTTCGTGCTCACGGGTATGCCTGGCCCACGGTAAGCACTTGACAGAACAACAGTCCCGTCCCCTTTTCCCGTCCCCGGATGAGGGCTGGGCTGGGTGGTTCGCCCCCTTACACCTGGGCAGAATGAGTTGCCATAGTAACGCAAGAGGCTGTGGCACTAGAGAGGGGGCTGAGAGCGCAGGCTCTGGAGCCGGGCTGGCCGGGTTTGAATCCCAGCTCTGCCCCTTCATCAGCCACCCGCTGCCCCTCCCCGAGGCTCTGTCCTTCGCTGTAAAAGGAGGGGTCAGGCTGCCTGCTTGGCCCCGTGGCGTAGAAGGCTTCAGTGGTCCATGCGCATCCGTGGCCTACTTAGTATGAGCCACATTGCAGGCTTTTGATACCTGCCGGCTGTCGGTGTAATAAATGCTGCTGGTTTCACTCGTCTTCCTCCCCAAGGCCGCATCGCGAGTTCATTGGAGGAGACCCCAAAGTTCCTCTCTCGTGACATTTAGGTTCCTCTGGTCTCTGGGCCTCGGTTTGTCCGTCTGTAAAACGGGGTGGGCACACCGCACGTGTTGGGTCCTTGGCTGCCTGGCAGGGACAGGAGAAGGGCTGGTGGCATGGGCCCCCTCCGCCTGGGGTTCCGTGTGCTCTCCCCTCTCCCTGAGGGGGGACAGCGCAGAGTCACAGGTGCCCCTCTCCCTCTGCCCGCCCAGCTGAAGAAGCGAGCGCTGGACCAGCTGCGGCTGGTGAAGCCCAAGCACGCGGGGGGGCCTGCCGGGGACTCCCCGGAGCAGCTGCCGCCAGACCCCTGCCCAGGTGAGTGCCCGGTGTGCGGCCGGGAGGCGCCTCTGCTGCCCTGGGGCCTGGAAGGGCCTGTGGGAGGGCCCCGGGGGGCGGGGCCCGTGCCGGGGGCCTGAGAGGTGAGGCCCCCGTGGTGGGGGATGGGCCTCCGGTGGAGAGCCGGTTGGTGCAGGAGGCGCATGTGTCCTCGTGGGTCCGTGGTCTGCGTGAGTGTGGGGCACGCGTGAGCTGGCGCCTGTTCTCGTCTGGCAGAGCAGGCGTAGCTGCGCCATGAGGACCGCAGAATAGGTTCCTGGAGGCAGTGGGGTGAGGCTTAGGGCCAGGTCAGCGGGGAGGGGACGGGAGAGCCCACATGAGAGAATGGCAATTCTGAGGGGCCAGGCGCGGAGGATGGTGAGGGAATCGGTGCTGGAGGGGAGACGGCTTAAACCGGGTCCTTCAGGAGGGAGAGGGGTTGCTTCCAGGCGGAAGGCACGGCTGCTCCGGGCCCGGGGGGCTCCGTTGGTTGGGCGTCCTCTGTGCACCAAAGGGTCACTGGTTTGATTCCTGGTCAGGGCACATGCCCAGGTTTTGGGTTTGGTCCTAGTTGGGGTGTGTATGGGAGCCATTGATCTGTGCTGCTCTCTCTTCCCCATTCTCTAAGAAATCAATAAAACACATTTAAAAAAAAGGAAGGCACAGCTTGTGCAAAGGCCCGGAGGCATGGCTGTGCCTGGTGTGTTCGGAGGACATCGGTATCAAGTGCCAGAAACTGTCATTCTTGGTGCACAGGACACGGGGGTCCCCCACCCCTCTAAGCTCGCCGCCTGGTGGGGATGGCGAGAGGCCGATGTCTCTCGGCCACATAATCGCATTCATGGACGTAACTGCAAAGTGTGACACTTGTAATGGGGAGAACGGGATGCAGAGCGGGGCTCCGGCCTGCGCAGGGCACGGCCAGGCCCTGTGACCGGAGGCGGCTGAGGACAGGCTGGGTCTGGGTAGGAGGACTGGGATCTGTGATGGGTGTGAGGTTTGCTGCCCCCAGGCTCTGGCCGTGCTGGGTACCCCCCACAAGGAGGATGTGGGCTTTTCCCTAAGAGCCATGGGAGGTTGGCTCTCATTGAAAACATGAGAGTTATAAGATCTGACTTTCGTTTTAAAAACCTCTCTCTGGCCTGGCCAGTGGGGCTCAGTGATTGAGCATTGACCTATGAACCAGGAGGTCATAGTTCGATTCCCAGTCAGGGTTGTGGGCTAGATCCTCAGAAGGGGGCATGCAGGAGGCAGCCGATCCATGATTCTCTTTCATCATTGATGTTTCTATCTCTCTCCCTTCCTCTCTCTAAAAAAAATCAATAAAATATATATATATATTTTTTTAAAGTGCATTTTCTTGGTGAGAATTTCAAAAGTTAACATATTATTCCAAACTCAGATAGTACTCAGAAAGATAGTGCTTAAATGTAGGAATGACACAGTTATTAAAAAGAAGCAAACCTCTGCATCATCTTAAAATTTATATAAAATATACATATACATATACATATATATATATATTTTTTATTATTTTTTTTTAAACACCTCTTTTTGACTGCTGAGAGGACGATGGCCTTTAGGGGGCGAGAGTGAGGCAGAGATTAGGGAGGAATCTACTGCAGCAGTCCCAGGGAGGACTGGGCAGCGTGTGTGTGTGTGTGTGTGTGTGTGTGTGTGTGTGGCAGCAGGGGGGGGGGGAAGAAGGTGGGGAGTAGCCGCAGGACTTAAGAAGGGAAAAAGATAGATGGGGGCATGAGAAGGAGTGAGGGGGTTTTGAATGTTGAGGGCCCTGCCTGCACCCTCATCTCTCCCGCCCCCACCCCCGCCCCCGCCCCAATCCAGAGTGGAGCCTCAAACCCTACAGCGCGGTGCGGCCGCTGCTGGTGCCCTCCCTGCGGCCGGTGGTGCTCCTGCCTGAGTGCCTGGCCCCTCGGCTCATCCGCAACCTGCTAGACCTGCCCAACTCCCGGCTGGACTTCCAAGTGTGCCCAGCGGGTGAGCCTTGGTGCCCGGAGGGGGAGGGCAGGCTGGCACTCGGGGGCAGCCAGGCCCACCGGCCCTTCGCTCTGGCTTCTTCCCGCCTTCCAGAAAGCCTGTCTGGGGAGGAACAGTGCGCCCCCTCCGCTCCCGGAGCCCCCAAGGCCCGGCCTGCCACCCCCGGGCTGGGCAGCAGGATCCGTGCCATCCAGGAGTCTGTCGGGAAGGTAGGTGCTGGGGTGGGGCTGCTCTGGGCAGTCCCTCCCTTTCCGGGGGCCTTTCCTCACCCAGGAATGGCTGGTCCATCTCGCCCGTCGGTCTCCTTGTCCTCAAACTCTCCCCGTCCTGGGAGCTGGCCGGGACAGTGCGGGTGGGGGTGGAGGTAGCTTGATCCTATAGATGTGGAGGCTGAGGTCCAGAGAGGCAGAGTGACATGTCCCCCCCTCCTTGGTTCCTCATTGCCAAGGTCCGTCTGGATGGGGAGGCAGGACCCTGAGGGGCAGTGCTATGGAGCCCGGTGCGGGGGGTGTGGGGCAGGGACATGGGTGTCTCCGGGCCGGAGTAAAATGTAACCTTGACCCCCGAGAAGAAGCACTGCCTGCTGGAGCTGGGCACACGGGGCGTGCGGGAGCTGGTCCAGAATGAGATCTACCCCATCGTCATCCACGTGGAGGTGACCGAGAAGAACGTCCGGGAAGTCAGGTGAGGCCAGGCCTGAACCTCCTCTCCGGGGGCATCCGTCTCCGTCTGGCTCTTCGCCGTCCTCCTTCGCCATCTGTCTCTTTGTCGTCCTCCATGTGTTTGTCCTTTCTCTCACTCCCTGTCATCTCTGTGCCCTTCTCTGCCCACTGCCCACTGCCCGCTCTCCTCTCTCGGCAGGGGCCTGCTGGGCCGGCCGGGCTGGCGGGACTCGGAGCTGCTCCGGCAGTGCCGCAGCGCGGAGCAGGTGCTCTGGGGGCTGCCCTGCTCCTGGGTGCAGGTGCCCGCCCACGCCTGGGCCCACTCGGAGGAGCTGGCCAAGGTCGTCCGCGGGCGCATCCTGCAGGAGCAGGCCCGCCTCGTGTGGGTGGAGCGAGGCAGCAGCCGGGGCAGCAGCAGCAGCAGCAGCGAGGCCTGAGGGCCCCTTCCGAGGCCTGCGACGTGCTCACGCGCTCAGATGCCCCCAGGAGACCCTGGTGTCTGTGGCGGAGCTGCGTCCTCCCTGTCCTGAGCCGTCCAAGCCCCTTGGGCTCAGCTCTGGGCTGTCACTGAGTGATCCTGCTGGAGCCGAGCCGGAGTCAGAGCCAGAGACAGAGCTTCCACCCTCCGGCCTGTACCTGCTGCTCTAGGCCTTCCCGTGAGCCCTCAGGTCTCCGTGTCCCCGCGCGTGGGTCTGTGTCCCTCCGTCACTGCCTACGGGGAGCATCGTGGTTCTCACTCCTGTGTACTGTCCTATCCGCCCGCGGCCTCACGGGCAGGCTGCTGTCTGTGCCTGTCCGGGCGCTCGAGGTCTCCCAGGCTCTCGGCCTGCCCTGCTCACTGGAGCCCCGCTTCGTGACTCCCACCCGAAAGCTCGTATCTCTGTGGATAGCTCCCCACGTGGGCGTGGTGGCTGCCCTGGCCCTCCGTCACCTGTGCGGTGTCTCAGGTCACACACGTGTCCGTGGTTCTCTCTCCTGTGTAAATGTCCTGTCCCCCACCCCCTTGACACTTGGGCACTTAACACGGGTGTGTTCCCGCTGAGCACACCCTGGACCATGTTCTCAGCACCTCCCCCTGCCCGGCCGCCTCCGGAGGGATGGGGGGGAGGGGCCCGGTTGCTCCGGCACCAGAATGTATGTACGGCTCGTTTTCACGGGCCCCTTTCACTCAGAAGCTGCACATTACGGAACATTAAACAGTTTGTCATAGAAGGCGGTGTCCTTCTGCTTGTTTGCATCCCTGGTGGGGGTGAGGGGTGGGGGCGCTTGTCCCCACCTCCAGCTCAGCTTGATCCCACCTTTCAGGTTCCTTCTCGCCCTTGGGGAGGGTCAGATTTCACTCCTGACTCATCCCAGAGCCGCTCGACCGCCCGCCATCTGTGCTGGCATCACCTTACCCGCCCCCGGCCCCCGAGTGACCGGAGCAGGGCCCCACGGATGGGCCACCCCCACAGTTAGCCCACAGCTCGCCCTGCTTGTGTCCGCTCATCAAAGGAGAGTCCCCTCGGGTGGGGACCCTGAAGCCAGCAGAGCGTGGCATTGGGGTTGAGGGCCTGGCTGCGGAGTCCAGGGGACCAGGAGCAAGCCTTCGGTGTGCAGTCCGGCCCCCGAAACTCCTCCAGGGGGCGGTCAGTCACCTCCACCGGGAGAAACCCAGGTGGGCCTGCTGGAGGAGGTGCCACTTGAGTTTGAGGTCCCTTTTTAAAAATATATATATTTTATTGATTTTTAACAGAGAGAAAGGGAGAGAGATAGGGAGCTAGAAACGTCGATGAGAGAGAAACATCGACCAGCTGCCTCTTGCACACCCCCTACTGGGGATGTGCCCGCAACCAAGGTACATGCCCTTGACCGGAATCGAACCTGGAACCTTTCAGTCCGTAGACCGACGCTCTATCCACTGAGTCAAACCCGTTCCGGCTGAGGTCCCTTTCTTCAAGAAGCCTTTATTGGACTTGTGTGCCTGTGTGCTGTCCTAAGGTCCTCCGGGGACTGTGTTCTCGGTAACAGTAATGAACTTGGGCTGGGCCCTGGGAGATTTGGGGCCAGGTGGAGAAAGCCTCAAGAACAGAGGCTCAGAGGCAGAAAATGGGTTGTGTTTGGCCACGGGAAAGTGGCAGGAAGTGACGCTGGGACATTCAGGGCTGGGGCTGCCTGATACTGTGTCCTCTGGGGCCTGGCTCAGACACCATCTCCATGTAGCCGGCTTGATTCTCAGCCCCTGGGGCTTCTCCTGGGCCGTGCCATACCCTGCCGGGTGGCAGGATGGCGGGCCGCTGTGGGTGGCTGTGGGCTCCCTGGGGGAGGAAACTGGGTCATTCTCATCCGGGTGAATGAACCTCTCCCCTCCCTGCTGTGTGCCTCGTCCTCGGTCTAAGGACCCGAGAGTCTGGGTGAAGAGGTGGGACCCGGGTCCGATGTTAGGTGGGTGGCCTTCCAGGGATGAAGGAGTCCACTAATCTTTTCATTTTTACCACGTCTTACGTTGTCCTCACTTTATAAATGATGAAAGTCAAGTTCAGAGAGGTCAGGTAACTTGCCCTGAGTTACACAGCCAGGATTCGAACCCTGGTCCGTGTGGCAGGAAGCCTGGCGACGCTGGTCTGAGAAGATGAGCTGTGAAGGGCCTGGCATGGGGTGATCCCAGAGGGTTAGCTCCAGCCCTGCCGGCGTGGCTCAGTGGTTGAGTGTCAACCTGTGATCCAGGAGGTCACGGTTCAATTCCTGGTCCCAGCTCTCTCCCCTCCTGATGCCTGCCAGACTTTTGCTTTTGCAGTGGGTGGGGGTTGGGGGAGGGTCCCTGCCTCACTCCCTTGCACTTCCTTCAGGTCCTTCCGTGAATGTCATCTTCATAAATGTCATCTTCGCCCGGAGGCCTTCCAAGACCACTTTATTGAATTGCGATCCTGCCGAAACCGGTTTGGCTCAGTGGTGGAGCGTCGGTCTGCAGACTGAAAGGTCCCGGGTTCGATTCCGGTCAGGGGCATGTGCGTTGGTTGAGGGCACATCCCCGGTAGGGGGTTTGCAGGAGGCAGCTGGTCGATGTTTCTCTCTCATCGACGTTTCTAGCTCTCTCTCTCTCCCCCTTCCTCTCTGTAAAAAATCAATAAAAATATTAAAAAAAAATAAATTGCGATCCTACCCTGGCTGATGTGGCTCCGTTGGCTGAGTGCCCTCCCTATGCACCCAGAGGTCAGGCTGCTGGCTCAGTTACCAGACCGGGCCCATGCCCAGGTTGTAGGTTCAGTCCCCAGTTGCGGTGCATGTAGTAGGCAGTCAATCAGTGTTTCTCACATCAACGTTTCTTTCCCTCTCCCTTGCTTTCTAAAATTCAATAAAAACATTAAAAAAAACAACAACACACAAATGATAAGTAAATCCCTTCTCCCCAGCTACTTCCCAGGCCCCTTTCCTACTATGTTCTCTCCACTGCTCGTCCACCTCCCCACGCCTGTATGTTTTACTGATCTATTGCCTGTCCTCCTCAGGAGACTATCAGGGCAGAGATTTCTTTTATTTGATGAATCTACAGTGTCTAGGACAAATACATATTATTGATTACATATAAGGAAGTACCACGTGGCTGTGAACTGAGCTGGGCCTGCTATGACCCAGCCCTACATTGGGACTGGAGAGAGTGTAACGGAAAACAATTTTTTTAAAAAAAGTATTTTCATTAATTTCAGAGAAGAAGGAAGAGGGAGAGATAGAAACAGCAGTGATGAGAGAATCACTGATTGGCTGCCTCCTGCATGCCCCACACTGGGCGTTGAGCCTGCTTCCTGGGCATATGGCCTGACCAAGGATCCAACCATGACCTCCTGGTCCACAAGGCGATGCCCAACCACTGAGCCACACCACCCGGGCCATTTTGGAGCCTCCTGTGCCTATGTGTTCAGCTCTAAACGGGGCCTGGCAGTCCCGGTGCTGTTGTGAAGACCCAAGGGGCTGAGCCAGCCACCTGGGAGCCCTGGGCGTTGGGAGGGGCATCAGGGAAGGCTTCCTGGAGGAGGGAGCCCTTGAGCTGAGCCTTAAATCCAAACGGAATTCAGCCTGGTGGAGGGAACATGGGTGAGGACGCAGGGGGGTGGGGGAGAGCATGCAGGCGGAGGAACCCTGGGCAGAAGCTGGGAGGCCGGAGAGCAGGGCACCAGGAAACAATGGGTGTTGAATGAGCTCAGCGGGCAGCCTCTGGGGAGCGGGAAGGCTGGAGGGCTCCTCCCTTCCCCCTGGCACGGACGGACGGGTTGTGGTTGCCCCCACCCCCATGGCAGCAGCTGGCAGGAACGGGGCTGTCCCTTCAGCTGCCTCTTCTGCGGCCACCTCTGGGGCTCCCAGGGGCCGCCCCGCCCCTTGGGCTGCGCTGGAGGCAGGGGCGGGGCCGGAGCCCCAGCGGCGGGCGGGCTGCGGAGGGGAGGGTGGCCAGAGCAGGTGGAGGGCTGGCGGAGCAGAGGCAGCGGGCTGCTCTCCCCTCCTGGCCGCCCCCGATGCCTGCCAGGCTTCTGGCTGTGCCGGAGCCCCTGCCTGCCCAGCCGCCCCGCCCCGTCCAGCTGGGATTCGGGGGCCCGAGCTGTCTGGGGTCCCAGGGCCAATGCAGTGCCGGCTCCTCCGGGGCCTGGCGGGAGCCCTCCTCACCCTCCTGTGCATGGGGCTCCTCTCCCTCCGCTGCCGCCTGAGCCGGTCCCCGAAGGGCGAGCAGGAGGCCCCCGGGCAGAGCCCGCCGCCCCCGGAGCTGCGGCTGCAGGACGTCTTCATTGCAGTCAAGACGACCCGCGCCTTCCACCGCTCCCGCCTGGACCTGCTGCTGGACACGTGGGTCTCCAGGACCCGGGAACAGGTGACGTGCCGGGGACTGGGCCCCAGGAGCGGCCCCTGGCCTGCGTGCGGGGCTCATGAAGGCTTTTCTGTGGGCTGGGGTCCCCGGCAGCCCCGAGGAGAAGCGGCTCACCCACCTGCCCACACCCCCTTCTTCCCAGGACCCGGGGGCTCCTGCCGTCCTGGCTGTGCCCTGCCTGGCCCTGGGGTGCACCAGCCCTTGGGCCCACTGCTCCGTCTCTTTTAGGGGCCCCGCTGGGCTCATGCCCAGGCTCTGGGTCCCTCCAGGGGATTCCCTCGTGCCCAGCCTGGCCCAGCCTGGCACTGGGGGCAGGGGTGGGTGTTGGGCAGCGGGGGCAGAGGCCTCGAAGGGGTCCTGGCTGACATGAGCCTGGCCAGGCTGCCCCCGTGCAGGCCCTGGTGCTGGGAGAACTGGGGTGAGCCCTGAGGATGGGACCATCTAAGTGGGCCTGTCTGGAGAGGGTGGAGGGGGAAGCACCCACAGCTCCGGTGCCCAGGGTGTGCCAGGGAGCACCCTGAGCCCCTGTGCTTACTTCCTGTGGCCAGTTTCTGAGGGAGGAGGAGGAGGACGTGCTGAGACGGTGGTGTCTGAGGCAGAGGTCAGGGTAGGGCTGGCCCAGCATGTGGGATTGTGTGTGTGTGTGTGTGCGTGTGCACGTACATGTGCACATACATGTGTGGAGCCAGGGTTGGTGCTAGACATGCAGACAAGATGCATGTGGGTGACAGGCCTGTGGCTTCTGTTTCTCCCAGAGGCGGCTCTACAAGCCGAGTCCCTTCTGGCTCTTCCCTTTCCCTCAACCATCGCCCTCCTCAGTGGTTTGGGGTGTTGGGAACCATCTCTGGGGGAGGTGGGGGCATATTTACACACACACACACACACACACACACGCACGCACGCACGCACACGCACGCATAAGCATGCACACGCAGACACGCACATGCTGTCACCACTTTGGCGGTGGCTCAGGGAAGGAAGTGACTGAGCCTTCAGAGGGGCTTGGGGACTCCTGGGGACCAAGGATGGGGGCAGGTGGTGCCTGGAAGAGGCCAGGGCCCCCTGGGGAGAGGATTACCCTCCCCCAAGTTCCTGGCCCTGATGTCCTAGCACCTTGGATTAACACTTCCCCACGGGGCCCCCAGCAGCCCAGGCCCCTCCCTGCGCCTCCCCCCCCCCACACACACACAGCGTCTCGTCTGGGGGAGCTCCTAGTTCTCTTGGCGGAAGTCCCTGCGCCCGGCCCTCCCCGCAGACCTTCCTGTTTGTGGCGCTGTGTCTGTGTGTGCCGGGAGCGTGGCCCCACGTGGTCTGAGGCCCCTTCCTGTCTTGTCTGGATCACCGTGCTGGTGCCCTTCCCCGGACAAGGAAACTGAGGCCCAGGGGAGGAAGTGCGTACTTGCCTGTGTGTCACCCCGAAGGCCTGAGGGGACAGAGCCCATGGGACCAGCCCCCACCTCTTGGCCGGGATCCAGCTGCCTGGTCACTGGCTATAGGAAAGGATCCTGGGCCTCCAGCCGGGAGAGGAGAGGCAAGCAGCCAACCCCTCTGTGTCCCCGATTCAACCCCAGATGCCACCCCGGCAGCCAGGGGAGAACCCACTCAGCATCTAAGGGCCGAGCGTCAGAGCATCCCTCAGTCTAACCCTCCCAACAGCCCCACGTGGCAGCCATGACGGGGTCGGTCGGTGGCACCTTCTACTGCCCCCACAAAGTGCCCCCTGGCACGCAGAGGCTTTGGAGCTGAAATGTACCCAGGAAGAGGCTCAGATCCGGGGAGAGAAAAGCTGGTCCAGGCAGGAGCCGCAGCACAGCCGCTGGGCGGGAATGAGTGGGACGGGCAGGGGGCGGGGAGGACGCAGGCCAAGATCTCTTCCCCAGATGCCCCTTCCCCTACGCTCCCCGTCGTGTCCGTTATTCCTGGAGGCCCTGCCAGAATCTAGCCCACGTCTGCTCCTCCTCATCTACCTGTGAATCCCTGCCTGCCCCTCTGGTCCAGAAGCCTCCCTATTTCGGGAATTTTCGTGCCCATGTGCATTCCCTGTGTGCAGGCATTGCAATGTGATTTTCTCCTGTTCGTGTGCATGTGCATTCCCTGTGTGCAGCCATTGCAATGTGATTTTCTCCTGTTCGTGTGCTGTCTGAGCGACTGGACCGGCCAGAGGATATTCCGGCTGACGCTGTGGATATTCCCATTTCACAGGCCGGGAAAAGGAGCCAGTGAGGCAGGGCGGGGGGTGAATTCACTCAGTGAACTCCCCCCTCGCCCCCCCCCCCCCCCCCCGCCCCCAGTGCAGGGGCGGAGTCTCCAATCGTGTCTTCCAGGGCGGGCGGGGGTGAAAAGAGGAAGGAGGAGGAGGGCCAGACCCACTCCCGGCGCTGCATCTGCAGCCTCTGGCTCCTCTCTCTGTGACCTTGGCCCAGGCCCTCCCGCTCTCAGCCCTCAGTTTCCCCATCTGCGCAGGACAGGAAGGCCTCGGCACCTCTCCCAGCTCTGCCATCGGGAGCTGCCTGAGCTGGTTAACGCCAGGCTGGGCGCCCACCCCAGCTGGTTAAGGGCGGCGGGTGGCAGGTGGGCCTTTGTGGCCCCGGCTGGCGCTCGTGTGCGGCCTTTGTCCCAGGCAGGAGGGGTGGGCTGGGGGAGGCGCGTTTTGTGACCCAAGAGGAGCCTTTCTCTTCCCCACAGTCCCCTCCAGGGCTGGGGCGGGGCTGGGGGGAGGGGTGGGTAGGCGCGGGCCCCTCACTTCCCTCCTCTGGAGCAGATGGCCCTCCAGCCGCCCCTCCCCTTCGCTCCCCTCCCCTCCCCTCCCCCCAGCAGGCTGCCGGTCCCTTTGTTTTCCTGTGAGGTTTTAGCCTTTGTCAGGGTCTCCTCTTTAAACAAATCAAATGCAGCGCTTGCTTCAAGGACACTGCCCGCTGCCCTGTGCCACCCTCAGGATTCCCATGCCCCTGCCCAGCCCCCAGGCCCCGCTGTGGGACCCCCCCCCTCTCCCCCCATTCATTCCCGCTTACTCGCCCATCCACAAACATTCCCTGGCCCATTTGGCTCGGGCTCCAAACTAGAAGAGTTCCACTGTCTGGTGGCAGAGGTTCGCCAGGGAGCAGGCCGGCCTGGCTGACGCGCTGGCTCCCTCGGGGGCTGTGTTGACATGGGTTGGGGGCAGGACCGAGCAGGGAGCCTGGGGGAAAGGTGACTGGGAAAGCAGGCAGGAGGGGACAGGGAGGGCAGGCTGGGCCACAGCGAGGCCTGGGCTGTGAGGCTGTGGGGAGAAGTTACGTCTTGGGCCATTTAAAGGTTAAAGGTCAGCTGACAGACTGGATTGGTTCAGTGGATAGAGCGTCGGCCGGCGGACCGAAAGGTCCCAGGTTCGATTCCGGTCAAGGGCATGTACCTTGATTTTGGGCACCTCCCCAGTAGGGAGTGGGCAAGAGGCAGCTGATCGATGTTTCTCTCTCATGGATGTTTCTAGCTCTCTATCCCTCTCCTTTCCTCTTTGTAAAAAAAAAAAAAAAAAAAAAAAAAAAAAAAAAAAAAAAATCAATAAAATATATTAAAAAAATAAAGGTTAAAGGTTAGCTGACAGACTGGATTAGGGGAAGGAGGGAGGTGAGAGAAAGAGAGGAGGCAGAGTGACCCCAAGGTGTTGATCTCAGAATGATGGGGAGACCAGGAGAAAGTACAGACCTGGGGCGCTCGAGCTCAGGGTTGAGGCTCTGGGTCTGGGAGCCTTCCGGCGTAGTCGGGGCTTGAGAGTCAGGGAGTGGTCCCGGGCCTGTGGGTTTGAATCCCGGCGCCCCTTGCCAGCTGCCACAGCCTCGGTCCGTCACTTCGGCTCCGTTTTGCCATCTGTGAGGGGACAGACGGAGCGCCTGTCTCATGTTTTTCGGGAAAGCCCCTGGAGAGCTGCAGGGAGCGGGATGCAGGGTCTCTGAGATGCGAGGGGCCCCCACACTCACACAGGGTGTTTTTCGTGGCTGTGAAAGCCACGGCTGCTCCCTGAGTGATGCCGTCGCCCAGCTTGGGGGGTCTTTTCACACAGCCTGTCTCCAGACATGTTTAGAGATGTGCATGTGTGACTGGGAAGGAGCCAGGGGGGACTCTGTGTGTTTTGTGTGTGACTGACAGGGTCCCTGTGGTGCTGGTCCGTGAGGGGGCCGAGGGAGGGAGACGGAGGGGTTGGGCACACAGGGAAGGTGTGTGTCTGCAAAAGGAGGCTTGTGGGGGGAACCAAAGCCGTGTCGCCCTGTGGCTGCTCTTTGGGGCCTGGATGTGAAGCTGTTTATGAAGGAACAGACGGGAGGGGCTTTGCCCCGCCCCCCTCCTGCCTGCCTTCCGAGGGGAGCTTTACACAATCAATCACCTTAGGAATCTTCACCTTCACCGTTAGCCAGCCCCTCCTGTTTCCTGCCAGGTGTGCTCTGCTCTTCCTTAACGACCTGCAAACGGCCCGTTCTCACCTCTGAAATCCAATTCCTCCCCCTTTTCTCCTTCATCCGAGATGTCTTCTATACCCACTGTGTTTGGAACGTTTATGCTTGTGTGGATGCCCCCTGCACACGTGTTAAAACTATGGTTCTCTCTCTGGTAGTTTGATTGTTCGCCCAGATAGAACTGAGAAGGCGGGAGGAAACGTGTGACTGTTTTTTAGCCCCCACATTTGTGTGTGTGTGTGTGTGTATGTGTGTGTGTGTGTGTGTGTGTGTGTGTGTGTGTGTGTTGCTTGGGGGTGCAGCTGGGAAAGTCAGGCTGTCCTAAGGAGAGTGTGACAGGGCGAGGGCGTGCCCCTCCCTGACGGAGCAGAGAGGTCTGTGTGTGCGTCTACCTGGACGGGTGGGCCGTCGGGCTGCAGGCACCCTCCCCGCCTCCCACTACCCCATCCTGACTTCTCTCTCTTCTTCCTAGACGTTTGTCTTCACGGACAGCCAGGATGCAGGCCTTCAGGAGAGACTGGGTAACTGCCTGGCCTCAGGGTGGCTGTGCCCGGGGCTGGGAGTCCCTGGAAAACAGGGCTGCCTGCTCTTGGCATGTGGGGATTCCCCTTTGCCCTAGAGCAGAGCAGGCTTCTTCCCTGGAAGTGGGTGTGGGTGTGGGTATGGGAGGGGCTGTGCTGGACAAGCCCATCAGCTGTGGGGTCCTGGGCAGGTCAGCCCTCCCTGGCCTCAGTTTCCCCGTGTGGAAATGGGAGTGGTGGTCTGGCCTTGCTCTGCCCTGTCACGGAGCCTGTGTGCAGAGCTGTGGGGAGGAGGCGGGCAGGGGCCTCACACTTGTCCTCCCTGCTCCAGGGCCCCACCTAGTGGTCACCAACTGCTCTGCGGAGCACAGCCACCCAGCCCTGTCCTGCAAGATGGCTGCTGAGCTGGATGCCTTCTTGGCCAGTGGACTGAGGTGGGTGCATCTGGGTCTCTGAGGGCAGGCGTAACCTTCGCCTGAGGCCACTTCCTGAACGCGGTGTGGTGCCAAAAACGGTGAAATTCGTCGTGGAAGGCCTCCTGTGGCAGGTCTCTGGGCAGACTGCCAAGGTTCAAATCCTGCCACTCACTGGCTGTGTGACCTGGGGCAAGTGTCTTAACCTTTCTGAGTCTTCGTGCCCACTGGTTACATGGGCACACCTTCGAGAGCCTACACAGATGCTGCCTGGCACAGAGCCACCCCCACCTGTAACTCTTTATTGATTGGCTAGTGGCCTGGTGCACAACATTTGTGCACGAGGGGGGAAGGGAGATGGTGGTGTCCCTCAGCCCGGCCTGTGCTCTCTCACAGTCCAGGAGCCCCGTGATTGGTCCCCCCCCAGAGGGAGCCCTGCCCACCCACCGCAGTTCCTCTGCAGGGTAGCCTGGGCCTCCCTCTGTGGGGCGACCAATCACGGGGCTCCGTGATGGATCATTGCCCCCACAGAGGAGGCCCCGCCCACCCGCTGCAGCCGGCTGGTCAGTGGCCTCCCTCTCTGGGGCGATCATGGGGCGATGGCTGGGCCCCGACCAGTCGCATCGCAACCGCCTTGCCTGGCCTGGCTCCAGTGGGCGCCAGTGGTCATCCGGACGGTTGTTCTGCTGTCTGGTTGTTCGGTCGATTTGCATATCATGCTTTTATTGTTATAGATTTTGGGGGCACAGCGGCTGGCAGCCCTCGGGAAGCCCCCTCCAAGCTCACTGGCCCCCTCCCATCCCCTCAGGTGGTTCTGCCACGTGGATGACGACAACTACGTCAACGCCAGGGCGCTGCTGAAGCTGCTGAAGGCCTTCCCGCAGACGCTGGACGTCTACGTCGGCCGGCCCAGCCTGAACCGGCCCATCCACGCCTCGGAGCCGCAGCCCCACAACCGCACGGTGGGTCCCCCCCTGCCCCTTCGGGCCTGGCCGCCTGGGCCGTGGGGTTCGGGGCGGGGCCGGGCTGCGGGCAGGGCTGCGGGCGAGGCGGCGGGTTTTCTGGGTCTCGCGCTGGCTTTACCTCTGACCCTCTGTGGAATGGGGAGACTGCGATCCTGCCAGGAAGGCGGAGAGACTGTCACAGGGCCGGGCCTCGGTCACGGGGGAGCGGTGGCTGGTCCTGGTCACACAGCGAGCGCGGGGACGAGCCGGCCTCCTAGCCGCCTGGTGCGCCGTGTGGTTGCACAGGCTGTTAAAGTGCAAACACTGCCGGGCCGGCTGGCTCACCGCCCAGGCCTCAAAAACTTTCTTTCGAAAAATTGGGATTTTTTAAAAACACTGCGGGACACAGGACAAATTGTTAAAAATCGGGACTGTCCCGCCAAAAGCGGGATGTCTGGTCACCTTAGGTGTGTTGCATGCGTTCCCACCTGCCCCCAGGACGCCTCCGGGGCTCAGTGTGGGGGGCCCGGGCCTCAGGGCTCCCTCGGTCCCAGGAAGAGGCAAGTGGCTGCTTCTCCGGAGGCAGCGTGGGGCCCAAACGGGGCTGCCTCCTCCCGCCCGCGGTCACCATCTGCCTCATTAGGGAAACCAGGAGAGCGAGACACACAAACCTTAATTATCAGCAGCTAATCAGCCTCTGAGTCCTAATTAAACCCTCCGGGGGCCCCGGGGTGTGTGTGTGTGAGTCGATTTCAGGTGAGTTGAGGTCCCCCAGGCTCCCACACCACCTCACCCTGCCCTCTGCTCTGGAGCCAGACTCCCTGGGTTCACACACCGGCCCTGCCACCTCTGGGCTTCATGACCTTGATTGAAGTCGCCTTACTTCTCTGTGCCTCAGTTTTCTCATCTGTGAAATGGGTGGTAATAGTCTCTTTCTCATAGGGTGGTTGAGAGAGAGAGAGAGAGAGAGACAGAGAGAGAGACAGAGAGAGAAAGAGAGAGAGAGAGAGAGAGAGAGAGAGATTAAAGTGGCATCTATCCAAGTGAGTGCTCAGAATGGGATCTGGTATGTGATAGACACTAGTAAGTGTTAGCCATCGGTACCCCACTCAGCCTTCATCTCTGAGCGGGTTCAGCACCCTGCTGGGCACACCCAGGCCCGGTCCCCAACAATGTGCCACATTTCCTAGCCTGTTCAGAGCCTGGGACCAGCCCCTGTGGGATAGAAAAAAGGGCAAGATCTCTGGCTTTGGGGTTAGTCCCAACTCTGGGACCTCGGGCAAGTGTCCTCACTTCTGTGCATCTTGGATCCCTCATTGGCAGCACAGCCCCTGGCACAGCCGGTGCTCAGGGTTCGGTGGTTGCATGGTTACTGCTGCTGTTACTGTAATTGTCATCAATGCATCAAACAAGCACTTATTGGGCACCTCCTGTGACTTAGGTCCTTAAGAAGCCATTCATCCTGTCCTGTTGAGCCCTGACCTCCCTCTGGGAGGGCAGTGTCTTCAGAGTCAGCTCAGAGAGGTT
Source organism: Pipistrellus kuhlii (assembly GCF_014108245.1). Taxonomy (NCBI): domain Eukaryota; kingdom Metazoa; phylum Chordata; class Mammalia; order Chiroptera; family Vespertilionidae; genus Pipistrellus; species Pipistrellus kuhlii. The sequence continues at coordinate 2,795,900 of NW_023425529.1, forward strand.
TTTAGGAGGATGCTCCGGGCCAGGGGACCATCGGATTTTAGAATTTAGAGCCAGCGTCGCTCTCACAGGTGACAAATCAGGCCTAGAGGGGGGCAGTGACCTTCTTAAAGTGGGGGAAGCAGGGAACCCCGTATCGGGCTCCCCAACTCCCTGCGGAGGCCTCTTCTCGCTGCTGCATCATGGGAGATGCAACCCAATGCAACATGCGTCCATGAGGCAACAGCTGTGTACGTGGGAGGAGGTAACCTTGCGGAATTTGCTGGACTAAGGGATGGTACAGCTCAGAGGGCCCGGTGTTTCTCAAAAGCCTTAGAGAAATTTCAGGGTGAATTCACAGAGCCTTACAGAGGAGCTGGGCAGGGGCGGAAAGTGGTTTAAATCCCAAAGGGATGTGGTTGGTTCCTGAGGTTGAGATGTCAAGGGGTTTCTGGCCTCAACGGCTCACAGGCCTGCTGGTTCTCTTCACTCAGTGAGAGGTCTCATTCTCTCCTTTTGTGGAAAAGTGTTCTTGGTTCCAGGAGACAGGAGTGGCCAGAGCCGTCAGTGTATGTGTCCCTGCAGGTGGCATCGGGATTATAGGTTGCAGGCCTGGTGAAAACATGTCTTCCTCACAGTTGCATAGAGAGCTCAGGGAAGGATTCTGATTGGTTGGGTCTTAAGTGATGTGCCTGTTGCTGAGCCAATCACCTGGTTAAGAAGTGTGGCCCTGTGGTCTTTCCTGCCCACCGCTGTGGCCTGGGGGAGCAGGTGCTGCGTTTGGTAGCCCCTCTCAAACCACAGGGGGAAGCTGGAGACATTTCTCTGGGGAGCGGGGAAGGTGTGCAGGGCACACAGCTAGCACCCCTGCCCTTTTTAACTGGAAGCCAACCAGTGAACTGGTCTAATTGGTTAGACCCGTGGTCGGCAAACTGCGGCTCGCGAGCCACATGCAGCTCTTTGGCCCCTTGAGTGTGGCTCTTCCACAAAATACCACGGCCTGGGTGAGTCTATTTTGAAGAAGTGGCGTTAGAAGAAGTTTCAGTTTAAAAACTTTGGCTCTCAAAAGACATTTCAATCGTTGTGCTGTTGATATTTGGCTCTGTGGACTAATGAGTTTGCCAACCACTGGGTTAGACCCTTGATTAGCTAGCTATGTGACGTTGGGCCTCAGTTTTCTATTTTCTTTTTTTATTGCTTTCAGTCAATCTTTTAAAAAAAATCTATTTTATTGAGTTTTTATAGAGAGGAAGAGAGAGGGATAGAAATCTAGAAACATCGACGAGAAAGAAACATCGATCAGCTGCCTCTTGCACACCCCCCACTGGGGATGTGCCCGCAACCACGGTACATGCCCTTGACCGGAAACAAACCTGGGACCTTTCAGTTCGCAGGCCGACGCTCTATCCACTGAGCCAAACCGGTTTTGGCAAGGGCCTCAGTTTTCTTATCTATAATAATGTTAGGCTGTAGTGAGACTCCAGTGAAGTGTGAATTAAAAAGCTTGGAGCCATGCTAGGTGGTGGTGAGGGGTGGCCTGGCTGTTGCTCCCCCCCCCTCCCCTGCTCATGCCCCTCCTTTCCCCCTAGAGGCTGGTCCAGTTCTGGTTTGCCACTGGGGGTGCTGGCTTCTGCATCAACCGGAAACTGGCTCTGAAGATGGCCCCCTGGGCCAGGTAAGCGGAGACCCCCAGGTGGGTGGGGAGGGTGGGGGTTGCTGAGAGCAGGTGGCGCTTGGTGTGTGTGTGCACTTGGCCTTGGCAGCAGGAAGGTCTTAAGGGACAGTTGGCCCCAGGAGAGCCTTCTGGGCGGCAGGGAGGGCTCCGGGTGTTGAGGGTCCAGGCCAGCGGCCACAGCTCGGCTCTGCCCCTCAGCGGCCCCCACTTCGTGGACACGTCCGCGCTCATCCGGCTCCCCGACGACTGCACCGTGGGCTACATCATCGAGTGCAAGCTGGGGGCCCGCCTGCAGCCCAGCCCCCTCTTCCACTCCCACCTGGAGATGCTGCAGCTGCTGCGGGCCGCCCAGCTCCCGGAGCAGGTGAGCGCTCAGGGCTCGCGGCCGAGGGGGAGGTGCACCTGTTTGGGGTTCTTCCCTATTGACAGGGAAACTGAGTCCCGGGTGGCAGGGGACCCCGTAAGAGCATCCAGTGCTCTCCGCCTTCAGACGTCGAGGGTTGTGATGTGACTGGTCCCTGAACTGGTCCCCATGTGCCGGCCGGAAGGACCCGCACAGATGAGACGAAGCTTGTCTTCGGGTTCAGACAGCCTTGCTCCAACCCGCTGCCCCCCGTCCCCCTCTCCTTTCTTCAATCTACTGTCCTCCCCTCGGAGGGACGAGGGGACCGGCCTGCCCTTCCAGCTGTGCCCTTTGTAGAGTCCTTTTTACACCAGAGCTTACCTGTCCGCTGCTCGCTGCGTTTCCTTTGAACCCAGACATTACTGGGAAGGACCGGTCTTCGGTGAGGACGCTGAGCATGAAGTCAGGCTCGGGGAGGGGTCGTGACTCCTGAGGTCCCACTGGTTCTGCCTGGTGGGTCCTCTTCTCCAGCTCAGAGGTTCCAGCCCTGTTGGCGGTCCCAGGGGGGGGCCCTGGGATTTTCCAACAGCACAAGGCAGAGCCCTTTCGGCACAAGTGATAGCAAAGCAACGGGGACTGGATCAACAGCGGGATGGTTATGGGCCCGCACACCTGGGAAGCAGAGGGCTTGGCTTGACTGGCTGGGCCTGGCTGGGCCTGGCTCTAGGAGTCTGTCCCCTTGTTCATCTGCCTCCCCGACGCCGGCTGGTGCTCAGGCAGGCTCGCCCCTGTGCTGGCCCGTCGGCAGCCCCAGGTTTCTCTCACCCGGAGGCGGGGGTGCCTCCTTCTGCCAGATCCTGAGGCTGTGCCCTCTGGTCAGGTGGCATACTTGGGTCATGTGACCCGTCTCGTCAGTGCCCAGAGTTAGTGTAGGTCCTCGGCCTGGAACTGGGCATGGGGTTGGTCCCATTAGGACCTCGGGGTCTGAAGCCAGGAAAGGGGGCCAGATTTGGGGCAACCAGAACCAGGGCACCCTAATGGGGTAACCAGGGCACCCTAAGGGGGTTTCCAGAGCACTCGCTGTGCCGGGCACCACGCTGGGACCTTATCTTCTTTCACTCCCTGCTTCCTCACAACATGTACATGCGGGTGGCGCTCACACTTCCATTTCACAGATGGAGAGACTGAGGCCCGGAGAGTGGAACTAACCATGGCCACGTTAGTGCGTGGCAGAGGGATTGGAGCCCTGGTTGGGTGGCCCCTACGCGGACAGTCAATGGCCACTGGCCTTGACAGCCTTGGAGTGGGGTCGTTGTCCCAAATCCCTGCTGCTTGCGGAGACCCTGAGGCTCTGGGGTGTGGAGGGGGGTCTGCTGGGGCCCCACAGTGAGCCCGGAACCTCCACCAGGCACACAGCGCACTGGGAAGGTGCCTTTCCTCTTGGGCCTCAGTTTCCCAACCTGTAGATGCGGGAATTGTTGCAGCCTCCTAGTAAGCTGACTGTTGGGGCTGCGATGGGATTTGGGCCTGAAGGTGCGCTTCACACTTAGAGTGCTTGGCTGGGGGGCGGGGGGCAGGCAGGAGGGATGGGGCTCCTCAGGGACACACCCTCCGCTAACGGGGTTTCAGGCGCAGAGGCAGGCTCCTCTCTGTGCCCTCCAAATGCCTTGTGTGCCTTCCTGCTTCCCCCCAGTTCTGCCCTCTTGTGGGTCCCCAGTGGAACACCCCTCAACCCTCCCCCCTCTTCCCCACTTCTCCCTGCCCAGGTCACCCTCAGCTACGGCGTCTTCGAGGGGAAGCTCAACGTCATTAGGCTGCAGGGCCCGTTCTCCCCCGAGGAGGACCCCTCCAGGTGGGTCTGGGGCTGACACTGTCCAACGGGGGGAATGGGGGCTGAGTCCAGGCACCCTCAGGTGGGCGAGCCAGAGGGAGGGGTGTGAGAGAGGCCCATGGGCTGACAGCACAGAGTGGGGAGTGAAGGGCATGATGTTCGTCCCTGCTCCACCACTGGCTTGCTGTGTGATCTTGGGCAAGTGCCTTGCCCTCTCTGGGCCATAATCTCCCCATTAGAGAATTTGACAGCAATTATTAAACCTCCTGGTAACCCCAGGAGGCTGGGTGCGGTGGGTCTGGAGGCTCTCCCAGCCCCGGTCCCCTGGAGCAAGGACCTGCCCCCATGGGGGACCTGCAGGCACCGATGGGGAGTTATTGATCTTTGTCAGCTCTTTGTTTCCTTCATTCCCTTCAGTGGCTCTTTTCTTTGGGTAGACGATTGGAATGGGGGCTAAGATGTCACCCGGGCACCTCCCGGTTCTGCCCCTACACTGGCCCCAGATTGATTGGGGCTGCTCACCTAGGGAGCAGCTCAGAGCACAGCCTGGGACACATGGCGGCAGGAGGGAGACCTGCTCCAGGAGGCAGAGGAAGACAGTGGGACACGAATGTGGGACAAGAAAGGAGGGTGGTGCCAATTCCTCTCCCCACAAGGCCTTGGGTCTTTGGATTTATCTGAAGTCTGTAACCCGCGGGGGGACCAGGCCTCCTGACCCTGAGGTTCTGCACAGCTGCCTGGTGGGGGGCGTGAGACATGACTGTCCCTAGGGCTGGGGGACAAGGGGTTCCCTCTAATGGGGAGAGCTCCCCATTAGCGGAGGTGTGCAGACTGTGGCTACACTGCCAGGAGGTTTAATAATTGCTGTCACATTCTCTAAGCCCGAAGATTCTAGTGTCCACGAATTTCTGCCTAGTGGGGCTGGAGCCGACTGGGATATGCAGGGTTAGAAGGTCCCAGGTCCGCGAGGTGTCCCTAAGCCAGCGGTTCCCAGCCGGGGGCCGTTGGCCCCTGAGGACACGTGGCTGGTGATGTCTGGAGACACGTTGGAATGCTACGACTTAGGAAGATGCTCACGCCCTCCAGTGGGCAGAGTCCAGGGGATGCTGCTAAACATCCTACAACGGACGGGACAGCCCCACAGCGAAGAATTCGCATCCCAAATGGGAACGGTGCCGAGGGGGAGAAACCCCGCTCCGAACTCTCGGGGCCCACAGGGTAAGGGTCGGAGTGGGGTGACGCTTGTCCATTTCCGGTCTCTCCGTAGGTTCCGCTCCCTGCATTGCCTCCTCTACCCTGACACGCCCTGGTGCCCACAGCTGGTGGCCCGATGACCCCTGCACTGCCGGGCGACGGCTGAGCCGAGGCCTCTGGCTGTCCCTCGCCTCCCAAGGCGGCCCTGAGGGCCTGAGGCGGCAAGTGCCCTGGGGAGGGTAGCCCCTGGCAGGGCTCCCGAGAGGTGGGCAAGCCCAGGATTGGACGGTGACTGGTGGTAGAGGCATCCCACACTCCGGAGAGGTGGGTCGGCTGGCCCGGGTACCGGGGGAAGTCAGAGAGACTCCAGGGCTGGGTTCCCACGGGCCCTGGGTGGCTGCATTGAACAGGGTGAGGGCCACTGAGCTGGCCTGGGGCTCAGAGTCTTAAACCTCAACAAAATGACTTGGGCTTCTGGGTGGGCTGTGGCCCCAGCCCCAGCTCCGGTCTCTCAGTCATTCCCGGGGGTCAAGCCCCGGGCCCGCCCCTCACGCCTGGATCCTGGGGCCTGATCTGCCACCACCGGGCGCCAGGAGGAAAGGTGGCGGGTGCTGCTGGTGCCGGCAGTCTCCAGCTCCGTGCTCCCGCCCCATGCTAACAGACCCCGGTTTTGTTTGGAGCACCGGCCTGCCGGATCCGATGCTGGATCCTCCTGGGTCCCAGCCGAGCTGGATGAGCCCTTTGCTCCCTCTCTCAGCTCCCCGAGCTGTGAGGCGCTTCCATTAATCTATGGAAGCTCTGCCCTTGCGTGTGAACTGAGCAAAGCCACGGGGGAGGCCTCCGGGGAAGTGGCGCAGCCCCGCACGCCCTCTTCCTGCTGGGAATGTGGGCGTGATGTCTGGCTCTGGGCAGCCCCTTTGTGGCCATGAAGCAGAGGCCGGGATAGCCTTCCAAACCTGTCTTGTCTAGCTGGTTCTGTTGGAAAATTAAACCCCTGTTTGTTCACAGCTCTCTTGGCCCGGCTTTTTGTTCCCCGAGGCTGAAGGGTCCCTGGCGGGGCCGGGTCTCTGATCTGCCGGTCACAGTGGTGTTGAACTGGGACCTGAGCTATCTCCATCCTTGCTTGGCCCTCGCTGTGTGGCCTTGGGGAATCTGCTAGGTCTCTCTGGCCTGTTTGCCTAGATGGTCCTGCTCTAATAGATGAGGAAGAGAATGCCTTCCTCCCTGCCTGATGTCTGGACGGAAGGATGCGGTGTGGGGCATGGCACAGAGCCTGGCTCAGGGGAGGTACCTGGCTCAGCGTGTGTGAGTCATGGTGTGGCAAGGTGTGTGTGGCATGTACTCTTCCACACATGTCCGCGCTAAGCCTTGCGTGTGGGGTACGTATAAGTTTGTGTCCCTATCACGTGTGTGCATGGACACGTGTGTGAATATGTGTGTGCATGGACACGTGTGTGAATATGTGTGTGCCATGAGGTGCTGGCATGCGGGAGCTACTCCTCCTTCTCTCTGCCCTCAGGCCTGGGCTGGGGGAGGCCAGGGAGTCAGGGAAGGCAGAGTGGAGACTCGGAGCTGAAGGTTCAGCCTCTGGTGTCGGATAAAGCGGAGGGAGGGGTGTGTGACAGCCAAGGTGGGAGCTGAATAAATGCAAGTGCCCTGAGAATGCCAGGTCCCAGAGAGCCTGGATGGATGAATGGAGTGGTTGTGGGACATTTTGGCCAGTCGTGCACGGCTGGGGAGGGCAAGGGATGGGAGGTCTCTTCTCCCCACCGCGTCCCACCCAGGGATGTGGGGAGTCAGGGACACAGTGGGGCTCTGGGCTGGGGAGGAGAGAGCCTAAGGGGTGGGGCTCCTGTGGACACACCCTCCAGCCCTTGAAGGACTGGTCCCTGCTGCTCCCCCAGAGCCTCAGCCCTGTTCTCCAGTGGGAACCTGAGCCCCAACGAGGGACCACTGTGCGCTTGGGGCCACACAGCAGGCCAGATGCTGAGCCAGAGAGCTGGGCTCTCCCAAGCCTTCTCCCCCCGGGGCTGTGTCTGTGGGATGTGAGGCGGGAGGAGTGGCCTCGGGCCTGCAGCCGGTGCTGGCGGTGTGTCCTCCAGAGCCGCAGTCCGGTCCGCGGTCCTCTCTGCGCTGCACGTGGAAGGCTGCCTGCCGCCCCGCTTTTAGAAGCAGCGTAAGACTTGCCGGCTGTTCCCAAATTCTGAGGGTCGAGGGGAGGGAACAGGCCATCTGCTGCCTCCATTGTCCCAAAATAGCTGTGGGAGGGGGAGCAGAGTCAGCAAGGACCGGAACTGGGATGGAGGACGGAGGCTGGGCTTAACCCTGTGTGTGTCTGGATGGGAGAGCACGCAGCCGCCTGTGCTCTGCACTAAGGTGGCCCGCTGGGCCCGGGAGGAGGGGCAAGGCTGAGCTACCCCATCTTGGCCTTGCTGTGCCCCTGGGGCACATATCACTCCCACCTTGCGGGTTAGGAAACTGAGGCACAGAGAGGAAGCAGGCCCTTCCTTAGTCTAAGTCACAGGGCTTATGGGTGCCAGAGCCAAGATTTGGGTGCCCTGGCCCTGCCAAGGCCATGGCAGTGTGGGGCCGGTGGCTCTGGAGGTCAGGAGCCTTGCGAGGCCAGGCTCCGCCCAGTCCACAGCCCTGTGCCACAGGCGCCTGACTTGTGCCTGGCATGCGGTGTGGTCTCTGTAGGCTGCACAGGAAGCTCCTGGTGCGGGCAGCGTCTTAAGAAGCATTACCTCCCTGCCCTCTCTGAGCTGAGCGTTCTCGGCTGTAAAAGGGGGAGAAAGGGGTGCTGGACTGGCCTCCCTCTCCTCTCCGCCACCCAGGTCCCAGCCACTGTCAGTCCCAGCGGCACAGAAGCCTTCTTGCTGGTCTCCCCACACCTCAGGCATGGCACACTGCTCCCACCCCCGTTTCTCCTGGTGGGGGCCCAGGCTCTCTCCCTGGAGTGCGCCCCATCTCTGTGTGGCTGGATCAGGCTCCCGTGTCCTCTCCTAGGGGCTCCCCCCGGCCGCCATGGCACAGTGGCCACCTCTGCAGAGCTCTCAGCCTCGCAGACAAGGCTCTGGTGCCTCTGCTTGCTCACGTGGTGATTGTCTGCTCGCTCTGACCGGGGGCTCCGCGGTTCCAGGAGGCGTGTGGGTTCTGTTCCCTGCGGCTCGCTGCCTGGCAGAGGACGGATGGTCCACAATCCTGTGGGACGAGGAGAAAAATCAGTGAGAGGGTTTCTCAGGCCTCTCCAGGTCTGCGAGTGCTTCCAGGTACCGCGAAAGGCGCTAACACCTGCGGGGGAGAGGCAGCAGGCAGCTCCCTCATGGGGAGACCAGGCTGGTGACACTGGTCGTTCTTAGTACATTCCCAAAAGGATTTAAGTGCTTTAAGTGCTCCCGGTAGATGCAATAGGGAGGGCCCAGTACCACCCAGGAAGTCTGTTTGTCAAAATAACCGACGCTTCACAGAGCGGCTCTCTGGGTCGAAATACCCATTTTCTGGAAATGGGGGGAGCAGTGGAGCATGCCAAGTGACACCATGAGGGTGCAATCCACCAGCCAACAGTGAGGGCAAAGGGCCTCATTTCTTCAACAAGTAAAAGGGCATAAAAAAAGGAGAGAGGACCAAAACTGGTTTGGCTCAGTGGATAGAACGTTGGCCTGCAGACTGAAAGGTCCAGGGTTCGATTCCGGTCAAGGGCATGTACCTTGGCTGTGAGCACATCCCCAGTGGAGGGGCGTGAAGCTGATGGAAGTTTCTAACTCTCTATCTCTCTCCCTTCCTCTCTGTTAAAAAATCAATAAAATATATTTATAAAAAAAGGAGGAGAGGGACTAAAGGAGAGTTGCGAGATTGAGGGTCATGACAACAAAATACAATCGATGCACCTTGTTTAGGTCCTGGTTAAATGAACGGATCCTGAAAAGACATTTAAATTATTATTTTTTTGTTTTTGTTTTAGGAAAATGAGACTATTTGAACATGGACTTTATTCATTTGGGATTCAGAAATAGTTAATTTTATTAGGGTGTGATAACAATATGGAGGTTTTTCTTGATGTTGTTACATACGAGAGACACATTTGGAAGTATTTATAAGTAAAATGATAAAACACCTGGAATTTTTTAACAAGGTGCTCGAGGGGAGAATGAAAGGAGAACAGCAACTGGGGACGTGGTTGAAGCTGGTGACGGGCACACGGGTTCCTTGTCTTCTTTTTACGTCGGCGTGTGCTTGGAAACTGCCGTAACGAACGGCAGACTTAGGTGCAGCGGGCCTCTCCCCCGTCCCTTTCTCCTCCCCCTGCCCCCTCCCCCTGCCCCACATTCAAGCCCGGAGAACATCTATTTTCATCAGAAACAGCTGCCCGGACTCCACTTCCTGTTCTTCCCAAACGCCCAGAGAAAGGAGAGGCTGACCTTGACCCCTGCCTGGTCTGCATTTGGCTGGTCGCCTAGTTTCACTCCCCACCCCCCTCCCAGGCCACCCTGATGTCTTTTGGTTCTGAGCACTTGTCCCAGCTGCTTTGTAATGAACCAGCAGCACTTTCATTGACACATTCCTCCACCCACTACCACTTCGCCAGCAGCCAGCCAATGAGGATGCTCACCTTGGGGGGGGGGGGCTGTCCCTGTGCCAGAGGCTACACAGGGGACTCAGATGCAAGCCCTGCCCTCAACAGGGAGCTCATATCCCAGCTGGGACAGCATAGACTGTCACTGATGACATGCCAGGAAGGAGGACTGGAATCTGGGGGTCTGCGGGGCAGCAGTGGCCAAGAAGACCTGATGTGGGAAGTGATGTTGGGTCTGGGGCTTGATCCATGAGGAGGTGAGAAGGAGCAGAATGCATCCCATGCTGCCTTGCAGAGAGGGCTGTGGAGACACAAATGCTATGGCTATGAATACAACTGTTTTCATGCGTCTACTTACCTTGCAGAGTGAGTGGAAGGGGGTACCTGGCCCAGTGTCCACATAAAACACAGAGGACTCACCCTCCTCCCCTCCCTACATGTCCTGGATGATGTTGTAAATTCCCCACAGAGCAGAGACCATATCTGATGCATCTCTCTACCTCAGGATCTGGCACTTCACAACAATCGACTATGTAGGTGAGGGAGTCCGCCTCGGGCCAGAACCAAGACTCACAGGTGCTCGATAAAAACATATTCCAGGGCCTCTGAGCTCTAGACCTGCAGAACTCAAATCTCCAAAGGAAGGGCCAGGGACACTGTATTTTTACCTGGTTCCCCAAGGGCTCTTGTTGCTTGGTTGGAGACAGATGGGGCTAAAGGGAATTCAGCACCACGGACAGATCATCCATGGCCGCCTCTGTCTACTCTTCCTGGGACTAGCTGGGCAAGGGCATTCTACCTGAGCCTGTGGCGGGGGCTCGGGGTCTAACTCTGACAGGGGCTAGGTGGACACCGGTGGCCTTGGCCCCCATGGGCCACAGCCCTCGTCTGAGCTTCCGGAGTGAGTCTCAGGGCGGGCACTGGTCCTGCTGTGGGAGACAGCTCTAACTGCCCGGGAGGGGACCTATCGTAAGTATCCCCTCCATTTCTTTTATTCGTTGTAAGCAACCCCGTGCTGCGCAAGCAGCAAAGTATGAAGCCTGAACCTTAGTGAACAAATTAATCCCCGAATGTGGTTTGAGCACCCACTGTGTCTACGGGAGACGAGGGGCACGCAGGGATGAGCGAGATGCCGCTGCCAGCATGAGGAACCCACAGCTTGTCAGACACGGTTCGTCGGTTGTTAGGAGGGAGAGCTGCCTTCACGATAATGAGACTCCAGGTAGCGAGTGTGGGTGGTGGAGAGGCAGCCAGGAGTGTGCAGAGAACAGACATTTGGCGGGGGCAGGGGGGGGGGAGCTTCAGGGTTTGAGACCGGGCTCTGACAAGCTATGTGGCCTTGGCTCTCAGACCCTGGGTTTCCTAATCTAACAAATGGGGGAATTACATCTATCCGGGCCCCCATCCCTGGCATTTGTACCCACTCGGCCCAGTACCCAGAGCCCAGGGCCCAGCACCGTTCATTCACTCATAGACTCCACCCCTGTGCCAGGCATCTTGTACTGGGGAGCAGGGGGCAGTAGCTCTTCCTCTTCCTGCTGGCCCCCAGCCAGACTCCATGTCCAGTCTCCCTAGCAGGGAGAGGGGTCATGGGACGAAGCTCTGGCTGCTGGATGCACCCCACCTGCAGACCTGGCTCTTAAAACCCTCCCACTCACCATGATCTCTCTCTGTCCTTATCGTTGGTTGGTTGGTTGGTTGGTTGGTTGGATGGAGGGGACCCAGGTTAGAGGTGGGTGGAGCCTGGAGGTGGGAGGAGCCCAGGCTCCTGACTCTTCTCCCAACCTTTTCTCTGTGCACCAAACGGTGCAAAGAGCTGTTAGAAAACCCAGAACCAACTTGTGTTGAGTTGAGCCTGTGGGTTCGGGGGTGTTTGCTACAGGGCTTAGCCTACCCACCATGACTCATTCAGGGAGACACAACCCGCAGGAGACAGGTGAGCAGGAGTTGCAATGAGTGACCAAGTGATGGGGAGCATCCATGAAGATCTTGGGCGGAAGACACATGGCGGGTTTGTTTGCAAATTGTGCTGAGCTTAACTCAGAACCCTTCAGCCCCGAGCGGGCCTGCTCCGAAAGCCTCTGGCTGTGACCATGTAACTGCCCAAGAGGGGACTTACCATAAGTATCATAAGTCCTCTCAAGCCTCCTGATACCCCCTCTCTCGAGGCATACAAATCCCCACTCAACTCGCCACCGGCTAGATTTTGTTCCAAGGACCTGCCTACCCGGTTGGCCTCTAACTCAGCCCCGCTGGGTGGGAAGCCATGCTGGGCAGCTCCAGCGACCTTTCTCTCCCCAACCCGTGTCCTTCCCCTCTGGGTGAACAGCCCTCCAGACAGACCTCCGTTCCCGGCTCTCCAGCCCACGGGCCACCCCACCCAGCTCACTCAGCATTCGGTGAAGCATCTTCGCACCTTCAGTGGCTTCACAGAGGCAGGATGCGGAGAGTGAAATCACCCAGTTGGTTTGCAAGAGGCATTGATGAAGTCCAAAGCGGTTTTATTTGTGTCTGATCATTTTCAAATCAAATGGAAATACATTCGAATACATAAGTAATGTGCTTGCTGTTCCATTTAGCCATTTTTGCATAACAAACTACCCCCGAAGACTCAGTGGCTTAAAGCAGTAACACCACTTATTTTGCTCACACATGTGTGATTTGGGCAGAGCTCCCCAGACAGGTGGGGCGGGCCATGGGAGGGCTGGGAGCATGCGCAGGCTCCTTCCTGTGCCTGACGCCTTGTTGGCCCCGTTCTCTGTGAGGTTGCAGGGCGCTGGACGTTCTATGCTGGCTCAGGGCACCCCGCCCAAAGAGCGAGGTAGTCGCTGGGTGGCCTCTCAGGAACCAGCCTAGGAGTCAGGCAGCATCACGTCATTGGAAACCATTAACCAATGCCCACCTACATGCAAACAGAGGGGACTTGGGTCCCTGCAACCCCCCTATAAACAGTACATTACAAATTTTAAAAATTGTGTTTAAATATATTATATAAAAATTCCCATTTTAACCATTTAAAAAAAAACTTCTTTATTGATTAAGGTATCACATATTTGTCCTCAATCCCCCATTTCAACCTCCCCCTACTCCATGCCCTTACTCCCCTATTGTCCTTGACCACTGGTTAGGCTCATATGTGTGCACGTAAGTCCTTTGGTTGATCTCTGCCTTTTATCCCCACCCTCCCTCTGAGGTCCAACAGTCTGACCACTGGCTCCTTATCTCTGGGTCTGTTCTTGTTCATCAGTCTATGTTGTTCACCATTTCCCCTAGATGAGTGAGATCATGTCCTACTGGAAATATACTTGTAAGAATAAAAAATGAGACAAGTAATAATTGTTTTGCTGAAAGGCATATGAATCAGTCTGTAGTAAGCTTCTTTCTGGGTCACCAGTTCTTTTGAGACCCAATTTCAATGTCAAACAGTTCCTTATGTGTACGTGTCAGCAATGATATTTCAGTTCTGGATGGTGGGCAAATGGTGGTAATTCAGGTCCAACCCTCTCTGGTTTGGTCCTGGGCAACCTGCATTGACACACAGCTGCTGTCTGCTGGTATGGCAAAGCGTCATCAGCGTCTTCCATCTCTGGACTGCTTCTCTCTGTCTTCATGGTTGTAGTAGTCCTGTTAATTCCTCTCTGTTGCCAGAATCCACATTAACCATTTTTTTAAGTGTAACACTCAGTGGCATTAATTATATTCATGATGTGAAAACACCACCAAAACTTTTTCATACTGTTTAAGCCGACGTTTTCAAGGTCCATCCATGTTCACCATGCGTCAGAACCCCCCTTCCTCCCACGGCTGCATACTAGTCTGCTGCAGGTGTCTGCCACGTTCTGTTTTTGCATTTATCTGCTTCTGTCTTTTGTGAACAAGGCTGCTATGAACTCAGGTGCACAAGTATCTGCTTGCATTCCTGCTGTCAATTCTGTTGCGAATGTACCCGGGAGTAGAATTGCTGGATCATGTGGTAATTTCATGTTTAAATGTGTATTTTCTTTGTGTGTTTTTTTTAGGAACTGGCATACCATTTTCCACACCAGCTGCCCCATTTTGCATCCACACCAGTCACGCATGAGAATTCCAATTTCTCCACATTGTCGCCAACACTTGTTATTTTCTCTTTCTCGTGTGTGTGTGTGTGTGTGTGTGTGTGAGTGTGTTTAAATAATAGTTATCTAAATCAGTGTGAGGCGGTATCTCATTGTGGTTTTGATTTGCATGTCCCGAATGATTAGTGATTTTTTAGCACATTTCCTAGTGCTTATTGGCATTTGAAAATCTTTGGAGAAATGTCTGTTCCAGTCCTTTGTGCAGTTTTTAATTGGGTTGTTTTCTGTTGTTGTTGATGATGAGTTATCATTCCTTTATATTTTTACTTATTTTTTTATTTTTAAATATATTTTATTGATTTTTTTTTTTTTACAGAGAGGAAGAGAGAAGGATAGAGAACTAGAAAAATCAATGAGAGAGAAACATCGACCAGTTGCCTCCTGCACACTCCCCACCAGGGATGTACCCGCAACCAAGGTACATGCCCTTGACTGGAATCGAACCTGGGACCTTTCAGTCCGCAGGCTAACTCTCTAACCACTGAGCCAAATCGGTTTCGGTGAGTTGTCATTCTTTAGTACAGCCATGTAGTATTTCAAAGAACAGTTATGTAGTTACTTATTAGCCCGTCTCCTCTTGATGGGGATGAAGGTTGTTTCCAAACGTGCTGTCCCAATAATTCCACAGGTTTTCTTGTCCAGCTTATTCCGTGCTCTGTGAGTCTATAGGAGGGGACATCTGAAGCAGTAGGGCTGGTGGGTGAGAGAGATAGTGTATTTGTCACGTAGGCAGATACTCCAATGCCCTTGAGAGTGGACGGACCGATTTAGATTCCCTGTAGTCATCCAAGAGAGCTTTAAAACTAACGTGTATGTTTTCAGCATCTGCCAGTGAGTCCTTCCTCCTTGGGGAGGCTAATCTGACATTCCCCGAAAGGATTAAGACGTTGGCCCAGCACTGTATTCTGTGAAGGGATTTGCAACTTAATTGCATTTGTTCACAGGCGGAATTAATACCGGATCACTCGCCCTCAACAGAACTAATGTTGACCCCGTGCTATGAAAAAGCCATTCACGTTTTATGCTTTAAAAAATACGTTTAAAAAATTGCTACTTGAATACCATTACACGGAGATTAAAAATCAGGTTCAGTCTCAATTTGTATGTTCATCTTTCCAAATAATACAAAACTTGTTTTTATCAATTCTTGCCCAGAGGTACAAGCCAAGAAAATTCATGACTGAACATTCCTTGCTCTTGTCAGCAGGTCTAACAAGATAATGGAACAACACACACGACAAATATTAACTCCACCTGCACGTTCAGGGCTTTGTGATTCAGAAGCAGAGAACGCCCTTCACAAGGCCCGCACCAAACACTCACTCCTTCAACTTCTGATAAAAAAAAAGTAACTGAAAATTGTTGAGCGAATTAGAGTCCAATGAAAGCAGATGAATAGATTATAGCCGCATTACCAATGCTATGTTAATATATGCTATTTTTTTCATCCTTACCCAAGGATATTTTTACAATTGATCTTTAGAAAAAGAATGGAAGAGAGAGATGAGGGGGGGGGGGGAGAGAGAAACATTGATGTGGGAGAGACACATTAACTAGTTGCCTCCCAAATGGGCTGGGAAACAAACTTGCAACCAAGGTATGTGCTCTTGACTAGGAATCAAACCTGCGACACTTCGGTGAGAGCCAGTGCTCTAACCACTGAGCAACATGGCCAGGGCTAATATATTTTCTGCATGAACTGGTCACAGTTTTTAAGAAGGGGAATTTTTTTTCGTAGGGACGAAAAAATTCCCATAAATGAAGCACTAACTTGGAAGTAAACTCAAGACAGCAGATGCTATGTGTCCTGCACGGAAAGTAATGCCACATTGATAGTAACCGACACTAAACACGTATGCCGAATGACGCGTGATGTGCGGGGTGAAGAAATGAGAAGTGACCGGTGTGTGAAAACCAGAGTAAACACACAGTAACTTTATGCCACGGGTTGCTTTAGAAGCTGGTTTATGTAAATGTCAGCTCACCTCACCTTCCTTGCATGATACCTCTGAGTCCGTCTAGTCCAGTGGTCGCAAACTGCGCTCTCAAGCCACATGTGGCTCTTAGGCCACCTGAGTGTGGCTCTTCCACAAAATACCACGGCCTGGGCAAGTTTTTTTTGTGTGTGTGAAGAAGTAGCGTTAGAAGAAGTTTAAGTTAAAAAAATGTGGCTCTCCAAAGAAATTTCAGTCATTGTCCTGTTGATATTTGGCTCTGGTGACTAATGAGTTCGCCGACCACAGGTCTAGTCCAACCTCTCCCGCAGCACAGGAAGCCCAGGCCACCCAACAATGCTACTTCTACCAGTTTGACTCAGTGGATAGAGCGTCAGCCTGTGGACTGAAGGGTCTCAGGTTTGATTCCGGTCAAGGGCCTGTACCTTGGTTGAGGGCACATCCCCAGTGTGCATAGGAGGCAGCTGATTGATGTTTCTCTCTCATCGATGTTTCTAACTCTCTATTCCTATCTCTTCCTTTATGTAAAAAATCAATAAAATACATTTTTAAAAAAGAATGCTCGCTTCCCCCAATGATGACAGTTTCACCACCTCAGATGGCAGCGAAGCCAGGCGGACCTTACAATGAAGCCAGTGGGGGGCTCTGGCTTTCCCCTCCGGAGCTGTCCACACACACCAGCGCCCCCTCCGCCTCCCCGGGTCCGAGAGGCACACCTGCCCGGAGGTATTTCTGAAACTGCCCCAGGTGGTCCCACTGCACAGCCACGGCTGGAGCCCCTGCTCTGGAAAGCTCCCCCTTCACCGCCTGGTCCTCCCTTCACCCCTTCATTCACCAGTGTCTGTGGAACCCCTCCCTCTGTGCCTTCCCGACACCGCCTTATTCACCTGATGTTTTTCTCTGCATTCACCCTTTTTACCTGCAGACAATGTTTTGAAATCATGGGTTCGATGGGCCAGATATATCATACACACACCAAAAACAAGTGCATAATTCCTAAAATAAGTAAGTTCATCATTATTATCTAAAAACTTCCTTGTATATTACTAGGGATGCTCACATTACCATTTAGGAAGCGGAATTCATTTATTCACTCATTAACTCAGTGTACGCGTACCCCCAGGGGTATGGGAAGAGTTTGGGGGGGCTACGCGTTGCACCGGAGTTTGGTGGGGATATGCACTGCACCGGGCTTAGCTGCGCCTAATTCTACGTTCTCATGAGTACGAGGGGTACTCAGCGTTACGAAAATTATAGAAGGGGTACACATATGTCAAAAGTTTGGGAAACACTGCTGATTAACTCATTCCTTCATTCATCACACATTTCCTGGGGTCCTCGGATGGGCATCCTCCACTGCCCACTTTTGAGGCCGTGCTGGGTGTCCACCTGCCTCCACAGCCTCCTCTGCTCCTGCTGCTGGAACAGGCATGGAGGCATCCCCAGCTTCTCTGGGACCCATGAACTCCTCGCGCTTCCCTTGCCCTGCCAGGCACATCAAGGGGTGGCTGCCTAGACTCCAGGTTGGAGTCTCAGTGGGCAGTGTGGGCCATCACCACTAGGGGGCACTCTGGCCCCACCGCTGGCTTCTCGCTCAGGCCAGGGCCAGGGCCCGGTGAGTCTGACTGGAAGGTTAGTGTGCCCAGGGTACTGCTGGGGGAACCGAGGAGGCTGGGAAAGGCCTTTTGGGATAGGGGGCATGAAAATGAACCCTCTGGACTCAGGTTCTAAGCAAAACCTCCCTCCTCCCTGCCAGAGGGGGGAAAAAAAAAAGCCCACAGGACATCTCTTTACCAGGTTTAACAAAACAGGACCGGTTGGGGACAGCCGCCATCAAGCAATCCTGAGGTTTGGTGAAGGGCGAGGCGGCCCACTTGCCGATGCTGAGCCCACCACGAGCCCCAGACAGCATGCCTGTGGCCTGCCCCCGGGCCTGCCCCGTACCTAGCCCTCTGCTGATTCTGTCCGGGGAGAGGAGAG
Organism: Pipistrellus kuhlii; assembly: GCF_014108245.1. Classification (NCBI taxonomy): domain Eukaryota; kingdom Metazoa; phylum Chordata; class Mammalia; order Chiroptera; family Vespertilionidae; genus Pipistrellus; species Pipistrellus kuhlii. Next base: position 2,813,542 of record NW_023425529.1, read on the forward strand.
GGGCAGAGAACAGGTTCAAAGGTCAGTGGCGGCCTCTCCTGGGGACTGGGGCTGCTCTTCAGCCAGGGAGACCAGGACAGGTGGACTGGGCCTCCTGCAGCTAGCTGTCCTCCTCCAGTGCCCCGGGCCTCGGTTTCCCCTTCTCTGAAATGGGGCTGAAAGTCATGTCTGTCCTGCCTGGCTGTCTTGAGAGTGTGGCTGTGAACACCGCTTCAGGCAGGAGAGTCTGCAATGGAAGGTGCCCGCCCTCCTCCCGCCCTTCCTGCGGGGGAAATCTGCGGCTGTGATCTGGGAGGGTGGCCCTGGCTTCCTGTGCCTTCCTCAGCGGGTAATTAGGTGCCGCGGTGGCTCCTGCCTCGCCCTCCAAGGCCTCCTTTCTGATTGCTCTGATCTGTGCTCGCAGGGAGGGCCTGGCTGGAAATGAGAGGGGCCACGGCTTCACAGGAGTGAGCCCCAGGCAAGGGGTGGAGGCTGGGGGCCCAGGGCCTCCTGTCTGCAGCCCCTGGGCTGTGGGCTGGGGAGACCACAGGAAAATGGCGTGAGGTCCTTGTTCCTGGCTCCTCGGTTCCCAGGGCTGGAGGGCGGTCACTTAGGAGGTACTCGGGAGTGTGGAGATTCCTGAGGGCGGGGGGGGGGGGGGCGGTGAGGGCTGAGGACTGGGAAGGGGGTGAAGGAGGAAAGGGAAGCCTGGTGGGTGTGGTTCCCCCAGAGAAGACTTGGGGCTCCCAGGGGGAGGAGGGGAGCTGAGAGCCTCCGGGGCGAGATGCCCCCCTAGCTCGGGCAGGAATGGGGGGGGGGGCGCAGGAATGGGGCGCAGGGGCAGAGCGTCCCCCCGGGAGGCTGACCTATGTCTCCCTTGTTTCTGGGAGAGCACAGCCTTGGCCTTGGCCTTGGCCTTGGCAGGACGGCTCCATGTGGCCCCTCCGGGTTTGTCCCGCCTGCGGGAGGACGGCTCAGCGTGTGTCTGTGTCTGGTGTGTGTCCCCCGCTGTGCAGGAGCGTGTGAGCCAGGCAGCTGCGAGCTCCATTGCATCCAGCTCCCGGCTCTGCAGGTTCCCGTTCAGAGCCTCTGGGAGCCCCTCCTGGGACCGAGGTGGCTGGTGCCACGGGGGGAGGGGCGGGCTAGCCTGGATAGCAGCTTACGGCCCCTATGGCTGGGATAAAGCGATTAGGGTGTGAGTGTGTGTGTGTGTGTGTGTGTGTGTGTGTGTGGACGGATGAGGCGGAAGTCACAGCCGTTAGCTGCAGGCCTCTCAGCCACTCGAGAGGCCCAGCATCTGCCTGGGCGGCCGCCCGCCTCGCCCTTGCGGTGACTCACTCCCCCGCTGACCTGGCTGGTGCGTTTCCCTCCAGACGCTGTGTGTCCGCACTGCTTCTTTCCCCGGGGATCTCTCCTCTCAGGGGGACTCTCAGCCGGCCGAGGCGGAGAGGAGAGCGTTTGGGATGCAGGGAGCTTCCCGGCGCGGCCTCATGACAAGGACACATGGAGATGCGTGACCTTGTGCTTGACAATCGCGTCGCGTATAATCACCGCTTATTTTGACTTGCATCAGCCTAAGTGGCAGGGAGGGCTCCGCCGGCTCCTTCCGGTGCCAGGAGGCCCTACGCGGGGTTAATGGTAATGAGAGCGGGGAGTGTGAAGTCAGCGAAGGCGACGTGCTGAAACTCAGCAAGCCCCGTTCCCTCTCACAAACAACGGCGAAGAAATGACATTCACGCTGCGAACGTAACGGCAGCTGATCCTCATCACCCGTCCCCAGTGGCTGGCACGGTCCCCAAACTCTGCCCGGGTCAGCTCCTCATAGCCACCCCGGGCGCCCATTTTACAGATGGAGAAACTAAGGTGCAAAAAAGGGTAAGGCGCTTGCCCTGAGCGGACCCAGCTCATGGAGCGGCAAGCGAGCCCAGGCTATCCGGGGCCTGTGCTGCGCTCCGGGTGCGGTGCGTGCAGGCTGGCCGGGGAGGGGGTCGTGGTGCGGGTTTGACGGGGCCCCTCACTCCGGGAACCACCGTGACTCAGTCTCACGGGGCAAAGGCAGATGAGGAGCCGGGCAAAGGGGACGTTCTGCTCCCTGGCCAGTATTTGCTTTGTTTGCTTGTTTGCTCTCTGTAGCTATTATCCGGCTTCCCCTTTATCTCCCTCACCGGCGTGCTCTCCGGCCCTGCGATTTGCTGGCTCAACAGCACTAGGTCAACAGCTCCGGCCGAAACCGGCAGATCCTCGTGGAGCGCCATGGACGCTGGGCTGACTGACTCCCAGGGGCAGGGCGCTGGGGCTTGGACGCTGGCCTGTGGGCATCTGGGGAGGCAGGGAGGCTGTGGCTGCGTCTGTAAGATGCGGATGCAATGATGCGGGTTGCACAGTAATACCCCCTCGCAAGGCTTTTGTGCATCACTTAGGGCAGTGATCGGCAAACTCATTGGCCCACAGAGCCAAATATCAACAGGACAATGATTAAAATTTCTTTTGAGAGCCAAATTTTTAAAACTTAAACTTCTTCTAATGCCACTTCTGCAAAACAGACTCGCCCAGGCCGTGGCATTTTGTGGAAGAGCCACACTCAAGGGACCAAAGAGCCGAATGTGGCTCGAGAGCCGCAATTTGCTGACCATGGACTTAGGGAGTGTTTCCATTGCTGATGGGAGGCTGGAGATAACAGCGAATTAAACAGACTGAGCTCTCTCTCTCTCTCTCTCTCTCTCTCTCTCTCTCTCTCTCTCTCTCTCACACACACACACACACACACACACACACACACGATGTCAGGAGGCAGGCATCCGGGACTGGTAGGGGGCTCAGCAGTGACACAGGGACCCAGGCTCCTGTCTGTGAGAGCACATGGCCTTCCACCCACCAGGCCCCTCACGCTCCCAGCGGGCTGCTGGGCTCCATCATCACATCTCTTCCTGGGAAGCTGTGAGCACAGACCAGCGGCAGGTCCCTCGGTCCCACCTAATAACCGAAGGCTCGCCCCTCGCTAGCCTCCCCTAGCTGCAAGGGATGCTGAGAAATCAAACTGTTTGGCCGGACACATCGCACACAAGTGCTCGTTACTAAGGTAAATGGGAGACAAACTATATTTTTAAAAAGTTTGCTTTTATTGGGATTTTTTTTTTTTAGAGAGAGATACAGAGAGAGAGAGAGAGAGAGAGAGAGAGAGAGAGCACCAATTGGCCAGGAGTTGGCTTGGTGACCTATCGGTGCCTGGGTGAGGGGAAGGAGCCCAGCAGTGAGGCGGGCTCAGGCCTCAAGGCCTGGCTATGGGATTCATCTCCCCTCAGTGTGTGTCCTGTAGCAGTTCCAGCCTTGGGGCGCGGTGGGGGGTGGGGGAGGAGGGGGAAGGATGGGGTGGGCCCTGTGCCTGCAGGAGGGCTCCAGGCGGAACTGTGATGACCTCAGGGATGCACAGTTGGCACTGAGTTGGGAGGTCTGAGTGGACCACCTGGCTGCTCCTGCCTCCTCACCCCGTTAGAAGTGCCACCAGGAGCAGGGGGAGGCGGGCCGAGAGGAGAGGGGAGTCTGTGGTGAAGTGTGGGGTTAAAGCCTAGATTACCGGCCGCCCAGGACACCAGATCTGTGTTGCTCACCGCCGTACCCTCCGTGTGGGGTTGGGTTTGTGCTGGGCTGCCAGATTAAAGCCAGAGAGATTAAAAGATTCCCTTCAGCTAGGAAAGCAGATCCCACCCCCACTCCAGGGTAGGGTGGAGGAGGGGAGGGCAGTGGCGGCGATGGTGCCCTCCCGTCCTGCCCAGGCCCGGGCACCCTCCTGTGGGTGGCCTTGGCCACATGCCCATCTCTCTGGGCCTCAGCTCCCAAACGACTGAGCGGGCAGGGAGCTGAGCTGGCCTTAACACGTGGCCCCAGAAAAGCAGCCCCAGTGTCAGCAGTAACGGGGTTAGACACGCAGACAGTAGCCCCTCGCAGACCTACTGAGGCAGGAGAACGGGAGGGGAGGGGAGTGGCGGGCAGGCAGCCTTCTGGGTTTGAGGGCCCTGAGGGGATTGATGCACAGTGTGGTTTGCACACCAGCGCCCTTAATGCCCGTAACAACTGCTAATTCTTGGAGCACTTACCTGTGTTCACCAGTGACTTCTACAGAGTATGTACCCATCCACTGAGGCCAGTGGTCGGCAAACTCATTGGCCCACAGAGCCAAATATCAACAGGACGACGACTGACCTTTCTTTTGAGAGCCACATTTTTTAAACTTTAACTTCTCCTAACGCCATCTCTTCAAGATGGACTCGCCCAGGCCGTGGAATTTTGTGGAAGAGCCACACTCAAGGGGCCAAAGAGCCGCCTGTGGCTCGGGAGCTGCAGTTTGCCGACCATGGACTTAGGCTGCCGTGGGGTTGCTCCCTCCACTCCGCACAGAAGCAAACCGGCTCAGAGAGGCGAAGCGGCTTGCTGAGGGTCACACAGCTTCCCAGGGGCTGAGTCTGGATTGGGACGTGGGAGGCTGGCTCCCGAGGCCGAGGCACTGACCACTGGTCTATACTAGTTCAGAACCCTCGGAGGGTTCAGAATCCGGGCCTTGGCAGAAGCCTACAGTTTTTTATTTTTTAAAAATATATTTTAGCCAAAGCCGGTTTGGCTCAATGGATAGAGCGTCAGCTTGGGGACTGAAAGGTCCCGGGTTCGATTCCGGTCAAGGGCATGTGCCTTGGTTGCGGGCATATCCCCGGTGGGGGGTGTGCAGGAGGCGGCTGATCGATGACTTTCTCTCATCAGTGTTTCTAGCTCTCTATCTCTCTCCCTTCCTCTCTGTACAAAATCAATAAAATATATTTAAAAATATATATATTTTATTGATTTTGTACAGAGAGGAAGGGACAGGGAATAGAGAGCTAGAAACATTGATGAGAGAGAAACATTGACCAGCCGCCTCCTGCACCCCCCCCACCGGGGATGTGCCCGCAACCAAGGCACATGCCCTTGAACAGAACCGAACCTGGGTCCTTTCAGTCCGCAGGCCGATGCTCTATCCACTGATTTATTGATTTTGTACAGAGAGGAAGGGAGAGAGATAGTTAGAAACCTCGATGAGAGAGAGTCATCGATCAGCTGCCTCTTACACACCCTCTACTGGGGATATGCCCGCAACCAAGGTACATGCCCTTGAACGGAATCGAACCTGGGTCCTTTCAGTCTGCAGGCCGACGCTCTATCCACTGAGCCAAACCGGTTTAGGCAAGCCTACAGTTTTGATCAGCTGCTCCAGGGGCAGTGGCTCTAAAAGGCTGACAGCTCTGGGGGCCCTGACTCGCAGGTCCTCTCCTGGCCTCCACCAGGGCCGTGAGCCAGCTCTGACCACCGGGGACACCTCACAAAGGCCTCTTCCTGCTCCGGGGACCGGGCTGAGGCTGAGGGGAGGGTGCTGAGTGCTGACCCCAGCGGAGGCTGACAGGAGGATGCTGAGGAGCACAGGCAGGCAAAGAGCCGGAGCAGAGAGGAGGGAGAGAGATGACGGGGAAGCCTGCCCATTAACGTTACAAATCTCCTGGCACCAGGGGTGGCGAGAAACCCCAACCCCAGTGCTGGAGTGTGATCAGGAAGAGCCAGGCTGAGAGGAGGAGGCTGATTTATGGGGGGAGGGCTGGGGAGCGGGAGTGAGTGCGGGCGGCGGGAGAGAGCAATTCATCACGGCCCCCGGGAGAGCCGAGAGGGCCGGCTCCCAGCGGCACGGCCTGGGCTGGAGGCCTGACACAACATGGGCTGCCCGCCTGCCCTGCTCTCGTCAGGCCAGCAAGGACCCTGCGGTCAGGGTCAGGGTCAGGGTCAGGGGGCATGCCGGGAGCTTCAGGGCCCCGGCACTCCCCCAGCCCCTCACCCACTTCTCTTCCTCACTTCCCTGGGGCCTGCAGCCTCTTAGAGCCACTGAGTGGGTGGGTGCAGCCCTGGGCAAGCCCCTTCCCTGAGCCTCAGTTTCCTCATCTGTGAAATGAGGGCTGCAGCACTGAGGGCGGTTGTGGAGGTGAAGCCGAGTGGGCAAAGCTCTGTGCCACCTGCAGGCAGCGGGTGTGAGGCCGGAATAGGGACCTGCCTCGTCTTGCTGTGCTCAGGGCGCGTGCTGGTCTCTCGCCGGGAAGACGTGTGCGGGGCACGGGCTGCTGCGGGGGAGTGTCTGTATGTACAGGGGAGCTCACCTGTGCGTGTACACAGCTAGTCCAAAGCTGCAGCTGCAGGCACGGTGCATATATACAGGTGTGTGCACGCATATGTGTGTATGCATGCGTGTGCGTATGTGTGTGCACTTGTGGGCACATGTGTGCAAGTGCACCGGTTGTGAGCTGCACTTCTCATGTAATCCTCCCCCACCCCCACCTCGGGGGCGGGGGTGGGGGTGGGGCGCCCGAGTGCTCGTGCCCAGGCCCCGTGCAGCTGGTTATTTATTGATTAATACCGCTGCCAGCTGATGAATGCCAAGTCCGTGCCAGGCGCAGGCCCCGGGCTGATTTACATAATTAAAAACCATCAGTGATAGAGCTTGGCCTCGCCCGCCCGCCAACTGCTCCCTCCGGCGTGACAACAGGCTGAGCCTCCCTCCTCCCCCCACCCGTCCTCCGGCTTCCCGGCCCCTCACCCCCGGCCCCTCATCCCTGGCCCCTCATCCCCGGCCCCTCACCCCCGGCCCCTCATCTCCGGCCCCGCATCCCCGGCCCCTCACCCCCCGCCCGGTCTGTGCGGGCCCACCCACCTGGCCGCTGATGGAGAGGCTGGCGCGTTCTGGGATTCTCGAGTCACTGACTCGGAATTCTATTAGTCGATGGCTCGGAGGCTCTTTGATGGAGAGCCTCAGATTATAAGATTCAGCTGTGATCCTCTGAGTATGTGATTTTTCAACAGTCTATTACTCTGTGTGACAGGGGGGAGTGTTTGCTCTCCGCAGTCCTGCCTGCTCTCTGGAGGTGGGCCTGCCTTGGAAGGCCAGGCTTGCTGGGGAGGCCGCCATGGTGGGGTGGGCTTTATGGAGGGGGGAGGAGGGGGGAGGAGGGGGGAGGAGGACGGAGGAGGTTGGAGGAAAGAGGAGGGAGGAGGAGGAGGGAGGAAGAGGAGGGAGGAGGAGGAGGGAAGAGGGAGGAGATGGAGGGATAAGGGAGGAGGGAGGAGGAGGAAGGAGAAGGGAGGAGGGGGAGGAGGGAGGAGGAGAAAGGAGAAAGGAGGAGGGGGAGGAGGGAGGAGGAGGAGGGAAGAGGGAGGAGATGGAGGGATAAGGGAGGAGGGAGGAGGAAGAAGGACAAGGGAGGAAAAGGAAGGAGAAGGGAGGAGGGGGCAGGAGGGAGGAGGGAGGAGGGAGGAGGAGAGAGGAAGATGAGAAAGGAGGAAGAATGAGGGTAGGGGAGGGAGGAGGGGAGGGGGAGGGGGAGGAATTGCTCACTGAGGGGACTGAGGCCGGTGGGCACTGCAGGGAAATGGGCAGAAGCCGAGCACCAGGGACGCCAGGGGAAGGGGAAACCCTTGATGGCATCGGAGCCGCCGAGAGGGACCGCGGAGAACATGGATCCTGTGGGCTGTGCAGCGTTCACCCTGGCCTGTCACCCCAGGGCCGTCAGAAAGGCTGTGGCGTGTGGAGAGGCAGCTGGGGTGCCGGGTGTGGCTTCTCACTTGCCAGCTGTGTGTCCTGGGGAAGCGGCTCGGCCTCTCTGAGCTGTGGTCACCTTCCCCCATGAAATGGGGTGGCTGTGAGGATTAGATGCAGTCAGTGTAGTCCTTAGCACGCAGGCAGCCCCGGCTGAGCCCGAGTGAACGGGGGCGATTACTGTGTGGGGTGGGCTTTGGGGGGTCTTCGGCAGGCTGGTCAGAGTCAGAGAGAACAGCAACGCACAGGAGGGCTGGGCCTGCTTATCTCCGCGGTGGAGCAGTTCCCAGCCGCTCAGAGGATGCTTGTTGAATGAATGAATGAATGAATGAATGAATAAATGTTTTTCTCTCAGCCTTTGTAAAACACAGAGCCTGCAGTTTAGGGAGGGTGCCTGGGACAGCGGGTCCCCAGGCCTTGCTCTCTGCTCCTCCATCTGTCCCATCTCTGCCTCTCCTTCTCCATTCCCGCAGTCTGACCCCTTTTCTCAGCTGGAGTCCCGGCCTCTCCCAGTGGCCCTCCCTGCAGCCAGCCCTCCTGGGGGCCGCCTGGGGCAGCCGGACTGCCTGAGCCCGAGCCACCGTGTTGGCCTGGACGTGCACTCACAGACCTGTCCCATGGAGCTACGCGCCCTCACCTAGCATCTCAGTCCTCTAATCCAGGAACCCCGGAACCAAAGCCCCAGAGCAGCCTTGTCTCCTCCCTGCCCTCCCCCGGGACATCCTTGATTATGTAATGGCGCAAGGCGCTCGGGTGAACCACCAATCTCAGGTCAACTAAGAAAAGATTTGTCATGATTTAAAAAAATCTAAATAAAGTACGGTTAAAATCAACGACAGACTGTCAGACAGTGCAGCCGCTGTGGAAAACAGCTTGGCAGTTCCTCAAAAGGTTAGATGTAGAGTTTGCATGTGATCCAGCAATTCCGCCCGCGGGCATAGGCCAAGGACCCTGAAAGCAGAGATTCAGCCTCTGTACCCCGGAAGCAGCAATACTCACAACAGCCAGCAGGGGGCAACAACTATTATAAAATGTCCACCAGCAGATGACCGGATATGCAAAATCTGAAACACACAAAACGCATGCATGCAGTGGGTCACTAAGCAGCCTTCAAAAAGGAGCACAGTCTGATACTTCACGTCACATGAATGAGTCCCGAAGACATCATGCTAAACAAAAGAGACCAGATACAAAAATGACAAATCCCGTATGATCCCACTTATTGGAGGTGCCTAGACAGGGGAAGTAGAATAGAGGCTCCCAGGGGTTGGGGGAGAGGGGAGGGGGGGTCAGTGGTTATGGGGACAGAGTTTCAGTTCGGGAAGATGGAAAAGTTCTGGAGGGAGATGGTGGGGATGGTTACACCACAGTGTGAATGTGCCTAAGCCGCTGAGCCGTACACTTAAAAATGATAAACGTTGCATGTATATTTTGCATCACTAAAAAGGCTTCACTTGAATGAGATTATTATATTTTTGTAATCCTCTCCTTTTCATTTTCTTTTTTGAAAATATTAGTATCGATTTCAGAGAGGAAGGGAGAGGGAGAGATACAAACATCAATGATGAGAGAGAGAATCATTGATTGGCTGCCTCCTGCACGCCCCCTCCTGGGGACAGAGCCCCAAACCAGGACATGTGCCCTTGGCCGGAATCAAACTCGGGACCTGTCAGTCCGCAGGCTGATGCTCTATCCACTGAGCCAAACCGGCTAGGGCTTATGTTCATTTTCTGATGTTCACCGCTGGTCCCCCGGCCTCTGTGTCCTTGGCCACTGCAGGCCTGGAACCGCTGAGGCTGAGCGGGTGACCAGCCAGCTTGACCAGCGCTCACGGTTCCCATGCAGCAGCTGCTTTCACTTTACTTGTGATTTCCGCAAACTGGGCGACCCAGCCCTCAGCCACGGCTCGTCGGAGACGGGGACAAGGGCCTGGTCCTGGGCTTTGAGGATTGGACGTGGCCCGAGGTGACAGGGCTGTGATTTCTCCCGAAGCCTCTTCCCAGCGCCCTCTCTTCTGAGATTGAATGAATGAATGGACCCAGCCCCCAAGCCATGAGATTCATTCATGGGGTCGCCTCTCACAGCGGAGAGGATTAGGTTCCTTCTTGGCGGCAGCGGCCGGTGGATGTCGCTTTAATATGCTCATCGCTGTGTCTCCGGCATCTCGCCCTGAGCGAGGGAGAAAACCATCAAGGGCTGAGCAGAGTCAGGCCTTTGGGGATCCAGAAGTTTGGACCACAGTTTGGTCCTAGGAAACCCGTATTTTTTCATCAACTGTGAGAATTGCAATGTAACTCCAAGGTGACAGAATCAGATCAGGCCAGGTGCTGACTGCATAGTCAAGTCATTTCCTAAAATCAAAGAAATGGCTTTCATTGGTGCTCTTGTGCCACAGAGACTATATATATATATATATATATATATATATATATATATATATATATATATAGTTGATTCCAGAGAGGAAGAAAGGGAGAGGGAGAGAGAGGTAGAAACATCAGGATGAGAAGGGATCATTCATTGATCAGCTGCCTCCTGCACGTCCCCCAGCTGGAGACCAAGCCTGCAACCCCAGCAGGTGCCCTGAACAGGAATCGAACGGTGACCTCCTGGCTCCTATCGGTCGATGCTCAACCACTGAGCCACGCCGGCTGAGGGGATGTTTAATCTTGTCCCTCATTTAAAACAATGGGATGTGCACCTTCATCCGAGAGCGAGGGTTGCAAGGGTTGAGGAGTTAGATACTAGTATTTGTCCAGTCCATCTCTCCTGACAGCTGATGCCCGCTCCGTGGCCTCGGTTTGATTGCACTAATTTTCTCCATTTCTCTCGGTGCTGAATGGAGACCGGGAGGCACGCCGCTGCCCACCAGCTGCTCTCGGTGAATAGCGCTGAGTGCTGGCATTCCAGTAAGTGGCTTCATCCTCACCGCGAGAGAGGCACCCTGCCTCGCGTCCACATGGCGCCCGAGTCAGTCCTGACCTCAGTGTCCCTTTCCTGTCCACGTCATAGCTTACAAGGTCATCATCAGCTTAACACAGCGTCCTCCCTGCAGCAGCAGCAGCGCTGGGGGGTGAACAGGACCCAAATACATTGTAGTGATAGGAAAAAGGAAAAAGTCCAGCTACAGAGGCCTTCATAGAGGTGTGTTCCTGAGTATATAGGTCGGTCTGCTAAGAGACAAAGCAACAGTGATTTATTTAAAAAAAATATTTTTATTGCTTTCAGAGAGGAAAGGAGAGGGAGAGAGAGATAGAAACACCAGGGATGAGAGAGAATCATTGATCAGCTGCCTCCTGCACACCCCATCCCAGGGATTGAGCCCGCAACCCAGCCCTGACTGGGAATCGAACCGTGACCTCCTGGTTCGATGCTTAACCACTGAGCCACGCTGATCAGGCCAAAGTAACAGTGATTTATATAAGATAGAAGTTTACTCCTCTCATGTGCACTCACTCCCCTGAGTATAATGTGATCAGGGCTGATCGGTTACAGCTTTTTATTTTATTACCTTAGCCCACAGGTGGTTGTACCGTTGGGTTTCAGATGGCTGCTCCAGCTCCTGCCATTGCATTTCCATTCCAGCCTACGGGAAGGGAGGAGATAGGAAATTGCACAATTTGTCTCTGCTCTCATTTCATTGGCCAGAATACAGTCACATGACCACACCTATCTGTGTGGCATGTTGGGAAATGTAGTCTTTATTTGGGCATCTATGTATTAAGTAAAACTTCTGTTTCTGTAGAGGGGAGCGTGCTATTGGGGGACAACTAGTGGTCTCCTCAGGAATTCAGTGAGTAGTGTTGACTCTCCCCCCGCCCCCCAACAGTGAGTAAGAAAACAAGCACCCGGTTTCTTGCAGAGCTTACAAGAAGGTGGGAGGAGAGGGCTTTGGGAGAAGCCAGTGGCCCGCTGTGTCTAATGTGGCTGGTGGACAAGTCCGAGGTGAGATGAGAGCCTGGTGACCTTGGCAAGGCGTGTGTATGTGTGGGGTGGGGATGTGGGGGGGTGAACAAAGACCGCCTAGAGCACATGTGTCAAACACAAGGCCAAATCCGTCCCGCCAGGCCTTGCAATGTGGCCCGCACCGCGCTGTGATCACTGCACTCCGCTGCGTTTCCATCACAATGACAGTTTATGACTGTTCAGTAAACCATTCGGCCCGCGATTTAGGCTGGATTTTAGATTTTGGCCCCTTCTCTGATTGAGTTCGACACCCCTAGCCTAGAGGAACCCGCTGGGGAGGAATTGGGGTGAGCAAATAGAGATGGGTCTTTGGGTATTTTTCTTTCTAGAAAGGAGTGAAAGGGGCTGTAAAGTACATAGATTTTTGAAGATGGGGAGAGAACAGTGTGTATGCGGTGCTGTGAACAATCTTGGAGAGGGAAAGATGGAAGTGAGGATGCAGGAGAAAGAGGGAGATGCCGGAGGAGCAGCTTGAGGAGGAGGAGGGGTGGGGTCTAGGGCACCGTGGAATCTGGGCCTTAGAGGAACGTGGGCGTTGGTGGAGCCTTTTCTCCTTCTGTTTCCTTAGTGACTTGGAAGCAAGGTCGTCGATGGCTTGGGTGAACATGGGGAGGAGGGACTGGCGGTTGGGGAGCAGAGGAGAAGGGATGTGCCTGCCACCAGGGGCTGTGTTCCTCGTGTGACAAGAAGCCTTGAGGGGGGACAGGAGGGCGGCCACAATGGTGCCAGCATTGCAGGAGGTGGAGGCGGGGGGAGGTGAAGAGGAGACCTCACCAGTCAAGTCTGACTTTTAAAAGAAGAGACAAAACAAAAGCTTTCTTAGAAACCCACTAGCCGCTTTCTGCTTAGATCCCATTGGTCAGAATTGGGCCACATGGCTACTCCCAGCTGCAAGGAAGGCTGGGAAATAGGAGCAGGTTTGTCAGGATCGGCTGAGAGCAGAACCCATGGCCTCACTGAATGCAGCCAGGCTTCAGCTGAGAGAAAGAAGGGGCTTGCCCGCCACACCCTCTCCTACACGTGCCGAGTCCTAGATGCCCCCCACCCCCAGCAGTTTGTGCACCTGTGAAGGGAACAGCAGCCCGAGTGCACGTACGGCGATGACTGACCTTCTACCTCACTGGCCATTAATCACAGCCCCCCCCCCCCCCCATGCTGTTATCCAATGAAAGTAATTTTGCCAGGAGCTTAATCTCCCCCCCCGCCCCCCCCTTCTGACTCGGCCCTCACTCTGTGGCTGGCTTCCCTCACTCTGTCCTGGTGACAGAGAGGTTTGTGCCTGGCTTTCCTCGGAGGGCAGCCCCCTGGAACCACATCTCCGTGGTTTTGGGGTCTCTCTTCCCTGCGTTCGGTGATGGGAGTCACCAATTCCGTGTTGGAGAGCTTCCTTCTGTGCTTGTTCCAGAAACACCCGTTGGTTCCCCAGAGCGATGCCTGATGGTTTCCCGGGGAGAAGCTTCAGAGGCTCCCCGCCAGCCCCTGTGACCTGACGTGAGAGACCCCACGCTGGCCACCGCAGTGACGCCACCCCCGCTTCCGGGCATTTCGAGTGGAGCTGTCTATATTTGCTTTCCTCTTCGCTTCTGCAAAAGCCTACCTGTCCACGCTTCTGCAAAAGCCTACCTCCCACAGGCATAGCCGGCCCTGGGCACCGCTTCTGGCCACGCCTTATTCTGAACGACAGAGCTTTTGTTAACACTCTCACCCTCACGTTAGCGCTCCCACAAGCCACCTGGCACCGTGGAGCCATGGCTTTTATTGGGGCTGTCACACGGCCGCAAACACATCCGGGGGCTCAGTCCGCGCCAGACGCCGTCCTCAGTGCATGCTCCGTGTGATGGCGGCTTAAGAACAGGCCCCCGTGTCTCAGCCCCTGTGCATAGGCGGCATCGATACCCTTCCACTCTGATCCGGCTGGGCCAGGGGCTCCCTGCTCACCGGGAGGAGCAGGCAGAGGGACGTTTTGGGATTTCCAGGCCCGGGGTGGAAAGGCCGGTGATTTCTGCCTGTTTCTCCCGAGACACTCATTCTGGGGGAGGCCAGCCGCCCTGCCAGTGGCCCAATCCCCCCCTCCCCTGATCCTGCCATGCTGGAGGCAGGCACCTCACACCCCAGCTCCAGCAGAGCCGCCAGCCGACAGTGGGCACCAGGTGCCCGCCGTGGGCATGAGCCGAGCTGGATGTCCAGCCCAGCCAAGTGCTCAGACGATGGCAGGCCCCCGCTGGCACCAGGCCCCACCGGCGTGAGAACCCCCAGTGAGAAGTGGCCGTGGAGCGTGTCCAGAACTCTGGCCCCCGGGGCTGGGGGCAGAGTGAGACGGTGACGCGGGCTTCCTTTGTTTCCCGCACCGCCCGCGTCCTTAAGCAGCGACAGTCATCGCAGACACAGAGCGCGTTCCGTCTCGGCTTCTCGGAGGGAGAAATGGAGCCCCAGGGAGATGAGCAGCTCGCACGGGTTCTAATATTCCGCCTCCCGACGATGAACGGGGAGAAGCAGCAGAGTTAACAAACACGCAGGAAGGCACGCGGTGGGGGATGTGCTGCTTGGCGGGCAGCACCCTCCGAGGGGAGGCTGGGGCCTCTGGCCTCTGGCGCACACAGCACCTTACGGATGGAGCGATTCCTGCAAAAACCACAATTCATCTCCCATCTCCGCCTTCTTCTTTCACCTAAAGCTTCCGAACCGCCTGGGATGTCGAAGTTTGGAGCTCAGACGGGGAAAGCCTTGACCCACAGCTCAGCATCCGAGGCGCGGGGGCCCCCAGGAGCTTCCCGGCCAAAAACATATTAGAGCCATAAAATTAAAGGACATCCGATGTGGTTGTTGGAAGCACCTCGGAGTTCACCTCCGAGACAAGGAGAAGCCACGTGAGAGCAAGCATCCGCTCGATACAGTGCCCCGAGCGGCGTCTGTGGGCGGCCGTGATTAATGGCCGAGGAATTGTCAGGGAAACGTGGCAGTCGGAGCAGAGTGAGGGTGGTTGCCGGGCTGGGGACTGGGTCGGCTTCTGCCATCACCCAGGGCCCCCGCCTCGAAGCCCCCACACTTGCTTTAACGCGCTGCACTGCTGTCTTGAAATTCTGAATGATTTCTCAACAAGGGGGGTCTCACATGACCAGTTTGCTCTGGCTCCTCCCAAGGCTGGGGCCGGGCCGGGCCGGGTTGGTGTGAGAGATGGCTCAGGCAAGCAGGGCAGGCAGAGCCTGGGGGCTGGAAAGCCAGCTTGGAAGGCAGACACTTGCTGAAGACCCCCTTGTCAGGGACGGAACCCCGTCTTGTCCAACGCCAAGGCTCATGGTCTTAAACACTCTGCTCTCCTGTCTCCTGGGTGGACCTCACCCCTGCCCTGCCCTCCAGACTGTTCCTACCATGGTAGCCTCCTCTTCCAGGGAGCCCTCCTGGATTGTTCTGGCCCACTCATCCTTGTCATTCCCTCCTTCCTTCATCCTTTCCTACCCCGCCGACTCCTTGTACCAGCAGCCTGTCTTCTTTCCCTCCCCGTCCTGGTTAGTCTGCTGTGGCTTCCGAACCCCCAGGCCAATCCTGACAGGGCTCCCCCCCCCCCCCCCCCCCAAACCCCAGGAGAAGTCCTCTTGCTGGAAACCTCATTCAGGCTCCATGGTGCAGCCTTTCTCACTCTCCCATTCCCACCGTGGGCTGCTGCCTCCGTTTTCCTGCCTAAAACTCCAAAGAACCGTGGGAGAATGGGGAGTCAGAAAGGCCTGGTTCACATTCTGTGCCAGAAATGACTCTACCACGAGCAGCTCGGCCTCTCCAAGCCTCAGTCTCCTGATCTGTTAAATGGGGAAAGACCCTAACGTAACCAAGTGACCGAGATGACCATCACGGGTCACGTGGGTGTCCTGTCCCCCCTGAGATGCAGCCGAGACAGGGGCACCGCCCCTCTGTGCTCTTCTCCCTCCCCCTGACCCAGACCCCTCCGGGGAAACATCAGATAAACCCCAAATGAGGGGCATGTTGCAAAATACCTGTCAAAACGGCTCAGGCCCTGGACAGCAAAGGAAGGAGGAGAAGCTGTTCTGGGCCAGGGGAGACCGAGAGGCACGGGGACTAAGTGCGGGGCGGCGTCCTCGGTGGGACCCGGGTCCGGGACGTGAACATCCGTGGGGAAACAGGTGAATTCGGATAGGGTCCGGCGCTGTGCATGGGAACGGAAGGCGCCAATTCCTTCGTTGGATGGCTGCTCTGTGATTACATAAGGTGTTACTGCCGGGGGAAGCTGGGGAAAGGGTATACAGCAACTCCCTGTGCTAACGTGGCGTTTTTTAAAAATAAATCTAAAATTGTCCCAAAGGAAGATGTTTATTAACAAAACAAATGAACAGAAAGAACAAAACCTGCGTGGCTGCTGTTGCTCTTGTCCGCCAGGGTCTCCCTGTCCGCAGCTCCCAGGCTGCCTTCCAGCAGCAAGGTGGGGTACATGACTCCCACTGGGCATTCATCTGCCCGAAGCTCTTCCCAGGCATGGCTCTGCAAGGCTGCAAGCCTGGGTCTGTGGGTGCCCCTGGAGGGAGGGAGGGAGACAGAGAGAGAGAGAGAGAGAGAGAGAGAGAGAGAGAGAGAGAGAGAGAGAGGGAGAGAGCGCGCGCATGGAGGATGGCCTGCCCCTCCTTCCCATCTTCCTCAGGCAGACGCTCCCCTCCTGCCCTGCACGGGAGCCAATAAACCCTCCTTTGAGTCTGAGCCGGTTCAGACTGGGCTCCAGGGGGTGTCTGTCACTTGCAACCACCAGTGCTGACTGATACCTTCTTCTCAGGTGGCTGTGAGGATCCCTGGCGTCTGTATGTGACCTGGCCCAGGGCAGGCCCGGGAAATGGTGAGAGAGACTGCTGTGTTCTCCAAGGAGGGGGGCCTCCCTGAATGCCATCCTCCGGCGATGGTGCCTGCCTGGTCTCCCCCCGCCCCCCGGCCCCGCCTCCCCGCCCCTCCCTCCCTCCCTCCCTCCCCTGCCCCCCAGTGTTCTGGCCTCCTCCTCCCGGTGCTGGGAGCTGAGTCTGCAGCTGCACTCAGCCCTGCTCTGCTCTGGGAAAGGCATGGGGAGGAGGAAATGGAACTGGTGGAACTGGGCCTCTGGCAGAAAATCCCTCCTCAGAAGTGTGTGTTGTGTGTGTGAGTGTGTGTGTGTGTGTGGTGTGTGTGTGTGTGTGTGTGTGTGTGAGTGTGTGTGTGTGTGAGTGTGTGTGTGTGTGTGAGTGTGTGTGTGTGTTGTGTGTGTGTGTGTGTGTGTGAGTGTGTGTGTGTGTTTGAGTGTGTGTGTGTGTGAGTGTGAGTGTGTGTGAGGTGTGTGTGAGTGTGTGAGTGTGTGTGTGTGTGAGGGTGAGTGTGTGTGTGTGAGTGTGTGTGTGTGTGAGTGTGTGTGTGTGAGTGTGTGTGTGTGTGAGTGTGTGTGTGTGTGAGTGTGGTGTGTGTGTGAGTGTGTGTGTGTGTGAGTGTGTGTGTGTGAGAGTGTGTGTGTGTGAGTGTGTGTGTGTGTGTGAGTGTGTGTGTGTGAGTGTGTGTGTGTGTGAGTGTGTGTGTGTGAGTGTGTGTGTGTGGTGAGTGTGTGTGTGAGTGTGTGTGTGTGTGTGAGTGTGTGTGTGTGTGAGTGTGTGTGTGTGTTTGTGTGTGTGTGTGGGTGTGTGTGTGAGTGTGTGTTGTGTGTGAGTGTGTGTGTGTTGTGTGTAGTGTGTGAGTGTGTGTGTGTGTGAGTGTGTGTGTGTGTGTGTGCGGTGTGTGTGCAGTTTGTGTGGTGAGTGTGAGTGTGTGTGTGTGTGTGAGTGTGTGAGTGTGTGTGTGAGTGTGTTGTGTTTGTGTGTGTGAGTGTGTGTGTGTGAGTGGTGTGTGTGTGTGAGTGTGTGTGTGTGAGTGTGTGTGTGTGTGAGTGTGTGTGTGAGTGTGTGTGTGTGTGTGTGTGTGAGTGTGAGTGTGTGTGTGTGTGAGTGTGTGTGTGAGAGTGTGTGTGTGAGTGTGTGTGTGTGTGAGTGTGTGTGTGTGTGTGAGTGTGTGTGTGTGAGTGTGTGTGTGTGTGAGGTGTGTGTGTGTGAGTGTGTGTGTGTGTGAGTGTGTGTGTGAGTGTGTGAGTGTGTGTGTGTGTGAGTGTGTGTGTGTGTGAGGGTGTGTGTGTGAGTGTGTGTGTGTGAGTGTGTGTGTGTGAGTGTGTGTGTGTGTGAGTGTGTGTGTGTGTGTGAGTGTGTGTGTGTAGTGTGTGAGTGTGGTGTGTGTGTGTGGTGTGTGTGAGTGTGTGAGTGTGTGAGTGTGTGTGTGTGTGTGAGTGTGTGTGTGTGTGTGTGAGTGTGTGAGTGTGTGTGTGTGTGTGAGAGTGTGTGTGTGTGAGTGTGTGTGTGTGTGAGTGTGTGTGTGTGTGAGTGTGTGTGTGAGTGTGTGTGTGTGTGTGAGTGTGAGTGTGTGTGTGTGAGTGTGTGTGTGAGTGTGAGTGTGAGTGTGTGTGTGTGTGTGAGTGTGAGTGTGTGTGAGTGTGAGTGTGTGTGTGTGTGTGAGTGTGAGTGTGTGTGTGAGTGTGTGTGTGTGTGAGTGAGTGTGTGTGAGTGTGTGTGTGTGATGTGTGTGTGTGTGAGTGTGTGAGTGTGTGTGTGTGCGTGTGTGTGAGTGTGAGTGTGTGTGTGTGAGTGTGTGTGTGTGTGAGTGTGTGTGTGAGTGTGTGTGTGTGAGTGTGTGTGTGTGTGTGAGTGTGTGTGTGAGTGTGAGTGTGTGTGTGTGAGTTGTGTGTGTGTGTGTGAGTGTATGTGTGAGTGTGAGTGTGTGTGTGTGTGTGTGTGTGAGTGTGAGTGTGTGTGTGTGTGAGTGTGAGTGTGTGTGTTGTGTGTGTCTGGGGGGGTGGGGGGGATGGACCCCAACGCTGACCTGGCCAGACCCAGCAGAATGAAGGTGTAGCTGGGAGTCTGGAGGCCAAGGTCTGCTAGGGCTTGACTTGGGAATGAAGCGATGGGTCTGGGAGCCCGAGGGCTCCAGGCTGAGGCGGGTGGGGGAGCAGGAGACGGAGGGGAGGTGCACAGAACCACAGGCAGAGCCATCAGAAGGATCTGAGTGGGAAAGGGCAGAAGTTGCTCTTTTATCTCAGGTCTGGGCTGCGGGCCAGGAAGAGAGAGGCACCACCAGGGGGGAAGGGGGTTCGGGCCGACAGGGGTGTGAAGAAGAACCTGAACCCAGCGGGAAGGGCCTTGCTGAGCATGTGTGTGTGTGTGGGTGTGTGTGTGTAAGTGTCTGTGAGTGTGTGTGTGTGTGTGTGTGTGTGTAAGTGTCTGTGAGTGTGTGTGTGTGTGTCTGTAAGTGTCTGTGAGTGTGTGTGTGTGTGTGTCTGTAAGTGTCTGTGAGTGTGTGTGTGTGTGTGTCTGTAAGTGTCTGTGAGTGTGTGTGTGTGTGTGTGTGTGTGTAAGTGTCTGTGAGTGTGTGTGTGTGTGTCTGTAAGTGTCTGTGAGTGTGTGTGTGTGTGTGTCTGTAAGTGTCTGTGAGTGTGTGTGTGTGTGGGGGGGGGGGGGGGAGGGCAGTGGGAGACAGGGCCGGGCTGCCTTCCTGGGTCTCAGTTGCCCCTGCTGTCCTGGTCCTTTTGCGCCTGTCCCATCCAGGTGCCCTGCCTGCCCTCCCTCCCCTTAGCCTGGCAGGTGCCAGAACATCCCTTCTGTGTGAGGTTCCTTTTGCCCAGTGCCCTCCCTCCCTTCCTCCCTCCCTCCCTTCCTCCCTCCCCCCTCCCTCCCTCCCTTCCTCCCTCCCCCTCCCTCCCTCCCTCCCTCCCTCCCTCCCTCCCTTCACTCAGGCACGAACTTGCTCATTTTGTTCCACAAATGTTTTTGGAGTGCCCACCGGAAGCCAGTTTCTGGGCAGCGACTAGGACAGACCCTGCCCTCGCTGTGGCCGTGACAGTGAGGGCAGGGGGCTGGGCGAGGGTCCACTGCGGACCAGAGCTGATGGACCATATTCGCAGGGAGCCTGGGTGGCTTCGAGGAGGCACCTGGGTTTTGGGCCTGAGGAACGTGGGGGCAGCCACACGCCTGTCCTTCCCCAGGGAGCATGGGAGCACACCACTGCTCACCCGCCTCCGGGACCTTCGGACACTCGGTTTGCAGACGGAGAGAACATGAGGAAGGTTCTGGAATGACAAGCTAGTTGAGGGCTGGGACTGGGACGGCCAACCTACCATCCCCAGGAATCCTGCAGCCGTGACACCTCGTCTGCGGGGAGACCTGAGAGCCGTGGTAACCTCGCCTCTTCCTCTCTGTGCGGTCCTGGTCGAATCGCTCAGCATCTCTGAGCCTCATCAGGAAAATGGGAAGAATACCACAAAGTCCCTTGTAAGACTGTCACTGTTCACCGAGAATTTAACTCTTGGGAACACCTGCCCCTGAGCTGAGAGAGTCGACACCCCCATTTCGAGCTCCTGTTATGATCTGAGTAGAAGGAGGCCAGGCTGCGAACTCCAGATGTCGCTGTAGGAGCTGGTGGCGTGACCCCTGGAGTCGGAGCCTGGGAGCTCTGAGCAGAGAGAGAGCACAAGGCAAGCAGCCAGCCAGCGCCTCTCAGTCCCTGCAGCGTCCGGGTCCGTGGGGCCAGCAGCAGGTCAGCGGTGACAAGCCCGGCCACCAGGCCGGTGACCTCCAGCTCCCCCGGGCCTCCTGCTGCCCCAGTTCCGGACCCAGGCGGTGGCGTGAGCCTGCCCCCGCCCCCAGCTTCCCTCTGGCAGAGCCAGATAGATGGTTTAATAACACAGGCTGCTGGTTGACCTCATGGCCGCTGAGCCAGCTGAGACGCTCACCACCACCCCCTGCGGCTCAGGGCTCATGCCTGAGGCTCCAGCAGGATCCCCGGACTGCCCCACGTTAGGGTGCTTAGACCCAAAGGCAGCCCCCGCCCCCAAGGGCAGGGCTGAGGGCTCAGTGGCCTCTGGCTAGTGGGCAGCCTAAGTCAGGTACAGACAGACAGCCTGACTCCCCCGACCCTCCGGCTCCTCCTGGAGAGTCCTGGCTGGGAGGGCTGGGGAAGGTGGTCTGTCACAGAGCTGGGCACGCCTGCAGACCCCACCGCGTAGGAGCAGGCCTCTGCAGCGTCTCAATCAGACCCTTGCACCCCTGGGTGAGGCAGCTCACGAGAGCCATCTCCAAGTACCACTCCCGCCTCCCCCAGACTGGCGAGGGGCTGGCACCTAAGCGCAGATGAGGTCAGACGTGAGAACTGCTCATATTCTAATGGAGGCACCAGGAGTATCAATGGGGGACTCCTGTTCCTTCCCTGCACAGGGAATTCTCAGGCCTGCTCTGCTGGATCTGGTGGGGAGACGGGCTGGCCAACCTCACCTCTCAGCAATCGATGTTTCTCTCTCTCTCTCTCTCTCTCTCTCTCTCTCTCGCTCTCGCTCTCGCTCTCGCTCTCGCTCTCGCTCTCGCTCTCTCTCCTTCTATCTCTGACATCAATAAAAACATATCCTCGGGTGAAGGTTAAACAAGCATCCGCCATTGTGGCTTCCTCCTTGTCCCGCTTTGGGGCGAGCAGCTGCCAAGCTGGGAGGACGCCCCTGTGGAGAGGTCCCCGGACAGGGAACCGAGGCCCCTGCCAAGAGCCAGCACCAACTGGCCAGCCACATGCATGAACTGTCTCGGAAGCAGATCCTCCAGCCCCAGATCCCCCAGCCCCAGTCCAGCCTTCAGATGAGTGGAGCCTCAACCAAACACCTTGACTCAATCTTATGGGGGATGTTGAGCCAGAATCACCCACTGCTGAATTCCTGACCCCAGGAACTGTGAAAGAATAATCTTTTTTTTTTTTTTCTGATGTAAACCACTGAGGTGTTTTTGTTGTTGTTAATCCTCACTTGAGGATATTTTTTCCATTGATTTTTAGAGAGAGTGTAAGGGAAGGTGGGAAAGGGGAGGAGAGAGAGAGAGAGAGAGAGAGAGAGAGAGAGAGAGAGAGAGAGAGAGAGAGAGAGAAACATTGATGTGAGAGAGACACATCGATTGGTTGCCTCTTACACATGCTGTGACAGAAGCCAGGGATCAAACCTGTAACCCAAGTATGTGTCCAGAGCAGGAACACAACCTGAGATTCTTTGGGTCTTAGGCAAGTAACCACTGAGCACCAGGGCTAAGCCACTGAATATTTTAAATGAATGTTACTTTATTTTATTTATTTTTAAATTCTTTATTGTTGAAAGTGTTACATATCTCCCCCCCCCCCCCGCCACTGACCTCTACCCATCCCCTCCAGCCCCCCAACACAGGCCCTCACCTCCCTACTGTCTGTGTCCACAGGTTATGCTTATATGCATCCATACAAGCCCTTTGGTGTTCTTTTACCCCTGGCCCCACCTCCCACCTTCCCCTGCCTTCCTGCTGAGGTTGGACGGTCTGTTCGGTGCTTCTATGTCTCTGGATCTATTTTCATTCATCAGCTTATGTTGTTCATTATAGCCCAGAAATGTAAGCCCCTGAGTTTTGAGGTAAGTGGTTGCACTGCAGCAGATGACCAACAAAATAAACACGTCGACGTTTCTGAAGGAAGAGGGGAGGGAGGGGCTTAAATGGCACACGCCACAGAAAAACAACTTAGAAATCCCTGTAAGACTAGGCTCTGGGGCTTCCCCTCCCCACTTCCTCCTGGCCTGCGGCCTCCTTTCCCACCTCCCACTCCTCTCCCACCCCCAGCCCCAAATCCTCTCCTCCTCACCAGGCCTGGGAGCTAGCTGTCCCTTTGACCTTGCATCCCTGGCCTGTCACAGTGCCCAGCAAGACAAACCTCCCCAGATAAAGGACCCACCAGTCTGAGAAGGCAGCTCCGTCTCTGGGGCTTCATACTCCATTCGGGATGGTATGTGGCAGCGGTCACCAACCTGTCGGACCTCACGGACCACCGGTGATCCTCGGACCACCGGTTGGTGGCCGCTGGTCTATGGCAGGCAAGAGGTAGCGGGGTGAGGGGGGAGTCTGCCTTGTTTCCCGTCTGGAGTCTGTGGCTCAGCACTGGCTCCTGTCCCCGGTGACTGTAGTTCTGGGTGCGATGCGTGCTGTCATTAAGGCCTACACAGCGTGGTCTGGGAGCCAGCCCCGGCTCTGGAGGCAGCAAAAAGCCTCCTTTTTGGTCTGGATCCAAAGCAGCAATGTGACACCCATGCACGCTCCTGTGTGTGTCGCTTAACCTAATTTTTTTTTAGCATCAATGCCAAGCGCCACGGAGACCCAGGGAAAACTAATCCACCTAAGGACAACGGGGAGATCTGTGATGCGCCTTACACAGTGCGTGAAGCATGCGGCGCTTACATGTTTCTCTCACCGCGGCCGCTCTGTTCTCCACACTCTGCCGAAAGGAAGGTCTGGAAAACGTTCTTGTGGGGTCATCTGGCCGTGGCCCTATCTGATCACCCCGGGTGAAAGATCACTGACAGGAGGGGTATCAGAGGCAGCTCCGGAGCTGGGAGGTCCCAGCACGGGGGGCGGGGGGGGGGGGCCTGGGGCTCAGGACAGGGGTGCAAGCAGCGAGAAACACCTGCCTGTTGTTGGCGCCGAGGCTTCTGGGATGGTTCTGCTTCAGCTGTTGTTCCTGTCCACATAGGGACACTCCCCCGTGACTCAACTTGCCCCGCTTGGTTCCCATTCCCCAAGGCCGCCCCTGGCAGAGGGGAGGGAGGAAATCGGGGTGTTGGGGGGAAGGGGGAAGATGCTGGGTGTCCAGAACAACCCCCTGTCCCTCATGTCCACTTGGGTGACGTATTAATGAGAATAATGTAAGAAAGGGCCCTGCACAGGGTCTGGTCCCGAGTGTGCCCCTGGGTCACGGTGGTGACTGCCATGAAGGTGACAGAGTGAGGAGTGAGGGAGGGGTGGAGAGAAGGAATGAATGATACGAGGTGATGTGTGCTGTCATGACGGCTGCACAGCGCGGTCTGGGAGCCAGTGGGTGAGGGAACTGGGTAGCTTGGCTTAGGGTGGTCAGCGGAGGCTGCAGGAAGAGGCGCCCTTTGAGCAGTGCCTGATCACAGACCGGAAGTAGGTAGTTGGGGAAGGAGGAATGGCTTCCGGGCTGAGGGAGCACACAGGTGTGGAGATGATGGGGTGAGAGGCTCATGGCATGTTCTGGAAAGGGCAGGTAACGCTGCCACTGGGCCCAGAGCATGTGAGTAGTGAGAGGAGACGGTGCTGGAGAGGTGAGCAAGCGCTTCCTGTAAAGGGCCTGGTCCGGGCAGGTGGAGGACTGTGGGTTTTCGTCCCTCTGCCTGCACCGCAGGCAGGCACCCCTCATTGATCATGACTGTCTGCAGAGGGAGCAGCTGGGCAGCTGCCGTGGAACATCTGACGTCATGAAACAGGCTGCCTCCCTGGCATGGCTCTGGGCTCGGGAGCTAATGGAGGCTTTACAAGCATTGATCTTACAGAGAGAGAAACATTGACCGGTTGCTTCTGGTACTCACGTTGATCAGGGATTGAACTTGATTGGGGATTGAACTTGCAACCTGGGTGTGTGCTCTGACCGGGAATCAAACCCGGGACCCTTCAGTGCACAGGACGATGCTCCAACCAGCTGAGCCGGGTCAGTCAGGGATACTGGAGGCTTTTAGTAGGCGGGTGGTTAGGGGGATTGCAGGAGTCCAGGTGAAAGATGGCCAGGCCTAACCTAGGACAGCGATGGGGGGACACGTTGCTGCCCACATTTGTCTCAACTTAGCTGTCCTCCTAGAGATTCCAAGCAGTCTCCTCACGCCCCACCCTGCCTGTCAGGGTGCTCAGGGCTCGTGGTGTGTGTGTGTGCACGTGTGTGTGCACATGTGTGCGTTCTGGGCCTTATTTTTAAAAATATATTTTATTGATTTTTTAGAGAGGAAGGGAGAGGGATAGAGAGTTAGAAACATCGATGAGAGAGAAACATCGATCAGCTGCCTCCTGCACACGCCCTACTGGGAATGTGCCTGCAACCAAGGTACATGCCCTTAATCGGAATCGAACCTGGGACCCTCGAGTCCCCAGGCCGACACTCTATCCACTGAACCAAACCGGTTAGGGTGGGCGGGGCTTCATTTTATTGAGGAGGTTCCTGTCTTTCTGGTGGTCACCATGACCCTCGGTTAGCCAGGCCGAGCCCATCTTCTCTCGGTGGAGGGGACTAAGCTAGGAGTGCAAAAGTCTCGCCAATTTGTCTGCCTGGCGAGGAAGAAGCCTCCAAAGGGAGAATCTTGGAAAGTTCCAGAGCTCAAAAGCAGCTCGGAGCTAACTCAGCTCGACTCGGAGGTCCCAGGAGGGAAGGCAGGCCCAGGTGCTGGCCACAGGGCTGCTCTTCCTTCTCATGTCACAGGAGAGAAAACAGGCTCAGGGAGGGGAGGCACTGGCCCCTGGCAGATGACTGGGCAAGTCACGCAAACCGAACCAGAAGAGGCCGCTTTGCCGCCTGCTGCCTGGTATTTCTTGGGAAGGTTGCCCAGTTTCTTGGGCGGAAGCCAGGGTCTCCGCCAGTGCCCACCTCTGAAGGGTTGGCACGGGGGAGAGCCGCAGGCACCGGGGTGAATTGGGGAGCTCGCTGCAGTTGCGCTAGGCCCGCCAGGGGGCGCAAGGGCCGCTGTGTCAGAGCCTGAGGTGGGCGGGGCGGTTGGGGTTGGGAGGGGGAGCGGTTCTTCCAGGAAGGATTTTGGGCTGAGACCCGGCTTTCACGCCCAGGCCCGCCAAGGGGACGTCCAATATGTCCCTGGGAGGGCTCAGGTGTGAGGGAAGAGGCCGCACACTGACTTGTTTGGGTCTGCAGTGAGGGGCCTTGAAGGGTGGGTAGGAGTGTGCCACTGCCCGGAGTGCCACTGTGGAGGGCTGGGGTGAGCCGCCCGAGTCTGTCTCCCACTCCTGGGTCCCAGGGATTGTCTGACCCCCTAACCCCACCCTAGACTCGCTTTCCTGTTTTCAGAAGACAGGAGGGAGGGATTTCTGAGCAGATGTTCTTTCTGTTCTAATAATACCCGCCTCCATGGAGTCCCCTGTGCACACACACACCCACACACACACACACACCCAGCTGTCTCTCGCCTCTGTGCCTTTGCAGACGCTGTTCCCGTCGCCTGGGACATCCCTCTTCCTTTGACCAGCTCCTGCTCCCCAGTCCGGATGCAGCTCGGACTGTGGCTTCTCCCAGGGACTCTCCTGGGCTCCTGGCCTGGGTGAGATTGCCCTGGCGGGGGTTCCTGCAGCCCTGGCGTCACCACCTGACAGGAGGCACTGGTGCCTGCGGCCCTGTCAGCGTGATGGAGCCGTGCGGGGCCTGCTCTGGGCCGGGCTTCGGCATGCTGCTGACTGGTCCCAGGAACGGAGAGGAGGCGGGCCTGCCTCTTCCTGGGCCTGGGACACAGGCCCAGTCTCCCCGCCAGGAGGGAGGAGGTGCGGGATGCCCTCTATGTGCCCCAGAGGCTCCAGAAGCCACCACTCCTCCCTGCATCTCCGACCTCTCCCCGCTGGCATCACCCCTTCGCAGGGGGTGCCTGTGTGTGGGTGCGTTGGCCAGGGAGGCGCTCAGGGGTGAGGGCCGTAGGAACCGTCCCCAGCCTGCCTGAGCCCAGCACTCCCCGGGGAGACTCCCCATGAGGGGGGAAAGGTAGTGAGCAGCAGCCAAGAGCCCTGGCTCCAGGATGGAGAGACCTGGAGGCTAGCACGGCCTCTGCCATCAGGCTCCGGGGTGACCTTGGGGGTGTCACTCCTCTCGCGGAGCCTCAGTGGTCTGGCCTCTGGAAATGGGGGCGCAGCGGCCACACTTCCTGGCTTGTCCGCGGCTGAGCGCAGGATGCAGGCGGCTGGGGTCAGGGTCAGCAGGTGTGGGGAGGGGGGTCCGCCCAGGGAGACGGAGCCAGGGGGTGCGGGCGTTCGCTGGAGGGCGCTGGGGGGCGCTGTGCACCAGGGCGGCCCGCCCCGCAGCAAGTTTGCCTCCAGCTGTTGAATGCGCTCGCGACAGACCGCGGAGGCTGGACCCGGAGGGGTGAGCGGGGTGAGCGGGCCGGGGACTGGGGGAGGGTGGAGGGGTAGGAGGGGGGGCCGGGCGGGGTGGAGGGGGGACACGCCCGGCCAGCGCCCCGGCTCTGCGGTCCTGGGGCCGCCGCCTCCCCGGGCCCTGCAGCTGCAGCGCGGAGCCAGGCGCGGCGCCGGCGGCGGGTGCGTGTCCGTGGAGGGATCCGGCGGGGAGGGGGGCGGGGGTCTGGCTGCGGAGAGGCCTGCGGAGGGAACGGGCGCCAGGCGGCGTGGGCGGACGGACAGACAGACAGACGGCGGCCCGGGCCCCTCCGGAGGCGGCCGGCGGAGCAGCGGCGGGGGCGGGGGCGGCGGCGGCGGTGTCTGCGCGCACCCGATCGCCCAGACACACACACACACACACACACACACACACACGCGCACGCACACGCGCGGGCCCCGCCACAGACACACGCCACGCGCCGAGCCCGCCGGGCGCCGCGCACCCGCACCCGCGCGCACTCACACTCACGCGCACTCACACTCACACTCACACGCACACTCACACTCACACTCACGCGCGGGCCCCGCGGCCGAAGCCCGAGGCGGCGCCGGCTGGGCCGGGCCGGGCGGAGGTGAGCGCATTCCTCCGGTCCCGGCGCCGGGGTTGGGGCCGGGGCCGGGGAGGCGGCGGAGCCCGGCTGGGACCGGAGGGCACCCCTCCGCCGGTGGGGGTGAGGCTGGGAGGGGACGCGCAGGGGGGTGGGGGATAAGACAGGGGCGCCGCCCCCACCGCCGCCCGGGTCCGGGGATCCCGTGAAGCCCCGGGGACCACCCGGCGCGGGGCGTGGAGCGGAGGGGGCGGCGGGCGGAGGCGGAGGACGCGGCGGGCGGGCGGGAGGCGAGGCGGGGTGTTTGCGGTGGTGCAGAGGCTGGATGGGGACGGAGGTGCCAGCCGCACCACGCCGCCTTCTCTGCCCCCATCTTTTCCAATCGGGGGGCCCTCCTCCCCTCTTTCGCGGAGTGCTGCCAGGGTCGAGGCATTCATCTTCCCAGCGGGTAAGGGGGCTTTGGTGCTTCTGGGTGACAGCTCTGGCGGGAGGGGCGGACTCCCCCCCCTCAGGAGGGCGATGGGTTTGGAAAAGGACTGGAGTTGGGGAGTGGGGGCGACCAGGGGGTGGGGACCCTTGCAAAGGCTTCACCCTTTCTCCGAGGCGCCCGTGTGGGGCAAGCGGGCAGGCAGCCCCTTGGGAAGCAGTGATCGGCAGAGGCTGCAGCTCTGGCAGGGCCAGGGCCAAGGCCACCGCCGGCTGTGTGTGTGTGTGTGTGTGTGTGTGTGTGTGTGTGTTTGCAGTGTGGACTCCAGCAGCTGGCAGAGGAGGGGGCAGGGGGTGGGCGTGTTGGCTGGTGGGGCGCTGTGTGCACGTGGGGAGGGATGTGTGTGCAGGGTGGACCCCTCTCTCTCTGTGCGGACACACACAGGCACAAACACACACACATACACACACACACAGAAACACACACACACACACACACACACACACAGGCACACACACAGTCCGAGGCCCAGCAGGGCTTCCTTGGAATGCCGGGAGGAAAGAGAGCTGGGTGTGCGTGGGGGGCATCAGGGAGTTTGTGTCTGGGATGGAGGCAGCCAGGCCAGGCTGCAGTCGGGCCAAAGGAGAGAATAGGGTGGTGTTCCGCTCCCTCTCAGCTGAGGGGAGAGAGGGAGGAGACGTGGTACTTAAGGGCACTTTCTGCAGCTCCGGGCTTCCTGCGATGCCCCTCCCCCTGGCCTCCTCCCGCCCCGCCCGCGGCTGCCTCTGGGGGGCCCTGCCTGAGCCCCGTGCCCCGAGACACAGGTGTTGCCCTGAGTGTGTGTGTGTCTGGGCTGTCGCTGTCGCTGTCAGCAGGCCAGGCTGCGGGAGCAAAGCTCGGGGAGGAGAGGGCGCTGGCAGCACCTGGAGGGAGTCATGGAGGCCGGGCCGCCTTAGGGACCAAGGGGCGTTTTCATCTGGGAGCTGAACGGTGTGTCAGCGTGTGTGTGTGTGTGTGTGTGTGCCCGGCTCCCACACCTGCACCCGTGGCCTGTGCCTGTGGGCACCTGTGGGATGTGTGTCCTGGCCATTTGCAGGGCAGGAGGGCCTGCACATGTGTGTACATGTGTGTCCTGTGAGAGGAACGCACACACAAGCACACTAACACACAGGTGTTGTCCGTCAACGCCTGCCCTGTGTGCTGAGTGAGCTGTGTGCGGAGTGAGCGGTGCATGGGGGTGGGGACCTCTGGGCCGTTGGACCTGGGCAGGAAGAACGAGGCGTGATCGGAGGGGGGCACGGGGGGGGGGGAGCGTGTGTGTGTGTGACGTCAGTGAGAACCTCTGGTTGCGACATCAGCTCCAGGTTGCCAGTGACGTCACCGGGACGGCAGCGTGAGGGTCACCCTGCCGGCCGGAGCCTGTGATGTCAGTGGGAGGGGTCTGTGTGTGTGTGGCTGGGTGTGGGCCTGCCTCCCGTGTGGTGAGGGGGTGGAGGGGAGCTTTAGAGCAAGTGGGTCCTCCCAAGAGGCCTCATTTCCTGAGTGGGTGTGGGACCCCTTTCCTCTCCTGCCCCCTCATAGTGCACTGCCTCTGCCCTTGTAGGGTGTCTCCTCTTCCTCTCCCATGTCTGCGCCCCCACCAGTGCCTGCTCCGGGCCTTGTCAGCCACGTTGCACTGACCCTTGGGTGCGTGTGTATGTGTGTGCGTGCATGTGTGCGCGTGTAAGCGCATGTGACAGCAGAAAGTGGCCACAACAGGGACTTTAGGTCCTGATCCCATGTGGTCTGTGCTTTAGGCATTCCTGTCCCCCCCCCCCCCCTGAGCCCCAGCTCCTCCCCTGTGACCTGGGGGGACTCCAGGAGGCAGTGGTCTCTGGGCCGGGCGCCTGGCACGTATGGGGCTCTGTCTGTGTGAGCTCCATCCCTGCTTCCCCGCCCCCCCAACCCTCCCTCTCGCCCCGCCCCCCATCCCCCAGTTTTGAGTCTGACTTTGTGAAGAACTTTCTTTTCTCTCTTTGGATCCTCACAGCAGTGAGGCTGGCAGCTGGCCGCTGTGATGTGGACATTTGACAGATGAGCAGACTGAGGGCTGGAGGGTAAAGTAAGCTGCTGCTGGGACACCCATTTGATTGGCAGCTCATTCCCAGCAGGGCAACCCCACTTTACGGAGGGGCAGGGAACTATGTGACGTGGGGGTGGGGTGGGAGGTGCCAGGGTGAGGGCCTGGGGGGGAGGGGAGAGAGGCCGCCCTTGACCCCGAATGCAGAGCTTGCTTGTTCTCCCAGAGGGAGTCAGGGCGACAGACCTGGGTGCATCCAGCTCCCAAGCCTTCTTTAGTGGGGTCGGTCTGAGGTGGTCACTGGGGGCTACCAGTTCCGAGGCCTGCAGAACCGGTTCCAGTGACACTCTTGATTTGTCCTGTGTGTGACAAGGGGCCCGGCCTCTCCTGACTGCAGGGCCACGCTGCTTGCCTTGCAGGTTTGATGAGTGAGTGTGAGAGCGTGGCATCCACGTGCAGGGCCAGCATGACACCCATCGCCGTTACCCTCACCACGGCAGTGACAGCGGCCCTGGGCCCAGGTCCTCCTCCTGCCCCTCCCTCCCTCCCCAGCGTGCTGTGCAGAGCAGGCAGCAGGCAGCAGGATTGCCTGGAAGCCCAGCCTCCTCAACAAGGGGCAGCCTTCATAGTCCCGCCGGCTAACCCAGTCCCCAGCCTCCTGAGGCCCCAGCCCGCCCCTTCCTGCTCAGTCAGCACCTGGGGCAGCGCACCGCCCCTGTTCCTGGGGATGTGTCTTTGGGGGGTTGGGACAATAGATCTTCCTCCTCCGCCCCGCCCCCCTCGGCTCTGCAGACAGTCCCCAGGGGGGCTCCAGAGAGCCACCTGGGCCCGCGCACACCACACCCGGGGTGCAGAGGCAGCGGGCTGGCTGCTGATGGCAATGATGAGAGTGATGATAACAATGAAGATATTAGCTAATACTCCTCGAGTCTGCGAGCCAGGCCTGGTGCAGAGGCCTTTGTGGGGGTCACTCAGGGAATCCCCCAAGCTTCCGAGCAGCATCTCTAGTCCTCACTGCACAGAGGAGAAAGAGGCTCCAGACCCGCTCAGCCACACGGCTGTGGAGCCAGGACCAGGAGCCCCTGGGCAGGTGGGACTCTTGCTTCAGTCGTTAGTCCTGAACTTCATCCCCCACAGCCCCCCGGACCTTTCCATATTGGGGTGCTCTCCCTGAGGGGCCTCTCTGGGCCTGCTTTGCTCATCTGTCAGTGGGAAGCAGGGGGTGTGGTGGTGGCTCCCCGGACAGAGGGACAGAGGGACAGAGGGACAGAGGCTGAAAGGCTAGGGCGAGCGTGTCAAACTCGCGGCATGCTTGTGTCTAAGGTTGGGGCCTCTCCCTGTTCCTTCCTCGCCCCTCTGGCCACAGTGATCCGTCACCGTCCAGCGACCTGCTCCCTGGCCCCACAGCACCGGCACAGCTGGGCACACGGGGCTCTCTGTGGGGGCTCCCCTGGGGGATGGAGGGGATGCTGCTTCAGGGTCACCACCTTCTCCAGGCCCCGAGCCGCTGGTGGGCTCAGCTGTGGCTGCGGGACCACTGCACCACACTCTCCCTGTCTCCCTCCTAGGAAGGGCAGGGCGCAGGGCGCAGGGTCCAAGTTCAGCCTTATTTCCTCCTTGAAGTATGTCCTGGGCAAGTAAGTCCACTTCTTCCCCTTCCCCAGGGCCCTGCTTCCTCCACATACAGTGGGGCTCACGGTCCCACATTCCTAATGCCTGTATGTCGGTTATGTAAGAGGATAGATACCGAGTGTGTAGCATGGTGTCTGGCACATAGTAGGTGTCAATGAGATGAGTTCCCGCCCCCTTCCCATCTGTCTCCTAGATCCGTTCCTGGTTCCCAGGAGTGGGTCTTGGGCTGTGTGTGTGTGTGTGTGTGTGTGTGCGCGTGCGAGATATGTTTCCTTCCCTCTTTTTCAGCCTTCACTTTCACCCCCTGAAGTGCACAGAACCTGTGTCCTGGAGCAGGGCTGGGGGCTGAGGAGGCTGGAGGAGGGAGGGCCCAGGAGCCGCCCCTCCCCCAGCTGAAGTGTGCCGACGGGGAGGAGGGGGAGGCAGGGTACGTCGCTGTGCGGGTGACTGTGTGTGTTTCTCTTCTCTCAGTGGGAAAGTGAGGAGCAGTTTCCAAGGGCTCTCTGACCCATTCTGCTCTGGACACAGGCCTGACTCAGTTTCCCTCTTTGGCTTATCTTTATCATCTCTCTCCTCCCAGAAGTCTCCCTGGATCTTGGGGCTAAAGAGGCTGTGGGGTTGGCATGCCCCTCTCCCTCCTTTCCTTGACCTTTTCACGGCCAGGGGGAGGGGAGGGGCTGGCTCTGCTTGCATTTCCTGTCTGTCTCTCCCGGCTCCATACAGGTAGAGGCTCAGGCTGTATTTGTGGAACAGCTGCCTTCTATCTACACCCTCACATTCTTCTCACCCGGGGCAGCTTCTGTGCTGGGGGCTCAGGCAGGACCTGCAGGGGGGAGTGAGTTCCTGTCCGGGAGGAGAGAGGGGACATTCTTGCCAAGTGCCCAGCGTGGGGCCTGCCCACAGTCAGGCTTGCTTGACGGTGGTTGTCTGTGGTCTGTGACCCCTGGGAGGTGGGGCGGATGCTGCGGGCCGGAGGCCACATGCGGACCAGGCTCTGCGGGGTGGAGAGGCCGGAACCGCTCCTGCTGGGGGCTTTGCAGGTCTCCCTTGATCGCACGCCTGCTGTTTGCCAGGCGCGGGGCGGAACACTCTCTGATCTGGTTTAACGTTGGCCGGAGGCCTGTGAGAGAGGTCCGAGGGCCTCTGGCGGGGGGCAGGCCAGGGCCAGGGAACACAGGAGCTGAGGTCCGGAGGTCCGAAAGCCTGACGTGGATTTTGGGAAGATGAGACTTGGAATGTGGTTTGGGGATCAGCCCTAGAAAACCACAAACTCTGAACAGAGAAATGACGCATTATCCTTCCTCGTCAGGGATTCCCCAGAGTCTCTGGGTGTTTGTTAAATGCAGGTTCCTGGGCCCTGCCTGCGGAGACTTTAATTCAGTAGGACCCAGGAATCTGCATGTTAAAAATGCATCTCCAGGTTAGCTCACCCATGTTTGCTGGCTGTCTGGCAGCGGAGGAGGCTGCTCTATGTTCCCAGCCATCTCCTGGACTCCGCCCACCCGCCCCCTCGTTTGCCAGAGGAGCCTGAGCTCAGAGAAGCGAGGCGCCTTGTCCTGGGTGACACAGCAGCCAGAGGGAGGCCGATACTGACTAATCCTGACTAATAAGCGTCCCGCTCCGCTGGCTGCTGCTCCAGGCCCGTCCAGAGAGTCCCTCATGCACTTCTCAGATCGATCCTCTACCTCATTCCTGTGGAGTGGATGAGGAAACTGAGGCAGACAGAGTCTGCGGACGAGGGTTCAAGGCCGCGCAGCCGGCAGAGGCATGCAGCGCGGTGGGGACGGGAGACTCTAGCGTCTTGCATCTTTGGACGGAGCGACGCCTTCCCTCTCCCTTTCTTTGCTGCGAGGCCGCGGGTGTGGCTGAGCCTGCGGCTGTGCGTGTGAGCGGAGGCCAGGCCAGCGGAGGGACGTCGGAGGGGGGAGGCTGGAAAGCCGGGAAGGCGGCCCGGAGGAGGCGGCGCGGAGTCGCAGAGCGCTGGCCAAGGCGTGCCCCGGTCTGCAGGGCAGCGGGGTGTGCCCGTCCGTCCCCAGTAGGCGTCCGGGGCTGGGCCAGCGGTGCACCCAGGCGCACACAGTCCGGGCTGGGCTGGTGCAGGCGGCTGGGCCGGAGGAGGGGGCCGGGCAGGCGGGGCGGGAGCTGCGGGGGCTGCAGGGGCGCGGCGGGAGCGGGGGCGCGCACAGCCCCTTCCGGGGGCGCCCGCCCTTGCGGGCTCCCAGTCCCGCTGCCCGCAGCTCGGCTCCGCGACGCCCCGCCCGCGGCCAGCCCGGGTTTCCGCCCTGCTTCCCTGTGCTTAGGATTCGCAGCCGCATCCCCCGACGCTCGCAGCCAATTTCACGGCCTCTGGGCCCGGCGCGGGGCGGGGATCGTAAACCCGCGGGTGCGGGGCGGGGGCCGGCGGGTCCTGGCAGGGACTGGCCTGCCTGCGGACCGGGGCGACCAGGAGCGATCGCAGCGAGGATGTGTGTGCCCGGTGGGTGTGTACGGGATGGGGTGGGTGTGCACCGGATGGGGTGGAGGGGACGTGGCTGGGGACCCACCTGGGCGCACTGTGCGGGTGTGCAGGTGTGGCCACGTGTGCGCTGGAGGGCGGGGAGCTCATCCTGGGATGGGCATGCTTGGGGCCTGGATGTGTCAACCCATGAGCTGTGTAGGGGCCCCTTTGTCCGCGGGCAGGTGTGTGTGGGTGCATAGGGTGAAAGCTGTGTGCGTTGGGTGGCCCGCTGTGTTTCCATGAGCGTGTCACCGTGTGTGTGTGCAGGGTTCCCAGGCATGTCGGCACACCCGTGTGGGCCCGTGTGCTGAGGTGGGCCCCCTGTGTCCGGGCTCTGTGGGCAGCTGTGCGCAGTGGATGGGGGGCTGTGTGCCCCTGTGTGTCTGAGCGCGTGTGAAAGTCTGGTGTGCTGGTTGCTGTCCTGTGGGTACAGGTTGTGTGTGAGGATGTGTGTGGTCCTTGGGGTGCTGTCCTGTCCCTGCTGGCCACAGGGCTCAGGGTCAAGTGTGAGCCTTGCAGCTGGGGCGGGAGGGGGAGCAGTGACCCTCTCGGGCCGGGAGCCCTTTCCCGGAGCACGCCTGCTGCTGGGCTGTTTTCTTCCTCTGGGTAGAGGTCTGGAGCCGAGGCAGCGCAGGGCCCGTGTCTGAGCTGTGGCAGCGGCTGCCAGCTCGGTGGGTCTGCGCCTGCTTTTGAATGGCCATGCCGAGGCGCCCAGGTGTGAGCGTCTGCCTGATGGGGAGGACCAGGAGGACCATCTGGGCTGGGGAGGGAGGGGGTGCAGGGCCAGACTGAGAGAGGGGCCTCCGAGGGGCGGGGATGAGCGCGTGGTGTGCACGTGTGCGCGCAGATGGAGGGAAGGCCCCGCCAGGCACGTCTGTCCGGGAGTGAGCCTGGGCAGGTGGAGGTCGGGCAGGCCCATTGCTCTTCGGGTATGTGAGCGCATATGGTGGGGAGTGGGGCGCAGGCGGTGGGCACGCGGGAGGGGGTGCAGGAATATGCGCTGGGAGACGGGCCTGCTCCCTGCAAGACGGGCCGTGTTGCTGTTGGGGCGATGGGCAGAAGGGGGGCGTGGTTGGGCACCGGAGGGGGGGGGCTCTGTGTGTGGGCACTGGGCATCAGAGCAGGGTGAGGGTGTGGATGGCCACCCCACCTGGTGTGTGTTCATGACCAAGCGAGGGGTGGGGCTGGGACTCTGGCTTGGGGCCCAGCAGGGAGTGAAGGACATGGGGTGGAGGGTGGGGCGGGGTGAGGGCCCTGTGGCTCTCAGAACATCCATCCATCTGTTGCTTGCTCCTCTGCCCAAGAAGCCGTGGAGGGATTAAAAGAAGCCCTGTGGCTTCCGGCCCCTCCCCTCCCCCTGAATCCCTGGGGTAGGATGGGGAGCCCCAGCTCTCCATCCGGGCCCCGAGGCCCTTTCCCTCCATCTCTCTTGCCCCATCATTTTCTCCATCTCCCTCCCCCCGCAATCTCCTCATCTCCTGCCTCTATCTCTCTCCATCTCTGCCTCCATCTCCCTCCATTCCCTCCCTCTGTCTCCTCCCTCTCTCACACTGATATTCATTTGTGGTATATTCGGTTGCCATGGGAAACCTAAGAAAGAAGTGAGTGTACCCTTCAAGACTTCAGCATTTTCCCCTCCTCCCTCCCTCCCTCCCTCCTGCTGTCCCCTCCCTCTCCTGCTCTCCTCTCCCTCCCTCCTTCCCTCCCTCCCCCTTCTCCCTTCGCCTCCACAGGAGAGGACTTGGGTGAGGAGCTGCTGCCGCCAGAGCTGGGCCAGGACCGGAGACCCACTGCCACTGCTGCTGCCACCTCTGCTGCTGCGGGGACCTCCCTGAGACCGGGCCGGGAGCAGAGCCTCGCTGGCCGGAGGGGTCCCCTCTCTCCGCAGACGGCTGGTAAGGACAAGGTCCCTCCCGAGCGTGTGAGTGTGGATGGAGGTGAGCCCGGCTCACATGACCTGGCCCTGCCAACCCGTGATGCGGGCCAGCCTCTGCCCCACTGTCTGTCCCTTCCTGCCTTGCCCAGCCCTGCCCCCAGCTGCGGGCACCCCGACCCGCCGCCCCTCCTCAGCTTCCCTTCCCCAGGGCCCGTGAGGCAGCTGGCAGAGTGGCAGGCCTTTTGGGGGCTGGGACCGGTCCACCGGGAGGCTGGGGAGGGAGCCGCTGCCGGCTGCTGGCTCAGGCACCCCAGTCCCGCCGCTCCTCCCAGCTGAGACCCAGCAGGCCAGGCCGGCCTGCTGCAGGCGGGGGCATCTGTGCACCGGGTGGGGGTGAGGGACTGGCTTCCCGGGCCAGCCTGGGAGGAGATGGCCTCTTCGCCCTCAGGGGGGGCCTTCCTGTGATGGGGAGGGGCAGCCTGAGGGCCTGGGAGTGAGCTGGGAGCCGGGGAAACGCCCGGCAGAATCAGTCCCTGCCCGATCCGGTGGCCTGTGTGTGTGGAGGCGGCAGGGAGGGCCGGCTGGGCCCCGGGCCGGCGGGCAGGCCTGCAGGGGCCCTCCTGTCCTGGCTGGGCCCGTGGCTGCCCGGAGAGGAGCGGCAGAGGCTGTCGCTGTCACTGAGGCTGTGTCGGTGGCGGCCACGTGGAGGGAGCTGTTGTCCTGCCGGTTGCTGAGTGACGCGGAGAGGACCCGCCTCTGTGGCACTGTGGTCTCCATGGAGAGACGAGGAGACAGGGAGGAAGGAGGCTTGCAGCCTGGCCTGGGTGTTGGTGGTTGCTAGGGAGAGGGAGATGCGTCTCTAAGCTGTGATGGTCCCCACGTGGGGGGCTGTGGCTGCTGAGGTGCTGAGGTCCTCAGGAAAGGGCTGGGGCTCTGGAGGGGCTGGTGCAGGGATGGTAAGGGTGAGGGGGCTCCAGGAGGACAGTGGGGGTGTGACGGGGGAGTGGCTGCTGCTGTGAGTTGGTGTGGCGGACACAGGCTGACGTGGGCTGAGGGGGGGTGCAGTGGGTGGGCTGAGTTGTATCTCCACATCCAGTGCTTTCCTGCCTGTCACGTGGCTGGACTGGACCCTGTTGCACCGTCACTGTCCCTCCTCCCAAGGTGCCCTCTGTCTGTCCTTTCTTCTCACTTCTGCGGCCAACTTCTCTGCCTCTGCCTCCTGGAGCCCTCCGGCCTCCGGGCTTTTGAACGTATGAGTCCCACCCGGATGCATCCTCCTTCCTGCCCCCCACCCCCCACGACTGCCTTCACCCGTGCTGTGCTCTGGGAAGCCTGGCTTTGGTGCCTGCCTTCGAGGTATCAGATAGGGGAGGCGATTTGTCTGAGGTCACACAGTGGGCCCACGCTGGGACTGGGATTGACCCTGGGGCACCTGCCTCCCCCAGATGTCCAGCTCACCAGGCCTCATTCCCCTCCCCCCATCCTCCCCGGGAGCCTCTGCTACCCTCCCATTCAGAGTCATCTGACTCTAGCACTTACAGCTGCCAAGCCCTGCGCCTCAGTTTCCCCACATGTGAAATGGAGATGTACATGCCTCTCCAGGTCGCTGTCCCTTGGGATAAAGTATGTGATGCCCTTGGTGTGGCTTCTTGCACTTAACAGACTCTCAGTAAGTGGCCACCGCGATCAAAATTCCTTTTGAAGCGGGTTTTTGAAAGGATGTTCTGGCATGCCCTGGGGGGAGAGCAGTGCCTGCTCATCAGAGACCTGCCTTCGTGTGCGTGCCCTTCCTGAGCTGGTCTCGTGGCAGCAGGAAGCAGGCGGGAGAGGAGGGCCTCCGGAGGGTCCCGCAGCTCCTTGGTGGCGGAGCCAGGATGGGCCGGGCGTGACCGGATCCTGTCGCGTGTTCCCCCCTGCTTGCTCCACGGCCCTGTGTGTGCACTTGAACCCAGTGGGCATTGCCTGAGCCCCTGCCTTCTGGCTTTCTTCACAGCACACAGCGTGCTGGTGCCTTGGGAGGAACAGATGCAGGGGAAAGCCAGTCCTATCGGCCTCCATGACACCACCAGGGGCCAGGCCAGGCCAGGGACAGAAAGGAGGCCCAAAGCGGGGCATTGGAGGGCCCTGGGGAGTGATGGGTGGCCATCTTTTGAGTGACAGAGATCTGGTTCGGATCCTGCTACTTTCTAGGTGGATAGCCACGGGCACATTCCTTTGTCTTTCTCGGCCTCAGTTTCTTCTTCTGTACAATGGGGATGATAAGAATTCCTATTTCACCTCAAGCAGGGAATAAAGTTAGTGCACAGGGCCTGGTACCTGGGAGGTGCTTCCTGAGGCATGGCTCTTCTTTCTTTCTTTCTTTCTTTCTTTCTTTCTTTCTTTCTTTCTTTCTTTCCTTCTTTCTTAAAAAATATATTTTATTGATTTTTTACAGAGTGGAAGGGAGAGGAGTAGAGAGCTAGAAACATCCATCAGCTGCTTCCTGCACACCTCCTACTGGGGATGTGCCTGCAACCAAGTACATGCCCTTGATCAGAATTGAACCCGGGACCCCTCCAGTATGCAGGCCGACGCTCTATCCAGTGAGCCAAACCGC
Organism: Pipistrellus kuhlii; assembly: GCF_014108245.1. NCBI lineage: Eukaryota > Metazoa > Chordata > Mammalia > Chiroptera > Vespertilionidae > Pipistrellus > Pipistrellus kuhlii. The sequence goes on from NW_023425529.1 coordinate 2,851,700, forward strand.
CTACAACATGGCTGTTCCTTCTATCCCACCTTCTTTACATGTCAGGTTGAGCTAGGGAAGAGGGCTATCAAAGGGCAGAGGTGGACCAACCAGGCACAGACCTCAGTTCACCCCAAGAAGAGACGGTTAGCAGTGAGCGCTGCCTTGGGATGGGTGGGGAGACGTAGTGAGTGTCTGTGTACAGTGAGACCACGGAAGGCTGGCAGGAGCATAGGGTCTGGGATGATAAGACTAAGGCTCACATCCTGATGTTGCCATGTATGGCCTGTGGGATCTTGGGAGGGTCAGTTTCCCCACCTGCGAAGTGGAGGGAAAAGCAGTGGAGCGAGCATTGCTTTAAATGAATTCATATTTGCGAAAGACACCCAGGAGTCCCCTGAATCTGCGCAGTATCCCATTTTCCAGGAGAAGACAGTGGGTGGGAGGAGCTTGAGATTTGATAGCAATAATGCCAATAGCCGCTCTTTATTGAGCATCTGCTGTGTGCCAGGCGCTTTCCTCTGTGCTCTGGGTCCCACTTAATTTCCCAGCCTTTACGCGTGCTGTTCCTTGTGCAGGAGGCTCTGTTCCTTCTTTGCTTGCTGGACGTGTGGCCTGGCTGTCTCCCGTTTTGGTTCATTACCACCTCCTCCGGGAGGCCCTCCCTGACCACTCTGTGTGATCTGAGCTTCCTTCTGTTTCCTGGTAGTCCCTGACACCACCACATGCCATTTTGTTTATGTGCCTGTTACGTACCCACCCACCAAGGTAGATTATCAGCTCCAGGAGGGAAGGAGTTTTTTTCCTGTCTTGTTCTCTACTCTATCCCAGGTGCCTTGAATGGGGCGCGGCACATAATAGATGCTCAGTAAATATGTATTTCAATATATAGTGAATGTATCCCACTCTTTATGGGAATGCAGGGCCCGGGAGGCTTGTAAACTGCCTGTGGACACGCAGCTGGAAGTAGGTGGCAGGGTGAGCATTTGATCCCAGGTTGGCCTGGCTCCAGATTGTCCGCCTTCTCTGTTGCACAACACCGCCCAGCGGGAGGCCTGGCCTTGCAAGCCGGAGTTTGGACTTTCTTCTGAACACAGATGAAACCACAGAAAACCTCTTAAGGAAGAGCTTTGGTAACAGCCTGAACTGTCAAATTAGTTCACTAGCTGTGTGACCTTAGGTAAATTACTTAACCACTCTGTGCCTCAGTTTATTTGTCTGTAAAATGGGAGTAATGTCTTGGCTGGCTTAATGATCTTGGCGGGCTTCTGGGAGGCAGTGGACTTTGGGGTTTGATTTGCAGGCTTGGCTCCAAGCACCCCCATGCCCCTGCCTCCGCCCCCCCCCTCCTCGCCTCCCCCCGCCTCCCCCGCCTCCCCTGCCTCCCCAAGGTGGAAAAACAGCCTTTGCTGAATCACCCCAGTCCTGGAAGGCCCCACTGCCCACGCTTGAGGGATCTGAGATTTTGACTTCTGAATAAGGGACTTTTTAAGAGCTTGGGACAAGCCATTTTCTGCCCCACTAGCCCCCTCCATCCCTGCTCTCTCCCCCCCCCCCCCCAAAGAGAGAGAGAGAGAGAGAGAGAGAGAGAGAGAGAGAGAGAGAGAGAGAGAGAGGGATTTCAAAGAGGAAAGAGAAGGAAACTGATTTTTACTGAGTACCATCTGTGTGTAGGGACATTCCTGTCCTTAACCCCTTCCCAGTCACAGCAGCCCATGCAGAGTGGGGTTATTAAAGCCATTTGACAAGTGCCATCCTCAGGTTTGGGGAAGTCCTGTGCAGAGAACAGAGCAGGTTTGGACCTAGGCTCAGAGGCTCTGCCTGCGTGTGACCGGAGAGAGGCGGGAACACTGAGGCTCCTGGGATGGGCTTGCTCTGGGGTTACCCAGAGAGCGGGCTGTGGGTCCCAGGATGGGGCTCAGAGTGGCCCCAGTTTCAGAGGCTGGACCTCGAGGGGCTGTGGAATGAATAGATTGCTTTCCCAGCCTGGATGCCTCCCCACCCCGCCCCCCCACTGCTGGCAGCCACGCGAGGCCAGGGAATAGATCTGGCGTTGTGCGTGGTTGTTCCAGTGTCTCGCTCAAGACCCCATTTGTTTGGGGAGGAGAAAGGGGGGTCTGTGGTGCCCAACAGAGGTGGGATTCATGGACAGGCCTGGGGGCAGGGTAGCCTGCCTGGTACGGGCTAGGCCTGGAGGAACTCCAGAAGGGAGAGAAGGGGGTGGGGGCCCGGTCTGGTCCGGGGTCCCGCTTTTGGGGGCTGGGGGCAGAGTGTTGTACCCCAGGTTGGGGGGCTGTGTGGGTGGAGGGGCAGGAGGAGGGGAAAGAGTCTTGTCCTTATGACAAGAGTCTGAAGGAAGGAGAGCATGATGACCCTGTACTCAGGGAGCCCTAGTCTTAGGGGAGTGGGGGGGGGGCGCGTGCAGGGAGAGACACCTAACCATGCCATCAGGATGCTTGTCTGAGGGGACTCAGCCCTGACTTTGGGGAGTCCACGACTGAGTGGGGATAGAGCCTCAACTCCAGGAGCCCTAGTCTGAGGGTGGAGGCAGTCTGGGTTTGGGGGTTCAATCTGCTTTCTGAATGTAGGAGAGTCCCACTGGGTGGAGGCTCCCTGAGTTCTGGGAAGACTTCCTGGAAGAGGCGGTCCCTGAGGCCTGGGAAGGGATTGGATTCAGGGCAGGGATTACAGGAGGGACTGTTCTGTGGTTGGAAGCAAGGCATGCTGGGTAAGATCCCAGTGCTGAGTAGTTATATGTGTCTGAACCTCAATGTGCTCATCTGTGAAATGGGGACATTGCCTGGGCACTGCCCGGCTCCTGGGGGGAGGGTTGGAGAGAGAAGTCTCTGTACACAGTAGGCCCACAGGGCTGCCAGGGGCTGCATGGTTGGTAAGACCGGCCGTGCAGGAATTCTAGAAGCTGCCTCAAGCCATTTCCCCGCCCCTCCTCCACCCTGGGCCACCGCTCCAACTCAGCTGCAATCCTTCCAGGTGCGGGAGGAGCTGTGAGGTGGAGAAGGGCCCTAGGGCTCCTGCCTTCCTCCAACTTGCTGGGACCATGGCTAGTTCCAGCCGTCTCTGTGCCCCAGGCTGAGGCCCAGACTCTGTCCCTGAGGACACAGCCTGAGGCCTATGGGAAGTCAGAGCTTACCCCTGGCACCCAGGGCTGGGCCTCAAGGACAGAGGTGGGGGCTCACCGAGGCCCGCAAGCATCCTGGGTGGAGATGGGCCGCACAGAGGGGTTGGCAGAGGAGAGTGGGTGCCCCCGTGATGGTGGCTCAGGAGCCCTTGAGCTAAACAGAGGCTCAAGGAGTGAGGTCTTTCCTGTGAGTGCCAGACACTGGGCGCTGGCTAGGAGCAGTGAGTCAGAGCGGAGGGACTCCTGGGCTGTGAGTGGGTGACGCAGTAGTCAAGCACTTGGGCCCAGGCCTGGGTTTACCTCCTGATTCTACCCACAACAGACACTGTGGGCCTCAGCATCCTCATCTGTAAAATGGGAATAAAAACAGCACCTGCCTCCTAAGGTGGACACTGGAACGTGCTCAGCGCTGAGCCTGACGTTCAGCGAGTGCCCAGTAAGTGCTAACTGCTTGTTGGGATTGCCGGTGGCGGGAGCAGCTGGGCAGGGCTACCCCAGCCACCCCAGCCCCCACCTCTCAGGGTGCTGGCACTGGCTATGTCCTGTGTGTCCTGAGGCCTGGGACGCTGGCTCAGAAAATGTGGGTGTGTCTGCCTCTCTGGCTCCTCCCACTCTCCCCAGGGCCCTCCGAACAAGGTTTGCAATGAGCTGGTAAGTTTGGGAGTAGGCAGCGTGGGTTACATCCCAGCTCATCCATCCCCTCGAAGGCTGCGTAGCTCTGAGCAGATCGCTGTGTGAACCTCAGTTTCTTCATCTGTACAATGGGAGCAAGGGCCATTATGAGGATGCAGTGAGACGATGCAGGAAGGCAGCGTCCATCCTCTTCTCCGCAGGCACGTGTTGGGTGCCTGCTGGCTCCTGTCCCTGCCCCGAGCTTCCCCTGTCTGCTTCAGTGCTGGGGCTGATGGCAGGGGAGGGGCTCTGGGGACTGGGCGGCTGGACTGGCTGAGATGGAGCTGATCCGGACGTTCTGTCCTGGCTTCAGGGAAGCTCAGGGGGCCGGGTAGGGGGGACTGTCCTTAGGGAAGAGGTGGGGGTCAGGCCTCTATGGGGAGCCAAGACCTCGAGCTGAAGGGTCAGAGCCTTAGGATCTCCATCCACTTGCCACGCTCACTGGCAGGTGATGCCCAGAGCGGCTCTGACCCGGGTCACACAGCAGTGAGGGGCCAGGCTGCGGGTCGAACCCGGGCCCAGCAGTGTGGGCTGGAGCACTTCCACCTTCCACGTTGCCTGGTCCATGAAGCGGCTGTTTCTGAGCGGGTTCCCTGGGGCCTGGGCCAGCTTTCTTACCCTCCGGTGTCTCTCACTCTGTCCTCCCCTCTCTGACTCCATCTCCCGCCATCTCTCTGGCCTGCCCTGTCTGCTCCCAGCAGCCTAGTGCCCTCCGTCAGCCCATGAGGAGGTGGATGGACGGCAGCTGTGTGTGTGTGTGTGTGTCCTGGGTGACGCATGTGCGTTTGTTGTGAGTTGGAGAGGGCACATGTACAGGAATGAACCCACCTCTCCTGACTGAAGGCTGATGTGTAGCCGGTGGGACCCCCCTCGGCCCTTGGCGGGGCCCCTGACTCCACAGCCCAAACATCTCCCCTAGGCCACAGGGGGCTATCCTGATCCCCCTTGGGGAGGCATCCCCTCCTTGGCATGTTCCCTGGGTCCAGGGTTTGAATTCATTTCTGCCCCTTACCCTCTGTGGACCCCAATTCTCAGACTGCCCATATATTCAAAGGGAATCATTTATTCCTTTTTAAAAAAAATATATATTTTATTGATTTTTTTACAGAGAGGAAAGGAGAGGGATAGAGAGCTAGAAACATTGATGAGAGAGACATCGACCAGCTGCCTCCTGCACACCCCCCACCGGTGATGTGTCCGCAACCAGTGTACATGCCCTTGACCGGAATCGAACCTGGGACCCTTCAGTTTGCAGACTGACGTTCTATCCACTGAGCCAAACCGGTTTCAGCCGTTCATTTCTTTTATTTAATGACTTTAATGACACCCCAGTAACACTCATCCTGTGCTTGACACAATTCTAAGAAATTTATAGAAATTAAATCCTCACAACAACTCAACAAAGTAGCATTATCTCCATTTGACAGATGGGGAAACTGAGGCAAAGAGCACTAAGGACCCTGCCCTTGGTCACACAGTGAGTCAGTGGTGAGACCAGGATTTGAGCCTGGATCAGTGGTTCACAGGCACCCTCCTCACCACCTTGCTGGGTTGCGTGCCCTTTGTAACCCATGGCGAGTGGCTGGGCAGGGCCTGGGCCGGCCTGGTCCCCTGGTCCAGGAAGGCGGTCCTGGCACATGGTAGGTGTGGCAGCTTGGGATCAGGTTGGATTGGAGACCCTAGCGTATCATCTACTGAGCAAGTCACCCGACCTGTCTGAGCCTCAGTTTCCCCATATGCACAACAGGGTAACAGTGTCACCTGTCAGAGCTGCTGTGAGAATTTGGTGCAGTGAGGCATGGGGGCACGGGGCACATAGGAGGCACTCCATGTGTGGGGCAGCTGTGATGATTCCATGACAGGGTGAGAGGGAGGCAGTTTGCGGGGGGGACCCTGTGTCAGGGGAGGGGAGCATGTACTCAGGAACCTGGGGTCAGGAGCGGACAGGCCGGAGGGATGCGCTGCCAGCCCCTCACTGGTGTCCACCTGTCCATCTGGTGTATCTGGTGTGCAGCGGGGCCCAGGCTTGGGACATGATCAGCTGTGTGAGTGTGTGTGTGTGTGTGTGTGTGTGTGTATTCTTGTACCTCACCATCCTGGTGTCACACACACCCATGATGGAGAAACAACTGAGATTCCTTGCTTGTGGGGGCTGAACCTTGGAGACCGTCGCATCCTGCCTTTTCATTGTTGCAAATGGGGAAACTGAGGCCCAGCGAGGGGGAGAGATTTGCACTGGGGCACACAGTGAATTCTGGTGAGCTGAAGTTTCACTGCTGGGCGGGACCTTTTCTAGAACATGCAGTGACAATCCTGCCTGCAGCAGCCTCGTCGCCGCCACCCTGGCCCACATCCTGCAGGCCGGTGCTCTGTGCGGCCTTCCTGCACCCCCACTCCACCGCCTGGGCTATGGGTGGACTCCCTGGCCCGTCCCCCACCAGGAAGCCATCAGGACAGCTGAGCCTGTGCGCACAGAGCCTGGTGTGTGCATAGTAGGTGCTCAGCAAGCATTTGCTGAAGGATAGGTGATCTTGGCCATCATCCCCTCCACCTCTCTCATGGTGAAGTCAGTCTGAATTTCAGGGGGCAGGGACCTGCCCAGGTCTGAGCAGGGAACTGAACCCAGGCCTCCTGGCTCCCAGTCCTCAGCCCTCTTGTTTGTGCATTCATACACATGCAACACACACACACACACACACACACACACCACGCCGTGATCCAAAAGCTTCGCTCTGATCATTGCTCAACTTTCTAGCCTAAAAGTGTCCATCTGTCCATCTGTCTGCCAAAGCCGTAGGCTGGACACCTACTGGGCACCTGTTCTGCCCTCCCCCCGCCCCCCCCCAGCCTGATTCTGTCCCGAAAATGGGGCAGGAGCCTTGAGAGGGAAGCCTGGGAGGGTGGGGCTAGTGCAGGGGACACCCCCCCAGGCACATTCCTGCTGTTCCCCTGCTTCTGGCCACATGCACCCAGTCCCACCCAGAAACCCCACCTGCCTGAGCCTCCCGGTCCCCCACCCTCTCCTCCTGCTTTTTCACTGTTGCGAATGGCTCAGGCTTTGGGGGAAGGAGTATCATTCTCCGGGACCAGCCTCCCCCTCTGCCTCCCCCAGGAAGTCTGCCATACTGCCTGGGAGGGTGGTAATTAGCATGAGGCAGGCTGATTAGCTCAGAAATTAAGTCTTTGTTTCCCTGGCTCCCTAGTTTCCCTAATTGAGCAGATGCAGAGCAGGGGGAAGGGGAGGGGCTGCCCAGTTGGCCACGGGGTTGGGAGGGGGCACACGTGGCCCTGTGTTCCCTGCAGGGGCTGGCAGGGTGGGAGGGAAGCATAGATGGGGCACAGTGTGGGGCCTTGGTGGAGAAATGTGGGGGAGTGAGTCGGGGGACAGGGACCCCGGGGTGTGCTTGTGTGGCTCAGTGAGGGCATCTCACCGGAGACCCCACTGGGAGGGCTGATCTGCATTTGTTTGCGCCTTCAGGTCTGCACATCAATCACTGGCCATAGTAACTAGTAGGAGCACCTACTATGCGCAGCCCCTAGGCCGGATGCCTTCTGTGAATTGCCTTATTCTGGCCTCAGACAATAGTAAATTGAGAGGACTCCTCCTTTTGTAGGGGAAGAACCTAAGCCTGAGAGAGAGAGAGAGAGAGAGAGAGAGAGAGAGAGAGAGAGAGAGCGCGCACGCGAGCGCGCGCGGGGAGGTGACCTGTCCAAGGTCACACAGCTCGGAGTGGCCAGGCAGGGCTCAGACCCAGACCCTGTCCTGGAGGGAGGGGGAACCTGTGATGGTAGCCAGTCCAGGCCCTGGAGGAACCTTTGTCCTTTACATTTGTCACACGGCAATGGCGGCCCTGCCTGCTTGGGTTGTTGGGAGGAGCCGTGACTGTAGCTGTAGTGGTGACAGCATGATTTATTCAGTGTTTGCTGCGTGCTAGGTAGGTTTCAAGTGCTTCACATGTGTTCATATTTCATGCTCACGGCCATCCCGAGAGCCACGGCTGGGTGCCCCCCATTATCCCCATTTCACATTCGCAGAAGCCAAGGTGAGGCCCTTGTCTGTAGGGTGTGTAGTAGCACAGGTGAGACACGTGGTGCATATAGATGCTCAGCAAAGGTTGGTGGCCTGCCCCCTGGCCCTGAAAACAGGTCCCTGGAGATCCTGCATCTCCGGGGCTCCCCCTGGAAGGTCCAGGGGAACAGCCCTCCTCATAAAAACCTCTGGGGTAGGTATTGCTTTTGCTTCCATTTTACAGACAGGAAGTTGAGGTTCAGAGAGGAACTGTGAGATCCTGGTCCTCATCGCTCTGGGGTGATGCTCCCACGCCTCTGCCTCCTCTTAGCAGCCGTGGCACGGGGTCCCCGGGCTCATCTCTGCCGTGCCCTGCCTCTGGCTGCGGGGTGTCTGATAGGGCCACCTGCTCATGAAACAAGACCTTTGGGTGTTCCTCTGGCTCCTAAAACTCACCTTGTCCCGTGCTGACCCTTCCTCTCTCCTCCTCACCTGGGCCCACCTGCTCCTTCTCTGAGGCTCCTGCTCCAGGGTGGGCACTACCCTCACTGACACCCATCGGGACCCTGAGTCAGCTGCACTCCACCTGGGTCTCCTGTCCTCACCCTAGTAGATCACTGAGCCCTGCTCTCACCTCTTCCATTGCCTTCCACCCGCTGCCCTTGCCCGCGTCCAATCACTGTCACTGGCCTGGGCCATCTCCCTTGCCCCTCTGTCATTGGCATGAGCTCCCAGCATGCCACTGGCTCCCCACCGTCCCTGGGCTAAGACCCAGAATCCTTACACTGGCTTCTGAGACCCACTGGAACTTGGCCGAGCCTGGGGTCTCCATCTCCAACTTCCACACCTCAACCAGTTCCTCAAGTGTGTAGGGCAGGTCCTTGACCAAGATCACCCTCCGCAAAGCCTGCTCCCAGCACAGAGGGGACTCCTCAGGTGCCCTGCCCTGGGGACCTCCCTCTCATATTCCTAAGAGACCTGTGAGGCCAGAGGTGCTGCCCATTTTGCAGAGGGGGAAGCTGAGACTCAGAAAGCTGACCTGGCATCCGAACCCAAGTCTCTCTCTCTCCCTGTGGAGCCAGTGTTCTCCTCGGGGCGTGCTGACGGTGCCAGGTGCAGTTTGGGCCTAATGAGCCGCCAGAGAGGAGGTCCGTGATGTCTCTGGAGGCCCGGCCTGCCTCTTCCTGTTGGGGGTGGGATGCTGCGTGTGAGGAGGGTGGTGCCAGCCCCTCGCCAGGCCCTCCTGGACTACGGCCTCCCAGCTCCTCCCCCTTCTTCTCCCTTCCTTCAAAACAAACACCCGCGAGCCCAAACCGCCCATCCAGCCAAGGCACAGATGGAGCCCGAGTTGGAATTAATTAGTCCTGTTGCCAGGGCAACCAGGACCGGACCGAGATCCAGCCTTTTCTCTCGGCCCGCCCCCACCAGCCAGGCTCCACCCCTGCCGCTCATGGCCCCGCCCACCAAGGCCATGGCCCCTCCCTCTCCCCCTGCTGCAGCTGGTGTTTTCTGGAAGGAGAGAAGGAGGAGGATGTCTGGGAGCTGGGTTCCAGCCCTCAACTCTGCCACGTGGGCTGGGCCCTGCACCGCGGGGAGCCGCACTCTGTTCAGCACCTGCCCAGGGAGAGGTGCGGAGGGGCGGTTTGAGACTGGTGAGAGGAAGAACGGAGTGGCCTGGACTTGAGAAAGTGGGGGACTAACGGTGGGCACGCAGAGGCAGGCGGCAGTGATGGGAGCTTTAGAGGGACCGGCCTGTACAGTGGACCGCAGTGATGGGGCTGCCTGGGCCCCCCTCCTCCCTCCCAGTCTTGTCCCTCTTATCCGCGGAGCCCGCGTCCCTCCGATGTGTCCCCTGGACACCAACCGGCAGGACTGTGTGCTCCGTCCTTGCCCCTCGGTCTCTCTGCTAGCTCGCCTCGCCCTGCTGCTTCCTGTGTGGTCCTGGGCAGACTGCTTAGCTTCTCTGTGGTTCCAACTCCTTGTCTGAAAATGGGCATCTCCACGCCCACCAGGGGAGCCACGGGAAGTCCCCGGGTGGTATCTAGTCTGTGGCCACCACCCCATGGCTTTCTGTGCCACTGCCAACGAGGTGCAGTGTCCGGCCAGGGCCATTCCTGGAGGTGCCCTCAAGGTGGAGGAGAGAGAGGGGACCTGAGGGGAGTGTGCCAGCTCGGACCCCTGTCTCCCATTGCGTGGAGTCCCCAGCCCTGGGCTCTGCTGGGCTTGGCACACGGGAGTGCCACCCTGGCTCGGCATGTCCATCACGGGGCTGGGATGAGGCCCAGGGCAGGTTCTAGCTCCTGCTCAGCTCCCCACCTGGTCCCAGAACACGCCGAGCCCCTGGAGCCAAGCGCCGTCTCTCCTACTGCTTGGCTGGTGGCTAATGGGCCATTTGCTTTTTCCAGTGCCGAGGAGGCATCTCTCAAGCCGGCATGGTGGGGCAGAGGCTCAGGGGAACAAATGGGCTAGGACTGGTGACTGGACTCTTACTGTGGGCTGCCCTTCTGTAAGCCTCAGTTTCCTTATCTGTCAGCTGGGTCTAATGTTGATACCAGTGGTCAGCAAACTCAATAGTCCACGGAGCCAAATATCCACAGCACAACGACTGAAATTCCTTGGAGAGCCAAATTTTTAAAACTTAAACGTCTTCCTACGCCACTTCTTCAAAATAGACTCACCCAGGCCGCGGTATTTTGTGGAAGAGCCACACTCAAGGGGCCAAAGAGCCGCATGTGGCTCGAGAGCCGCAGTTTGCCGACCATAGAGTTAAACCAACTTTGAGGAGTTAAACTAGGGTGGCAGCTTCACGCACCCACAGAGGCCAGGCCACTTGAAGGTGTGCCTCTGGCCCCGGGGGAAGGCTCAGGGTCTGCCTAACAGCATCCAACTGGGATTTGTATCCAACACTGAGCTGGCAGCAACACGGATCCCCACGTCGTATTTGGAGCTCTCAGCTGTCCCAGAGGGACAGCTACAAATGGATTAATTGGGGGGGGGGGGGCGGTATTTAACTCTCCTTTACATAATAACCAGGGCTAACCTTTATTGAGGGTTTGATTGCGCCCGGAAGAGCTAAGCACTTTACTGGGATTATCTTGTCTGATCCTCACACTAACCCCGCGGCTGGCCGGCTGCAAGTGCAATTCCTTTTCTGTAGATGAAGCCATCCAACCAGAGAGGTTAAGTCAGAGCCCAAGGTCACACAGCCTCGGGGAGGGGGGAGGGAGCAGGGCTCGCCCCTGGGCCTCCCAGTTCCTCATCTGGGGTTTTCGCTCTGGCTCTTCGGTGGAGAGAGGGGAGGCGGACGGACAGGCCCGATGGGCAGGGAAACACCAAAAGCTGCGGCTTTTCCTGTCTCTCGCAGAGGAGGCTGGGAGGGAGGAGAAGCAGAATTAAACAAACGCAGGGTGCTGTGAGCTCAGGAAGAATAACTTATTTTTTATGAGCTTGTTAACATTTGTGAAGTTAAGTAAGCAGAAATTTATGCCCTTCATTTGCATGCATTAAAGGGAAGGCTGCCTGGGCCCAGTGTGCTTACAGGAAATCTCCCGCCTCCCGGGGCAACCCCCCACCCCCACCCCCCCCTCCGCTCACATTAGGCAGCTCCCGCTCTGGAGGGTTTGCTGGGGCTGTATTTGGTGACTTTCAGATCCAGCTGTGGCCCCTGTTTCCTGTGGCTGTGGCTCTCCGTACTGTCTCTGGGAGCAGCTGGGCCCTGAGTTCAGAGGCCGAATGTTCCAGAAACTCTTCCCAGCCCCTCCGGGGGCCTCAGAAGGAGCAGGAGGCCCACCACCTTCGCTGCCCAAGAGCTGTGGGCAAGTGGCTTTAGCTCTCTGGGCCTCAATGTCCTCATCTGTAAAATGGGGACAAAACCTCCTAGGTTGTGCCCTCCCCATGATGCCACGTATCTAAGATGACATTAGCTTGGGGAGGACGGGGGAGCAAGGGGGGGGGTGATCCCTTTGCTAGTTGACCTGGCTCTTTGGAGTCTCATTGTTTCCCATGGGCCAGAGCGAGGGATGATCTTCCTCTAGGAGGTCTGACGGGACACCCTCCCCGGCCCAGGCCGCCTCGTCCTGCAGCCCTGCCCCTTCCCGCGGTCCTGCAGGTCTCTGCTGGCTGTCTGCGTGATCCCCGGAGCTGTGAGCGTCCTCAGACAGCACCACATCTGTCCTGATCACCGGGCCGCCCGCACCTGCCCTGGGGCTGGAGAAATGGTATTAAATGGAGGCGTGTGTGAAACAGCCTCAACCTCGGCTTTCAATCCTTTGGAATTGAAAGTCCCTTCCAGGTGTGGAGTGACTCATGGTGTTGGGAGCACTTTCCGGCCGGTGCCATCTGTGGCTGAGCTCTACCTCAGATCCGCCGGCAGGGCAGGCCCGGCGAGGACCGCCGTGTGCCAGCCGCTGCAGAGGGGGAACCAGAGGCCCAGGCGGAAGCGTGGGATTTGAACCCGGCGCTCCCTCCCTGGCCCACTGGTTTGTCCCAGGAGACTTTCGGGCTCCTGCTCTGTGGTAGGCACTGGCGGTCTTGGGAGGAGTGAGAAGGGGATCCTGCCCTCCAGGCTGCGTTCAGTAAGCAGAGGCAGCGAGGGTCGGGAGCCGCAGGGGGAGGAAATGAAGTCAGGAAAGGCTGAGGGCTTTATTCCGACCCCACGGGAGTCAGGCGAGGGCAGTGGAAGTCAGGGAGGAAGGTGGAATGATGGTCGCGGCTCAGGTGAGCGCTGGAGGCTGGCGGAGGAGGGGAGAAGGGCCCGATTCGTGCTGGCTGTGGGCTAATGCGCTGGTTCCCTCTGCTTCCAGGAGGAAATGAGGGCGTTTGCTCGGCAGACTGTCCTAAAGCACCTGCTGTGGGCCAGGCATCGTGCAGGACGTGGGCCCGGGGTGAATGACAGCAGCCCCTGCTCTCAGGGATTCCACAGCCAAGCGGGGAGGCAGATGCCTGGTGGGGTGAGAGGGCTTCCTGTAGGAGGCAGGCAGCTTTGAGTCCTGCGTAAGGAGTGGCATTCACAGGGTGGAGATGGGGCAGGCGGGCACGCCAGTCCTGGGCATCTCGAGGGGAAAGGTCAGGAGGTGTGAGTTCAGAGCAGGGTGAGAAGGTCACAGTGCTAGGACCTGGCATTCTCACAGGAAGGAGGATTGGGGATTCTGGGGAGGAGGGAGAGCTCCAAAGAGCCCTCCAGGCCAGGAGAGGGAGTGTGGGCTGTTCGGCTCCCAGCAGCAGCGGCCACTCTGGGTGTTCAGAACCGGGTGTGGATGACGTGTTCAGACAGGCACAGAGCGGGAAGAGCCGAGGCGTCAGGAAGGGGGTTCTCGGAGCTGCTGCTCTTGGGTGAGGCTGGAGGGGTGGGAAGCTGGTGGCGGTAGAGATGGGGGTGGGGAGGGGGAGAGTGGTCTCAAGTATGGGAGGAATCAGGGGACTCCACTGCCAGAGGAGTGAGAGTCATGTGTGTGCACGCATGTGCATGCGTGGTATGTGTATGTGCGTCGGTGTGTTTAGTGTCCTCCTTACAGGAGGCGTTAGAGGGCAGATTGGCAGAGGGAGGGCCGGGCCCGGTCGTGAGGGTCCTTAGCGCTGGGATAGGGACCAGGGAGGCACTGGAAGCTTCTGAGCAGGACGCTGACCACTTGTGCCTGGGCTTGGGGAAGTTGCCTCTGGGAGCCCAAACAGCTTGGATTCAGACTCTTGCTCAGGAAGGGCGCAGGCAGGGCGATGGGGGGACTGCGCACCTGTCCGGGAGCACTAACTAGGGGTGGCGAGGCCGCGGGGAGGAGGAAGGGTGTGGAGCACGGGGAGGGCGGGAGAGGGAGAGGCAGCCTTTGATCAGGGCGCAGAGGTGAGCGCTGGGCTCTGGCGGTGGGAGGGAGGACACAGCAGGTGGGTGGAAGGCGGTGGGGGAGGGCAGCCTATTCAGGATGCCTTTGAAGGATTAAAGGGAGAGTCTGAGCCGGGAAGAAATATCATTAGTGAGGACCCAGAGGCTCTGCTTTCTCTGCCCAGCCCTGCGCACCCAGCTCCACGCGCACAGCTGCAGATCCTCTGACCCCGGGCCTTCGCTTTGTTGTCTGTGAAATGGGGCTGCTTTTAGAGCCCGCCCGTCGCGGGGGTGTGGAGAGGATCGGATGAGGTAATCCACCTGCAGCCGGGCCTGAGCGATGCTTTGTAGTTACCGGCCGTGCGTGGCCGTGGCAATCTCAGGGGGGCGGGAGGGGGTCAGGGACAGATAAGACATCTGCTCAGAGAGGCTGATCAGCCTGCCTGAGGCCACACAGCGGGGTGGGGTACGAGCAGGGGTCTGAATCCAAGCTGTTTGGGCCCCCAGACTTGGTGCTCTCTCCTCCATGCCTGCTCGCCTAAATGCCCCGAGAGTGAGCAGGAGTCCAGTTCTGACCCCTCGTTCAGCCCCCACTGGCCATGGGACCCCGCTCCGCTGCTTGGTCTTGGGGCCTGTGTCGTCTGCAATGGGGCCCATGAGCCGAGTTCAGGGCCGCTGGCCCAGGCCAGGCTCCGGTAGGGGGTCCGTTCACACTGGCTCACTTTCCCTGCACCTGCCTGACCACACTGCCCGTTGTGGGCCCAGGAGCCACCGCCCCGTCCCTGCTCTGATGGAGATAAAGGGAATGCTAATGGCTGGGAGCCCTGCTGTCAGCAGCGTGCAGTGCACTGGGGCTGGGTGGTGGGGACAGAAGCCTCTGGGAACTGCATGCCTGGGAGCTGTGGGGTCCTTTTGCTTTTTCAGTTTCCCATGCTCCAGGTCTCCTGCTGGCACGGGGGCATCGAAGGGCACATGTGCCTTCTTGGCCTTGAGGAAGGGAAATGATGGCTGTCCGGGTTGGGGGATGCCGCTTGTTGCAGGGGGAGGCGAAGGTGCCTTAGAGCGGTAAAGCCAGGCCAAGGGTTCAGGGCTGGCTTCCTGGGGGAGGTGATGCCTGAGCTGAAGCTGGTCAGTGGCAGGGAGAGGGGAGGGTGTGTGCCAGTGCAGGGTGGGCAGGGAAGGTGAGGAGAGCTGTATGCTGAGGCGGGAGCTGGGAAGGTGTAGGTCCCCCTCACAACGTTTCAAAGGCGGGTAAGGATCTTGGCCTCTGTTCCTGGGGTGTAGGGAGCCCTGGAAAGATCTCGAGCAGGAGAAGAAGCATCAGAGCTCCCCTCTAGAACATTCCTTCTGGCCCCAGTATTAGGGGCTGAAGGAGAAGGAGGCCAGAGTAGCAACCGGGGGAGTGATGGCGGTGGCCTGTCCTGTGAGGGGGAGACATGCTGAGGGCAGAGGTGGCAGACTTGGTGTCTGGTCTAATTACCCCTGGTGAGAAGGGGAGGAGTTGAGGATGAAGCCGGGATCTGTGGCCTGAGCGAGCAGGTGGGGTGGTGCTGACCTTGACCAAGAGGAGCAGGAGTGGGCGTGGGCGAGATAAGGACCTGGACTGGCCTGGGCATCTGAGGGCACCTGTGGAGGTGTGTCCAGCAGGCAAAGGCCGGGCTCTGGGTGACCAGGGGCATGAGGCCACCCACACGGAGGGAGGAGCAGCGGTGTTTAGGGGGCTAGGGCAGGAAGGGGCGCCTGGAATCAGGTGCCCTGGAGTCAGGTGGGGCGTGTCCATGCGGCTTTGGCAAAGCTCTTGCCCCCTCGGGTCCATTTTCCTCACCTGCTACGTGACAGCGGCCTGGAGGTGCTGAGGGAGCTGCCAGCTCTGGCCTTTCCTAAAGGACCCAGAGGGGGTGCAGGGCCCGGAGCAGGTGCACTGGGGGAGGGGAGGTCCCACATACAGGAGCTTTGATACGGGCATGGAAGTGAGTGTGCTGGTGGAGTTTGCTTGGCCAGAACTTACTGAGCACCAGCTGCGTGCTGGTCCCCAAAGTGTGGAGCAGGGACGGAGGGGGACTTGGCCATAGTCCCCACTCTCAGTGTGGGCGTGTGGTACCTGGCTTCAAACAAGCCCTTTAGGTATTTATTTGCGATTCTTCGGGTATTTTATAAGAGACTGGCGCAGTGCATCCTCTCTAATCTAGGAACCCTTAGGGGATTTCCAACTGGCAGTTTAGGCCTGATCCCACAGGGCTGCTGGCTCCTAACTGCTCACCTGCCTGCCTGATCACCCCTAACCACTCTGCCTGCCGGCCTGCTTGCCCCCAACTGCCACCCCCCGCCCCCCTGGCCTTTTCGCCCCCAACTGCCGCCCCCTACCCCCCCCCCCGCGGCCTTTTCGCCCCCAACTGCCCCCAACTGCCGCCCCCTCCCACCACCCCCAGCCTTTTTCCCCCAACTGCCCCTCCCTACTGGCCTTCTCACTCTCAACTCCCCCCCCCCCCCCCGCTGTCCTGATCACCCCAATTGCCCTCCCCTCCTGGCCTGATTGCCCCTAACCACCTCTGCCTCTGCCCCGCCATCATGGCTTTGTCCAGAAGGACATCCAGAAGGTCTCTTGGTCTAATTAGCATGTTACCCTTTTATTAGTATAGATATTAGAGACTGGCCATTTACTTTACACCGTAATTCACAGGAGGGATTCCTTGTATAGCTGACATCTCCAGGGGGTGTGCACTAGCTTTCCATCTGCCCGAGTCCCCTCCTGGCCCGTGAGTTCCATGTGGTGCCAGGCTTCCTAGGCTGGGCACGCAGCAGGTGCTTGCAGGCTGTGTGGTTGGCAGGCTGTGGCCCCTCTGGGGTCCCCACTGGGGCGTAGCAGCACCCCTGGCCTCTCTTCTGGGCTTTCCCAGGTTTCATGCTGCTGCTCTTGGTGACAGCAGGCAGGGGCTTGTCCCCGAATCCCGAAGGTGCTCCCTGCCCCTTCCCAGCCTGGGTTTCCCGCCCCCTGCTGGTCCCCCGCAGGCCAGTTTGCCGGCCCAGGACCTGGTGGTGGTAGGCCCTCAGGTCTGTGGGTAAAGGGCCATGGCTGAAGGGACCCCCAGGGTGTCTCACCCACCCCCTTACAGAGGAAGCCAGAGCCCTGCATGGGGACCGCCTGCTCAGGTCCTCGCTGCCCCAGAGCTGGAAGGCGAGGCACCAGCGTAGGCGACACCGCACCTTGAGCGCCGTGGCTACATTGGGTGTGTCCCAGGCTCTAGCTGTGTACCTTCGGACGAGTGGCTTCCCCTCTCTGGCCTCAGCGTCCTCCTCTCTCACACGGGGACCATATAACGCCCAGCTCGCAGGCTGTGCAGGCGGAGGAGTGAAATGATTACTGAGGGCTCTGTGCGCAGACGCAGGTAGGAGGGCTCGCGTCCCAGCCTCAGCCCTGACCGGGGTGATTGGAGGCCGCTTAGTCTTTCTGAGCCTTGGTTTCCTCATGTGAGAAATGGGTCTGATGAGCTGCCTTCCTGTTACACTGTGGGGAGGGAGGGGGCGCTGTGTCTGCACGCAGATGAAGTTTGGCCAGGTCCTCATTGGCCACAGCCCCGGGCGCTTACTGTGCCCGCTGTGCTACGGCCGAAGCTTAAGGCCGGACACTGTTCTCGCCCGGCGGCCCGAGGGTGGGGTAAGAATGGGGAGACTCACCGTGGGGGGAGGGAGAGCTGCCTGGGGAGAATGCAGGAGGAAGGGTCTGCAGTGGGCGGCTGGGTCAGGTCATGTGGGGCCTTGATCTTCAAGAAAGACTTCTGGTTTTATCCTGGGAGCCACAGAAGCTTCTGGAAGGGCTTTCTGTGGATCCGTGCTGGATGGCATTTTGAACAGAGCAGAGGGAGGAACCCCGGGGCTGGAGGCGGTAGTTGCCATCCAGAGAAGAGCCAGCGGAGGCTTGGACACAGGTGTGGCCTTGCAGGTACTGGGATGGGTTGGCGGGGAGGGGTAAGGCAGAGGGCAGGGTCAGGTGTGCTCCAGGGGATGGGACCCAGGCACAGAGAGGTTCGGTGAAGGGTCCACAGTCACACAGCCGGAGGCTCTGGGAGTGAAGCCTCAGGCCCAGCATTTGCAGGAGGTAGTGGCTTGGTCTCCTTGGTGGTGGTGGCGGCGGGCGGGCCGCACCGGAGCTCCGTGCAGTGGAGGCGGAAGGCTGGTCCGAGCTGGCGGGGCGATGCCGGCCGGCCGGGGCACGCTTATGCTTCCCTCTCGGACTCTGCTCAGCGCCAGGCATAATGGAGATTGATTGGGGTGTCTGCCTGGGGTTGGGGGGTCCGTTCCGTGTTGGCCACCGCTCCACTGAGCGGGGATTGGCACGTTGGAGGAGCCATCGGGGGAGGATGGAGCCAGGGCGAGGCGGCACCTGGCACGTGTGACTGTGAGAGAGACCCGGGTTACAGCCGTACCAGCTTCCTGGGGAGACGGCCTGGGCCTCACTGACCTTGGCTTGCCCAGCTGTAAAGCAGAGGTTGTTCCAAGAAGGATGAGGAAGTTGGGACTTAGCACAGGCCCAGGGCATGGGACCTGCTCAGGAAATGGGGGGCATTATTATTACTATTGCTGTCATCGCTGTGGTATTGCAATTGGAGCTGACCTTGTTGGCTCTGAGGTCAGTGGCCTCTATGAGTTGGGACATGTCACCGTCTGCCAGGCCAGCTTAGCTCGGACACTGACGATGTCCTCGAAATGGTGGGCCGGTCCCAGGCCCGAGGCCCACAGGCTGCAGAGCCCAGGCCGGTGTGCGTGGAGGCCCCTGGTGGGGAGGGTCAGGAAAACCTGAGAGAGACGAGCTTCTGTTTCATGGACGACAGAGGGTTATGTAGAGTGCAAGAAAGACCGGGCAGGGAAAGTACATGGGAATTGGAGAAAGCATGGGACGGGGGTGACTCTGAGGAGACTGGACCATGCTTAGAGACCGTCCTTCCCTGATTTTCCCAGGTAAACATACAGGAGGCCCAGAGAGGGCGCGGGCCTGGCTCAAGGTCACACAGCAGCTGGTGCTGGGAGCAGACCCGCTTGGCCTGGGGGCCTGGGCGCCGCCCCCCTCTGTGAAGGAGGAAGGCGATCATTTATCAGGGGAGTTTAATAATGAATGAAGTCGAATGTCTTTAATGCAGGCAGCAGGCCCGAAGTAATAAGGGCCTCTGTATTAATTCGGAAGTTAATGAATATGCAGGTGTGTCTGAATGATTAATGGGGCTTCTCAAGGCCTTGGGAAGGCGTGCGTGAGCCGCTGCCGCTGCTGCTGGGAATATGAATATTGCATGCGTCTGGGAAGCCGGATAAGCTGGGGAGCAGGTGGGCATTCACGGAGCGAAAGAGTCCAGCGGCACCCAGGGCCGCAGAGCCAGGGTCCTGGCTGAGGGCTCTTGTGTCTTGCTGAGTGATCTTGCAAGAGTCACTGGATCTCTCTGAGCCTCAGTTTCCTCATCTGCAGAGTGGGCATAAACACAGCGCCTGGTTCCAGGGATCTTGGGGATGAACCGTGTGACCGTCCTTAGCTCAGGGCAGGCGCAGGCTGAGCCCCTGGTAACTGTCGCAGCCTTTCTAGAAAGGAGGGCAGAGAAGTGGCTGGGGAAGGCCAAACAGGAATAATCCCCTTTAAATATGGACAGACTTTACAGTTTGTCAGGGGAGGGGGGGTGTCTCTTTAAACGACCCCTTGGTTCCTCGCAGCAGTTGCTCGTGCTGGGGCAGAGGAGGCGGGGCTTGGGGAAGCTGGAGCGCAGAGAGGGCTGGCCAGGCTGGCGAGCCAGCAGGGCCCCCGTCTGCACCCCTCACCGTGAAGCTCAGAGGGGCTGCAGGTGGGACCACTGGCCAGCAGGAGGGTCCCTCCATGCACTGACCGGAAAAGGGCCTCCGCGTCTGTTGGGCCTGGGATTCGTCCTGCGTCACCTGTGGGAGCCTCGGTTTCTCTGCCTGTCGGGTGAGGGTCTGCCTGCCACCCAGGGCTGCTCTGAGACTTGGGTGAGGAAATAGGACACTGACCCCTCACCTGTGCCGGCTCACTGGGGGTCTCAGACTCTGCAAACGGCATCCCTGTGATCCTTAGAGCACCCTGGGGTTGGGTGGGGGGGGAAAGGATGTGTGTGCACCAGCCCTGTCTCATTCCTGGGGGCTGTGGGCGCTGGTTCTTGAGCACATCCCTTAGTCTCCCTCAGCCTCAGCTTCTTCATCTTTCAAGTGGGTGGAACATGAGAGTCCCACCTTCCCTCCCCCCTTCCGCGTCCCCCCCCCGGCCCTGGGCACACATCCCAGCCCTGTGCACGGGCGTCTTTTTATGTTTTCGCGGTGCCTTATTGCTCCTTGCAGCCTGGGAACATTTATGGGGCGCCTCCCGGGCACAGGGTTGGGCCCTGGGTTTATGGGTGAGACCCCCTCCCTGCCCCTGTCTGGGCAGAAGGCAGGTGTGAAACCAGGGCCGCTTGATGGGAGCTGGGCTGGGCCTTGGAGTTGGAGGGCAGCCCCGCCTGGCCATGGGCAGGGAGAGCCTGGGAGAGGTGCTTGTTTATCTCATCGTCTCCCTGACTGGTGCTCCCACCTGTACTGTGTCGTTGGGCTGCGCGTCCTCCGCTCCCGGCAGGAGATGCTGAGAGGATGGTTGTGGGAGTGAATGAGTGAATGGCGGGGGCCTAGGCCCCTTTCCCTGACTCTGCCCAGCTCCAGGCCAGCGAGCAGGGGCGGAGCCAAGCCCCTCCCTGGGCTGTCCTGTAGACCGGGCCGAGCCGGTCTTGCATCTTGCTCCTTTCCTCCCGGGTCTCTGGCTGGGGCCCCTCGGGCCTCCCTCCTGTCCACCTGGCTGGTTCAGGGAGCTGTAGGTCGTTGGGTGAAGAACCTGAGCCATCATGGCCATGGGGTGGCATGCTGCTGACAGACGAGGAAACCGAGGCCCAAGGGGAAGGGGCTGTGGGGCAGGGCTAGGGTCCCAGCACCATGGGCTGCTCCTCGGCGTGGCCCTGCGTGCTGGCCCGGCTGCGTATGTTCACACCGGCCGGCCCGGGCCTTCGCAGCCTGTGGACCTCAGGGTGGCGCTGAGCCCTCTCGGGGCTGTGGGGTCAGAGCTCACTTTCCCTTCCCAGCCCGGGGCTAATCCTGGGTCCTTTGCCTGGAGAATGTCTCCTGCCTGGGCCTGGGCCCCTCTGTGGTGGGCTCGGGATCTGTCTGGTGTCTGTTGTCCTGCCTCGCTTCCCTCCAGCTCTGCAGGGAGACGTGTACACAGCATGGCTTCGAGTGCATGGGCTGCGTGGCCTCGGGCAAGCCACCCCTCTCCGAGCCTCAGTTTCCTTATCTGTGGAATGGGGCATAGTCCCCAGCCGGCGTTGTGGGCCAGCCTCTGAGCACCCAATGCGTGGGAGCCGGAGTCACGACTCACGCCTCTTCCAGTCCTTGTCACACGCAGTGTCAGAGCCCCCGGGGACTCGGGTGCCATCTCTGCTGCAGAGGCCCCCGAGGCCCCCGGGGCGGCCTCCCTCGCCAGGGCCACGCTGCCTGTTGGGACAGAATTCGGACTCATTTAAGTCCGAGGTTCCAGCTCCCCAGACCCCATCTCCTTCCTGGGCCCTCAGGGTCCTTGGGAGGCCAGACTCCTCACCCGCCAGCTTGGTTCCCACCCCTGTCGCCATGGGAACAGCTCCACTAACTCTATGCTTCTCTTACAGAGCAGAGACGACTGGCCGCCCTGAGCGCAATTCAATTCAACAGACATTTACTGAGTGCCTACTATGCGCCAGGCCTTAGGCTAGGCACTGGGGTGGGGGAGCAGCGAGGAAGACGGGGCCCCCATCCTCAGGTAGCTCCAGGCTGGGGGGCTGGGAGAGGACAGGCCAGGGCTGGACGACAGCTCGGAGCCAGGAGAGAAGCCGCCTGCGGGGCTGGAAGCAGCAGAGATTCCTGGGTTCCAGTCCGTCCCTTGTCTGTGCCTCAGTTTGCCCATCTGTAAAATAGGGGGGAAGGGGAGGGGTGAGACAGACTCCAGGGTCCTTCCAGGATTCCATGGGGATGGGGTAGAGCAGGGAGGCTTACCACTCCCCCCAGAGGAAACCTCTGAGAGCTGCTCCGGGCTGCAGAGGGTGGGGAGGTGCGGGGACGGCGCCCCAGGCTCGGGACAGCATGAGCAGAGGCCCAGGGGACACACAGGTGGCAGCCCTGCAGCTCGGTGGGCTGTGAGGTGTCCCGGGTCTGAGCTTAGAGAGGGAGGGCGGGCCCAGGGCTATACGTGGGGGTGAGAGCTCTATTCTGTGGGTTGCTGAGGATGGACATCGAGAACAGATGGTCCTGCTCTGTCCTGCGCCCTCTCCTCCCTCTCTCCCTGGGACACCCTTCAGGGTCCCTTTCCTATAGGAGCTTGTGGCCAGGCCCTTTACACTTAGTCCCCATGGCAACCCCAAGAGAGGAGCATTGAGGGCCCCGCTTCACAGGTGAGGATGCCCAGGCTGAGAGGGGAGCTTTTGGCCCAAGGTCATGATCTGACCCTCCAACTCCCCCTCCCCCCATGCTTCTCCACTAGTGCTCCCTAAGGGGGGTTTGTATCTGTCTAGCGGGACATCTCCCATCCTAGAAGGTCCCAAGCCCTGAGGAGCGTCTGCTGAGGCCACCGCAGATGGGCTTGGAGGGGAAGGGGGTCCCTCAGATGTTAGCAGGACGGACTTTCTCCAAGACCTGAGTGTTTGCCCCCACGGTGACCCTGTGAGATGGGGTGTGAGGCGGGGCTCCTTCCCACTTTACAGATGAGCAGACTGAGGCTCTGGGAGTCACGTGGCTAGGTCAAGGTCGTGGCAGTGACATCCTGGGTAGGAGTCCCATCTCCTTATTAATCCTTATCTCTGTTCGAGTCCCCGAAGATTTGTGCAGAAGCTGACCCCACAGGCACACCCCCTCCCTCACCCCCTTTCCAGGGAGTGGGAAAGACTGACATTGGAACCACAGACCTGGGCTGACATCTGGGCTTTGTCTCACACAGATGCTGTGATCCTGAGCAAGTCATTCATTGCTCTGAGCCTCCATGTCCTTATCTCTAAGGGGGAGCAGGCTCTTTCCTCAGTCACTAATCCATCTGTGCTGAGCACCTGGGGCCTGGTGCTGGGTTCCAATCCGGAGCTCAGTCCGGGTGTAAAAGCTGCAGTTATGAGCCCAGTTATGATGGAGGAAGCCCAGGGGGCAGTGGGAACCCTCAGAAGGACCCCAATCCAAACATTTTATTTAAAAAAATATATATATTTTATTGATTTTTTTTTTTTACAGAGAGGAAGGGAGAGGGATAGAGAGTCAGAAACATCGATGAGAGAGAAACATCGACCAGCTGCCTCCTGCACACCTCCTACTGGGGATGTGCCCACAACCAAGGTACATGCCCTTGACTGGAATCAAACCTGGGACCTTTGAGTCCGCAGGCCGATGCTCTATCCACTGAGCCAAACCGGTTATGGTCCAATCCGACCATTTTAATTGGTGGTGGTGGTGTGGGGAGGCAGGAGGGCACAGGAGGAGAGCAGGAGCCAGCTCCACAGACCCCAGTTGCCCCAGAGCAGTAGGGAGCCAGCAAAGGCTTCTGAGCGGAGAGTACCATGCTCAGAGTTACTTTTCAGAATTGGCTCACCCTCCGCTGGGTGGACGGGTGGAAGGGGAGGTCAGACGGGGGCAGAGGCCAGCGGGGATGCTAACGGAGAATGCAAACTGAGGCACAGGGAAGGAGCCGGGAGCAGAGCAGGAGTAGTGGGCAGGCACACAGACTTTCCAGGTCCAGGGAGCTGGGCAGCTGAGGGTGCTTCTCGATGGTGACGGGCTGGGGGGCAGCAGCAGCAGTGGGGAGGCGGCAGGTGCGGGAGGCGAGTCCAGCAGAGGACGTGGATGGGAGGAGCTTCAGGTGCCAGGAAGGAGGCAGCTGGGACCAGTGGTCTGGGCATGGTCAGGACTTGGGAGATGATCGAAGTCTTGGGAGGGAATGAGATGGGGAGGGGGCACTGGGAGAGGAGGGCAGGTGGCTGGGATAGGACCCCAAGGAAGGCAGCCGAGCTGGAGGGGGGCAGCCCGGGGAGTAGGAGGAAGGTGTCAGGACGTAGGGGAGGTCGGAGGGGGAATGACAGGTCACGTGTGTCAGGCGCGCTCCCAGTGCCAGGTGCCCAGGAGGGCCCAGGAGGGGCGGTTTCCACCTGTCTCCTCACGGGAAGGCAGACTGGTAGGGCAAGCAGAACCCAGTCTGTCCCCTCGCCATCTGGAGGGGGAAGGTGTTGGGGAAGGAGGGAGATGGGGAAAGACATTTGCATGCATAACGAGGCTGGAGCAAGGGAGAGAGAAAGAGGGAGCAGGAGATGAAAAGAAATTTCCATACGCCAGGATCGTGTTATTCAACCCAATTTTCAAAGGACCACAGCTGTCGCACTGAGATAATCCGTTAATTATAACAGCCATTGTGCTTGGCAATGGGTGAGAAACCGAGGCTGGGGGCCGGGCTGTAGGAGGTGTGGGGGCAGGTCTTGGTGGGGCTGGACCTAGGAGAGGGGCCAGGCGTAGGCGAAGAGAGGTGTGCTGCCCTCGGGAATGACAGGAAGACCCTGTCGGGGGCCAGGCCTCACCCCTTTCCTGCTGCCACCCTGACGAGGACCATGATAACCACTCCGGCAGCAGCTAACTTTATTGAGCACTTACTATGTGCCAGACCCTGCCTGTAGCTTATTCCCTCTACGGTCCCCGCCCGAGGTAGTGCCCTTCTGGTCCCATTTTACAGAAGAGGAGACTGAGACTCAGAGGAAAGGAGTAGCTTGCTGCGGCCGTGGCCACGCTGCTGGTTCAGCGGCAGAGCTGGGATTTGAGCTGAATGCGGCCCGCCCTGCGAGGGGGACCGCAGGGAGGCTGGCCTCCGTGGCTTGGCCACTCTGACTTGGTGGCCATGTGTCCCGAGCCGTGGCTTCTGCGCAGCCAGCAGTCATGGGATGCCCGCCCCCCCCCCCCCCATTTCTGGGGCTCCTCTGCGAGGACAGAGCTTCCTTGTTCTCCGAGGCCACAGCTGCAGGCCTCTGAGGGCTCCCCCACCCGCTCCCAAGGAAACAGTCTCAGTGCCAGGAGAGCGACCCCGTGTGGCAGCCGCTTTGGGTTGTGATGGGTTTGTGGCCCCAGGAGGGGCTCTCCTGGCTCTGGTGGTCGGCCAGCCCTGGGTGCCGGTGTCTGGAGAAGCCGTGGGAAGCTCAGGCGAGGAGAACCCAAAGGCTGTGGGAGAGCCGTGGAGTGAGGGGCCACCCCAGCACCCCCAGAGCCTGGTGCAGCAGGGCTGCTCCGGGGCGTGGCTTCAGCAGCCAAGGCCTTAGGCCTCCTGGTGTCCACCAGCCCTGGCCGGACCCGCAGCCCTGGCCAGCGGGCGGGGTCTGATGGGGTGGGAACTGTATTTGGGAGTGAGGGGCCCATTCACCCCACCAGGAGCCCCAAACTGCACCCGGCAATCCAAGCAGCATTGTTGAGGAGCCCGGGGCCCCACGGAGTGACAGGCAGGTTTGGGGGGCCCTCTGGGTGCTCCCCTGGTTTGGGGTTCCTACCCCAGTGGGCTTGCTTGGAGCCAAGCTGATAGGGTTGTGAACGGGTCAGAGCAGCTTGAAGTTGTGTAGGACTGGTGACCCCTGAGGCAGGACTCAGAAGACATTTAGGACCGAGGAATCAGAGAGCTCTTGAGCCCCAGATGCACAATCAGAGAGCCTCCCCAAAAGAAGCAGAGCCAGGGAGGCAGGGATGGTGGTACCTTGGGTCCCAGACCAGGAGGCTCATGGGATTCCCCCTAACAGGCCAGGCTTCTAATTGGTTCCAGTCTGGTCTTCCCTCTGTTGCTGACCTTGAAATCCCCAGGGCCCGGGGTCAGCGGGAACCTCAGCCGAGAGGCAGGGAGGAGGGCCCACTGGCTCTGCTGCTGATGGGGTGCACACCCTGGCTGGCCACGCCCCCCAGGGTTTTCAGTGGATTCCGGAAATGGAGACTTTAAAAATAAAATCTCCTAAGTCTTTACCTTTGAAGGCCCGGATGAAAGAGGAATTCACGGCATCTCCTCATCCAAAGCCGGTGTCACGGAGGGCCAGAGCCACTGCGGAGCCGCTGTGAGGCCTCAGTTTCCCCCTCTGTAAAGTGGGAATAAGGAGAAGGTTGTGCTGAGGGTTCAACCCGTCAATACGGGATGTGCACAGGCCCAGCCCCCGTGAGCCCAGGACTGTTTTCATCTGCCCCAGGCGTGCAGCCTCTCCAGCCAGGCTGCCTCGGAGGGGGCCACACCCCCTGCCACCCGGGGGCAGGGGGGAGGGGGCCCTGCTACACCACTCTGCCTTGGGACAGCCCTGAGGATGTTGGAAGGCAGGGAAATGTCACCCCGAGGCCCCGGAGCAGGAGCAGGTGGGAGAGGCAGAGTCCAGTGGGAGGGCGGGCCTAGCTGGCGCCTAGTACATAGTAGGTGCTCCATAAATGTTTATTGAATGAATGAATGGAGGCCATGCAGGCAGAGGCAGCCGCGCGTGCGCAGGCACTGGTGAAAGCGGGTCCAGTGAAGACTGGTGAGTAGTGCCCGGGGCTGCAGCTGAGTGGGGGCCTGGGGTTTGCTGGAGCCAAGGCCAAGAGGCCAGAAGGGACCAGACGGGGGAGGCAGGGGCTAGGTGGGGGAGGCAGGGACCAGGTGGGGGAGGCAGGGACTAGATGGGGGAGGCAGGGGCTAGGTGGGGGAGGCAGGGACCAGGTGGGGGAGGCAGGGGCTAGGTGGGGGGTCAGGGGCAAGATGGATTAAGGCAGGGACCAGGTGGGGGGTCAGGGGCTAAGTTGGGGGGGATCAGGGGCAAGGTGGATGAAGGCTGGGACCAGGTGGGGGGTCAGGGGCTAAGTGGGAGGGGTCAGGGGCAAGGTGAATGAAGGCAGGGACCAGGTGGGGGGTCAGGGGCTAAGTGGGAGGGGTCAGGGGCAAGGTGAATGAAGGCAGGGACCAGGTGGGGGAGGCAGGGACCAGGTGGGGGAGGCAGGGACCAGGTGGGGGAGGCAGGGACTAGGAGGGGGGTCAGGGATTAGGTGGGGGGTCAGGGAACAGGTGGAGGGGTCAGGGGCGAGGTGGATAAAGGCAGGGACCAAATGGGGAAGGCAGGGACCAGGTGGGAAGGCAGAGGTCAGGCGGGGGGACAGGGGTCAGCTTGGGGAAGGTAGGGGTCAGGTGGGGAGGCAGTCATCTGAATAACCTAGAGGACTCTGGGAAAGCCAGATATGACCCTTGAGGTGGGAGTAGGAGATGGATTTGATACCGGCCATCCTTGGCTGTGGGCAGGAGGATCACATACTCTACCAGGCGCCTGGCGGGGGGTGAGGGGGTGCTGGGCTGCTTGGGGCTGGGGAGTGGGTGCCAGGGAGTGGCTGTGCGACCTGTCTCTGAAGAGCTGCCACAGAGCCAGGGTCGGGCCTCTCCTGCCAGGCTGCTGGGCGGCTTCCCAAGGCCAGGCCTCTGGTAAAACCCTCCATCCTCCCGCCCACACACTTCCACTGAGGCCCAGACCGCACAGGTGCTAACGACACATGTGATACCCTGGGAACAGGGGAGGCCTAGGGGGGCTTCGGGGTGGGCCCGGAAACCTGAGACCCACGTGCACAGCTCTTTTCCCTGCACAGATGAGGAAACTGAGGCCCAGAGGGGTAAGGCGCTGGCAGGCCAAGGTCACGCAGTGAGCCAGCATCAGTGTGTCCTCACTGCCCGTCACACTGCAAACCAGCCCAGGCCTCTTCTCGGGCCGAGGTGGCTGGGCCGGGGATGAGTGCCGGCACGCCATGGCCTGGCACACCGAGGCCTGGCACACCAGCTGCCGCTGCTGCTGAGCAGGGCGCTTCTCACTGAGCTCTTCTGGGTAAGTCGGAGCTCAGTGCAGGGCTGGGCACCCCGTAAACACTGTGGGTGTGTAAGGCACGTGTGAGTGTGCCGCTAATTGGACAGCGTGCCCCGCCTGCCCCAGGCGTGAGCTGCAGGCATGGCTCCCGCTTCCTTCTGACACGGACACGGATGCCGCCGTGGCCTGCTCGGCCCGCGCAGGACGGCACAAAGCCGGGAGCAGGTGCCGGGACCGAGCGGCAGGGACCCAGCTCCCCCGATTTGTGGAGCAGCTGGCACAAGGGCATAAGACTAATCAGGCCTGATTGAATGGGGTGGACGGACACCCAGCTCCTCGGGTGAAACCCGAACAGAGGACGCCGTGAGGGCATCGGAGCTGCCCGGCCGTGTGTGTGAAGGGGGTTTGGCTGGCATCACGGCGGCGAGGTGAGCACACAGAGCTGGCACACTCTCACTGCTCCGGCTAGCCCGATGTCAAACCCGGGAGGCAGAGGCCCCTGGTGCCCACGGCTGCTTAGAGCCCATTGGCACAGGTGCTTGGCTCCGGGCAACACATTTTCAGGAGGGACTTTGACAGCAAGTGTGACCTTGAGCAGCTGGACCCAAGGTGGGAGGAGACTGGACACAGTGGCGCAGGAGGAGCAGTGGACTTGGATAAGCAGAGGCTCGAGAGAACAGGGTAGCACACGCCGGCAGGGCCTTGGAAGGGAACTACTGGCCATTTCCCAGTGGCTCCCCAGCACCGGGCCCGGTGAACAGAGGTGCGGAGCCGGGCAGGGCTGTGTGACAGAAGACGTTCCTAGCGACCAGAGCCCTCCAGGAAGGAAGGGAGTGGCCTCAGACGTGAGCAGGGACCCCTGTCATTGGGGGCATGCGAGTTGGGGGGAAGTCACCTCTGCAGGGCTTCTGGAAAGGCGGGCAGTTGCAG
This sequence comes from Pipistrellus kuhlii, assembly GCF_014108245.1. Classification (NCBI taxonomy): domain Eukaryota; kingdom Metazoa; phylum Chordata; class Mammalia; order Chiroptera; family Vespertilionidae; genus Pipistrellus; species Pipistrellus kuhlii. The sequence continues at coordinate 2,880,085 of NW_023425529.1, forward strand.
GATCTCAGGCTGCTCCAGGCTCCTGGCTGTGTGGTCTTGGGTGGATCCAGGGCCTCTCTGAGCCTGGTTTCTCAGCCTGTGAAACAGAAAACGTAAGCCGGGGGTGAGATGGGGCTAAGAGGAAGGCTCAGCACATCCCTGGCACAACGCGAGCACCCCATAGGACGTGGGGTCCCTCCCTCTGTTATTTAGCACCCTGTCCCTAGCCCTGAGCTCCCATTCTACACGTCATGCCCCATGCCTGACCGTGCTCCCGGTTTGGAGGTTACAGCAGCGAACGAGATGCAGCCGGCTTTGATTTCATGGTGGGGCGGGGAGGGTGTGATGATAAAGAAATAAACGATGCCAGGCAGTGCTGAGCGCTCTGAATGGACTGAGGCATGGCGGAGATGACCTGCTGGTGTCAGGGAAGGGCGGGTTTGCGGGGAGCAGTTGAGCAGAGGCCTGAATGAGGTGATGGGCTGTTCAGATACAGGGGGAAGAGCATCCCAGGCAGAGCAAATGGCATGTGCAAAGGCCCTGTGGTGGGAGGGGCCTGGAGTAGCGTAGCCGGCCTGGAATCAGGGCTTCTGCGTGAGGGAGAAATTGCAGTCTCCGCTTGTGTGCAGTCCACGCCGCACGCTTTCCTGGTGGGGAGGGAAGTGCGGCTGCTTTCCTGGAAGGGGCGGGAAACCCACCAGACACCCATGCACGTCCAGGCCCTGCCATGGGACCAGCTACTTCGAGGAAGTTGGGCAAGGAGAGAGCCTCGGTTTTCTCTTCTGTAAAATGAGCCTGCCCAACAGTGCCAGCCGCGCAGGGCGATGGAAGGTTTGAGGGACATACGTGTCAGACACCAGTGAGCCAGGGGGTAAGGGGCAGCCACGACTGTCTTCCAGGGGCAGAGGCTGGGGCCCAGAGAGAGGCATGCACATGCTCTGTGTCACACAGCTCAGCTTTTACTCCGAGGACCCTCTGCCTCCGCATCCTCGCGCTGTTCTCTCTGCCCTGCTGCTGGGCTCCTTCCACCTGGAATCCAAACGGTTCTGCGGTGAAGGCCTGGCTGTCCCGTTTTAGAGGCGAGGACTTGGGGCCCAGAGCGGCCTGCCGAGGAACCCTCGTGAGGTGGAGCAGAGACAAGACCCAGTGTCCAGCCCCGGGGATGGCAGGCTGTGTCGAGAGGGCAGTGCCATAGCCTGTCTCTGGGACCCTGGCCTGGTGCTGGCTCCCAGCAGGGAGAGGTGAGGTGGCCGCCTGCCCTGGGAGTTCTGGCTCCGGGGAATGGCATTGACACGGACAGTGTCACCTCGGGGGGCCTTGGCCAGTCTGTCCCAGGCTGGCCTGTGCCAGGGCTGCCCAGCGCTTGCCAGTGAGATTTCCCTGGCTGAGCCTCGTGTCCTGCTCCTGGAACACCAACTGGACCCTCCGATGCCCCCGCGGGAGGGTGGCCCTGTGAGCGGGAGCCTGAGGCGGAGCATTTGCTGGGTGTAAGCAGACACCGTCTCCGCGTGTCCTGGAATTCCATGGGAGCCCGGGAGATGGTGGAGAAGCTGAGGTTCGGAGAGGGCCTCTGAGCTGGCCAGCCCTGCTGCGTCTTCCTTGCTGACCCCTGCTCCCCACCTCCACCCCCCCCCCCACACACTTGGCCAAGGGACACTGAGGCAGGTCTCACCTGTCCATCCTCTCACCTGGCCCCAAGACGCTGTACCCTGGGCAGCAGCCCTGTGAGGTGAGCATGCACGTTAGCCCATTGCAGCCTCGAGCGCTAGGAAGCATTCATCCCACTTTATCGATAAAGAGCCTGTGTCCTGGGTTAGCTGGTGGGGTTGGGGGTGGGGGAGGTCATGCATGTCAGGGCAATTGCTCTCAGAAGGGATTCGAGGTTGGCAGGTCAGGATCTGTCACTGCCACCAGCGAACATGTCCCTTCCCCAGACCCGGCCCCCGGTTCCCCTCCGAGAGGGCCTGGGAGTGGGCTGAGCTGCTCCTCCCAGCTCGGAACGAAGTGCTCGGATTCTGGGTCTGCAGAGGGCTCCTCAGCCTCCTGGCACCGGGGGAAGGAGGGCGCAGACATCCGCCGCTGCCTCCGGGGGCAGGCGTTGCTGAGGCCTGGAGACAGGGAGCCACTGGCCCAGGGTGACTCAGCCGGCGTGTCCCTCCCGCTCTGCACCAAGACCCTGCCTCTCTCTGCCTCCCAGATCCGCTGGGCCTGGCTGACTCTCCTCCTCCTCCATCCAAGGGTGTCCCCGTAAGAAGGGACATCAGGTGGTGTGTGGTCTGCTGGACTGGGGCCCACCCCAGGATCCCTCCATGCACGCTGGCCCCCAACTTTGCCACGTTCCTTCTCTGGGGGGGAAGGGAGAGGCACCGTAGAGAGGTGCGGGTGGGCACTTGGGGCCTGCCCCTGCTCTGGCCAGAGGCCCCCCCGGCCGCTACACCTGTGTGTGGGATGGGGGAGGGGAAAGGACCCCACACAGTGTGGACAGGGGGATGGAGGGGTCCCTGCAGGCCAGGAGCACTGCACCGGGCCAGATACTGTGCTGGCCCGGACTGCGCCATCAGCCAGGCCTGCCGGGCTCGGCGCCATCCAGGCCTGGGCAGAGAAGGCCTCTGCTCCCAACAGCTGTGGCTGCCGCGTCCCCTCCCCCCAGCTGGTCACAGGCTGTATTTCAGCGGCTCAGCTGGCCCCGTGCTCCTCTGTCTCCGGGCCCCCGGGTGAGCGGTGGGTGGGCAGCAGGTGCTGCGTCCTCTCCTCCACCCCCTCCCATCCATCACCTCTGCAGACGGCTGGTCCCTGTGTCGCAGACGCAGCCTCTGTTCCTCGTCTCTCCGCTCGGCTGTCGGCATGTTCTGCTTTGCAGTCCTTCCCAGCCCTGCCTCCTGCCTGCAGCTCCCTCACCTCTTCCTTCTCTCCCGGCCTCAGGTGTGTGTGAGGCAGCATTCCCCCCCCCCCCCCCCCCCCCGTGTGCTGGGGAGCCACCCTCACGAACCAGACGGCAGGGGAAGGGTGTGATGCTCAGGCCCACGGGAACCCCTCCGGCCAGCAACCCCCCCCCCCCCCCCCCGTGAGTGGGTGTGCAGCAGGCGGGGGGCCAAGTGCTGTCGTCAGCGGCTTCAGAGCCTTGCAGTCCCATCCGGGCTGCGTCAGGCCTCCCCGGGGGGTAGGCGGGCGGCCCAGGGACAAGGACAGGGACGGGGTAGCTGACACACGGGACAGGGTGACGGGGATCCTCCCCCCCTCTGTCTGAGCCTCAGGAGAGAGTGAGGGTGGGGGGAAAGCTGGACGCTGGCCCAGGCCGTCCTGGAGACCAGGAGGAGTGGGAGGAAGGGCCATGGGCAAGGTCACCTTGGGGGCTCAGGTGCGGGGAGCTCCGAGTGGCTGGGGTGGGGGTTGGGAAGGGAAGAGATGGCATAGGACCAGTTCCCTCCCAAGCCTGGTCCCTTCTCCTCTTCCCTCTTCTCCCTCCCCCTCAGCCGTTTCACATCCCCCTCCGCTCCCCCCAGCACGGCCTGAGGAGGTCCCGAGGCTCCAGCAGCTCAGCTCTGCCCGGCAGCCCCTGCGCCTGGCTGAGGGGCCCTGGTCTAAGCAATTCAGGTCTGAGGGCGGGGGTGGGGCAGGGGGGTCTCTGTGGGGCTCACATTGCACATGTGCACACATGCATGCACATCACACATGTGCTCAACATGTCAACATATAGGTAAGCGTTTGCCGGCGTTCCCCTGAGATGCCCCCCACGCCTATGTTCACCTCTGTAAGTGGCCACGAGGCCACGTAGCCCGTGCACACAGACGGCCGTGCGTGCTCTTGCCTGCCGCACCCCCGCCTGCTTGTATGTGTCAGCACACGCTGCGCCGGCGCTCAGAGCCGCGCACACCTGCGCGTGCACCTGCATACAAATGCGGTCCCCGGACGTTCTCCTGGGAGGAGGAGCGGAGGGTTCTCGGGAAGGGCGACTCGGCGACTCGGCATCCTCCAGTGCAGCCTCACAGCTTGTGTGTGTGTGTGTGGGGGGAGGGGGATAGAGTGGGGAGTGGACTGGGGCCCCCAGAGGGATGAGAGGGACTGGCTGGGGGCCCCCTCGGGGCCAGAAGCCACACTGGACAGGAGCTCAGGTCTCTGACTCCAGCCCCACGGAGACTGCATTGCACAGTCAGGGGCAGACATGCTCCCTGCTGCCTGGGCACCCCTCCTTCCAGTTGCCCCGCCCCCACCCGTCTGGCCCCCCAGCCCAAGCCGTCCTGCAGGGCCTAGGTGATCGGCCAGCCTCTGACCCCACGTCAGCCGGTATCGGAGGGGGCATCTGCACGCCCTGGCCACCTGCCACTCCGCAGACAGGCCCGCTCGGCCTCCCCGGGGCACTCCTCCTCCCCGCCACCCTCTCTCTGTCCCCAGCAGCCCTCTGGGGCCAGGCCTGCAAATTGGTTTTGCTTTAAAGACAAAGGTTTAACGTTTTTCCCCCTCAAAGTGTTTTCCTTCCTGGAGTTTCCCAGGAGCAGCAGCAGCAGGAAGCAGAGGTGGCTCCTGCGAACAGGCTTTCTTTATCCGAACACGGATTTCTCTGCCTCATCTTCTCATCCCTGGCCACTGCCCAGGGCTCGGGGGCGGGGGCGGGGGGGAGTACCGGGCTGTTCCCGCAGCCGAGAGAGCCCTGGGTGGGGGCTGGAGCCCCACCAGCCCGAGGGGCCGTGTCTGGGGCTTGGTGTCCCCACTTGGTGAACGAGGGTCCGTCAGCTCCGAGCCCTGCGCCGTCTCCCCGCCCATCTGCATCTCGGGCCCGGGCAGCCCGGCCCGCCTTGCTTCCCGGTCAGGTGGCCGGTCCCCGCTCTGTGGCTGTGCAAACCGGCCCAGGACGTGCGTCTGATCTCCGAGCTGGGCTCCAGGCTTCCTGAGTTCCGCCGCCTCAGGAGCCTCGGCCCTGGCCTAGGTTGTGCTGTGTGACTCATGGCAAGTCTCCGCCCCTCTCTGACGGGGCTTTGATCGAGGCCTTTGGCTCTCTTGCCTGCCTGAGGGCTCCCCGCCAGGCCTCCCCCATTCTCGGAGGAGGAGGGATTGGGGGCGGGTGTGTGTCTGGCTTCACTCTCTTGCCCTCTCTTTCCCTCAGCTCGGCTCCTGTCTATAAGATGATCTTGTTCCATGTCCTCCCTTGTCGGAGACCCCAGCCCCTGCCCCCCCTGCTTGGGGGCCCCCAGCCACGCGGCTCTGCTCCCCTCCCCATGGAAGCCAAGACAAGGGAATTATTTTTGGAACGAGAGCAGTTACACAACAAATGCATTATTTATCTCTGGGCAGGGAGGGGAGGAGGCATTTTGCTGGACTTCATAATTCTTTCCCTCGATTGGAGGGTGCCTGCCTGGGTATGTGGCCATGCGTGTGTGGCTCATTTGTCCTGCGCAAGACTAGGTGTGTGTGTGTGGTGTGTGCGCGTGTGTGCATGTGTGTGTGTGTGTGTGTCTGTGTGCACACCGTGGAGTCTGGGTCACGTGGGGGCATGCGGGTCTTTGTGTGGGCAGGTGGGCGAGCGTGGATGTGGGTGTGCTAGGGCGCATGTGAGTGCGTGTGAGTGCGTGTGAGTGTGTGTGCACCTGAACTGTTAACATGCTAGACTCCCTTCTGCGCCCACTGTCCTCAGAATCTGCCCCTCCACCCTCCCTCTAGGCCCCAGCTCCCGCTTCCCTCTCTCATCGCCCACCGCACCCCCCTTTTACATAACAGACCCCAGCGTGCTGCTGGCAGAGAGGCCCCCCGCCCCGGGAGGGTGGAGAGGGACTGGGGGCCTGCACTCGGACCCTCACACTGATCTGTCACCCCTCTCGGTGCTGCTTTTCAGGAACCAGGTGGCAGATGGGTGTCTTCCTCCCTGCCCCTGTCTCGCCGGCTCCCCCTGGGATCGTCTGAGCCCAGAACCTGAGGAGAAAGGAGAGGCGGAGGCGGAGGCGGAGGCGGGAGAGGAAGTCAAGCTCCTTCCCAGCAGAGGAGCCGCGTGGGAAGCAGGCTGTGGGGCCCGCAGCGCCCCTGGCCCCGGCCTGGCTGCTGTGCCCAGCACCTGCCGGTAGCGCCCAGAAGGCCCCCGGCCGTTGGGTCTGGCGGAGCCTGCCTCACCTGGGGCCCCTGTGCTGGGGGTTGCCCCCAAGATGGTGGCAGCCCCCGGGAGGACTGTGCTGCCCGCCCCGGCCGTGGCCCCGGCCTCCAGCCGCTAGGCCCCCCGTGCCTCCCGCCCCGAGCCCGGCCGGCGCCATGCTGCGCCTGGGGCTGTGCGCGGCCGCCCTGCTGTGCGTGTGCCGGCCCGGCGGCGTGCGCGCCGACTGCTGGCTCATCGAAGGCGACAAGGGGTACGTGTGGCTGGCCATCTGCAGCCAGAACCAGCCGCCCTACGAGACCATCCCGCAGCACATCAACAGCACCGTGCACGACCTGCGGCTCAACGAGAACAAGCTCAAGGCCGTGCTGTACTCCTCGCTCAACCGCTTCGGCAACCTCACCGACCTCAACCTCACCAAGAACGAGATCTCCTACATCGAGGACGGCGCCTTCCTGGGCCAGGCGAGCCTGCAGGTGCTGCAGCTGGGCTACAACAAGCTCAGCAACCTGACGGAGGGCATGCTGCGCGGCATGGGCCGCCTGCAGTTCCTCTTCGTGCAGCACAACCTCATCGAGGTGGTCACGCCCGCCGCCTTCTCCGAGTGCCCCAGCCTCATCAGCATCGACCTGTCCTCCAACCGCCTCAGCCGCCTGGACGGCGCCACCTTCGCCGGCCTGGCCAGCCTCATGGTGTGCGAGCTGGCGGGCAACCCCTTCAGCTGCGAGTGCGACCTGTACGGCTTCCTCACGTGGCTCGTGGCCTTCAACAACGTCACCAAGAACTACGACCGCCTGCAGTGCGAGTCCCCGCGGGAGTTTGCCGGCTACCCGCTGCTGGTGCCGCGGCCCTACCACAGCCTCAACGCCATCACCGTGCTGCAGGCCAAGTGCCGCAACGGCTCGCTGCCCGCCCGGCCCGCCAGCCACCCCACGCCCTACTCCACCGACGCCCAGCGGGAGCCCGACGAGAGCTCGGGCTTCGGCCCCGACGACATCCTGTCGGCCGAGCCGCCCGCCTCGTCCACCACCGACGCGTCCGCCGGGCCGGCCATCAAGCTGCACCATGTCACCTTCACCGCGGCCACGCTGGTGGTCACCATCCCGCACCCCTACAGCAAGATGTACGTGCTCGTGCAGTACAACAACAGCTACATCTCCGACGTGATGACGCTCAAGAACAAGAAGGAGATCGTCACCCTGGACAAGCTGCGGGCCCACACCGAGTACACCTTCTGCGTGACCTCGCTGCGCAACAGCCGCCGCTTCAACCACACCTGCCTGGCCTTCACCACGCGGGAGCCCGTGGCCGGCGACCTGGCGCCCAGCACCTCCACCACCACCCACTACATCATGACCATCCTGGGCTGCCTCTTCGGCATGGTCATCGTGCTGGGCGCCGTGTACTACTGCCTGCGCCGGCGGCGCCTGCAGGAGGAGAAGCAGAAGTCCGGCAAGGTCAAGAAGACCATCCTGGAGATGCGCTACGGGGCCGACGTGGAGGCCGGCTCCATCGTGCACGCCGCCCAGAAGCTGGGCGAGCCCCCCCTGCTGCCCGTGTCCCGCATGTCCTCCCTCCCGTCCATCGTCGGGGAGAAGCTGCCCGCTGCCAAGGGTCTGGAGGCCGGGCTGGACACGCCCAAGGCGGCCACCAAGGGCAACTACATGGAGGTGCGTACCGGCACCAGCACCAGCACCGGCACCGGCACCGGCACCAGCTCCGGCACCGGCAGCGGCAGCGGCACCGGGGCTGGCTCGGGCACCGGTGGCGGTGGGGACGGCCCGGCCCAGCCCGACGGTAACCGCCCGGGCAACAGCCAGGGCTCGGCCACGGAGATCTCCACCATCGCCAAGGAGGTGGACAAGGTCAACCAGATCATCAACAACTGCATCGACGCCCTCAAGCTGGACGCGGCCACGTTCATCGCGGTCCCCGGCAGCGGCAGCGGCGGTGCTGGCGCAGGCGGCGGCGGCGGGGGGGACCCCGAGCTGGCCTTCGAGTGCCAGTCCCTTCCCGCGGCCACGCCGGCCTCCTCGGCGGCCTCGCCGGGGGGCCTGGAGCTCCCCACCTTCCTCCCGCCCCCGTTCAAGGAGAGCGCCCACCACCCGCTGCAGCGCCAGCTGAGCGCCGACGCCGCCGTGGCCCGCAAGACCTGCAGCGTGTCCTCCAGCGGCTCCATCAAGAGCGCCAAGGTCTTCAGCCTGGACGTGCCGGACCTCCCGTCCCCCGCGGGGCTGGCCAAGAGCGACTCCAAGTACATCGAGAAGAGCAGCCCCCTCCACAGCCCGCTGGACCGGCTCCCGCTGGTGCCCTCGGGCAGCAGCGGCAGCGGGGGCAGCGCCGGGGGCGGCGGCGGCGGCGGCGGGGGCAGCGTGCACCGCCTGGAGGTGAAGCCGGCCGCCTTCCACTGCAGCGAGCACCGGCACAGCTTCCCGGCGCTCTACTACGAGGAGGGCGCCGACAGCCTGAGCCAGCGCGTGTCCTTCCTCAAGCCGCTCGCCCGCTCCAAGCGGGACTCGGCCTACTCGCAGCTCTCGCCCAGACACTACTACTCGGGCTACTCCTCCAGCCCCGAGTACTCGTCCGAGAGCACGCACAAGATCTGGGAGCGCTTCCGGCCCTACAAGAAGCACCCCCGGGAGGAGGTGTACATGGCCGCGGGCCACGCCCTGCGCAAGAAGGTCCAGTTCGCCAAGGACGAGGACCTGCACGACATCCTCGACTACTGGAAGGGGGTCTCGGCCCAGCAGAAGCTGTGACCCTCTCCTCCCCGGTGAGGCCGGAGGGGCAGGGCGGGGGCACGCGGGCGGGGAAGGGCCCGGGGGAGCCGGGCGGGGGCGGCCGGACGGGGGCGTGCCGGGGGCCGGGGCCGAGGCCGAGGAGTGGACGACGCACACGCACACCCACACGCACGCACCCACGCACACACCTGACCACCACCTGACTGTGAACAACCACCACCCGACTACTAGGGACAGGAAAACAAAGACACGTTCTCCTTAAAAGTTTACACAGATACCGACACCAGGCGTCTTTACTGTGCTGCCCAGGGACTCTGCCGGGGCGTGCGGGGCTGCTGGGCGGGAGGCCGGGCGAGGAGGCCGAGAGAGAGAGAGAGAGAGAGAGAGAGAGAGAGAGAGAGAGAGAGAGAGCGCGAGCGAGAGCGCGTGAGAGCGAGCGCGGGGCCTGGGGCCCTGGGACCAGGGACAGGTTTGGGGGCAAAGGAGCCGGCAGCAGGGAGAGGTCACACCAGGAGGTTTAGCACCAGGTGGACATGGGCGTGGCTCCCTTCCTTTACGGATGGGGAAACCGAGGCCCAGGGAGAGGAGGTGACAACCCAGGGTCCCGCGACAGGCGAGAGTCAGTTTCCCAGCTCGGAAGCCCAGCGCTAGCCCGGACCTCGAGCGGGGCCCCTGGGGCTCCCACCCTCCATCTACCCACCACCCCTTTCCAGCGGTGGTCCCCTGGGGCTGAGGGACCTGAGAATCCAGCGGGTGCTTTTTCTTTCTGGAAAGCTCCATGGCCGTGCCCGCAGAGCCTGCGGCTGCGATTCATCCTGCTGGGGGGCCCTTCGTCTCCCATCGGCACCCGGGAAAAGAGCAGAGGCATGGGGACGCCCCACCAGCCCCTTCTCGTGTCTTCCAAGCAGCCTGGGAGCTCCCTCTGGGGTCTGAGCCTGGTGGGGGGGCCAGCTCCCACCGCCTCTCAGAGGCAGGCCTCCTCCCGCCCCCCAGCTCTCTGAGTCCCCGGGACCCTTGCTCATCCCGGGGACCAGCAGCGAACCGGGATGCTGGGAGTAGCGTGGAGGCGGGCGCCCCTCCATCCTGACCTCCGACCTGTCTGACTCCCATCATGGGGTCTTGGGGCAGCGCCTCAGCCTGCCCGGAGGAAGGAGGCTCCCCACCCCGCTGCCCCTCCCGGCTGCCCCTCCTCCGGGCCCGAGGGGCCCCCGTATTTACATCCATATATGGAAACGGCCCCTCCTCCTTCGCTGACCCCCACCCAACATCGAACAAAGCACAAACAGTGAGCACCCCCCTTGCTGGTGGGGAGCAGGCTGGGTTTGTGGGGCCCCTCCCTGTCCCTGGTTGCCTCTGTCACCATGGCAACCCAGAGCCTGGCAGTTGGGACCGTTGGGCTCCTGGGGGTGGGCTCCTGCGGGTTCTCCCTGCCAGGGCGGCGAGGCAGGGCAGGGCCTGAGGGCAGCTGCCTTGCTCATGAGCTAGGGGCTGCCTGGGGTGAGCTCGGGGCAGGTCTGGGGTCCTGGGCGCCGTCCGGGCCTCAGGGGGTCAGCCGGTTGTCCCTCGGCCTTTGGTCGGTAAGCGAGGACAAGCCTAGCCTGGCCCCCCTGCCAACCTGGCCCTGGCTCCGCACACACCTCAGGGCGGGCGGGGCACAGCCCGCTCAGCCCCCCACACACCCTCCCTGCCGGAGACCCCGGCCTCCGGCCCGTCACCAGTTGGCTTTCTGAATATTTGGGAAGTGTGACGGGGGGAGGGTGGGCGCCGGGGTGGGGCCAAGACCTGCACTGTGTGGGAGGCTCTGACCAGCAAAGCCAGGGCCTGCCTGCCGGCGGGACAGTGGGGACCAGGGGGGACCGAGAGCCTCTCTCGCACCCACGTGGGGGACGACCGAGCCCGGGCTCACTTTGGGATGACACTGACGCAGAAAGGACTGTTCTGGGAGCGGAAGGGAGGGGCCCGCATGAATATGCAGAGAAGACCTCCCCCACCTCCCCCAAACCCGCTCCCAGGCCCTCCTCACACCGATTGGCAAAACCGAGGACAGCGAGCCAGCGCGGAGCCAGCGGTGTGAGAGAGCAGACTCCCTGTTATATTTGCATGATGATTTTCCTGTATTTTTCTGAGCAAACATCTGTCGTGTATGTGCCGGTTTGTCCAGACTCCCCTGCCCCCCTCCCCGCCCCCCCATCCCCCTTTGCCCACGAACCCTCCGGGGTGATCTGACAAGCAGCTCTTGACACCCGGGAGGCCCAGCTCTGCCACAGACCCAAAACAGGTGCCACCCAAACACCGCCCTCACCCACGCCCGCATCCCGTCTTTCCCAACTTGGGGCTCACAAGTGCCACCTCCCCTCCTCCCTCTGTCCCTCCTGTCCACGGTCCCTTCCCGTCCGTCCTCCCTGCCAGAGAGGGACAGCCCCGGGGAAGGGTCGTGGGGAGACCTCTGTCCTGTCCCACTTGCTCCCGTTTTGCAGATGGAGCAGTCAGGACCCCCAAAGACGGAGGGACCAGGTGGGGTGCGGGGTCAGGGGCCCTGCTGAGGAGGCCAAGGGCTAGGGGCCTCTCGGACGGCTTTATGGGGAGGTTTGGGGCCTGAGGGAACACCCCTGGGAGGAACCGGAGAACTGGGGCCAGAGGGTGGCCCCCAGGGAGGGTGCTGGCAGCAGGAGCGGGGCCTCTCTTTGACACGCCCCGCCATTCCTGGTCGAAGTGAGACCTCAGACGGGCACTTTGGGGAGCTGTATGGACAGGCTTCTGTCTTAACAGACAGGGTCCTGCCACCCCAGGGGGTGAACTGGCCTTCACCACTAGGCCACCCCTGTCTTTGGGGCAAAACAGTTTCTAAAACTCGGGCCTCTGGAGTTCCCTGCCAGCCTCATCCCTCAGCTGCCCTCGCTCTAGGGCAGCGACCCCCTCCCGCACCGCAGCGCCCCCTGGAGGCTCCCTGCACCCGTGTCCCACCCAGGGTGATTCCTCCCCAGGCCAGAGCACACAGTCACGAAAGACAGACGCCACGGAGTCCGGCTGGCCAGGGCCCCATGTCTGTAACAGTGAACGGGGACCGGGGCCGCGGCCTGGGCTGGGGGCCCTGGTGGCGTTGGGGGACCAGCCGTCTGGAGGAGACGTGGGTGCTGTGCCCAGACCTCCTGGCTGAGGCCCCGCTGCTCTGGGTCTGGCCTGGGCTTGCTCGGTGCCCGTTCCTGGGGGGTGGCTCCGACGGGCCCGCTCTCCCCTGAAGGGAACAGCAGGCCCCCCGAACCTCTGGGAGCCAGCGGCTTTCCAGAGGGAGCCCCTCGCCAGGGGTCCTGGGGGGGTTCTCCTCTCTGCAGGAGCGGCCTCTCCCGCGGACGAGGAGGCCGCCCGGGTCCAGGCTGGGGGGGATGGCGGCGCGGAGGCCCCCGTGGGAAGAGGAGACGGGAGGGCCCCAGAGAGGCAGAGGGGGTCTGGGCCTGGCAGAGCATCCCTGACGCTCTCAGCCGGAAGTCGCTCCCTGTCCCTCTCCTGGGAATTGAAGAGGAGAAAGGGAAGGAGGGAACTCCTCTAGGGTCTGGTAGGAACAGACTGAGGCCAGGACGGAGCCAGGCATGGGGACAGCAGTGGCCGGTCCCATGCTTAGATGGGGTTCACATTCAATGAAGGGACAGCCACAGACTGCTCCCCAGGGGTGGACACTGTGCAGGGAATGAAACGGGGGTGAGGAAGGAAGAGGGGGGCCCGGGGGCCCCTCAGAGGAAGAGACCCTTGGCAGCCCAGCTCTGAAGGCCACGAGCTCTGAAGAGGACTGGCTGCCGGCTGCGTGAGCCTGAGGCTGGAGGGCGAGGGGCTGGGCCTGGCTGATGCCCGGAAGTGCCTCCCCAGGTCGCCCCCACCCTCTGCCCCTGCCCTCCGAGAGAACCTGCCACTCAGCAGCACCACACCCCCTCCCTGGACAAGTGGGGCCCTCTTTCCCGGGGGTGGGAGGGTGGGCAGGGCCCGGGGAAGCCCTGGGGTGTCTGGTAGCTGTAGGGTGAAGGTTGGGGCTCCCCTGATTCCAGGGCTGTTCTCTCCGCTGAGACGTCTGCTCAGCCCCAGACGCTGCACACCCCTTCCTCTGGCCCCGTACCCCCACCTTTAAGACAGAACCATGCGCACACTCCCTGCCCCTCACTCAGACCCAGAGTCCCCGTCCGAGGTCCCTCGCTGCTGCCGAGCAGTGGGGAGAGGGAAAGGGGGTGGGTGGGGAGAGTCCTCTTACAGCCCCTGCCCCTGCCCCTGCCCCTGGCCACCCCAGCCCGGTGCACTGCCAGGGGTGAGGGGTCCGTTTTCCCACCCTCCGTCCTCCCTCCCCGACAAGGAGGCTGCCCCCTGGCCCCGGGGCTTGGCACCTGGTTTGGGTCCCGCAGAGCTGGGCCGGGCCCTGGGCCCAGAACCTGTGAACCCTCGCTGTGTGGGACCTTAACTCCCTGGGGGCCTGAACCCTCCCCGTTCCTTCTTTTCTGGGGGCAATTTCTTTTCTTTTCTCTTCCCGACACCTCCCTCTCCCTCTCCCCAAATCTCTGTTTTAAACTGAATGGCACGAAATTGTTTTCCTCAACTCGAAGATTCCTGTATGGAGAGAATCAATTTCTATATTTGCAATAAATTTCTTATTTAAAACAACGGGGCCAAGGTCTGTGTTGACTGTCACTCTGTCTGCACCCCCCGCCCCCCCGCACCCCTCCCAGGTCCCCAAGTTGGAGTCCCAATGAACCAAGTCTCTGGTGCCTCCTGCCCATGTTCCTCTCCCCTCGGCCTCCCAGGCAGGGGTGAGGGAGGAGGCGCACCGGGTGTGCGGTCACCACGCACGCGGCCCAGGAGGAAAGAGGGTGTCTGCCTCCCAGGGTGGGCTGCCAGGAAGGTAGAGGCTGGATGCCCCTCTGCCCGCTGCCCTCGCTCCCCTCCCGGTGCCCTGGCTGAGTCGGCACTGTCTTCAGACCTTAGGGGTGGAGGGACATCTGGGCACCACTGTCCCAGCTGGTTCCCAGGGTTACGCCCCGCCCCCGAGGGTTGGGGGGAAGTGGGACCTGGTGGGTCTCTCTCTGTCCGTTGCCAGGCCAACTGCCAGGCTGCCGGCTCTTTGCGAGGTGGCTCCCCGGCCTGCTGCCCTGTCTCCTCAGCTATGACGCCCCGACCTGGGCCTCCTCAGGGGTCAGGTGGTGCCATTCGGGGCTCCCGGTCTCCATCCAGTGACCTCAGGCCTGTGCTCAGGTGCAGCCCAGAGCGCACCCCAAGCCCAGCCTCCTTGTCTCCCAAGAAGCAGAGTCCCTCCCCATCCATTTCTTGGACCCCTGAGTCCAACGGCCACAAAGCCCTGGTCAGGGAAGCCCCCGCATTCAGCCGGGGGCTCTGGGAGGGGCACGTGGAGGGGCCCCTGGCTCTGAGCGGGTCCCAGTGAGTGAGGTTCCGGCGTGGCGTTTGCCTCTCGGACCGTGGGTCAGAGTGCTGTGCCTGGTGGCTTTCAGCCCCTGGGTCTTTCCTGATCCCTCTCCCCTCCCTGGGAGTGAGTGAGGCCTGCGGGGAAGCTCCGGGAAGGCCCGGGGCTGGCGCCCAGCCGGCCTCCCGGCCCCTCCACATGGCCCTCTGGCCCCCTCAGCGCCTCTGAGCCAGGGGCCTGCAGTGTGGGCCCGGCCCCCGCCTCCTTCCCCTGGATCTCCTGCAGCTGCTCCTGCCCTGCTTCCTGCTGGAAGGCTCCCAGGAACTGGCACCGTGGGGAGGGGAGAGGGAGGGGGAGGGAGACAGAGGAAGATACAGGGCCAGGTTTGTGGGAGGGGACGGAGGAGCAGGTACTGGAACCTCATAGGTTCTGTCATCCCAGGTCCCCAAGCTTGTCTGGGGCTCAGGGCAGCCTCTTCCTCAGCATGGGCCTCTCCTCGGGGTGGGAGGCCCGTTATTTCTGAAGAACCAAAGATGTGACCAATGGTGGTCATGAGCCTACCCCCCCCCCCCCCCCCCCCAGGCACTGGGATTAGGGGCGACGAGCAGTTACCGGAACTGGGAAGGGGCCTCCAGGGCAGCTGTGCTGTCGTGTACAGAAAGGCTCCTCCCCTTAGTTAGTACTCGGGCTTCACAGTGAACTCGAGTCACTCCAGTTACAAATTCAGAGTCCCACGCCTTTTCTTTGAAACACGAAACTATTCTCTCCCTCTCAAACGAGTGATTGTCACACTCCCAGGTCAGGAGGCTTGGGGTGAAGTTAGATCCTGTTTACAAATGTCACTAATTCCATGTTCTTCTCTCCCCCCACACTTGGTCCGGAGATTCAGTCTGTCTGACTTCCTTTTTAAGTGCTTCGTGTATCTGAAGCATAAACAAGACCGCGTGTGCTGGGAACTCTGGGAGTTCGGGGTGACTGTGACTGCTTGCCACGCCCCCATCTCCTGGTCACGTGAGTCCCAAGGGAAGTCACCATCCTGAGCTAGTTCCTCGTTGACAGATAACCAACGTGAACGTCAAGGACGCTGGCACTTACAAGCGCAAACATCCGCAAATCCCCGGACGCAGGCACGCCCAGCTGTCCAAATGCGAGCCGACAGGTGTGTCCTGCCTCCTCCCCAGTGTCCAGGGGCGAGATGTATGCCTCGGTGATGAAACAGGCGCCACCCAATGAGTCTGCCTTGGGGCCTTGGGGGGTAAAACCTCCCTGGCAGAAGCTCCCACAGACTGGCATGTTGGCTGGGATAAGGGTTGGGGTGCTATAGGCAGGAGCCCAGTTCGGGGAGACCCCTCTCTCACACGGCCTATCTCGGGTACTCTAAATGGGGCGCTCTCACACCGGCGCCAGGGGGCCACGCGGCCAGTGCCCTGGCTCCTCTGTCTTCTCCCGGAAGTCTGCCCGGAAGTATGCCACCCACCCATGTCCTCCCTCCCCATCTTGACCCTGTCCAACGCCTGCCTGCTTCCCTCCCCAGATTCATGAGCACCCCTCCCACACAGCAGCAGTGGGTGGGTATGGGGTGCAGCTCCCACTCCGCTGGGGCCGGGTGCTCCCAGTGCATCCATCTGGGCTCCTTTGTGTGGGGAAGTTGGGTGTGTGGGGGGGGGCGCGAGGGGGAAGGGAGAGGTTGGAGGAGGCTTGGTTTGAAAGTGTTCTCAGTTCCAAGCGACCCCTCCCGGCGGCTGGCCAAGGAAGTCCCCTGGTCTGAAGTGTGGCCTGGTTCAGCCCCCTCTCCCAGGCCCCCACCTCACCTTAGCAACAGTCTCTTCCTGCAGCGCCCTCACCACGAGCCACCGCTGGAAGGGGCATGAGGGCATCGCTGTTCCCGGAGGCCCAGCCCTGGTCGGTGGGCCGAGCCCCGCTTTCCCCAGGCTGCCGCCTTCTGCCTCTGCCTCAGGGGTGGGGGTGTCTGTGGGACCAAGGGACCTCCTCCCTCCTCCAGGTCAGGGCCAGGGCAGCCTCCCGCCCAGGCCTCACCACTGAGCTGGGCCCGCTGGCCTGCCCGTCCCCGAGTGTCCCCCCACCAGTCTGCTGCCCTTTTCTCCACAGCTATGCACCCCATGCTTGCTCCTCCTCAGGGCTCCAATGATGCAACTTGTTTTTGGTCAGGCATGGAGGGTGTGAGGCCTGCGGGGAAGCTTCCGGGAAGGCCCTGGATCTCCTGCAGCTGCTCCTGCCCCGCTTCCTGCGGGAAGGCTCCTAGGAACCGGCACCGTGGGGGGAGGGGCCAGGGCCAGGTTTGTGGGAGGGGACGGAGGAGCAGGTACTGGAACCTCACACGCTCTGCCCTCCCAGGCCTGCCACTGGGCTGTCCCGCCCCTCTCTCCCGCCTCCACACACACACACACACACACACACACACACTTAGACCATGTCAGGCCACCCCACCAGCTGCCATCCTGCTGCGGGCGTGGGGTTCCCCGCCATAGTAAGTATGACATAGTTGCAAATCTGTCCCTCAGAAGGACCTGGCATGAGGTCCCAGGAAAGGGGCTCTTAGCGTGCTCATGCGCGTTCTTGCTCCTTCACACCTTGGTGCTCCCAGTTCGGACCTGGCTTCTCCTGACTCCGTACCTGGGGCCTCCGCAAGGAAGGTCCTCACTCTGCGGGAAGCTGCCCAGCCCCTTACTGCCCCCCATGCCCAGGCTTTGCAGGTCTCCCTGGGCTGTACGCCAACCTGGTCCTCATTGCTGGGTCTGGACTTTCTCTTGGCCCCAACTCACCCTGATTCCCTCGATAGCAGGCCCCCAGCTGCAGCTTTCCTTGTTTAGCCTCCTCATGTGTAGCCACTTCCACGTGGGTCAGGGCCCATCCCACACGAACCGCCTTCCGAGGGCTCTCTACCTGCCAGAGAGGAGGCCCGGTGCCAGGTGTGAGCTGGGGGCGAAGGTTCCGGGCTCTCGCATTCATTGTCTTTGTTGCTCCTCTGGTGGGTCACGCCGGGCGTCTGTCCTGGTCCCTCTCAGGCCTGGCCACCCGGGGAATTCAGCAGCCGCTGCCTCCTCGGGGCTCCTGGCTCTCTGACCATCCTCCCTGCATGCCCATCAGGTACCACGATGTCACTATGTGTGAGCCCAAGACGGCAGAGTCCCTGGCACTGAAGCCCTCGGCCGTGGTTCGCTCAGGTCTTCTCAGCTTCTTTCTTCAATCCTGCCTGGAGGGTTTTATGACTTAATCTTCACGGCCCAACCTCCAGGCGTGGTCTGGGGCTGCCTCTCTGGCCTGGGGCCCTGGCCTGCTCTGGGTACGTGCTCTGTCCTCAGTGCCAGCACTGCCACTTCCTCCCTCCCCAGGTCCCCTCGTAACGGGGGCCCTGGCCCAGATCTCCTTTCTTGGGTGCAAGTAGCTGTCCCCCACCTCTCTGCCAGGCTGTCTCCGGTCCTCTTGGTTCCTGCCCAGCAAAGGCACGATCACGTGTGAGGGAGTGTACACAGTGACGGGGTGGAGACATGGGAGGGAGACACCATCCTCATCCTAGTATCCTGGCCGCCTCTCCATCCATTGTTTAGACCAGCAACCAGAATCTGGAGTGGTCCAGGGGAGAAAATGCACCCACCTACCCCTTCTCTTTCTGCTTCTGCAAACAATATATCTGTCCCCACCCTCTACTTGCAAACGATGTTTCTGTCCCCACCCTCTCTTGGCTGGGCACAGTAGCGGTGGGTTTATCACCTTCCGCCTGGGCCAGAACAGAATGCCCTGGAGCTAATGCAAGCAGGGAAGCGGTTCCTGAGAAGAAACCCAAGGTGTGGGGGTTCCGGGGAAGGCTGAAGACCCAGAGTCAGACCTGTGCGGCCCAGACTGACTGTCAAAGTAGCGGTGCAGACCTGGGCCACCCCGGAGGCCGGGAGCCCTGGCTCATCAGGAGGCCTCAGGCTGCTGGAGCCAGCACCCCTGCCGCCACATGGGTGACCTTGGAAGTGGGTGCCGGGCTGAGGGTCCTTGCCTCCTTGCACACCTCTCCGAAGAGCGACCCGCACAGCTGAGACCACCTCTGACTTCAGCTCCAAGAGGGCTTGGCAGGAGGTTTCATAGCTTTCTGGCCTCCACAGTGCCAGTGGGCGCCCTGCCAGAGGGCGAGTCAGTCCCTCGCACGTGTCCCTCAGGCCAGGTTGCGTTGAATTCCCATAGCAACCTTGTCAAGTACAGTAGGTGCTTCAGCTGTTTTACGTGTTGGCAAACAGGATCACAAACAGGTCATCCACAAGCCGCAGGCGGGGATAAAACCCCACCCCATTTGACTCCCAGTTTGAATTCTTCCTGTTAAAATCCTGGTCACTGCTGAGCTATCTCACAGGTTTTTCATTGAACGATGAGGAGAATCAAGTCCAGAAAATAGTGGTGTTATCAATGATGTCAACTCTCAGTTCTTAAATTCGTCAAAGAAAGAATTCAGACCCAAGAACCCCAACACAAGAGGAAGTTTATTTAGCATGCATGAAAGTCCACTCAATAAATAAAAAAAAGATTTGAGCAGGCTGCTCAGACAGCTGCCCTGGCCTGCTAGAGGCAGAAGGAAAGAAGTGAGCCAGCTAGGCGGTGTGGACTCAGGAAACAAGTTACAGAGGCAAAAGAAGGGCCCTTAGAGACAGGTTCAAGGGGTAGCCTACGATGAGCTGCTGCTGCCTGCTGCTCCCCTGGTTGCAAGTCTTATGGGGACCCTCAGAGCTTAGGAGAAAGAAAGATGTGTGCCCCCCAAAGGAAGGTGGGCATGTTCTGTAGAAAGAGAGCATGAACTGGGTCCTTTTTTTTTTTTTTTTTTTAAATCTGTTTTCTAAAGGCAGATATTTAGGGGAGGTCTAAGGGAGGATCTCAATAGAATAGTATCAACTTTCCAGGTGTGTCCTTTTAATATGCTGGTTAATCAAATGAGCATGTAGGGTCAGAATGTGGTCTCTACAGATTGGTTAGCACTAGGGTAGGGAGTTCAGTGCATCTGATGTCAGCCATGGCATTTGTATTTTTGCTTTTTTGGGGCCTGAAGCTAAAATACAAATGAGGCCTAGATGTTATCTCTAGTTTGACCAAAACTCTGTCTCTGGTCAGACAGACCCAAGGCTTTGTTCCTAGGATTATGGGATGCTAAACAGAACCTCATTGTCCTGAGGGCTTAATGCTTAAGGGAGCGGTCCTGCGAGGGAGAAGGCTGGTGAACCAGAATGCTGGTGAATTGGTTACTTGTCTCAGCTCCCCCACTCCACTTGCCAAGGAATTTTCCTGGCTTTTTACTGTCATGTCTGAGAGCCTTCCCAGGTCATAGGGATCACAGGCATCTGGCAAGATGGAGGCTAGGTCTTGCAATATTTCCATTAGGCCCCAGCGACAGGAAGGGGAGAAGGCAGATGGGGCCAGGGTCAAGAGGGGCCCTAGACCAGCTCCCACTCCTCCCACAGGAGGATGAATCTGAAGGACCTACACGTGGATACCTGGGGCCTCCCCACTTCTAGACCCTGCCCTGCGCAAAAGACCTGGGGTCCCGGGGTGGTCTGCCTAGTTTGCTCTGGGCCTGCTTTCAGGGTCTGTCCTCCCAAGGGCAGACTATGCCACCTGTGTGGGCACCCCTAGCATGAGAGATGGCCAAGAGGTAGGTGTGTGGGGCAGGTGTGGACAGAGCTTGGGCATGGGGGTTGAGGGACTATATGCAGGCACAGGAGGCCCCTTAAGCTGTGTTATAGAGCTAAGGGTGAGAAGGGGGGTGTGCCATGGGCTGGGGAATGGGGACTCGCTTTCATGGGACCACCACATCCAAAAGCCCAAGAATTTGAGCTCTTCCAGAAAGTGGCCAGAACTGACCTCTGAAAATGGTTTGCCATCCACTTAGCCCAAAAAACCCACAAAATCATGCAAATCTAGAGGTTCAAATCCTCGTGTTCACTTTAAGAACACGCGTGAAACTGCCCAGGCCATCAGGGCATGTATATCCAAAAATATGAAGGATGTCACTTTACAGAAGCAATGTGTGCATTCTGTGGTCAGTGGTGGAGTGGTTGGTAGGTGTGCCCAGGCCAAACAGTGGCCAGACGCAGGGTCAGTGGCCAGACGCAGGGTCGGTGGCCCGCAGAGGCTGGGTTTTTGCTGCACTTGCTTAAAAAAGCAGAGAGCAATGCCGGCCTTAAAGGTTTCCATGTAGGTTCTCTGGTCATTGAGCACATCCCTGCGATCAAAGCTCCCAAGATGCAGTGCGGAACTTACAGAGCTCACGGGCGAGCTAAGCCACCCGGGCCTTCCCTGTCCCATAAAGAGGACCCTCCTGCTGCACAGGAGGAAAAGATCCCCCAGGAGAGACGGCGGAAACCAAAACTTATGGCCCGGAGTAAATTCAGCATAAAATAAAAGCAAAAGCAGACGTTCAAGATTCAGACATTTGAATGTGTCCTAGGTCTTTAGGGAGGTGTCTCTGTCCAGGCAGGAAGTTGTTCTAACAGGTTGTCAGCTTGATCGATAACGGTTGACTTGTTGAGCCTGCAGCTCTGAGCTTCCCTGGGTGTTCTTGATCAGGCCCAGCGAGCTGTAGGGTGGGACCTTTAGGGTGGGACGGGCTTAGGGTGAACGAAGCCCATGGAGTATGGCCAGGCGTGGGGGAGGGGCCCACAGGTGGAAGAAAAGGCTCCAGATTTGGTGTTGGATGAGAAAACGATTTCGTTTTTATGTGCTTGAGCAGGGCACAGAGGAGGGGCAGAGCTGAAAGCAGATACCATAGCTTGGGCCCTCAATGTTTGGGGGTGGGGTGGGGTGCGGGGGCAGGGGGGATGGTTTCTGAGGGAAGGTGAGGGGGCGGGGATAAGGACAGTCAGAAGGTCAGCTTGTGTTTGGGGTGTGACCTCCCTCTGAGGCCTTTTCCAGCAACCTGGCAAAACTATCCCTTCTTTCCCCTTTTGCTGATTTACAGAACCCACAGGCCCGGCTGGCACCTGCAGCCGAGAAGCCTAAAGGCGGCCTGGCCCCTGTCTCCCGGGAGCTCAGAGATGCTGAGGCAGAGCCGGGGCCTTGGGCACGGCGAGGGGGGTCGGGTGTGGGGGGCTGCCTGCCTGGGTGTGGCCATCCCGTAACTCTTTACCCAGTCCCCTTCCCATTCCTCAGGTGAGGATTAAATGCTGGGTGTACCCAGGCGCCCAGTGGGGCCTCGTGTGGTCAGCTCTGCAGCGAGCGCCATTCCGAAAGCCTGGTCCAGCCGCCAGGAAGAGCTGAGTGGGCTCGGCCGCTCTCCACTGGCTTTCTTGAGGAGCATCCAGACGGCGTGAGGATTCTCGGAAATCCTCCTCATAAGCCCTTATTTTATTTCTGTTTATTTGTCTCATCCCTCTGCTCCTCTGGTGGTGATATTGTCAGAGCTGATCCTGTTTTTGGTCCACGGGTGCCCCCTTGCCCTGGCCCTTCTGGCTGAAGGGCTGTCCCGGCTCTAGGACCTGAGCGTGTAGAAGTCTCCCCACCGATTACCCTCCCCCACCGCCCGCAATTGTCTTCCCACAATGGATTCCTGAGGTATCCCCATGCCAGGCCTGTGGTGGCTGCTCTGCGGCATGAGGGGAGGAGGGGAGAGGACTGTGGCTCCTGCCCTGGAGGACCTCCCTTAGGGACAAACCACCTACTGTGTGTCAGCACTGTGCTTGCACCCGGTGCTAGCCATGGAGACCCCACAACAGCGCCGTGAGCAAGGTCTTTGCCGTTTGATAATTGATAAATGAGATCATTGCAGTTATTCTGATCCCCAGAGCACAGCCCAAGGAACTGAGGCTCAACACCTGTCGCGTAGCATAGGCCAGGCCAGGCTCCCACAGCTCACGCTCTTGCCTCTGGCTGCCCTCCAGCACCCCCAGTTGATGATGACACGTCCCAGGCCAGGCTGTGGGCCAAGGGCTAGGCTGACCTCCAGGGGTTCCTCTGCGAAGGGAAAACGTGTGGTGGCCAGGCACCGAGCCCTGGAACTGCCACCAGCACTCCAGAGCCTCAGTTTCCACCTCTGTAAAATGGAGCTGGCTACACGGACCGCAACGAGCTGGAGGCAGGCATGGAAGATCCGAGGGTGAGAGGCACTCCCACCAGGGCCTGGCCTGGGGAGGTGGCCCACGCGTGTCAGCTGAGTGGAGGAGGGGGTGACAGAGCTGTGGACACAGTGATGGAAACAGATGCTTTGTCCAAAGGAAATAGACGGCAGAGAGGCTGTGCTGGGGCGGCGAGGACCAAAGAGGGAGGCAGAGGAACTTGGGGTGGGCCCAAAGGAAAGGGGAGGGTGCCGGGGGTGTGGTGGGGTAGGAGCTGGTGGCTGCTGGCCACGGAAGGACCAGGCCCAGGCAGGGCAGAGCTGGGCGTGCTGAGCATCAGACCTGCCTCGCCCAGACCTCTCCGAGGCCCAAACTTGGGAGTTCTCTCAGCGCCTTCCTCCCTCCCCAGCTGCGCCTGGTTAGGCTGGGACACCTCACTGGTTAGGCTGGGACTCACTGGTTAGGCTGGGACTTACTGGTTAGGCTGGGACTCACCGGGATTGTATT
The DNA here is from genome assembly GCF_014108245.1 of Pipistrellus kuhlii. Classification (NCBI taxonomy): domain Eukaryota; kingdom Metazoa; phylum Chordata; class Mammalia; order Chiroptera; family Vespertilionidae; genus Pipistrellus; species Pipistrellus kuhlii. The sequence continues at coordinate 2,902,825 of NW_023425529.1, forward strand.
GTCAATGCTTCTGAAGTCAGACCCCTCCAGTGTGGCCTTAATATCTATCTGGTCTCTTTTGGTTCCTGCAGAAACGAGGAAGGGGTATGGCTGCCCTGACATGACATCACTCATTCTCTATTGGAGGCACTTGCCCAAGTGCCAGGGCTTCACATACCAGCCTAGGCACCCCCAGCAGCCCCCCCAAACCTCTTGCTTCCTATATGAGTGGCACTGCTCAGCTGCTCAAGCCAACACTGTATTATTGTGTCATTATTATTATTATTGTTGTTGTTTTAAGCCTTTCCAATTTCACTTTTAAAAAAAATATTTTATTTTTAGAGAGAGAGAAAGGGGGAGAGAGAAGCATCCATGCGAGAGCAAGACATCAATCCGCTGCCCCCTGTAGACCCCTCACCTGCGAATGGAGCCCACAACCTGAGCATGTGCCCTGGCCTGGCATTGACCTGCCGGCCCTCGGTGCCCAGGAAGACGCCCAGCCAGCTGAGCCACGTGGCCAGGGCTCCAGCCAACACTTCAGGGCATCTTCCGATCTAGCCCCTCACTCCCATGTTTGATGCTGCCACACGTCTACCCTATCGACTTCACCTTGATCCCCAGCTTGGATCTACTGGTCTTCCCCATATACGCCATTCCCCCTGTGGTCTAAGCCATGGCCTCCTGGCCGCAGTGATGAGCCCGTCACTGTCCTTGCAGCAGAGGGACCTTGGGGGGCATGCAGCTGGCTGTGCCCCATCAGTTTAAACAACCTGTCTGCCTCCTTCAGCCGGGCGGAGCTGGCCCTTCTCCCTGTCAGGCCCCCGGGCCTTTGCACCTGATGGTCTCTCGGTCTCTCTGCTGGGGCTGGTTTCCCGCTGAACCTCCATTCCTCCCTTTACCTTCCCTGAAAGAACCCTTGTTTTGTTCAGGACAAAGGGCCCTCTCACCAACACACAGCTCACGAGTGGGCTCCATCCCCAGCATTTGAAGCAAGTCTGGATTGGACTGAGCCAGTCCCGGTGGTCCAGCCCCCCTCCCTGCCCCTGGCCCCCTTGCCAGGGGATGGTTCAGGAGGGGCCATGGAACGCGGTTCGCCCAAGGAGGGGAGCCCTGGTGTGCTTCCAGGGAATTCAGTCTTCCTTGGATGACTGTCATGTCTAAGGGGGACATAGATGCCTGGAACACTGCAGCCTGTGGCCACGAGGCCCCTCTGAGCAAAGCTGACAGACTGGGAAGACCTCAGGGACAGAGGACAACGCTTGTATTGGAGAAGGGTGGCGCCGAGGGTGGCGCTGGGCCGGGACCTGCTTGCTCCCGCCTTCTCCTGCGAGATGAGGCCTCTTTTGCTTGAGCTCAGAGCGGGCTTTGTGTTACTTGCAGCCATACTCAGCCATCCACCGTCACGTGACCCCCACTCCAGGAGACCGGGGCAGGTTCCGGCTCAGGGGCGGCTCACAGAGGGACAAGGCTGCGCCTGCGGCTGATGGCAGCCTCGGGCCACATCAGCAGAGCACAGCATCCAGGCTGTGAGAGGGGAGGGCTCTGGGCTGTTCTGTGAAGCCCAGACTGACCCCCGAGAGCCTGCGGCCAATTCGGGGAGACTATTCCAGGAGGGAGGCGGACTCTAGTTTTCTGAGAACAAGACTGTGTGGAAGAGTCTGGAAAGCCTGTCACCTATGGGACAGGTGAGGTTTCATTGGTCTCTTCAAGATGTGTGTGGGGCTGCTGAACGGAGGAGGGACCAGCCAGGCGTGGGCTGCCACAGACGGCAAAGAGGGAGTGAGTGACAACACAGCGCAGGGCAAACTTTAAATTCAGCTGGCATCCTTCTCCCCTGGGCCCCTTGGTTAAACCACAAAGGCCCCGCCCCTGTCTTTCCAGGAGCCTGGAGTTCTTAGCACTCCAGGTGTGGGGGGGGTGGTCTGATACACCCCTACATCGGAAAACCCCTGACCGAGGGGGGAAAGCCAACACCCGTGGGCACCTCAGATGAGCCGGGTGCTGAGCTGGCCCCGGCACTCTGTCTCCCATTCGGCTCTGATACAAATCCTTCCAGCCACGCATGGCTACTACAGATCGCTTTGGGGAAGTAGTGAGTTCCCCACAAGAAAACACAGAAGACAGGGGCAAGCCATGCAATGATAATAAAAAAAGAGTGAAAGGTAATTCTTAGGTGAAGCCATAAGAATGGCCAAGAAACCCATGCAAAGGCGCCCCTCCAGTGGGCAGAGTTCACAGGAGCCTGGTCTCCTCTCCCTTCTCCCCGTCTTTTTTTTTTTTTTTTTTGCCACCCTCCCTCCCTCCCATACATACCCTCCCTCCCCAGAGTTTTATGTCCATTGGTTGTACTTATATGCATGTACACAAGTCCTTCGGTTGATCTATTATCTCCCCCAGATCTTCCTCCCCTCTCCACTGTAATTTGACAGTCTGCCTGTTGCTTTACTGTCTCTATATCTGTCTCTTGGTTCATCAATTTATAATGTTCTTTATCATCCACAAATGAGTGAGGTCATGTGGTGTTTCTCTTTCATTGATTGGCTTATTTCACTCAGCATGATGTTCTCCAATTCCATCCAGGTTGCTGCAAATGATGAGAATTCCTTCTTTTTTATGGCAGCATAGTATTCCATTGTGTAGATGTACCATAGTTTTGGGATCCAATCATCTGCTGACAGGCACCAAATTCTGGCTGTTGTAGATTGTGCTACTATGAACATAGGGGTGCATATATCCTTTCTGATTGGTGTTTCTAGTTTCTTGGGATATATTCCTAGAAGTGGGATTACTGGGTCAAATGGGAGTTCCATTTTCAGTTTTTTGAGGAAACTCCACACTGTTCTCCACAGTGGTTGCACCAGTCTGCATTCCCACCAGCAGTGCACGAGGGTTCCTTTTTCTCCGCAACCTCGCCAATACTTGTCGTTTGTTGATTTGTTGATTTTGGCCATTCTGACAGGAGTGAGATGGTACCGCATTGTTGTTTTGATTTGCACTTCTCAGACAATTAGTGACTTTGAGCATGTTTTCATGTGCCTTTTGGCCTTCCTTCTGTCTTCTTTTGAAAATATTCTATTTAGGTCCATTGCCCATTTTTAATTGGATCATTCATCTTCCTTTTATTTAGTTGTATAAGCTGTCTGTAAATGTTGGAGATTAAACCTTTATCAGTGGTATTATTTGCAAAAATGTTCTCCCACACAGTGGGCTTTCTTGTTGTTTTGTTGATGGTTTCTTTTGCCGTAAAAAAGCTTTTTATTTTGATGTAGTCTCATTTGTTTATTTTCTCTTTAGCTTCCGTTGCCCTAGGGGCAGTATCAGTGAAGAAGTTCTTTTGGCATACGTCTGAGATTTTGCTGCCTGTGGATGCTTATAGTATTTTTATGGTTTCCCGTCTGATGTTTAAGTCCTGTATCCATTTTGAGTTTATTTTTGTGAAGGTGTAAGTTGGTGATCTAGTTTCATTCTTTTGCATGTGTCTGTCCAAATTTCCCAACACCATTTATTGAAGAAACTGTCTTGACTCCATTGTATATTCATGCCTCCTTTGTCAAATATTAATTGAGCATATTGATTTGGGTTGATATCTGGGTTCTCGATTCTATTCCATTGATCTATATGTCTGTTCTTGTGCCAGTACCAGGCTGTTTTGAGAACAGTGGCTTTGTAATATAGTTTGAAGTCTGGTATTGAGATCCCTCCTACTTTACTCTTCTTTCTCAGGATTGCTGTGGCTATTCGGGGTCTTTTATTGTTCCAAATGAACTTTTGGAGAGTTCTTTCTAGGTCAGTGAAATATGCCATTGGTATTTTAATGGGGAGTGCATTGAACCTATAGATTGCTTTAGGAAGTATGGACATTTTGATGATGTTGATTCTACCAATCCATGAACATGGTATGTTCTTCCATCTCCTTACATCTTCCTCTATCTCTTTTTTCAGTGTCGTGTAGTTTTCCGCAAATAGGTCCTTTACTTCCTTAGTTAAATTTATTCCTAGGTATCTTAATTTTTTTGGTGCGATGGTAAATGGAATTGCTTTTTTAGCCTCTGTTTCTGTAGTTTCACTGTTGGTGTATAGAAATGCCATGGATTTCTTGGCATTAATTTTGTATCCTGCTACATTGCCAAATTCATTTATTAAGTCAATTAGTTTTTTAATGGAGTCTTTTGGGTTTTTTATGTACAATATCATGTCATCTGCAAATAAGGATAACTTTACTTCTTCTTTTCCAATTTGGATGCCTTTTATTTCCTCCTCTTGTCTAATTGCAATGGCTAGTACTTCCAGTACTATGTCAAACAGGAGTGGCGAGAGTGGGCATCCCTGTCTTGTTCCTGTTCGTAGAGGGAATGGTTTTAGTTTTTGCCCATTGAGTATAATGTTGGCTGTGGGTTTATCATATATAGCTTTTATTATGTTGAGGTATGATCCTTGTACTCCCACCTTGTTAAGAGTTTTTATCAGGAAAGGGTGTTGGATTTTATCAAATGCTTTTTCTGCATCAATTGATATGACTATATAATTTTTATCTTTCAATTTGTTTATGTGATGTATCACGTTTATTGATTTGCGGATATTGTACCATCCTTGCATTCCTGGAATAAATCCTACTTGGTCATGGTGTATGATCTTTGTGATGTTCTTCTGGAGTCGATTTGCTAGAATTTTGTTGAGGATTTTGGCATCTATGTTCATGAGGGATATTGGCCTGTAATTCTCTTTCATTGAGTTGTCTTTATCTGGTTTTGGTATTAGGGTGATGCTGGCTTCATAGAAGGAGTTTGGAAGTGTTCCTTCCTCTTGGATTTTTTGGAATAGTCTGAGGAGGATAGGTTTTAGTTCTTCCTTGAATGTTTGGTAAAACTCTCCTGTGAAGCCATCTGGCCCTGGGCTTTTGTTTGCTGGAAGCTTTTTGATGACTGTTTCAATTTCTTCCCAAGTCACTGGTCTATTGAGATTTTTAGATTCTTCCTGATTGAGTTTTGGAAGTTTGTATTTTTCTAGGAATATGTTCATTTCCTCCACGTTGTTCAGTTTGTTGGAATAGAGATGTTCGTAGTATTTTGTAACAATCCGTTGTATTTCGGTGGGGTCTGTTGTTATTTCACCTCTTTCATTTCTGATTTTGTTTATTTGGGTCCTCTCTCTTTGTTTCTTGGTTAGCCTGGCTACAGGTCCATCTATCTTGTTTATCCTTTCAAAGAACCAGCTCTTGGTTTTGTTGATCTTATATGTTGTTTCTTTGGTCTCTATGTCCTTTATCTGTGCTCTGATTTTTGTTATTTCCTTCCTTCTGCTTACACTGGGCTTTTCTTGTTGCTCTTTTTCTAACTCTTTGAGTTGTAGAGTTAGATCACTTGTTAGCCTTTTTTCTAGTTTTTTGCAATTGGCTTGTAAGGATATGAACTTCCCTCTCAAAACTGCTTTTGCTGTGTCCCATAGATTTTGGATTGTTGTGTTTTCATTGTCATTTGTTTCCAAGATATTTTTAATTTCTTCTTTGATTTCTCTGGTAACCCAGTCCTTGTTTAATAGCATGCTGTTTAGTCTCCATGTGTTTGATTTTTTTTTATTATTTTTATTGTAGTTAATTTCCAGTTTTATGCCATTATGATCTGAGAAGATGCTTGATATGATTTCTATCTTCTTGAATTTGAAGAGACTTTGCCTATGTCCCAAAATGTGGCCTATCTTTGAGAATGTCCCATGTGCACTTGAGAAGAATGTATATTCTGTGGCTTTGGGGTGGAATGTTCTGAAGATGTCAATTAATTCCATCTGGTTTAGTGAGTCATTTAGGATTGATATTTCTTTGCTGATTTTTTGTTTTGATGATTTGTCGAAGGGTGACAGTGGGGTATTAAAATCTCCTACTATGATTGTATTGCTATTAATCTCTCCCTTAATGTCCTCCAGCAGTTTTTTTTTTAATGTATTTGGGTGCTCCTGTATTGGGTGCATATATATTTACCAGAGTTATTTCTTCTTGTTGGATTGTTCCCTTTAGTATTATGAAGTGGCCTTCATTATCTCTTGTTATGTCCTTCACTCTGAGATCTAATTTGTCAGATATAAGTATTGCTACCCCAGCTTTTTTTTCATTTCCAGTTGCCTGGAAAACTTTTTTCCATCCCTTCACCCTCAGTCTGTGTGCATCTTTTTTTCTGAGGTGGGTTTCTTGTAGACAACAGATGTATGGGTCTTGTTTTCTTATCCAATCTGACACCCTATGTCTTTTGATTGGAGCATTTAATCCATTTACATTTAAGGTTATTATTGATAGGTACTCATTTGACGCCATTTTTATTCTATACCCGTGTTTCTTCTTCACTTCCTATTTCTTTATTTTTACAGTAGACCCTTTAGCATTTCTTGCATTGCTGGTTTGGTGGATATAAATTCCTTCAGTCTTTTTTTGTCTGTGAAGCTCCTGATTTCCCCTTCAATTTTGATTGATAGCCTTGCTGGGTACAGTATTCTTGGATTCAGACCCTTTCTTTGCATGACTTTGTATATTTCATCCCATTCCCTTCTGGCTTGATATGTTTCTGTTGAGAAATCAGTTGCTAGTCTGATGGGAGTTCCTTTGTATGTCACTTTCTGTCTCTCTCTGGCTGCTTTTAAGATTCTTACTTTGTTGTTGTTGTTTGCCAATTTAATTATAATGTGCCTTGGCGTCTGTCTTCTGGGATTTATTTTGCTTGGGACTCTGCGAGCATCTTGGATTTGTGTGGGTTTTTTCTTCTCTATCTCAGGAAAGTTTTCTGTCATTATTTCTTGAAATACTTTTTCCATGTCTACCTCAGTTTCCTTTCCTTCTGGAACCCCTATTATTCGAATATTATTTTGTTTTGTATTGTCCCAAAGCTCCCGTAGGCTCTCCTCCTGCTTTTAAATCTTTTTTTCTAGAAGCTGCTCTAATTGGGTATTTTTTTCCATCTTGTCTTCTAGCTCACTGATGCGGTCCTCTGCTTCATCTAGTCTACTCTTGATGCTTTCTATTGAGTTGTTCATGGTAGTGATGTCATTTTTCATTTCTTCTTGGTTCTTCTTCAGTACCTCTTGGTTCTTCTTCAATTCCTCTTGGTTCTTCTTCAATTCCTCATGGTTCTTCCTCATTTCTTCTTGGTTATTGTCAAATTTCTCTTCCATTCTTTTTAGCCATCCTATGATCATTATTCTGAATTCTTGCTCTGGTAGGCTGCTTGCCTCTGACTCCTTTACTTCCTTTTCTGGTGACGCCTGATTTCTTTCATGTGCGGGCTATTTCTTTGTCTCCCCATGGCCTCTCTTTTCAGGATGTCTGGTTATGTGGTGTTTCTTCTCCTGCGTTGATTTAAAGGTACAAACTACAACACTTTCCGTGGGTGACTGAAGAACTCCGTTGAAACCAAGTGTTTGTGCTGATTGGGCTGTCTCAGCTACTCGATGGTCTCCTCCGCTGTGGGTTTTTCCCGGCCTCAGAGAAGCTCCTCCTTTCCTGGTAAGATGGTGTAGCCTTCCCTCCAAGCCCGGAGCTCTGGGAGAGCCGCCATGGAGGCCGCAGTGCTGGCCGGTTGGTCCCTCCCCGTCTTCCTTAGGAGCAGAACCCTGGGTTCTTGGCGCCATACCTGTTCACCCGGAAGAAAGACATTCCCAGCCTCCCACCTGCGCGAGGCCGCTGCCCACGGGGAGAGGCCCACATCCCCATGCCCTGGTGGGAGTGGAACTCTGGCCATGTCCAGAGAAAAAGAATTTGCTGAGACGTGCATGGGAGAGTGGTTTTTACTGCCTGGAATTCCATTTCTAAGCGTCCAAGGTCCCTTAGTCCAGTCCTAGAAGAACCGTAGCCACGGCTCCCGTAAGGCCAGAGTCAGAGCCGGTGTTCAGGGTTTTCCTTCCATAGCGGAGCTGCGTCCAATCCCGCATCTGGCTAGTTTAGCGTGTGTCCCGCACAGTCCACCAGCCCATTGCCCGTGGGGTCCACGGCGGTCGGGAAACACAGGCCGATGCAAAAAAACCGAGAGAGCCAAGAGCAACAAGAGAGAGAATTTCTTTGTTTAGGGGGTGATGCATCCCCAAATTTTCATGGGCGTGCAGTAGCCCCGCCCATTCTGGCCAACAACCTCTCTTCCCAGGTGCGACTGACAGTTACTCTCCCTCGACACCCCGTCAGCCCACTTTCACTGCACATTCTCCCTTTTGTCCATCCTTCCCTTTGCCCAGTCCCTTCCCCCAGGATCTGCAGGGGACGGGCCGGTGGCTCCCTGGGGAGAGTGACATTGCAGCTTCCTGGTGAGGCTGCCCTAAACGACAGACCTACAATGTCTGACCTCCTTTTTGCTCCTTTTCTGTGATCAATCACCAGCTACAATGGCTACGGCGGTACCAAGGCCGTGTGCCCAAGTTCCGGCCAGTGAGAAGCAGCAGATTCATGAAAGACAGCTGGCGGGAGTGCTTTATTTCCTTTCCTTTTGCTCCTCCTTCCTTCCTGTGGTTTGAAGGTAGGGCGTGATGGTTGGGTCTCTGGCAGCCATGCTGGACTGTGAGGAGGTCTTAGGAGCAGAGAGCACACCAAGCAAAGCAACAAGGGAAGGAGCTCGGAGGGTTGACACCATTGCGTAGAGCTGCCGTGCCTGCTCTGGACCATCAGCCTGCAGGGTTTACTCGAGCAGTGCATTTTTGGCTCAGGTCTCTGTTATCTGTACCTCTGCCTGGTCCTCACGGGTACAGCGATAATAGAGAAATACAAAATAAGACCATGAACAGTCACTTTCCCCTCATGAGAGTGGGAAGAATGAAAGGATTACGATATCATTAGAGACAGGTAACGCTGTGGCTCAGATCCCAGGTGTGCTGGCCTGTGCCTGGACTTACCAGCCATGGAAACTCGGGGGAGGTATGTTACCCCTGTGCCTCACGCCTTTTCCAGGTGTTTCCTCACCTGACAAAATGACTGGGGAAAAACAATACTCGTCTGTAGCGCTGCTGTGAGAAATTCTTAGAACAGTGCCTGGGACGGAGCACATGCTCTGGTGCCTGCCATCTTGCTCTTACCACTCAGCTACCGAATCTGCAGGTGGGGTGCGGGGGTAGCTGGGCCATGCTCACACTTGGTCAGAGGGAGTGGAAAATGCAGACAGACATTTTTTTGTTTTTATTTATTTTTAAAGATATATTTTATTAATTTTTTACAGAGAGGAAGGGAGAGGGATAGAAAGTTAGAAACATCAATGAGAGAGAAACATCGGTCAGCTGCCTCCTGCACACCTCCTACTGGGGATGTGTCTGCAACCAAGGTACATGCCCTTGACCGGAATCGAACTTGGGACTTTTTAGTCCGCAGGCTGACACCCTATCCACTGAGCCACACCGGTCAGGGCCAGACAGTCCTTTCAGAGGGCGCTTTACAAGATTTTCCAATGTGTCTGCTCTCACCCAGCAATTCCAGTTCAGGAACCGAAGCCCTTGGGGGCAGATGTGTTGCAGATGTTAGGGAGGTAATTTGGTGCATATGCCCCATGGGTGTGCTTCTCCCACAGCGACTGGGGAGGCCCCAGATGCATATCCTCGGGGCCTCCAGCCCACCTCTGATTTCAGCCTCTCACCCACCTCACCTGCAGCTGGGAAGCTGCACTTGGGGCAACCCTCCACTGGCAGGGCCCAGGGGCAGATGGGTAAATGCTCAGCAGTCCCTGGTCCTTCAGGAGGGCACTCCTGGCCACTTACAGGTCCCAGAGGAGTCCACCTCCCCCTCATTGGTCGACTGTCCTTCACAGTGATCATGACAATGACACTTGTTTCAGCTTATCCCTGCATTTGTCTCATTCTGGCCAGTCCCCCACCAAATAAACCACCTGAACCCAGTCCTCTCGCTGATTCTGCTTTTGGGGAGCCCAGCCTAAGATAACCCCCTTAATGAAACACATCAATATTTTTTCAGCAAGCGGCATACATAGGCACAGTTGTGAGGTAAACAGACTAAATAGTCTCACATCAATTTGGGTCAGGTTTGTTGCCAAATGGATTAAAAAAAAAAAAGTGTGTGTGTGTGTGTGTGTGTGTGTGTGTGTGTGTGTTTCAAGCATTTGGATTTCATGGCTGTGGGTAAGGACAGCTACATAAGGTGATTTGGCCTCTGCTAACACTGGGGAAGGATCCCAGGTGGGGAAGGAGGTCCCAGGTGGGGAAGGAGGTCCCAGGTTGGGGAGACAAGACTGAATTCTGTGGGGTGCTCTGGGGAGGTCCATCTGCAGTGGCGATGTCTGAGCAGGGACCTGGCTGACGAGAAGGCCAGGATGCTGATCCAGGTACAGGGAACAGCAGCTGCAAAGGCCCTGAGGCAGGGAGGGGTCTGACCTGTTTGAGGAGGAGTGAGGAAACCGCTGGGGAGGCAGAGAGCTGGCAGGGGGATGGGAGCAGGCCCAGGGTGAGTTTCAGGTTTGTAAGAGCAAAAGGGGGTACTGATGAGCTTCCAGGGGCAGGGGCCTGGAGGGAGCCACTATCTATCTGATTTGGAAGCGCTCTCTGCTTGTCCCTCACCACCCATTGCCTAACAGGTGTCCACACCGCACACAACAGGTGCTGCAGGTCGTGAGAACGGCCACCACTGAGGGTGCTCCTGATTGGTCTGAGGATGACCACGCCCCTGGTAGTGATAGGCCGGCAGCGGGCACGTGACAGCGCTGGCCAATGAAACACCAGGGAGAGTCGAGGGGTCGGAGGCTCTGCTGGGAGTCCTGGGGCATAGCCGGCTGGGAGGTGGCACCAGTGAGATGGGGGCGAGCAGGACGAGGGGAGAGGCTGGACCCAAAGCTCTCCCCAGGCTTCCCGCTGCCCAGAACCGGGGTCCAACCCAGACTGAGCAGGGGTCCCAGTCACTCGCAGCAGGAAACCTCCAGATGGACAACAAGCAGAGTGGCCCTCCGAAGGCACAGGGAAGGCTTACGTCGGGACACGTCTGGAGCCATTGCGCCGGGTGGCCTTCTGGCCCGAGAAGGAACCGGCCACAAGAGACCCTGTTGGTTCTCAACTCGGGATGATTTCGTCGCTCAGGTCGGTTGCCAGATCCTGCCATCAAAATGCAGGCCTCCTTGGTAAATTTGAATTTCAGGTAAACAACAGATAAATTTCAGGTAAACAACAGATAATTTCTATACAGTAAAAAATATCCCAGAGAATGCATATCAGCTGGGAGTCCTGCCTTTTTTTTTTTTTTTTTTTGCAGAGAAGAAGGGAGAGTTAGAAACATCGATGAGAGAGAATCATCGACCAACTGCCTCCTGCACAACCCCTACCAGGGATGTGCCTGCAACCAAGGAATCAAACCTGGGACCTTTCAGTCCACAGGCCGACGCTCTATCCACTGAGCCAAACCGGTTTCAGCTGGGAGTCCTGTCTTTTATCTGGTGATCCTACTCCCCGGGGGACATTGGGCAACATTTGAAGGCCTTCCTGGTTGTCACCACGGGGGGAGGGGGAGGGCACTGGTGGGCAGAGGCCTGGTGCTCTGGCCCCCTGCAGGGCATCAAGTGAGCCTGCCTGAGATGGCGCAGCGCCACGGTTGACATGCTCTGCATTCGATGGAGGACAACAGCCCAATTAGATGCGGTAGAAACCCATTTGTGTTAAAAACAAAACAAAACAAACATCAATCCAATTAGCTTTGCAGTTGCATGGAGGAAGCTCTCTCTCCACAGCCGTCCGGGGTGGGGAGCAGACATACTTCTCATGCTAACAACATCTGTGGTGTTTTGTAATATGTTTAATGTTAATATTTGAAGTCAATGACCACGTGCAGGCACAGAGGAAGGACACAGGTCAAAGTGATGGATTTTCCACAAAGTGGACGTACCCATGACGCTGCCTGGTGGGGGCGGGGGAGGGGTCAGAGCAGGAGTGTCCCACGAGGCCCCGGGCCCCTCAGCAAGGGCTGCCCACCAGGTCAGGCTCTCCCACGGGCCCCTGCTTCGCACTTCACGTGGCCAGAGGAATCCTGCCTCGCACCTACCTTCATTTGTGCCTGGCTTCCTCCCCTTAGCGGTATGGGGAGCGAGTCCCTCAGGCTAGGTGTCACAGTAGTTTGTCCTCATTGCTCTGAAACCCGCCACCGCTCACTCATCAGCCGTTGGTGGGCATTGGGGTTGTGTCTAATCGGACGCCGTGAGGAATCAAGCTGGTGTGAGTATTCTCCGTGTCTTTTGTTGAGCGTGCAGACGCATTCCTGTCAGGATGTACGAGGAACAAATCGCTCAGGCCTAAGATATGTGTCAGTTCAGCTTTACCAGATACGACCCAAGAGTGTCCAGTGATTGCTCCATGTACATGCTCCCCCACCCTCTGTGTGTGAACGTGTTGGTTGCACTAATCCTCACCAACTCCTGACGGTCTGGCAATGCCCTTTTACCTCTCTGGTGGGGGTGTCGCTGGAAACCCCTGGAATTTGCGGTGCCTTTCTCTGATAGCGAAGTTGAACACTATTTCATATCTTTACGGACCCTTTGGACATCCTGTTCCGTGAAACGCCTATTCAAGGCATTTGCCCACTTCTCGTTTAGGCTGTGTCTGTCTCACTGACTTGTAACTTGGTCCTGTTTGCAAATCCTTTCCCGCTGCACGCCTCGCCTTTTCCTCCCCTGACTGTGCTGCATCCTTTTCTGGAACCTGACGTCACCTGGGCTCAAGTCACGGAAGGGAGAGCTTCGGTCACGTGACTCAAGGCTGAGCAGGTAACAGGCACTCGTAGTGGAATAAGGTGCAGGGCAGGGAGCAGCGGGTTGATCTTTGCTGTGGGGAAAGTCCCGTGGTCTGTGTGGGACAGGACGCCCGGGAGGGCTCTGCTCCTCTCCCCCCCCGGCCCTGAGGCCCGCTTCCTTGCCTGGACAAAGCTGCGAAGGACCGACTGCCCGTGAGAAGGATGGGCGCAAGGGGAGCAGGCCTGTGGTGGAGAGAAAGAATGAAAAAGAACCAAGGATGGAGTGGAGGGCAAAGGAAGTGCACGGGGTAGAGGGTCCTAGGAGACTGTGTTCCGCTTTTCATCAGGGACGCTGTCTTCATCGGGGCCACACAGGAGCAGAGGGGAACGAGGCGGCCTTAGCCACAGCGCCGGGGAGAGGGTCTGCGGCAGCTGGCACTCTGCCTGGCCCAAAGGCGTTCGTAGTAAAAACAAAAGGAAACATGACCAGGGCTGGGCCGCACCATAGCAGCTCCGGATGAAACACTGCTACGTCTGTGCACGGCCTCAGCTGGTGGTACACAGGCGGGCTTCACTTTACAGATGGGTACTCTGAGGCACAGAGAGGGGGACTGGCCGGGACACAGCCCAAAGCCCCCTCTTCCAAGCTGTGAATTCCGCTGGTAGCCAGAGCTCAAGGGAGGGGGTGGGTGTAGCTTGGGGGTGGGGTGGGGTGGGGGGCTTGCTTGCATTCAGGGCAGTGAGAGGAGCCTGCAGGCCTGGGAGGAGGGAGAGCAGCAGGGGGACTGGGGTTGCCCCCAGTGCCCTCTGCCCTGCGTTACCCACAGAGGGGGGAGGGAGGGAGGGGGAGCTCAGGGCTGGGCATTAGGATTCCAGGCAGCTCCAGACACCCAATTTTCCAGCTGGGTGCTCTGACAGGCTCTCTGAGCATCTTCCAGAGCATCTAATTGACAGGGAGCGAGGAGGCGGCTGAGGTGGGGGCAGGGGTGGAAGACGAAAGGGGGAGGAAAGGGACAGAGATGGAGGGTGGGGGAGAGGGAGAGGAGGCAGGAGGTGAGGGTGAGGGAGAGGAGGCAGGAGGTGAGGGTGGATGGAGAAGAGAGGAGGCAGGAGGTGAGGGTGAGGGAGAGGAGGCAGGAGGTGAGGGTGAGGGAGAGGAGGCAGGAGGTGAGGGTGGATGGAGAAGAGAGGACTTGGAGGAGAGAGAGTTGTGGGGGAGCAGCCTGAACCCTAGGGCGCAGGTGGACTCTGACACTGATGGGGGGAAGGTTTGCAGGGCAGTGCAGCTGGAAGGGAGGGGGGAAATGCCCCCTCCTCCCCGGCTTAAGAGGGGAGCCCAGAGGGAAGCACTTACCTGGAGTCACACAGCGCGGCAGGTGGAGCCAGGAGCTCCTGACTCTGGCTTTGGAGGGACAGAATCCAGCTGAGGAGGGAAGGGGCTCCTGGGATGAGGGGAGGCGGAGTGGCCCGGCCCCCGTGCTGGGCTGCGGGGGAGGGAGAGTGCTGTCTGCCTGCGCCTTTGCCTCCCCCCCTCCCCCGGCTCCCGTGGGCCCTCTCCACCTGGAGTGGCAGAGCTGCCGAGCAGGATAATTGGCACTTCTGTCGCTGAGACTGGAGAGGTGGGTGCCAGAGCCGCCCCTGCTCCCCACCCCCCACGGTGCTGATTGGAGTAATTAGCGCTAATGGCAGGACTGGGGCTCTGTTATCACACACACATGCAGACCCGTGGGGTGCAGTGCTGCGGGGGCAGGGGGGGGGGGGGCTGGGTCTGCCTCACGGTGTCCCCGCCAAGGCTGGGCCAGTCGTGGGCATCTGCTCAGCCTCTGGGCCTGGAGCGTCCGCTGTCCCCTCAGCCTGCAGTGAGGCCAGCATGTCCCCTGCAGCTGCCCAGTGCCTTCTGCTCACGGAGCGGCACACTGCGGGGCAGGAGGGACTTCGTTCAGGCCCCAAACTCAAGTGGAGTTTCCAGGAACTGACTTCTGAGTCTGCACTTGGTCCCGGTTAGATGAACTTGGTCCATGAACTTGGTCCACATGGGATTTCCCTGCAGCATCGGGTTCTCACTCTTGGGGTCTGTCTCTGTGGGCTCTGGCTCAGGGCTATAAGCTAGGCAGAGTCCCCTGGCAGGGGCAGGGGTCACAGGTCAGTGCTGGCTGCTCCTCCCTGTTCCTGTGTCCTTCCCAAGAAAGCCTCCTTGCCCATTCCCCTGCCTGCCCGGAAGCACCCACACCAGGAACCCCGAGGCTGCCAGGCACTGTGCACCCTGTCCCCTGGGGCAGGGCTCGGGTTCTCACTCCCTCGGGTCCCTTCTCTTCTCCCGGACAGGAGTCCCAAGCCCCTGACCTCCCGACAGCCCTTCCTCTCCACGCCTGTGCCCTGGTCAGGCCGGAATGTCCTTCCCTCAGCGCTGCTCCCTGATACCAGTTTCAGGTTTTTATTTAGAAACCAAAAGCTGAGCCTTACGTCCTGTGGACACAGCCCCGCCCTGAAGGGGGTGAGCATGGACTGTCTGAGCAGGAGAAAGCTGGCCGGCCGGGTAAGCTGGTGGTGGTGGGAGTGGGGTGTAAACACAGTGCGATTGACACCTGGGCCCTGCAGGGTCCCGCAGGCATTGGTGCCCCCCAAATGGCCAATGGTTCTCAGAGGAGAAATGGGGGAGGGGCTGAGGTCTGGGGCACCAGGAGGAAGGTCCATAAAGGGGGTCCCAGGCCAGGGCTCACCTTGGGCCGAGCTGGAAGGTGAGTGTGTGGGCTTAGGATGGTGTTGAGGCTGGGAGTTGGGGGGGGTGGGGGGGAGAGGGAGGAAGGGGCTGGGCAGGGCCCCTAGGGGCTTCTCAGGAACCTCCAAGCATCCTTGAACAGAAGTAGGGCGGCCCGCCAAACTGGGGCAGGTGCAGGGAATCTGGGCCGAGGGCCTGACTGGTCCCCAGGGCGGTGCCTCCTGGGCCGGTGCCTCCCGGCTGTCCGTCTCTGCTGGGGGAGTCCAGGGCAGAGCTGCCTGGCCACCCACTGGTCAGGCCCTGCCCCTCACCATGCACAGCCCTGTGCTGACCCCAGCTCCGTCCGGAGGGTGCTGAGGCCGAGGAGGTGACATAAGCCCATCTCCCGCCCGGGCAGCTCAGTGGCAGGACCAGGGTCAGCAGCCAGGGCTCCGTGGGTTGGACCATGGCCTTTCACAGGCTGTCTCTGTCTCCTCCTGGAGGGAATCAGAGGCCCAGGATCCTCTCCGCCTTTCTCCTGTCTCTTGTCTCAGGAAGCCTTCATTCTTCCCCCCTCAATGCAGGTAGGACAGTGATGGAGGCTGCTCCACCCCCCGCCCCCCTCAGCCCCCCGGCTCTGCACTTGGGCTGTGCAAGCACAGGCCCGGGCTGGAGGCATGGATTTACAGATGGCATCGGGATAGCAGAGGGTTGGGTTAGATGGAACTTAGGGTCCCGTCTGGCCCCAGATCCAAGGAATTGAGGGTTCCCGCCTTAGAGTTTCAGACATTGTGCCTTTCCCAGAGGAATCTGCATCTTTAGAGAAAAACCTTGGAATTCTTCCAAGATGCAAAAGAATGGATCGCTACAGTAGGTTGCAGGCCCAGTGACGCACGTGAGCGCGCACATGTGCACACGTGTGCATGTGGTGTGTGCATGTGTGTGTACCTGTGCCTTCCCGTGCACTCCTGTTTTCTGCTGTCACACGCAGAGATGGACGCAGGCCCCACAGTCTCTGGCCGAGGGCAGAGGGACTCTTCATTTCCATGGCCTTCCACAGCGATTAAGTCTCCAAACTTTGCCTTCACCATCATTTCTTCAAAATGAAAAACCAAATTGCATCTCCAAGCAGCTCAAAAATCGATTTCTTTGTAAATGAACTTTGGGAGAAGTGATTCCAAAGAGAAATGAGAGGAGAGAGGCGGGAGGGCATGGGGTGGGGACAGAGTGGCTGCCAGGCCTCCAGGGGCGGAGGGAGGGGAGGCGGGCGGAGCAGGGTGAAGAGCAGGCAGGAGGCTCAGGGCCGGAGGGCACGGGGCCCTGGCTGGGCTGGTTGCTGCTCCCCACCCTCTGTCAGGTCAGCCTGCCCCCCACACGGGCTCTCGGGCCCCTTCCCCAGGCTCTTGGTGTGGGAGACTTCGGAAGTGCCCACCGGACAGACAGGCCAAGCTCTGTGGGGCCGACGGGGTCTCCACAGTACACCCGAGTGTAACGGTGGCCTCCACGCTGTCATTTAAACTTCCTGCCGATTCTGGGTCAGCATCATCACCCCATTCTAACCACAAAGCAGCCCTGGCCCAGGGAGGTCCATGGGTTTTCCTGAGGGAGCCGTGGAGCGGAAATGCCAGCAGGTGCACCTGGGGCCAAGGCGGGGCTGACAGACCAGGCGTCCTCTGTGCCCCTGGAGAGTCGTAGCCACGGCCAGGGAAAAGAGCGGGTGGATGGCCCTTCCTGGGGGAAGAGGTGTGCTCCAGGGTTTGCTGAGCACCTACTGTGCCAGGGGCTTGGACACCAACAATCCATTTTGCACAGAAAGAACACACCAGGCTCGGAGATGTGGTGCAGCTTGCCTGAGGTCACAACCAGGGAGAGAATCCAGATCACCCTGGGTGCAAAGCCGTCCTGGTGCCCTGCAGGACATGTGGGGAGGGCTTCCTGGAGGAGGTGGCTTCTGGTGACGGGGAAGGAGCATTGCAGAGGGAGTTCCTGGCGGAGGTGGGAGGATGAATGAGAACCCGAAGAGGAAGACAGCCATTGGGGGCAGCAGAAGAGGACTCTGAGGCAGAATTTCCTAGGGTGTGACAAGGGCGCCCCAGACCAGGCCCCGTCTGTCTGCTCCCAGTGCCCTGAGAGCCAGCTGTGGCAGGGCTTTGTGGCGTGCTTAGAGCTCCCGGCTCAGCGGTGCACGTGTGCACAGATTTGTGTGTGCGCGAGTTGTCTTCTGGTTTGTGTGAATGTGTGATGTGTCCACGGGATTGTGTGTGTTTGTGTGTGTGTGTGGTGGTGGTGGTAGTGGTGGTGGTGATGGGTCTCCACAAGGTGCAGCCAGCCGGGTGCAGAAGGATACCTATTACTCAGGGTAGGGAGAGGGTGGTGGCCTTTTGACTGGACAGCGGGAGGGGTGGTGTCATGGCTGCCCCCCGCAGTGTGGCTCAGGGCCTCTGGTCCTGTCGGGTGACAGGCGGGCGAACAGTGCCCAGATCTCCCTGTTTTCCCCTCCCCCACCCTGCCTCATCCCCTATGGGACCAGCCTGGGGACCCAGAGGAGATGAGGGTGGCTAGGGGAAGAGGTTGGGGAGATCTGCAGGGGGAGGGGCTGGAGGGCTCTGGGGATGGAGGAGTAGACAGGGGGTGCAAGGGGGTTCTGGCTGGAGACAGGGGACAGGAAGGAGTTGAGGTCCTGGAGGAGGTGGGGCATGGAGGGGATGGAGGAGGAGTGGGTGGTGGCTGGAGGTCAGTGGGAAGACGTGTGTGTGTGTGTGTGTGTGTGTGTGTGTGCGCGCGCGCGCGCGCACACACGCGCGCGGCTGTGGGCATGAGGTACGCAGTCGAGATGAAAAGTGCCAGCGAGGCTGCTCTCTTGCCTCTCCTCCCTCGATGGCTGGCAGCAGGGTTTTGATCATCTTCTTAGCACTGAGCCTCAGGCGCCCTGGGGGGTGGGGTGCGGCGGTGCGGGAAGCGGGCCAAGGTGGAGGTGGAGGAGGCAGCAAACACAGACAGTGAGCAGGGGGGCGGGAGGGGGGCTGAGAGACAGAACCCCCAATGGGAGGCAGCCTTGGGGGGAGGCAGCCTTGGGGGGAGGCAGGGCGGCAGGCACCTCCTCTAGGCCGGTCAGCCAGTCCTCACAGCGGACCAGGAAATGGGGAGCCTGAGGCTCAGGGTGGGCAGGTGTCGGAGCTGGGATTGCAATGCCCCTGGCTCTGAGGGAGGGGGGGGGGGAATGAGGAGGGTTGGAGGGAGGAGAGGGATGTCATCTAGACCTTGGTCCAGAGACACCCACCGGCCTCTGTCTTCATTCCTGGTCAGAGGAAGGGCCCTCAGTCCTTGGCGGGTCCCTGCCCCTCCACGGGTCTCTGTCTCTGAGAAATGGAGGGCCGTCTGCTACGTCTGTTCCAGCTTCTGTGACTTGAACCCATGAAACCCACCGTGTCCGCAGGAACGGGGTGCTGAGTGGGCACAGCGGAGCGCCCTGCCCAGGACTGCCTGTTAGCTGCTGTGGGACCAGGGCAATTTTCTCAGGCAGTCTGTGCCCCAGTTTCTCTGCTCCAGAGGGGCTGGAAATGGACCTGTCTGACCAGGCCTGGCACAGAGTGGACGCAGGAATGTGGCTCCCTTCCCTCCCCTTCCCTCCCCTCCTCTCCCTCCCCTGTTCTCCCCCCCCCCGCCCCCCTCCCCTGCCCACATCCAGCTCCCCAGCTCTTGAAGCCCCTGCAGGCCGGCTCTGATGAAAGGTTCATTTTCCTTTCATTGTGCAGGTGACAAATTCTGCCACCGATAATCACTGGTGAGAAATCAGCAGTGAAGCCCAGAGGCTCCCAGGCCCCCAGAGAAATGTGAGTGGATTTCCGGAGGAGCGGGTAGGAAGACTGGGGGGAGCTGTGGGGTCTGGGAGAGGGGGCTGTGGGGTCTGGGGGAGGGGGGCTGTGGGGTCTGGGGGAGGGGGGCTGTGGGGTCTGGGGGAGGGGGGTCTGTGGGGTCTGGGGAAGGGGGCTGTGGGGTCTGGGGGAGGGAGTCTGGGGGAGGAGGCTGTGGGTCTGGGGGAGGGGGTCCCCTGGGGATGAGGGCTGTGGGGTTGGGGGAGGGGGGCTGTGGTTTGGGGGAGGGGTCTGGGGGTCTGGGAGGGGGCTGTGGGTCTGGGGAGGGGGTCTGGGGGAGGAGGGCGTGGGTCTGGGAAGGAGGCGTGGGGTCTGGGGAGGGGGGCTGTGGTCTGGGGGCGGGGGCTGTGGGTCTGGGAGGGGGGCGGTGGGGTCTGGGGGAGGGGGGCTGTGGGGTCTGGGGGAGGGGGGAGCTGTGGGGTCTGGGGGAGGGGGCGTGGGGGTCTGGGGGAGGGGGGCTGTGGGGTCTGGGGGAGGGGGCTGTGGGGTCTGGGGAGGGGGGCTGTGGGGTCTGGGGGAGGGGGGCTATGGGGTCTGGGGGAGGGGGGGCTGTGGGGTCTGGGGGAGGGGGGCTGTGGGGTCTGGGGGAGGGGGCTGTGGGGTCTGGGGAGGAGGGCTGTGGGGTCTGGGGGAGGGGGGCTGTGGGGTCTGGGGGGGGGGGGGGTGTGGGGTCTGGGGGAGGGGGGTGTGGGGTCTGGGGGAGGGGGGCTGTGGGGTCTGGGGGAGGAGGGCTGTGGGGTCTGGGGGAGGGGGGCTGTGGGGTCTGGGGGAGGGGGGCTGTGGGTCTGGGGGGAGGTGGGTGTTGGGGGTCTGGGGGGGGGGGCTGTGGGGTCTGGGGAAGGGGGCTGTGGGGGTCTGGGGGAGGGGGGCTGTGGTCTGGGAGGAGGCTGTGGGGTCTGGGGGAGGGGGCTGTGGGGTCTGGGGGAGGGGGGCTGTGGGGTCTTGGGGAGGGGGCTGTGGGGTCTTGGGGGAGGGGGGCTGTGGGGTTCTGGGAGGAGGCTGTGGGTCTGGGGAGGGGGCTGTGGGGTCTGGGGGAGGGGGGCTGTGTGGTCTGGGGGAGGGGGGCTGTGGGGTCTGGGGAGGAGGGCTGTGGGGTCTGGGGGAGGGCGGCTGTGGGGTCTGGGGGAGGGGGGCTGGGAGGGGCAGCCACACGCAGCAGTGTGCCGGCCTCCCAGGGCCGGGACTGCCTTCTCTTCCCGCAGCCGGACCCTTCCTCCCACAGGAGACGGGAGGCAGGGAACGGCCTGTGGACTGGCATGTCAGACTGGCAGGCTCCGAGGAGGCTGGGAGACAGGCCTGGGGAGGCAAGGGGAGGGGAGGCAGCAGGATCGGAGGGGAAATAGAGGGAGGGGCATGCTGGTGGAAGGCTCTGGAAGCTGGGGGAAGCGGGCTCACGTGGAGGGCCAGAAGGAGATTTTGAGCAGAAGATGGGGGTGAGGAGAGCGCCCTGTCACCTGTCTCCTCTTCACCCCGCCAGGCTAGGGGCCTTGAAGGAAGTCTCAGTCTCCCAGGGCCCATGCCTGCGCCCTCTCCTGGGGAGGGCTGGGGGCTGCAGGAAGCAGGAGGGGGGGGAGGGGAGGCTGGGCTGGCCCCCACCTCACACAGATGGAGCGCCACCCTCATGCCAGACGATCTCAGGGTTCCCACCGGGCGATGCAGGCGGCAAGTGGCTGAGCCTGGCGGTGAGCCCAGGTCTGTCCGACTGCAGAGCGCTGGCAGGAAGACATCCCGGCTACGGTCTGTCTCAGCGAGGAATTCCCCTAAACGGCCCATCTGTGCCGCGCCCGCCCTCTCTGGCCCGTTTACACAGACGAGGAAACCAAGACTCAGAATTGTCCAGGGCTAGCATTTCTGGCTTCTGGACCAGGGTGGGGCACACAGTAGGTGCTTCATAAATGGAAGGGAGTCAGGATGTGAACCTTGGACTCCAGATATGGACTCCAGAATCAGTGCTCTCCAGACGGTGCCACAGAGCTCTGCTGGGCCAGATACCATGAAAGCCCCAGAAACAGAACCCCCTGGGAAATGGCCAGCCATCTTGGGAACAGCCCAGAGAGGGACAGTGACCTGCCCGAGGCCACACAGTGGCAGAGCAGGACCAAGACCCAGGCGTCCAGACTTTCCTCCAGCTCTGGGCCCAGCTGGGTCCCTGGGGACTCAGCCCTGAGCCGGGCGGAAGGGCGGGGGCGGCTCTGAAGCTCGATGGGAGGCCCAGGAAGGGAGGGGGGTGGGGAGAGCAAGTGCCATGCAACCAGCCACAGTGACGAAAAGTGGGCAGCAATGGAGTGGGGTACTGAGCCCTCTTCAGCTCTTGGGGACCCTCCCTCTCTCCCCAGCCACAGCTAGAGGCCTCAGAGGCAAGCCTGGCTCCCTCCAAGCCCCCCTCCCCCCCCCTCCGGCCTCTCCTTGCTGCCACATGGACCCACGTCAGCACCAAATTTCCATTCACGTCGCTGCCCCAGGGCTGGTGGTGGCCGCAGGGGATGACTGTCCTTCTCATCCTTTTCCTTTGCTCTTTCCCTCTTTCTCTGCATCTCTTCGTCCTTCCCTCTCTCCATCTCTCTCCATCAGCTCTCTCTCTCTCCCCCCTCAGATCTTATTAGCTCAGAAGACAGATGTGCTTTGGCTGTCTGGCCTTTGTGCAGCCACTTCCGAGTGTCCATTGCCTTGCCCCAGCCTCCTTTTTCTCCTCCGGACGACCGGGTCCGTGCCTGAGGCGCCGGCCTCACAGGCTTTACCGCAGACACCCCGAACATTCAGCAGGTGCTCCCTCGGTGGCAGCTGCCCGATGGGGATGGGAGTTGGTGACAGAAATCATCAGGCTCCCAGCGCCTCCCACCCGCCGCCAAAGACGCCACATTCCCTCTGGCGGGGGAGGCCCGGGCGCCCCGCTCCTGAGCTCCCCACTCCTGCTGATTCTCCTGCAGAGCCCCCGAGGCTAGCAGCAGCTTCTCACAGGGATATCTGGCTTTTTCCTTTCTTTCTTTTTCTTTTTGGAGAGAGTGGAAGAGAGAGGGAAAGACAGAGAGAAATAATTGATGTGAGAGAAACATATTGATTGGCTGCCTCCTGCACACGCCCCGAGCAGGGCCCGGGAAGGAGCCTGCAACCAAGGTACGTGCCCTTGACGGGAATCGAACCCCGGTCCCTCTGGTCCACGGACCCATGCTCTATCCACTGAGCCAAACTACTTGGGCTGTTTGGCTTTTTTCAGAGTCTCCTCTCCCCCTTTCTGCTCTGTGAGGATTTTCTCAGGGAGCCTCCGTGGAGAAGGGAGGAGGGACTGGTTGGGGGGTCGAGGGGGCTGCTTGGGGCGGGGAGGAGAGCCCGTCCGGGCAGGATTGGACCAGGGAGTGCCTGTGCACATCAGCTCCCACGTGCGGGCTGGGGGTCCGTGCAGCAGAGGAGGCTCGGGAGTGGCTGCAGGTTCCGAGGGGCCCTCAGTCTCCTCTCCTGGAAAATGGGCTGATGACCCAGGCCCCAGGCTGCAGACGGAGATGACCTAACACAACACTCGCCATCTTCACCGCCTCCCGGTGCACAGCTCCGTGGCCCTGAGCGCGCTCCCAGGTGCCCCCCATCCCCGGCACCCACACCAGAGCCTTCCGTCTTCCGTTACACCGGCTCCCTCCCGCCTCCTCTTCCCTCCGGCCCAGACACCAAGATTCTTCTCGCTGTGCTGGGAGCGCACCTGCTCCAAGCACCTCAGGTAAGTGGGATTAGACAGTGTGTGTTCCTTTGTGCCTGGCTGAATGGGCTCAGCTCAATCAGGTGACCTTTTCACAGACGAGTAAACTGAGGCCAGAGCTTGCCCTGCGCCGCATCCTCCCCGCCTCCCTCTCCTGTCCCCTCACAGCCCTGTGAGCATCACAGTTCGCCTGTCACGCCTCCAGTTCGCTGAGGAAGAGGAAGCTGTGAGCCCGAGGTCCATGGGGGTCAGGTGCTGGACTGATGGACTCCGAGTGCAGGGCTCATGCATGGGGGGGGTGCCTCTGGCGGGGAGGGGCTGGGGGCTGGGGGCCGGGCCAGCCCCAGCGTTTGATGGGGAGCCTGCGGGGACTGCCCTGCCCTTCGGCAGGCCCCAGGGTCTCTTTTCTCTTTTCCACAGCGACCCAGGCGACTGGCTTGCGGTTGCCTCGGGGTGTGCTGACATCACCTCTCCCTGGGGCTCCCTGTGAGGAGGGGCCAGGCTAGCCCAGCAACGGGGCCTGAGGGCTGTGGCCTCCAGGTGACCCACAATGCCCACACAGTGCCCGTCCCTGCCCCTCAGGCTTCCCCTGCTCAGTGCGTGCGTGCGTGCGTGCGTGCGTGCGTGCGTGTGTGTGTGTGTGTGTGTGTGTGTATGTGCTGGGAGAGGGCCAGGGGCAGGGAGACGCGTAGGAACTGGGAATGCCCTTTAGTGTGCTCAGTGTGAGCGTGGGGACACAAGCAAGTCAGGCATCCGGTGAGCTCCCTTTAGCCCAGGGCGGCTGCAGGGAGGAGGAGAGGAAAGGGGACAGGGGAGCACGGGGAGGTGGAGGAGAAAAGGGGGAGAGAAATGGAGAGCTCTCGAGAGCCAGCAGTGACAACTGAAATAGGGTGGTTTCCGGAAATGTCTGCGTTCTGTCTGCTTTGCATTCATTATTTCACTTAATCCTCACAACCCCTCGAGGTACGAATATTCTTCCTGAAGTTTCGTTTGGTAAATGTTTGCATTTTATTTCATGTATTGTATGGGATTGCTAATGCATTTATACATTTCCATTTTTAAAAGGTGAGTGTGCGAATACCAATGCTTCTCTCCTCGTCCTGATCCCCCAGGACCAGGCTCCCCTCCCTGGAGGCAGCCGGTATGGCTGTGCCCGTGACTCCACTTCCCTGGCAGGGTGTCTGCGCAGAGACAGACATACGCACAGGGAAGCAAATGTACACACACAGGCTCCTCCTTTTTAAGCCATTAAAGGTGGCATTCCATCACCCGGGTCTTCTGTCCTCCTTCCCCTTAAATCTATGTTATACTGGAGACCACTGCTAAGGCTCAGAGAGGTTAAGACACTGGCTTAGGGTGGCACAGCAAGAATGGAGACCTGGGCAGTGGTTAGGTTAACCCGTGGGGTGGGACGGGGGTTGCTGGGAGAGGGTCTGTTTGGGGAAAGTGAGGAGGGGCAAGCAGAGGCACGAGGCAGGGAGGGAAGACAGGCAGTCAGGCAGGCGAGGGGAAGCCGCAGAGGCGCTGGGGTGGGGGAAGCTCCGTCTCCTGCCCCTCAGTCCTGGCAGTCCTCCAATGTTCCCTTCCGCATTCCCCTCCTGGGGCTTGTCAGGTCTCACACCCTCCCCTGCCCCCCAATTCCCAGCCTTTTAATGAAGTCTGGAAACCCTGTGGAGAGCAGCCGCTCCCGCCCTCAGATCTTGGTGGAGCCACCTGTGAAATGGGTGTGTGGTGAGGAAGGTCCAGGTGACCAAGGCCTCTGCCTCCTGGGAGGCCACACACACACACACACACTGCACTCACATTTCTCCCTGCGGCCCCCTCCCCTGGCTGGGAGGAGGGGTGGTCTAATAGTAGGAGGCCCTATAACCACACCCTGAGGCTCATTCCCAGCTATTCTGCTGCTGACGCTGCAGGTTGCTGTGGGGTTGTCCTGAGCTTTCTGAGGCTCCTCCCTGCCCCTGTCCTCCTCAGCTGGATAATGAGCACCGAGGGGGCTGCCACCCCAGCTTGGTTCCTAGGCCCCGCCCAGCCCTAAAGCCTGTGCAGTGACCCATTCTGGGCTCGAATCCTGACACAGCGTCCCTGCCTGTGAGAGACTCCTCTCTGAGCCTCACTTTGCTCCTCTGTAAGGGTTGGGGGGTGGGGGGAGGACAGGTCCCTCTTAGGATGGTTGAGAGAACAAAAAAGAGTAACCCATGCTGATTGCTCTCTCAGTGCCTGAAATGAGTAAGCAAATGTCTGCCAGGGAGATGGTGATGGTGATGGTGGTGATGGTGATAGTGATGGTAATTATGATGGTTATGATGGTGATGATGGTGGTGATAATGGTGGTGGTGGTGATGGAGTTGGTGATGGTGATGATAATGTGATGGTGGTGATGGTGATAGTGATGGTGAAGGTTATAGTGGTGATGGTGAAGGTGATGGTAATGATGGTGGTGGTGATAGTGGTGATGGTGAAGGTGATGGTGATGGTGTATGTGGTAGTGGATACCTTCCATGCCAGGTAGAGCAGTCTGCGTGGGACTCTGTGGAGAGTGGGCAGCCGTGGCTCAGGGAGACTGACCAGCTCTGGCTGCGACAGAGAGGGCTCGGGTCTCGGTCAGACAGACAGAGGTTCGATTCTTCCTCACAGTGTCTGGGGGCAAGTTGCTGCCCTTCTCTAAGCCTCACCTGTAATTTACATTTTCCTGGGCTGGTTATTAATAACTAGAGGCCCGGTGCACGAAATTCGTGCAACAGTAGGCCTTCCTTCCTCAGGCTGCGGGCACCAGCTTCCCTCTGGCACCCGGGACCTGGGCTCCCCTCGCAGCCTGGCTTCCTTAGGAAGGACATCGGTCTAATTAGCATATTATGCTTTTATTATTATTATAGGTTATTATAGATAGCAACATTGGCCTCCTGCCTCCTCCTAGCCAGGGTGCCCTACAGGGAGCTGAGCTCAGTTCCGAGGGATGGTTCTGGAAGCTGAGAGGGGACAGCGGGATGGAGAGAGGGGCCTCTCTGTTTACTGAGTGTGAGCCACGCCCAGCCCAGTGTTCAAGTCTCCATACCCTTTGGTTGACTCCGCACTCCCCTAAAAGACAGAGACAATGATCCCCATTCTCCACACAGAGAAACTGAGGCTCAGAGTGGTTACCTGGCCTTCTCAGGCTCCTCAGCGAGGAGTTGTCAAACCTGGAACTCTTTGACTCAGAGTCCGGGTCTATCCCGTGTGCCTGGCATTGCGGGGAAACGGGGGCCAGGGCTGGAGGCTGTAGCCGGCCTGGTGGGTGGGCAGGTGGGTGGGATCTTGACAAATGGTTCCTGGTGGGCCTGGCGCTAATGGGCACTGGAGGCATCAGGGGTGGGTGTAGAGGGAAGGCTGGTGCTGGCTGTCATGGGGACAAGTACTCTCTTCCAATCCTCTGGCGAGGAGGAGGAGGAGGGGTTGGGGGGCGGGCCTCGGGGTGGGTATAAGCCCAGCTTTCACTGGCTCCCAGCTGGGCAGCTGGGTCTCAGCGTCTCTTTTGTCCAATGGGCTAACACCAAGGGCAGTGATGTATAGGGATGCACCTTGTAAAATGCAGGGGTGAGCTGGAGTAGGTTGCTATCCACCCCCAAAAATGCACGTTCTCTCTCTCTCTCTCTCTCTGTCTCTCTCTCTCTCTCTCTCCCAGAATCTTGAGGATGCAGGAGGCAGGCACCCCCAGGTTATGCTAGGGTGCCTCTTGTCTCTCCCAGAGGGTCCCACACAGCCTGGCCTGAGTGGGTGAGTGGGTGGGTGGTGCTCAGTCAAGAAGCGCCTGCCGCTGACTGGAGGTCTGGTTTCCATGGTGACTGATTGATTGCTGGCGCTGCGGAGACTCAAGGGGAATGAGCAATGGGCCTTTCTCCCAGGCTGGACAGCTTGGGCTTGGGCTGGGCGGCCAAGGCAGGGGAGACACCTACGACTCTCGCCCTGCGGACAGAAGCGCGGCTCAGGCCAGCCCAGGATGGTTCTGGAAACGGAGAGGGGACGACGGGATGGAGAGAGGGGCCTCTCAGCTGCTGGGCACCTGCTCTGTGTGTGTCTCAGCCACCGATCGGAGGGGAAGAGGGGGCCGCCTACTGTAGGAAAGGGAAGCTGTGAGACTTGAACCTGGCCCAGCAGAGTCCCAAGATCAGGGCTTACCCATTAGGCTGTGAGGCTTCCTGGTGATGTGTGAGGACTAAGCACATCTATGGGGGCCCAGCACATACCCCTGACCACAGGCATGTAGCTCTGGTAGCGTGGAGCCCTGGGGGACAAGGGGAGACTGTCCTTGCTGAGGGAGGTCAGGGCTGGAGTGTCTGAGGCCGGAAGGGTCAGGGCACACAGACGGGGGGGGGAGTGGAGGTTGGGGGGATATGTGTTTGGAGTGAGTAGGGAAGTAAAGGCATGCTGGCTGGGGCACTGGCGTGGGCAAAGGCAGGAAGGTGGGGTGAGCAGGGCATGTGAGAGCTGACCCTCCATCTGTGACAGGGGCTTGAATGAGCTGGGAGGGAGGGCAGCGGTCTCTCTGGTTTGTGAGCCCCAGAATTCTGTGCCGGCCACGCCCAGCCCCCACCTCACCCTCCCTCCTGCCTCCTCTCTGGGTCTGGTTTTGAACGCACCGCCCCTTTACCGGGGCCTGGGGAGTCCTTGGTCCTGACTGGCCACGCACCAGCCCGCCTGCCAATGGGGGAGGTTGGCCCAGGTGCGCTGCCCTAGTGACTCCCCCAGCCTCCCCTGCTCACCACCCTCTGAATTCCTCTCTCCCTGCTCTTCAAACTGCTCTCTCTGCGCCCCTGGCCTGGGCTGACCCTGACTCTCTGAGTCTCTTTTCCTGCCCCCCTCATCCCTGCCCCAGCCCCAGCCCCATCTCAATCCTAAACTGACCCCTGCTCCAGCCGTTCCATATGGCTCCTGCCTCAGCCCTGTCCCTCCTCTGTCCCCCCTTCAGTCCCCAGCCCTGCCCCGTCCCAGCCCCCATCCTGAGCTTTGGCCACCCTGGCCCTGCCCTGCTCTGCCCCTTTCCTATCCTGACCCCGCCCTATCTTCATCTGGAACTGCCCCAGCCACGGGCCCTCTCCTACCCCTGCCCCAGGCCTCCCAGCCCCTGTCCTTGTCCGGATCCGTCTTCATTCGGAGTCCCTGTCCCAGCCTCAGCCTCCCAGATGGGCTGGCTCAGGTCCTGACCTCATTGCCATTCTGTCCCCGGCAGCATCAGTCGCTGGCTGCAGGCGCAGTCGGGGGCGAGGGAGCGAGTGAGGAGAGGGATAGGGCTGCAGGTCGGGAGCTCCAGGTCTGCTCCCAGGGTTGGAAATAATGGCTGTTTATGAAACACCTACTGTGTGCCAACACCTACTGTGTGCTGCACTTCAGACAACAGCAGCTCTCACCTCCGAACAGCCCTCCGTGGCAGGTGTCCGTCTCCGTTGTCCTCCAAGAGGCGCCGCCAGGCCCCCCTCGGCAACAGAGAGGGTGCGGGCCTCAGTCAGACGGATGGGGGTTTGATTTTTCCTCACTGAGTCTGGGGGCTTCCCCCTGGCCGCAGGGCATCCTCCTCAGAGCCCCTGTTCGCTGCCTTGAGCCGTGGGGTTTGGGGAGAGCAGTCGGCCCCTGGGTCCCTGGAGGCCCATGGGTCTCCAGGGACGGTCAGGGCTCCCACAGGCGCAGATGCGGGTGAGTGAGGAGGAGGGCACCCTGGGCAGGGGGGCTCTTGACAAAGGCGTGGAAGCTGGGCCTGTGTAGGGACGAAGCTTGGGGGATGCAGTTTGAAACAAGACTGGGAGGTGAGCCCTAGCCAGTTTGGCTCAGTGGATAGAGTGATGGCCTGTGAACGGAAAGGTCCTGGTTCGATTCTGGTCAAGAGAACATGCTGGGGCTGTGGGCTCCATCCCTGGGGGGACTTGCAGGAGGCAGCTGATCCATGATTCTCTCTCATCATGGATGTTTCTATCTCTCTCTCCCTCTTCCTTCCTCTCTGAAATAATAATAATAATAATAATAATAATAATAATAATAAAAGACTGGGCCCCCTCAGATGGGGCCTGCAGATGAGGCGGGGAGGCTGGGTAGCGGAGAACTGGGAGCCCCTGCAAGTTATTGAGCAAGGGAGGACGAGATCCCCTCTTTATTAATTCCTTCCTTCCTTCATTGATCCGTTTATTAAAAATTTACTAAGCGCCTTCCCTGGGCCGTGCTTTTTGCCGGGACCAGCGATACAGAAATACCATCACACTCTCGGTCCTCCAGGGACTTGTCGGCTCACCCGGATAATCTTGCTTTTGCGTTCATGAATATTCATCGTGGCATTGACATCGCACTGGTGCCAGGAGAGCTTTGTGTAAACTGGGGCGGGGGAGGTGGGGGGAATCTGGAAAGGTTCCCCGGGGTTGGGGCCTGCGCTGAGTCTTGGGGGGTCGAATGGAGGGTGTCAGGCCCAGTGAAAGGTAAGGAGGAAAGGTCTAGGCAGGGGAAGCATGAGTATGTGGTAAGACTGAAGAAGGGTGCAAGCTCAGCTCCCGATGTCAGCATGGCCTGAACAGAGAGGCAGAAGGCGGGGGTGGGGGGTTTGAGGGGAAAGGGCGTGGAGAGGGGTAACATGGGCAGGCCACCGTCTCTGCAGGTGGGAAATGAAATGGAGAGAAATTGGGGGGGACAGGGAGATCTGGCAGGAGATGATGAAGGTCTGAGCTGGGGAAATTATGGGGAAAAGGGAACAATGGCCCAGTAGCCACCCATTCATCCACCTAGAAAATGTTTGCTGAGCACCTACTATGTGCTAGGGGCTGAGCTGGGCTGGAGGTGGAACCAGCCAGGCCCGATCAGTGGGCTGGGGGATCGCGTGGTGAGCATGGAATGAGGACACACAGGATTAGGGTGGGTGATGGACGCTTTGAGTTCAAGGTGCCGTCTTTCATCCAGGGGGCTGCGGCTCAGGACTGAGGAGGCGGCAGGGGCTGAAAGAGGAGTGGGAGGCGGGAGGGAGCTACTGCAGGGTGCTGTGCTGTGTCCTTATTCAGCCCTCAGCTCTGCTTGTTCACGTTTGTCCAGATGAGGAAACCGAGGCTCAGAGGCGCCAGCACTTGTCCCTTAGGGCGGGATGGATGAGCTTCCGGGAAGGGGCCAGGTGGTAATTGCTTTTGGCTTCGGGGCCGAAGGCCTGGGTCAGGAGTGCTCCCCTCTGCCGCTGCATTAGGAAGGCAGCCGCACTCAGGACCGGCAGTTAACGGGCATAGCCGCGTTCTAATAAAACTAATGTGTATGCATGGCATTGAAATTTGAATTGCATATAATTTTCACATGTCGGAACTATTCTTCTTCTTTTGATTTTTTTTTTTTTAAATTAAAAAATGTAAAAACCATGCTTAATTCTGGTTGTTCAGAAACAGTTGGCGGGCAAAGTCTGGCCGTAGCTGCCGTCGGCCCAGCCCCGGCTGGGAGGAGGGAGAGCTGGGTTTGAACTCGGCAAGGCAAGGCCCTGGACTTTCAGACCAGTCAGGCTCCAGGAGCACAGACTCAGCCTCCGGCAGGCTGGGCTCCGTCCTGTCCCTCCTCTGCTCCTGCCGTCCCATCCCCTCCAGACGCACACGCCCATCCGGCTCCGGGCGGCATGAGGCTATGCGGGAGGCCTTGGGCTCTGGATCCACCAACCAAGAAGGGGTGCTGCCCAGCCACTCACCGTTGGGGAACACACAAAATGCCCCAGGCCTCAGCTCCCCCCCCACTCCCGTAAAGTGAGAGAGCCTGCCCCCGGGTCGCTGTGGGGCCACTGTGAGAGAATATGTCTGGAAACTGCACATTGGGGACGCCCCTCAGCTGCCTCAGTTTCCCTCCTCTGCACCTCGCCTCTGAGCTTGTGAGGCATGCGTGCAGGGGCCTCTCCCCTCACCCCCTCCCCGCCCTTTAAAGCCAAGAACATCCTGAGCATCTCCCTGCTGCCTCCTGCGAGGAGGCTTCTAAAAAGCTTTTAAAAACGAGGCTCCCCCCAGGCGGCAGAGTGCTGGGCTGGGCTGCGCCCCGCAGCCCTGCGGGAGCCCGGCCTGACTATGGATGGAGATGAGGGAGGTGGCGCGCCTTGCTCAGCGGGGCCCTGGGACAGGGGAAGCAGGGGAGGGCGTCACAGCCACAGCCCCCTGCACGCTCCGGGCTCTAGCATGGCCCATCGGAGTCCGGAGTGGGGAGGACCCAGGCGCTGTTCCTGCCCCGCATAATGGGCTGAGCTGCTTGGGGAGGCTTTGAGGCCCCGAGGTTCATTTCCTGACACTTTGGGGCGGAGGGTCTTGCTGCCTGTTCAGTCCAAACAGAGGAAGAGGCTGAGGAGCTCACGCCCCGCCCTGGGAACGGAATTGGGCATAAAGACAATCCCACTTACGGAGCGTGCACTTTGCTAAGCACACGTGGCTGTGGGTCTGTTACTAGTAAACCCTTCAGCATTATCATTCCCATTCCAGAGATGAGAAAGTAGAGGCCCAGAGGGCAAAACTCAAGGGGCAAAGCACCGGAGGAGAGTGCACCCCAGGCTGCCGGCTGCCTGCGGACAGTTCTCATCCCCGTGGGAGGACGGGAGGAAGGGCCACCGGGACTTCCAATGACCCCATCGGACTCCGACCCGCCCTCGCTCTGCGGGGACCCTGCAGCCGGGGGACAGACTGCGGCTGTGTCTGGGGCTCGGTGATGGGTGGTGCTGAGAGTCCCACCGTCCTGACTGTGCTTGTAAGGTGACCAGAGGGTTTGAGGTGAAATGGGGGGGGGGGGCACTCCCCCCGACATGGGCTGTCAAGGTCACGCAATCCCATCATTCAAAAACCCAGGTCCTTTCCATTTCCCACATCCTGGAGAAAGGAGACAAGATGCTTAACAGTGACAGCAGAGATAAAGGTGGCAAAGTCAGGTGAAGCTGACCATCCCGTAAGCCAGAAAAGTGACCTCAGCCACCTTGGGACATTTTGAGGCAAATGGGGTTTGTCATCTTTGCTCTATAATGAGCCAGACAGACCGGGAGGAAAGACAGAAACCCGCAGGTACCGAGCAAAGAGCAGGAGCAGACAATTCACACTAAAAAGGGAAATCAGATCTTCATCACCACCTGGAAAAAAAAATCCATCCCTCAGAGACATAAAAGGCACGGAACTTGAATAAGTGCAATTCCATTGAGATGAACAAATATTATACAACACGGAGTATTTAATCCACTGCGGAATAACAGGAGCTCTCCTGAACCGAATTCTGTGCCACACCCTCAGAGCGGTGGCTGATCCTCACCGTGGCTCCCTGTCACAGATGAGGAGACTGAGGCTGAGAGGTTGGGGGATGTGCACAAGGCTACACAGCTGAGCAGAATGACCCGCCAGATTACAAAGCAGGCATGCTTAACCATCAGGCCGGTGCTTCTCACCGTGTGGCCCCAGATCAGGGCCACTCACATAGCTGGGCACTTGTTAGAAATGCAAATATTAGGCCTCCCCTCAGCCCTACTGAGTAGGAAACTCTGGGGCAGGGCCCACAGTCCATGCTGCCCAAGCCATCCTGGTGATCCTTAAAAAAAAAAAAAAAAAAAAAAAAAAAAAATATATATATATATATATATATATATATATATATATATATATATATATATATTGCTGATTTTTTACAGAGAGGAAGGGAGAGAGGTAGAGAGTTAGAAACATCGATGAGAGAAAACATCAATTGCCTCCTGCACACCTCCTGCTGGGGATGTGCCCTCAACCAAGGTACATGCCCTTGACCGGAATCAAACCTGGGACCCTTCAGTCTGCAGGCCGGCGCTCTATCCACTGAGCCAGACCGGTTAGGGCCCATCCTGGGGATCCTGATGCCACGGTCTGAGAAGGATTGCTCTGGGCTCCAGTGAGTGCTCAGAAGTGGGCACCTTCGTATGCTGTGGAAGGTGACATGCGTTGGTCCAACCCATTTGAAAGATGAATGGCAGCAGGTATCCTGAGCCCGAAGAGTGGCCAGTAATTGCACTTCTGAGAGGGCAGGTGGACGAGGTTTTAGTCACGAAGGCATGTAAGACAAGGCATTTATAAACATGTAAAACCGGAAGCAATCTAAGCGTCCAACAGTTGGGGATTTGGGAGAAAAACCACGACTCATCTGCTAGACCAGTGGTCGGCACACTCAGTCCACAGAGCCAAATATGAACAGCACAACGATTGAAAATTTTTTTTCTTTTTTAAAATATATTTTATTGATTGTTTTACAGAGAGGAAGGGAGAGAGATAGAGAGCTAGAAACGTCGATGAGAGAGAAACATCTACTAGCTGCTTCTTGCACACCCCCTACTGGGGATGTGCCTGCAACCCAGGTACATGCCCTTGACCGGAATCGAACCTGGGACCTTTCAGTCTGCAGACCGACGCTTTACCACTGAGCCAAACCGGTTTTGGCTGAAATTTCTTTTGAGAGCCAAATTTTTAAAACTTAAACTTTTTTTTAATGCCACTTCTTCAAAATAGACTCGCCCAGGCCACACTCAAGGGGCCAAAGAGCCGCATGTGGCTGGCGAGGCGCAGTTTGCTGACCACGGAGCTAGACGGACTGTTGTGCCTTCACGGGGAAGTGAGTTTGTGAAGAATGGATGGCATGATACAATGCAAATCAGCGACATGTCCCTGATTGTCCAGACCCTCTCAGTTTCAGCTCTGACAGTCCTGCAGGAAACCTCTTGGTCGTGACAAATGAGCCGCCCTACAGATAATCAGCCTCAGAGCTGCTGACCACATATTTCTGGTCTCCCTTATTCGTGGGCAGGTGGTAGGATGGTACTTCTCTGCCCCCTTGAAGTAAGGTGGCCATGTGACTTGCTTTAGCCAATGAAATGTGAGCGGAAGCAATCTGTCAAGTCAAGACAGTGCTGCTGGTGGCCTGCCAGGCTGGCCCCTCCTCAGCCTGGGTCCCTGACCTGAGTGACTGTGATAAGCAGAGACCCCTCCGTGAGTAGACACTGTGAGCAAGACCTAAGTCTTACGTGTGAAGCCACTGCAATTTGGGGCTTATTTGTTACTGCAGCAGAACCTAGCCTGTCCTGACTGGTACACAGCGGGGAAATAGGAATTCCATGGTGTTCAGGGCACGTTACACAATTATTATACCTACCGTATTTTCCGGCGTATAAGACGACCCTGTGGTCTAGTAAAAAGCCTGCTCAGATTGGCCAGAGTCAGTCTATTAAAAAAAAAGAACTGGTGTTGCCTCGGAAGGGGGGGGTAGTCTTATACAGCGAATATAGGCCTAAACCTATGTTTTAACTGTAAAGTTAGGGGGTCGTCTTATACGCCGGAAAATACGGTAGGTAGTTGCAGGGCAATGTAACACAGAAAGCAGGTAGATGTGCTGGAAATAACCTGGAATGTTTATAATATCAGGTCGAAGAATTCTTGATCTACATTTTTTTCTTCCTGATCATTGCATTTTCCAATTTCCTCCAAGGAGCATGTTCTATTATTTTTTAAACAGGGGACATTTTCTTTCTTTTTTTCAGGGGACATTTTCTTAAAAAAAAAAAAAAAAATGTCTTTGCATCAAAGCTGGTTCCTCCCCAGGCTGCTCTTTATGAAGTGCAAATCCCCGGGAGGAGGGAGGAAGAGAAGAGAGTTAAGCTTCAGCTTCAAAGGATCACAGGGACTGGAAAGGTCAGGCGTTAATCCCCCCTCCTCTGCTGAGAACTGCCTGCGGTCCCCGGTCCTCCTGGCCTCGACAGCTCAACGGAAACAAGTTGATTAGCCGCCATGTCCCGGCCTGTGTGGCTCTGGGCCTCCACTTTCCCCTCTGTTAAATGGGAGCAATCCTGTCTGCCGTGTGGGCTGTGGGGAGGACCAGAGAGATGACGTATGCTCGATACATGTCTCCTATCTCTGTCGTCCTCCACGTTGGGTGACCTAGAACATGTCCCATCGCCTTGGTGAGCCTCGGTTTCCCCAGGAAGAAGGGGCAGGATGGTTTCACAGGTGGAGGCGTTCCTGGACCGGCGAAGGGTCCTTTGCAGAAGCAGAGGGGGGGGGGGCTGGGTGGTGAAGGAGGACTTCCTAAAGGGGGAGGCTTCAGCTGCTCCCAGGAGGCTGGGAGGGACAGCCCCTGGTACCCATGGTGCTTCTGACGAGAGCCCTTGCTCTCAGCCCTGCAGGGGAGGCCCCATCAGATGTCTGCAGGGGGCAGGTGGTGGGCCAGCTCCCTGCACTCAGGACCAGCTTTGGGGCAGGACTTAGGAAGGGGGAGTGCTCATTGGAATTGGATGGCGGGAGGGTCCGCTCTGGATGAAGTAGCTGCCCTGTGCTTCCCGGGATGGAACAGCCATGGGCCACATCCCTGCCAGCCCACAGGGCCCCCTAGGGTGCCCCGACTGCCTTGCAGGCTCTGGCAGAAATGTCCATACCCTAGGCCTGGAGTGACCACAAGTCTCGAGGTGCCCGTGGCTGTCCTGGTCACCCCCGTTGTCCCAGCACCCCCTCTAACCCAGCACTCTCAGAGGGGCCACCCGAATCCATCAAGGTCTCAAGTCGGATGGCGGGGTTCCCTGCTGGCTCCTGCCCTAGCCCAGCTGGGCCCCGTGGCGCCCCTCTACACCCCCCGCCCCCCGTGAGCTCAGGACCTTACCTGAGCGGGGTAGCAGTGCCTCCTGCGGAGAGTGGCGGTAGGTCCGAAGGCAGCATGTTGGCAGAGGCCCTGGTCCTCGTTAGTGCCCCATGAATGATGGCCTTGGCCATGACATATTGCTGCTGGGCATGCTGGGTAGTGGGGGCAGGGGTGTCCGGGTGAAATCCGGGGCACTGGGTCTTTGTGGCTTGTTTTGAGGATCATTTGCTGCTAAGCACTCACAGGAGACTACAAGGGAAACCTCCATCAATACCGCCTGTGGGGCACAGGTTGGCAGGGCCTGAGGCCCCTAGCACTGTGGGTCCAGGAGGGGAGGGCCAAGTGGGTTTGGGAGGGGCGGGCGCTGCTGTGACCCATAGAAGTGGCCCTTCTCCGGGTTAGGCCTGGGGTCAGAGTAGCTCCCTGGGCTTGGTGATGGGGGAGGGTGCACCTCCCAGCCTGTGCCATGGGGGGGGGGGGGGGGCCTGGGTCTCCGCAGGTCACCCTGCGGACCCTTCCCCTCCGCTCCTCCCAGCCCCCGCCCTGCAGGTCCCTCCCACACCCCCACGGCAGCCCCCAGCGCGTTCCCCCTCGAGGAAAGGGCTGCTTGCTCCCTCCTCTGGCTGCCCTGCCTCGGGCCTCAGACTCTGAGTCATCCCTGCGTCTCCCGCAGCCCGGCACCGCAGCCCAGCTCCGGCCTGGAACCCGGCACCGGAAGGCAGTGTCTCCCCCGCCAGGCCCCGAGGAGCTGGCTTTTCTCCTGGTGCTTTTAGGCAGCGGAGGCCGTGCTGGGCTGTCGGGAAGAAGCGAACGGATGGGGATGACACTGCCAGGCTGGGAGGGGCGCCGGGCCCTGGCTCCGCGGGGATCCATCCTCTCTGGCGAATGTGGGTCCAAAGAGGGCCAGCCGCTTGTCCCAGATCACTCAGCAGCTGGGGCAGGGCCAGGGCTGCAGCCCAGATGTGTCTCCCCAGGCGGTTCCGGGGAGGCCTGGGAGGAGGAGGGGGGGGCACGGGCATGCAGGGTGGGGCGGCCGATCTCTGCCGCCTCTCAGAGGCCAGGCCCTCCTGACACTCCACGGGAGGCCCTTCCATCCCGGGGCAGCCCGGGTTCCAGGCTGGCAGAGCCCTGGTGGGCGGAGGCCTCTTTGCTGCTTTGATGCTCACGCTTTGTGGACCCCCGGGGGAGCGTCTGAGTCATCGCTGAGCCGGCAAACATATTTAGCTCCTCTCATTGTCCCTAATAAATCAATTTCTCCAGGTCTCTCACACCGGCCGCCAGGCTGCTGGCTGCCTGCCCCCATCCCCGGCTCCTGCCAGCTCTGGGTTACCCAGGCTGCTCCCCGTCCTCAGGCACTGGGCAGGGGTCCCACGTGCCTTCTCAGAGCCCCCGTGCCTTCTCCTTCTCCATCCCAGGGCATCCTTTGCCAAGCTTGCCTACCCCCCCATTCTGCGATGGTCTCTGTTCAGCCCTGCCTCTGGATCCCCAGTCAGAGCTTCATGACAAGGGGCTCAGTGGCCTTGGAGGTGCTAGGGATTGCACCATCGTGCACACAGCCCAGCTCTTGCCAGAACCCAGCCTTCCTCAAACTTGTATCTGCCGCCCCCCCCCCCCCCCCCGCCCCCCGGCTTGTTTTGGGATCCAAAGGAATCCTGGTCTCGGTTCCTCCCGGTCCCACTGGCTGGAAGAACCAGGCTTCCACTTTGCTTATCTTGAAAGGGCATCTCTTCCAAGAAGCCCTCCCAGATCTTCACTCCCCCCACCCCCATGAGTCTTTCTTCCCCCAATGGCCTCAGCCTGGTTAGAATCTCTATGAAGGCATGTATGCACACCTTCTGCCTGGTAATAACAACAGCAGTAATACATACTGGTGTTTATCACAACCTCGAGTAGGCACTCAACACTGTCCTAAGTGCTTTTGTGCGTATTTAGTTGTTCCCATTTTATAGATGGGAAAGCTGAGGCTCACAGAGCTTAGGAAATCTGCTTCAGACACAGGGTAGAGTTGGGCCTTGAACCCAGGCCCTCTGGGTGGCTCTCAGGACTGCTCCCGTGGCCTCTCACACTTCGGTGACACCTCCTCCCCTGCCACCCCCTCTCCCACACCTGTCTGCACCAGTCCAGCAGGGCGGGGCTGTGCTGCACCCGTGGCGGAGACGCCCTTGCCCGTGGAAGTCCCGTTAACGGTCTGTGTGATGGGGGTCCGCTGGCTCAGCCCTCAGGGGGGAAGATGGCGCCTCGGGAGGGTGAGCCACAAGCTCAGGGGCCACAGCCAGGAAGTGAGAGCTGGGCGTCCTGACTCCCAGGCTGAGCCCAGCTTGAAGGAGGAGGAGGGGAGAGGCGGGGGCTGTGTTTACCTGTGCCATGGCTGCCTGTTGGGCTGCTTGAGCCTGAGCCTGCTGGTTCAACTAGACAAGATCGCCCCTCTCCTCTCCTCTCCCTGCCCAAGGCTGCCCAGGCCAAAGCTCTGCTCTGACTGAGGCTCCTGCCTGCAGGGGAGGCGGTCTGGGCTTTGGGGCTGCGTCCTGGGAACCTCTCATCCATGTGTGGGGGGAGCCCCCTGCTGTCCGGAGTGAGGAGTGGCGGGATGGTGGGAAGGTGGGCAGGAGCTGCCCAGGGGAGGAGCCAGGGGGCTTGCGTCAGGGAGTTGAGCCCCCCTCCCCATCCTGGATTGTGATGTGGCCCTGCCTGCCCCCTTTCCCCTCATTCCCCCAACTCCTGGCAGCACACCCTGTTCCCTACGCTTCCAGACATGTGCACCTGCTGGAGCTGACTTCTCAGTTGACGCCAGTCTAACCAACAATTATTTTGCACCTACTGTGTCCTAGGCACTGAGCTGGGGACAGTCTGGCCTGTGAGGAATTCACGGTGCGCGCGCGCGCATGTGTGTGTGTGTGTGTGTGTGTGTGTGTGTGTGTGTGTGAGTGTGTGTGTGTGTGTGTGTGTGAGTGTGTGTGTGTGTGTGGTTTGGGAAACAGGCACGAGGTGCGCTCCCTGCATTCTCAGGTGCGTGTCCTTACCCCTGCCTGCTGCCAACACTCCAGCACAGCTCCTCCGAGGAGCCTCCCCAGCTTGCCCCTCAGCCCAGCCCAGCCCAGCCCAGCTCCACGGGCCCCCGTGCTCCCCATCACAGCACAGGCCGGCCTAGGCTGTCCCTGCTCTTTCACTCCCGTCTCCCCGGCCTGATCTGAGCTCCTTTTGAGGACTGGGCTCTGTCTTGGTCATCTCTGCCTTCCTGGCTCTGCGCGTGGGGCCTGTACATAGCAGCTACTCGGTAAGCAGGGGCCTATGTGGGTAAGGTGATCGAGGCGGTGGCTCACTGGAGGAATTTCAGAGAGGGGGCTGGGTTAGGGTGCGGGAGCCACCTGGGTGCCCCACACATCCGGAGGGGGCTGCCCAGGGCGCTAGAACCCAGAACCATTAGAATGTAAGCCCCAGGGGACAGCGGCTCAGCCGTGCCTGGAACAGCGCCTGGGACCCGGGAGGGATTGAATCAATGTTGTGAAAAGTACAAGTAGAGGAAGGTTACCAGTCAAGCTCTTCTCTGACACCCACAGGGTCATCAGAGCCAGCTGTGCTTGCATCCCTCCACAGACGGGGAGCTCACCACCTCTCTCCCCAGGCAGCAGCTCTCTCTTTAGGCAGCACTGCCTGCTGGGAAGTTCCTTCGCCTTTCCCCAGCCTGGGCAGAGCCGGCTCGCCCCTCCCTGCTCTGAGAGAGCCCTGTGGCACACCCAGCCCTCGGGGATGTCTGTCCAGTGTGGCCGCCTCAAGGGTCCTGAGGGTGAGGGTCCAGGCGCCTCCCCCCCTCCCCCAGTGCCCACTCTTCCCTGCCTGGCCCTGCTGCCCTCCGCTGGGAAGGTCAAAGATGGCAGACGTGGTCACAGTGAGAGGACAGGGCCCACCCATGAGGTGCATAATGACTTTTATTCTCTCAACTGAGTGACTCATGCTCCCGCGCCCAGACAGCACCCGTTCCCCTCAGTGAGGGGGGCGCCGGGGACAGAGGGGGCGGGAGGGGACTGAGATCACAGTCAGCGGGGGACAGTGGCAGGAGAGGACCTCAGGCCCCGTGACCCCCAGGCCAGGGCTCCTCCCGTGAGCCCTGGCTGCCCCTTCCTGAGCCGGTGAGGTGGCAGAGGTGGCAGAGGTGGAGGCCAGCTCCCAGGCTGACCCGGGGGCTGGGACGTCCTGACATTCCTGCAAGGCGGCCTCCCGCAGCTGCCCAGCTCAGCGCCTTCTCCGTGCAGTCTCACGCCAGGCCCTTGCACACTCCCGAGACGGGTCTCCCTTCACCAGGCGGCCGCTCCATCCTGACGCCGGGGAGGTGGGCACGCAGAGGCGGTGGGGGAAGCAGAGGCTGCCTCCCCTCCCCTGGGGAACCCCCGGAGCTCCTGCTCGCCCACTCAGGCTGGCACAGGCTGGCAGCGGGCAGAGGCAGCCCCATATGCTGCTTCCTTCAGGGAACTTCCCTCGGGGCTCCCCCAGGACCCGGTGAGGGGGTGAGAAGTGCCTCTGAGGAGAAGCCTGCTCGAGGGAGGCATCCTCCCCCAGGCCAGGGCCTCCCAGGAGACAGAGGCGCCTGCCGGTCGCCGGGAAGTCGGCTCAGCTCTCATGGTGCCGGTGCTGCCACAGAGAGAGGGGCTCAAGGTGCGAGGCCCCGCTGGGCGGCCCCTCGCCACCACGGAATCCCGCTCCGTGGTCTCGCAGGGAAGCCTTGGCTGAGACTGCCATGAGCTTCTGTGTCACTCATCGCCGTGGCTGCCATGGCCGCCGCCTCCAGGCAGCCTTCCTGCTAACCACACCCACACGCTGTCCATTCTGGGCCTCTTGGTTGCACCACCAAGTGCGTCCGCCTGGGATGTGCTGTGCCATGTTCTTGAGGAGTCCTGCCTGCGCCTCCCCTGAAATGGACACCCCGAGGGTGGAGCCCACGCTGCTCTCAGCTCCCCAGCAGCCTTCAGTCCAGAGTCCCCGCCGGCTCAGCAAACACGTGCAGACATCTCCAGCCGGAAGCTCCTTCGGGAGACCTGGTGCAATCCCGTCCGCCTGCCTGGAGGAAGCAGTCCGAGAGGCGGGAGGCAGCCAGGGGCTGAGGCTCCCCTCACCGTAGGGAATGGCGAGGAGCACACACAGAGCCAGAGGGGCCAAGACATTGCCCAGTTTTCCCAGAACCAGAGGAGGAAAGAGACCTGGGCAGAAGGCACCCAGCGCCCTGGAGATGGGGCTTAGGAACGCCACGGCCCTCCTGCCGTGAGGCCTGACGGCTTTCCAGAGTGCGAGGAGACCTTCACAGAAGGGGAAACTGAGGCCCAGAGAGAGGACCGGGTGGGGAGGTGTCTGGCTTCTCTTCGCCCGCTTCCTCAGGCCTCTCCTGGCAGCAGCTGGGTGCCGAGGGACCTCATTGACCTTCGGGGTCCTCAGCTGTTCCCACCCACCTTCCTGAGCCCCGCCTCCCGTCCTGTCAGCTCCAAGCCATGGGGAGGGAGGGTGTCTGCAGGCCTGGAAAGCGTGCCCTGCACTGGGCGGCGGGTCTCCAGGTTCCATAGTCATGGGGTCCGGGCTGCCGGGCCCAGCACCCCGTCCCGGGAGCTCAGTCCTTGCTGGCAATCTTCTTCTTCCGGGCAGAGACCAGGTCGTAGAAGGGGACACGGGTGATGCTGGCCCTGGAAGGGGAGCAGGTGAGAGAGTTGGGGGCGGAGCTAGCATCAGGGGGTCCTGTCTCCCCCGGCTGGTTATAGGGGCGTAGGTTTCGCAGGGAAAGGCCAGATGACCCCGACCAGGACCCCGGACAGGGGCGGGTGTGTCTGGCCCCTTTGGCCTAACCCAGAGGCCCAGGATCAGGGCTGGAAGGAGGAGCCTGGGAACTGAAAGCCTGGGGAGATCTGCCCCCCAAATGTCCCTGCACCCCTCTTCTGGCTCCATCACACTCTCAGAAGGAGGTGGAAAGATCCCGGATGGAGGGAGGCCTGCTTGCTGGCCTGGCTCCGTCCCCCACTGGCAGTGTGGCCCTGGGCAAGTCCCTCCCCTCGCTGGGCCTCAGTTTCTCCATCTGTACAACGGAGGTGAGAATGGATTCGAACCGGCAGCCTAACAGAGCTGCTGCAACGCTTGAGGGGAAAGACCCTTCAAGCTCCTGGGACATGGCCCCAGTCCGGAGACTGGCCCTGTGACTTCCTCTGGCCCTGCCCGCGCCTCCCCAGGCTCAGAGTCAAGGTTGTTCTCCTGCCCCCTCTCCATGGCCTCCCTCCATTGCCCCCGCACTGTAGCCTTCCTCACCTGGCACACCCCTTCTCTCTTTACCAGTCTGTGGCTCCCCAGGGCCCCCGAGAAATCCAAGCTCGTTGCCATGGCAGCCAAGGCCTTGCCATCCTCTGCAGCCCCCTCTCTCACTGCTCCACGCCCACAGTGCCCTGTCCCCGCACAGCCAGGCCCCATGCTGCCCAGTACCAGCCACCAGGACTGTGCCACACCCTGCCCTGCTCTCCCATCCTTGCCCACACGGGTCCCCTTGCCGGGGACACCTGTCCCTCCCTCTGTGCCAGGTGATCCTGACACTAACTACAGCGCCATCCAAGCACTGACCCCTGTCAGGGGCTGGGCAAAGAGCTTTACGTGTGAGCTCTCCTCGGCTCCTCCCATCAGCCCCCGGGAGCTGGTGCCACGCTCCCCTGTGCCCCGGCGCCTGGCACAGAGAGGCGCTCACAGAATATGGGTGGGAGGGAGTTGCGTGCCAGAAGCAGGAGGGAGACTCTGGAGTTGCCCTCCTTTGCAGACAGGAAAGCAGGCCCGAAAGAAGCAGGGGCTTCTGGGAAGGGACAGGAGGCCCATCCCTAGCAGCTGGGCATCCCTTACCGTATGGCCTCGATCCACTGGTCCCGCTCCTCGGCGCTGGAGGCCGAGATCCGGTAAGACTGGTGCTTGCCCTCCACCACCTTGCCGTCCCCGTCCGTCTTGCAGGCTTTGATCTTCTGGCCCCGGCAGCTGGGGTTGTAGAGCTCCAGGCAGAACTGTGGGGAGGTAGGTGGCCAGGTGAGGGCGGGCAGGGAGGAGAGGGGGTGCTTGGACGCTCCAGGAGGTCAGAGAGGACTAGACTCTTGGGTAAGACACGCTTGGACAAGCAGCAGCACACACCCGGCCCCAGGCCTGCTCCCTGAGAGGCGGAGGGGCAGGCAGGAGGGTCCACGGCCCCAGGAGGGAGATGGAGGCAGCCCTGAGCCCCCCATATCCCCCCCAGGTGGGCGGGGTCTGGCCTAGCCTGCTGGAGAACCCAGGCCAACCGCCCTCGCCTCCTACTCGGTTTCAGAGAGTCCCCCAGCTGTTCCAGCCCCCAGGTCCCCACCCCGACACCCACCGGCTTCTTGGGGTCGTCCACCTTCTGCACCGACAGGTTTTCAAGGGGGATGATTCCCCGAGGCTCCTTGTCCTGCAGGGGAACCGGAGGGGAGGTCATGATCAGCAACTGAGCTTTGAGGTGTGGACGGGGGAGTGAGCTTGTAGACAGGGGCTCCCTCAAACCAAGAGGAGTACCCCGTCCAGCCCTGGAGGGGGGGCAGCACAGAGAGTCCTGGCTGGGAGTTAGGAGACACAACTGTAATCTCTAGGCTCTTGGCCCAGCCCCTCCGCCTCTTCTTGCTCAGTGTTCCTCATCCGTAAAATGGGTGCAGAGGTGGGTTTTGTGATCTCAAAGGGCCCAGCTCTGTGAGGCCACTGCTTAGTGGGGGTGCAGCGGGGGTGCAGAGGGGGTGCAGAGGGGTGTAGAGGGGGTGCGGGCCGGGGCAGGCAGGCTCACCGTGGTGAACTCGAAGTAGTAGAGGCAGCTGTCCGTCAGGATGAACCAGCGCCGCTTCCACGTCTTCACACGGCCCCCTGCAAGAGGCCAAAGCGGAGTCAGTCCTCCCCCTCCCCCCCTCCTCTTCCCCCTCTCCTTTCCCTCCTCTTCCTCCTCCTCCCCCTCCTCCCCCTCCCCTCCTCCCCCTCCTCCCCCTCCCCTCCTCCTCCTCCTTCTCCCCCTCCTCCCCCTCCCCTCCTCCCCTTCCCCTCCTTCCCCTCCTCCCCCTCCTCCCTCTCCCCTCCTCCCCCTCCTCCCTCTCCCTCTCCCCTTCCTCCCCTTCTTCCTACTCCTCTCCCTCCTCCCCCTCCCCCCCTCCTCCTCCTCCCCCTCCTCCTCTTCCTCCTTCTCCCCCACCTCCCCCTCCTCCTCCTCCCCCTCCCCCTCCTCCCCCTCCTCCCCCTAATTCCCCTCCTCCCCCTCCTCCTTTTCCCCCTCCTCCCCCTCCTCTTCCTCCTTCTCCCCTCCTCCCCCTCCTCCTCCTCCTCCTCTCCCTCTTCCTCCTCCTCCAGGCTGAGACACTCCCCATGGAAGAGCAGGGCCTTGGATGCTTTCCCCCTCCTGAGCCCCTAGCTCCCAGCAGCCGCACTTCCCCCAGATCTATTCCTTCCTTTCTAAGAAATCTTAGTGGCTCCGTTACCCCAGCTTTTCCCTGAGCTGCCGGACCCAGCGTGCGAGGCTCCTCCGTGATGAGACCCGGACAGTGGGAGACCCCGGACAGTGGCTGGCCACTCCCTGGCTGTCCTGCCACCCTCCCCGCTCAGTCCATCCTTGGCTGCTTCCTGCCTGGCACCGGGCTAAGCATTTCATCTTGCATTTGCCAGGCACCATTCTAGAGGGTTTAAATAATATTCCCTTATTAATTCCACTGTGAGGGGGAGAGCGTTATTAACCCCCTTTACAGATGAGGAGACCAAGTCTGCTCCAGAGCCTGCCGCAGAGCTGAGATTCGAACCCTCCAGGGGCGGAGTTCTAAAGGCAAGCGGTTAGCCATTTTGCTACACAGTCAAGCCTCCCAGTGAGTATTCTCCCCATTTCACAGCCGCGGAAGCTGAGGCTGAGCAACCAGACCACCAGCACCCGGGGGAGGAGCGGGGATCTGAGGCTTAGAGCCTCCCTGAGGCCTAGAGCTGTCGGCTGGGCTCGAAAGGCTGCCTTGCGGGTTGTGGGAGGACAGGTGGGACGTGGGCGTGCACAGGCAGCCCAGGCCCCGTCCCTGTGCCTGCCTCAGAGGGCCACTGCCTGGCTCAGCGGTCCCTGCAGGGGGCGCCCAGGAGTGGGAGGAGTGGGGGCCGGGGCTGGCCCTGCAGCTCCCCTACCCGATTCTGGATTCTGCAGCCGCCGCCCACACCGCCGCAGCTCCCA
The DNA here is from genome assembly GCF_014108245.1 of Pipistrellus kuhlii. Taxonomy (NCBI): domain Eukaryota; kingdom Metazoa; phylum Chordata; class Mammalia; order Chiroptera; family Vespertilionidae; genus Pipistrellus; species Pipistrellus kuhlii. The sequence goes on from NW_023425529.1 coordinate 2,947,522, forward strand.
CCAGGCTCCTCTCTGCAGGTCTAGGCCCTCATGGCGGGGAGGGGAGCTCCCTTGAGCCACTTCCTGTCGTCCTCAGGGACACCCACCCTCTGCCCACAACGATCTGCCATTGGCCATTGTGACCTCGGCAGGAGCCCTCGCTTCCTGGAGCCTCAGCCTCCTCAGTGGCCCCGGGAAGGGAGCCGGGGCGGCAGTTGAAGAGTTTGTGGATCTGTCAGCGTTTGCCCCCCTTCCTGCTTGTCCTTCCCCTCCCCCCCACCCCCTTCACTCCCAGGACAGACGGATGGAGAGATGGGCAGGCAGACGGCTGCGCTGGGGGTCAGGAGGCCTGGGACCGGCTCGACTCCACCCTGAGGTTGCATGTCAACTGTGTGTGTGTCGGCCATGTGCCCCAGTGTGCCTGAGTTTGTGCCTGAGTGTGCCCAGTGTGCCTGAGTGTGTGCCTGTGTGTACCAGTGTGCCTGAGTGTGTCAGTGTGCCCCAGTGTGCCTGACTGTGCCTGCATGTGCGCAGCGTGCCTGAGTGCGTGCCTGTGTGTGTCAGCCATTTTCTCAGTGTGCCTGAGTGTGTGCCTGCGTGTGCCCAGCGTGCCTGAGTGTGTGCCTGAGTGTGTCAGTGTGCCTGAGTGTGTGCCTGAGTGTGTCAGTGTGCCTGAGTGTGTGCCTGCGTGTGCCCAGCATGCCTGAGTGTGTGCCTGAGTGTGTCAGTGTGCCTGAGTGTGTGCCTGAGTGTGTCAGTGTGCCTGAGTGTGTGCCTGCGTGTGCCCAGCATGCCTGAGTTTGTGCCTGAGTGTGCCAGTGTGCCTGAGTGTGTGCCTGCGTGTGCCCAGCGTGCCTGAGTGTGTGCCTGCGTGTGCCCAGCGTGCCTGAGTGCGTGCGCGCCTCACCCAGCTTGAGCAGCCAGCCCTCGCGGTCGGGGTTGAAGAAAGTGTGGGTGAGGTCGTTGCCGTCGTCCTCAGGGATGGAGAAGGGCTCGCTCTTGATGCTGTCGAAGAGGTTCTGGCCCGAGAGAAGGGAGGGAAAGGCTGTGACGCCCGCCCAGGCTGGGCCTGGCCTGTGTGGCCTCGGGCAGGTCACTGGACCTTGAGGCAAACTCTCCTCTCCTGCTGGCTCACCGGGGGTCCCTGGCCTCCTTGGGAAAACTCTCCCTGGTTCCCCCAGACCCTGGTGCTCCCCGCCCCACCCCCATGTCCTGCCTCCCCCTGCACAGGGCGAGAGGAGGTCAGCGCCTCAGGTACTGGGCGGACGGCTGCACATGTGGCCCCCCGCTGTCCGTATTCCAGCTTCCTAGGGGGCTCCTCCAGGGCAGGCCTGGCTGTCACACCCCGAGCTTCCCCAGGGCCTGGCCTAAAGCAGGCTGGCAACTGTTTGCTGACTGAACGGATGCTGCTCCCCACCCTCACTCCCACCCTCCCCACCCCCCGCCCGGAACTCCAGCCAGCGGCATGAAGGCAGGTGGGACAGGAGCACTGGGCCATCTGGGTTAACATCCCAGCCGGTCCCTCAATGGTTGTGTGACCCTGGGCATGTCCCTCAGCCTCTCTGAGCTGCCGTGTCCTTACCAACAAACGAGAGAACAGGCTGCCTGGCCGGGCTCTGGGGGCGGTAAGTGGACCACACAGGTCGGAGCCCCTCTCCGCGTCATGGACGGTGACGAGGCGGGAGGAGCACAGCCCCTGCCTGCACGCCCCCCGCCAAGTGCTCACAGGGCAGGTGAGAAGCCCAAGACCATCCCCCGGCGACGTGGTGAGACAAGGACACTCAGTGGCTGGGATTGTACACCCACCCACACATTCACCTGTGCATGCATGTTTTGCATACACACACACACACACACACACATAGAAACACACACACAGAAACAGACACAGAAACACACACATAGGAACCCAGACACATAAAAATACACACACAAATAGAAACAGACACAGAAACACACACATAGGAACCCAGACACATAAAAATACACACACACATAGAAACAGACACATAAATACATGCACACATAGAAACACAGACACATACAGACACACAGAGAAACACATACACAAAGAAACACACACAGAAACATACACACATAGAAACACACATAGAAAGACACACAAATAGACACAGAAACACACATAGATACACACACACATACACAGAAACGCAGACAGATACAGACACAGACCACATGGCTGCACACTCTGGGCATAGCAGCCAAGGGCAGCGCCTCCGTGGGCAGTCCCCCCTGCTCAGGCGCAGCAGCAGGGACTTCTGGGTGCAGCCGGTGGGGGAACACAGAGGAGCCCCGGGGAATTTGGGCTGGTCCAGCTAAAGGAGACACTCAAGTGAAATGCTGAGCTTGGCTCTCACAGGCAAAGGACCTGTGCTGGGTGGGCTCTGATTGTTGGGGGTGGGGGGTGGGGGTGTGTTCAGAAAGCAGAATTCAGGTCTCTGTGGAGGGCTTCCTACAGTCAGAGCTGCTGAAACACGGCAGGAGCAGCCTGAGAGGGGACAGGCGCCTGTCCCTGGAGGTGCACGCTGGGCTCACACCTCCTTCAGCGAGTGTGGGTGTCGGTGATGGGTCACCCTTGTGTTTTGGACTCTCTGGGCCTCCGTTTGGCAATAGCCCGCCCAGACTCCCCAGCGTTTGGGAAAACAGCCCGAGCTGTTGATTTCTGCTTATGGAAACCAGACGCAGTGCTGGCTCTCCATCGCAGGATAATTAAATCTCTCCTTCTGCCGCGCTGGTGCGCGCCGCTGCTCAGATGGCTGCCTCCACATTGTAAATGAAAAATCTAACAAGTGCTGCTTTGATTCCCCCAAAGTTTTAGAAATGGTGTTTGCTCAGGAAAGGTCTTTCTGACCTGATCTGGGGGAGGCACAGCCGGAAGCAGGTTTTCTTGGGCTTGACAGTCCCTGGGCGCAGCCTGGCTGGGGGTTGGGGAATGGGGGTGGGGTGGGGTGGGGAAGGGAGGGCCCTGGCTCTGTTTGGAGCCCCTGAAGCCCCCAGAGCAGCTGCGAAGGCCGCTGCCTCTCCCAGCCTGGCCCAGGAGCTCCCGGGAGGCTCCGGCTGGTTAAACAAGGGCTGCACAGGAAGGCCTTGTCAGCGGAGCTGTCAGCACAGACAAATATTTGGAAGCCGGAGGAGGCAGGCTGGGGAGCCTCCCGACACCCCGCGGGGGCCCTGGCAGCTTCTGCGGGCAGCATTCTGCCCCCTCAAGGAAAACCGCTCAGCGCCCCACATTTCCTGTACCTTCCAAACACCAGCCTCCCACCCCCCAACCCAACAGCCCTGCTCCTGCCACCACCAACCGCTGGCCAGGCTGACTTCGGCTGCAATCAGACACAGGCATCTGTCCCTTTCCACGCCCTGGGTCCCTCTGGGGACCCACCCCACCCCAAACACACTTTCTGTCCAGATTGCCCAGGGGTATTGACACCCGCTGCCCCACCCCAGGCTCCAGGGCCGGGTGTGAACTGGTCCCTTCTGGCTCATCAGAGCAGCTGTCCTGCTGGTCTCAGTGACTGGATCAGGGAGGGACAGGTGACGTAAGCCAGCCAATCAGCCTGAATTCTGGGACTTTAGTTTAAACTGGTAGGCAAAAATGGGAGCCCGAAGCTGCCCAGCCATCCCGGCCACAGCCTGGGGAGGGCCCATTTGAGAGGGAAGCTGGCATGGAGGAGGGTGATGGACAGCACAAGAGGCAGGACCGAGCCCTGACCTCTCTGAGCACCTGGATCGAGCCAAGCCTGAAGCCGACTGATCTGAAGACAAATGGATGCCTGATCTTTTCTGCTACACGAGCTGAGGTTCCCCTAGCCAGGAAGTGACTGTCAGCAGGGACACACAGCCAAGTCCTCTGTCCCTACGTCGTGCCCCTGGTCCCTGCAGAGGGAAGGCCTCTGGGGTCAGACAGACACGGGTTCGAATCTGAACTGCTCACAAACTATGAAGCCCCTCCCTGACCAGCTACCCCTCCCGAAGCGCAGTTTCCTCCCCTGTAAACTGGGGACGGTTTCTGCCGGCTGGGACAGCGGGTCGGAGTCCTGGGGTGGCCAGAGACTTAATGGGAACCTAGTGGAGTCCCTGGAACTGGGCTCAGACACGTCCGTTCTGATGGAGCCACTTGGACTCCACAGGAGAGATGCCCTGACCTGGGAGGCTGTTCCCCTGCCCGGCCTCAGTTTCCCCACCTGTAACTCTCCTCCTCCTCCTCTCCCACCCTCACTCCCCCTCTGGGGGTTGGTTCCTCTCTCATCTCTCCAGCACCCGCCAAGGGCCAGGGGCTCAAAGTGCATTAACTCTGCTCCTAGGTCCTAGAATCTAGGAGAATGATGTGAGATCAGTGCCATCAGCCCACTTTGTAGGTGAGGAAACTGAGGCCCAGACGCAAGGTCATGCAGCCATTCAGGCAGCGCTGGGATCTGATCTTCCACCCCGAGTCCACACCCCGTACCTTTGCCCCGAGTCTCTTAGGTATTGTGCCCTGTCCCATCATGAGGGCCGGGGAAGACCCACCTGACCCTCAACTGCCCCCCTCCCTTACGCCCCCTCCCCCCCAAGCCTTTCCCAGCTGCGCCGCACCCTCACGGTCCGCACGCCCTCGGCTGGCCTCTCTTTAGGGATGCACCTGCAGCAGTTTAACTCCTGCACAGGCTTTCTTCAAAGCACTACGGGTCCTCGGCAGGGCCGGGCTGGAATAGCGTCAGGAGGAATCCTTTCAAAAGGGTCCAACTTGGCATATCCGGAGGAGCTTAAAGCTGAGGCCTGGCTCTACATACGAGGAAGAGGAGGCCCAGAGAGAAGGCGAGTAGACACCCCACTCCACCCTCCCCCTCCTCCCTGGCCATCCCCAGCAGCCACCTGTGGAGCCTTGGAGAGCAAGGACCGGGCTGTGTGGGCTGTGTGTGCCCTGGGTATTTGCTCAGTACCTGACCTGCCTACACTGACCCTGTGAGCTGGGGCCACTTCCCTAATGTCAGGGACATGGGGACCAGAACTTGGGTGTGGACTGACCTCTCTCAGCGGCCAAGGGGGAGGTGAGCCCTTCCCACACCTCCCAGGCGGAGTCTGAGGGAAACTGAGGTAACAGACCAGCAAGCCCAGCCAGGAGGAAGTTACATGCTCTACAAATGCCGCCCATTGTGATCATCAACACTGAGGACAGATCCCGAGGGGGGTGCTGGGAAGGCTCCCTGGGGGCTGACGCTACCATGTGGCTCCCTCCCCCCTCAAGATGGGCGGGACGGGCTTGTCATTAACCCACTCACTGCCGGCCGCCGTGCCCAGCTTCCTGCCGGGAGTGCCTGCCAGTGATGGGATGAGTCAACAGTTCTCAAGTGCCTTTTATGTTTGAGGCATTTTACTAAGTGCCGGACATTAACATTATTGCCCATTCTTCTTACGAGTGGCATGAGCCGCCATTTGGAGCCTGCGCTGGCTGTGCCCTTCGCATTTAAGGCGCCGGCCCTCAGAGCAGCTCGGTGACACAGCGCCATTATCCCCGCTGTTTGCTGTTTGAGGGCCTGGCGGCTGGGAGAGGCTGAGTCATTCCCAAGGTCACACGGCAGGAGGCAGGCGGGTGGGGGAGGGGAGGTTTGACCAGGGCTCCCACCACCATCAGTTTTCTCTTCTGGGACAGAGAAGGGTGGGGGGCGAATGGCCCTTCTCAGACAAGGAGGGGCGCCATTCCGGACCCAGGCTTCCCAGCTTCCGCAGGAGGTCCGAGGTGCTAGGCTGGGAGCTGGCTTCACACTTTCCCTTCCCTCCCCCTGGCTGGGCTCTGGCCTGGAGGGGACTGGAGCTCTATGGAGCTCTGGGCACATCCAGTCCTAGAAAGGAGTTGTCCATCCATCTGTGCTGAGCCAGGCTCTGAATCTCACGCCAGTGTTTGCAGACCTGCTCCCAACTTCCCGCTGCCCATAGCAAGCAGGCCAGCTCCCGAGGAGGCCATTCACAAAGACCTGGATCCTCTGGCCCCACCTTGCCACCCATCACTATCCATAGGCACCCACACCCCAGCCTGCCAATCTGGACCCCCCTCCCTGCCCCAACCAGGCCAGGCCTGGGTGCTGGCCACGTCCTCCTTCGGAAGTGACCTTTCTCTGCTTCTCCTCCCGGGAAACGCCTGTTCCATCTGCAAGGCCCTGTTCAAAAGTCACCTCCTCCGCGGAGCCTTCCAGGAGGACACCCGGCCCCTGCCCCCAGGAGAGGGCGGTAGTGTGCTCTGTGTCTCCATGGCCGTGTTCCCATGATGAGCACAGCAGGAGTCACCAGGGCTGCACCTCACGGGCTGAGTGCAGGGTGGCAGGGTGGGTGCTGTGTGGCGAGGAGACGGAGCCCTGGGTTCTGCTCAGCTCTGGAGCTGCCGTGCGGCCGGCGGGAGACCTCAGCTTCCTCCCTTCGGAAGCGGGGGTGAGCGTGAGGGTTTTCAGCTCTGACGCACTAAGAACCTGAGAGTCTGGGATTCCAAGAAATAGACAGGAACCCTTTCTGGAAGGTGTGAGTGATGGGTGCCAGAGTCCCTCAAAGCTGGAGGCCTGGCAGGACCTCCTGAGGGGTCCTTCTCCGTCCTCCCTTCTTAGGCTCAGGGCTACGGGGGAGGGGCACCCAGGACCAGCCTCCTGTGGGGGCCCAGACAGTCGCCAACCCCATGGTTCATCTCAGAGGAGCCCCCTCGGCCGTCCGGCCGTCAGTGCCCGGGCGGTGAGGCCCCGCCCCCTTACCCGCAGCTGGTCCTCGGGCAGGTCGCTGCCGCCGTTGATGCCGCGGTTCATGGACACGAAGCGCTCGAAGGGCGGCTTGTCCCGGACGTTGGGGTTGTGCAGGCTGGTGTTGAGCATGATGATGGAGAAGGACAGGACGTAGCAGGTGTCTGCGGGCCGGGACGGCGGGTCAGAGTCCCGGCCCTGGCTGTCTCCCCTCCTCTGCCCCAACTCCTCCTAGGTGTCCAGGTCAGCCTCTGCAGGGCCCAGGGCCCCGCATCCTCCCGGCTTGGCATCCGAGGCCCCGGGCTCACCTTCCACTCCTGCTGGTCTCCCTGCTCCAAAGCCACTCCCGCGGTCACGGCCAGGCGCCCGCGGTGCCTTCCCACCCTGCGCTTTCGCTCTTGTGGGGCCCCTGCCAGGTGTGCTCTCCCCTCCCCTCCCCCTTTCTATCAGGTGAGTCCTCCTCTCAGCTCCAGCGTTCCTCCCACCGAGCCTGCCAGCCCCTCTGCCCATTCTGTCCCCCCCCCCCTCCCGCCCTGGGTCTCAGAGGGCACTTAGTGTTGGCAGCACTGCTCAGGGCTTAGCCAGTGCTGCTTGGGCATCTGGCTGCATCGGGGGCTCCCGTTCTCAGATCCAGATATTCACGGGCGAGGCAGCGAGGCTGTGTGCTGGGCGGAGCACGTGGGAGGGAGGTGACTGCTGCTCTGTGGCGTGTGTCCAGAGCCAGGGAAGTCCACCTATGTCCTGCCCAGGACCTCTGCTTGAACCAAAACTCCTGCTCAAAACACCCTTTATCCCCTGGACTTTCTGGAGAACTCCTATTCACCCTTCAAAACCCCATTCAGACCCCACTGCCTCTGGGAAGCCATCCTGGACATTCGGACTCCTCAGGCCCTGTCCTCAGACGGGTGTGCTGCTGCCCTAGCACCCTGTGCCCCGTTTCCTGCCTCCTCCCCCAAGGAGCATGCCCAGAGGCAGCTCTGCCCAACAAGCGCCCCACAGAGGGGCTGGCACAGAGCTGATGCTCAGCGAGGGCTTGGAATGACTGGGCTCCCAGGGTCTGGGTACTTGGGAGAGACCAGCAGGGCTGGGGCAGGCATGGTGCTTGGGGAGGGAGATCTGTGCCCGGCGATGCTTAAGGGGTTCTGGGGCCCCAGGTCCCCCCACACGGGCACCTGTGGACTGGAAGACGCCCGGGTTGCAGAGGCAGTAGCGCGTGGCGAACGTCTCCATCATCCGGTCGATCTTCTGGGCCTCGCCCGGCAGCCGGAAGCTCCAGAGGAACTGCCTGGGGGAGGAGCAGGGCTGTGGGCAGCAGGCTGGGTGCGGGCTCTCGGGGGACCCTGCACTAGCCGCTCTGCCTCTCCCAGGCTCAGCCTCTTTATCCTGCAAATGTCAGCTACGCTCCGCAAGCACCAGCACACAGGACGTTTCCGAGAAATGCCTTGACTCTCCCTCCCAGAACGCAGAGCTGAGCTTGTGCTGCCCTCTGCCCGTCTGAGTCCTCACACCTCAGCAGGCACGGACCCTCTGCCTGTCCGGTTCTGAGCTCTGCCTGCCTGGCCGTCAGGTACTACGATCTGACTGTGGGCCCTGGGCCAGCCCCCTGCACCCAGGACCTGCCCCACAAGGCTTGGTGAATGAGTGACGAGGAAGCGAGTGAACATTGGAAAGGAGCCCTCTCTCTCAGAGAGCATGGCAGGGAGAGGGAAGCCAGACTGCCTGGACAGTGGTGGCTTCTTCCTTCTCTGCCTTGAAAACTCCTATTCATCCTTTAACGCCCAGCTCAAATGCCCCCTTTGGGGAGCTAATGTTCTAAGATTTCCTAAACACGTACTGTGGGCCCAATTCTGAGCACTTTCTCATGTAGTTCTCACAACTGTATGAGGCTGGTGCTATTATTATCCCCATTTTACAGATGAAGAAACAGGCACAGCGAGGTTTTTGGGGACTTGACCAAAGCCACACAGGGGGAGAGTGGCAGAACTGAGATATGAACTGGGCAGTCTGGCTCCAGAGTTTGTGCTCCTAGCAGATATACTACAATGCCTCTGTCGTTGTAAAAATAAAATAATATTCTATTAGAAAACTAGAGGCCTGGTACACAAATTCGTGCACAGTTGGGGTCCGCTGGCCTGTCCGGATTGGGCTGGTCAAGCTGGATGGCTGGGCCGAGGGGCCGCAGGCGGTTGGTTGTCTGACCCCCCCCCCCCCTCATCTGGGTGTGTGTGGGTGGTTGGGAGTCGGGCGGGGTGGGCCAGGGAAAGGGGCCGCCATTGGTTAGTCGAACTCCCAGTCGAGGGGATAATTTGCATATTAGTTTTTCATTATATAGGATAATAAATAATAACATAGTACATGCTAAGCTGTATTAACAAAATAAACAAAACAAGCACCATTCTGAAAAGTATGTAGTGGGAATGGCAGTAATGATCGCAATAACGATCACAATGATTAAATGTTATTATAGTAATGTTGTAGTACAATAATGCCAGCAGCAGCAGACACAAGCCAGGTGCTGCCAGTCCAGGTGGTCCACGCCAACTGTGTCACCAGCCTCAGCTGCACGGGGCGGGCATGCCTGCCGTTCATTCTGGCTCCTCACACTGGGTGCTATTAGCCATGTGGCCCCTGATGCCCCCAGCAGCCCCCACCCTGGCTGTGCCACCATCCAGGGCGGGCCCTGGACCACTCACCTGAGGGCCTGGACGAGGTTGAGGTTGGAGAACTCGTGGCAGTCCACAAAGGCCTGGAGGACCTGCAGGTTGATGGGGTCCCTGGGGAGGGGGCGGAAGGGAGAGTGGGATGCACTGGGGAACATTCTGGTACGTTCCACCTGAGGGGGGGGGTGGAGGTGGAGGAGGGACAAGAGGGGACAGATGTCCTCCTTCTAGGTCCAGCCTCTAACTGGCCTGCTCACACCTGACCCCACATCACCCCCCTCCCCCGGCACGCCGTGCCCTCCCACACCTGAACAGACCCCCTCCCACGCCCACAGCTCACCGCCGCTGCTCTCGCTGGGGATGTGAGTCTGGCTTTGGAGGGGCCTTCCCTGAGTCAGACCCTCCCTCGGTCACTGCCTGCCTAGCGACACCACTCAGGCCACTTGATCTCTCCCAGCCCCAGTGTCCTATCTGTACAATCGACCCTCTTCCCGCTCTCAGGCCAGGGGTGCTGCCCGGCTTGCCAGCTGTGTTCCCCGCTCACTCAGGAGAATGGGTCCCCTGGGGAGCCTGCCAGGAGAGTGGCCGGCCTGTTGGCCCAGCCCCCCAACCCAGCAGCCAAAGGGGTCCTCTCAGACACTCCTCTGCCCAGATCCTCCTGGGGACCCCCATTTGTCACCTACTACATCCTCCCTCCTCCCTTTGCTCTCTTCCAGTCTCACCAACCAGCCTTTCCTTGTGCATGCTTCTGCCCCAGGGCCTTTGCACATGTTGCTCCCTCTGCCCGGAATGCTCTTCCCCTAGATGTCTACCCTCCTCTCCCCCTTGAAGCTTCAGCCGAACTTCACCTCTCCACGGGACATTCCTGTCCACGCCAGAGTCACAGCCCTGGCCCTGTGGTCCCTAGCCCCTCTCCCCTCCCGTCCCTGCTTTATTTGGATTCCAAAGAATTTACAGTTTTCTAACAGGCTTTACATAGTTGGGAATCTGTCTTCCTCATTGGAATCTGTCCTTCCCGAGGGCAGGAGTTTTGTCTGTCTTGATCACTGGTGTAAATCCGGGGCTTAGAACAGTACCTGGCAAAGGATAGATACTAACTAATGTCTACTTGTTGGAGGAAGGAAGGAAGGAAGGAAGGAAAGAAGGAGGGAAAGAAGGAAGGAAGGAAGGAAGGAAGGAAGGAAGGAAGGAAGGAAGGAAGGGAGGAAGGAAGGAAAGAGAGAGAAGGAAGAAGGGAAGGAAAGCAGGCTTGGGGTCAGAATCTGGGGGGAAGGGACAGCCTCCTTGAGCTGCAGGCATTACCACTTTCCTGACATAATTCACTTCCTCACTCACTGCACATACACATGTACACTAACCTGCGGGCACACACCTGCACACCCCCGTTCCCTGCCTCCCTAAGGCCCCGCCCCTTACCTCTCCCCCAGGTAGGTACCGATGGCCGTCTTGTTGAGACCCTCGCCCTTGTACAGGAACTGGGCGATGTCCTGGGCGCTGGAGGTCAGCAGCTTGTGCTCAGTGAGGTACTGGATGCCCTGGAAGCGGCACACGGGCATGAGCAGCCAGCCCGGGAGGAGGGGGGATCCCCGCGGCCCACGCCCTGGCCTGGCAGTCTGGCCCTGGCACAGCCTGTTCTGGGACGCTGTGTCCCTCCTTAACAGAAGCTGCCTTTGTAAGGTGGTGAGCTCCCCATCCCTGGAGGCATGCAAGGAGAGACGGGGTGTCTGCCACGCACCAGGTTCATGCCAGGTGCTCCCCAGGCTCCCCTCAGTCTGACTATAAGCTTCAGTGATTCCATTGACTTAAAATTTTAAGATTCAATGATTCTGCCATTCCTTTTGTCCCCTAAAAGTTCACATTATTTGAACAGTGTTTCACGTGTTTTCTTGCAAGTCATCGATGTCCATTGTATAAGAATTAGGAAAACACAACATCCAAGAAGAAGCTGCCCAAGTCCTGCCGCTCGGAGGCAGACAGTCACCGTGGCGGTGGCTTCCCGCCCTTTCTAGACGGAGTGGGAGCGTGTCCCGCCTTCCGCGCCATTTCTGATCAGGCCCTCGGAGTCTATCATCCTCATTTCAGGAACTGGGGAGTTTGCCCCCTGGTTTTCTGTGGTTCCTTCATGCTCCTTTTGGTGAAAGGTTTCTGGAAGATGGGGGCAGTGAGTGGGGGGGCTCTGAATGCCAGGCAGAGGGTCCTGGGGGCCCCTGAGTGGCCCTTCTCAGTGCTCTGGTGGCATATGAGTGTGTGTGTGGTGTGTGTGTGTGTGTGGTCCCTGGTATGGGGCAGACGGGGCCAATGTGGGGGGCTTGGGAGGGGGTGGGTGGGTGGTGCTGTGGGCCTGTGACTGGGAGGGGAGGCAGCCTTTGCAGCCGGAGCGGTAAGTTTCCAGGCCTCCTGGCTGCCCTGACCCCTCCATCCTGGGTCAGGCGCGCTTCCTCCCGTCTGTGCTCCCACAGGAAAGGAGCCACAGCCCTGGGCAGGCCAAAGGCCAGGTGGGGGAGGGGAGAGGGTAGCTGCGCCCTGCAGTGCTCTGCGCCTGCACCTGGATCTGGCTCCCCGCCCCGTGTCTGAGCCCAGAATCTAAGGGTCTCCCTGTCTGATGCCCTCCCCACAGAGGAGGACACAGGCCTAGTACCCAGGGAGCCCAGGTCCATGCCATCACAGACCCCCACCGCCTGGCTCCCACCGCATGCCTGGGCTGCTGTGCCCAGTGACAGAGCCCCCAGCCGTGCCTGGACAGCAGGCTGAGCCCTGCTGGCCTCAGTCTCCTCATCTGTAGGACGGGTCATTGTGTCAGCAGAGGGGAGCAAGGCGGCATTATGAATGTTGGCCCCAGGAGTCGAGCCCCTCCGGCCGCCTACCTTCACAGGGTCCATGTTGAACTTCTTGCGCCCGATGCACAGCTCCTTCTCCTTTTGGGCCATCCGGCTGTGGACACAGAGGGGTCAGGTGGCTGTCCCAAGACCCAGGACACCCCCCTCCAGTCTCCAAGGGCCCTCAGACACCTCGAGGACTCCCGTCCCCTCAGCTAGAGCCCGTGCTCCCGAGGGGCCTCAAGGTGGCGGAGGGGAGGGGGGCCGGCGGGGGGGTGGCAGGCCTGTGAGCGTGAGAAATGCAGGGTCTGGCCCTCCCGGAGCCGCCACAGCAGCCTCCTCCACTGGGCCCAGCGCCATGGCCTTGAGAACCCAGTTCTGGGGAGGAGCTGAGGGGCCCGTGCTGGGGTGCGGTCAGGATGACAGGGAGGCAGAGGGGGGCGGGGGTGAGAGCGCAGGTGGAGCCAGCCTCAAATCGGCCCCACCCCTGGCTGGCCAGCCACTTAGGGAGAGGCACTCATCTCTCTGGACCTCAGTTTCCTCATCTGTAAAATGGGGCAGCACCACACCTGCTCCCAGCACTGCTGGAGCAGCTGGTGGTCGGGGCTCTGGAAATGGCCTGTGTTATTGTTGGGGCCTGAGCCCTGAGCAGGGAACCTAGAGACAGGTGGCGTGGGTGTGCATGGCAGTGTCTGTGTGCATGTGTGTGGGGCTAGACAGTGCAGATAGAGGCGGCAGAGAGACAAGGGGTGGCAGGGGCAGGTGGGGATTTCCTGGGACACGGGGGCCTTATGGGATTATGGCAGGATCAACCTTCTCACCTCACAAGTGGGGAAACTGAGGCCCAGAGAGGGGAGGGGCCAGCCCCAGGTGACAGCCATAGAAGGCTTCCCATAGCGGTGGGGAGGGGGCAGGTGACCCACACCCTGAGGGTGGAGTGGAGTGGACCAACCCCTGACCTGCCACAGGCTCCTCCCCCTGAGGCCCTGGCTTTCCTGTCCATCCCAGGATGCTCCTGGGCGGTGATTGGTCAAGGGGTAGGTCAGGGCAGGTCGGAAGAGACTTGAGAGGGTGGGAGGATGGGCTTGTCTCTCAAGAGAGGGAGGTGCCTGGAAGCAGGGACCAGCCAGCCCTGCTCCTGTCTCACTGTCCTGCCTCTTCCTCCTCCTCCTCCTCCTCCTCCTCCTCTTTCTCCTTTTCTTCCTCCTCTTCCTCCCCCCCTCCTCTTCCTCCTCTTCCTCCTCCTCCTCTTCCTCCTCTTCCTCCTCTTCCTCCCTCCTCCTCTTCCTCCTCCTCTTTCTCCTCCTCCTCCTCCTCCTCCTCCTCCTCCTCCTCCTCCTCCTCCTCCAGGGCCCCGTCCCTCACTTCCCCAGGGCCCAGACAGGCATGGCAGCTCATCATGGTGTGTGACATCCTTAGGACGACGCCACGACAACGTCCGGGGTCCCCTGGCCGACACCTCACCTCTCCTCTGTTATCTCGAAGCAGTCGATTTGGGCAAACACATCTTCGATCTCATCCTTCAGCTTCTGCAGGTGTCGGGGAGAGGGGAGAGGGGCAGGACAGGGAGGGAGAGTCAGGGGGTGGAAGCCAGGATAGAGGGCTTTCACAACTCTCCCCCCCACTCCCACTCCCACCCAGTGTGACCCCCACATTGCTCCCTCCTGACAGACCATCCCCCCGATGTCTCCTGTCCTCAAAGTCCCCAACCTAACAGCTTCCGTCTGCACTCTTTCTCCCACCATCTCCTGACGTGGGGGTGCAGTCCCCAAGTCCCCATCATATTTCCACCTTCCCATCTCTCTGCAGCTGTAGTCCCCTGCCCTCTGGCCACGCCCACCGGCCAGCCCTCCTCCACCCGGCTGCCATCTCTCTGTAGCAGACAGGTGCCTGCCCTGCCCCTGCTCAAACTCCTTCCGTGACTCCCACTGCCCCCGTCCCCAGGCAGAAGGCACAGATTCCCGCCTGGGAGGGACCCAGCTCCTCTCCAACTTTCCTCCATCTCCTTCCTCTGCCACTTGTCCCTGGCCTGGTGCCCGCTGTGTGCCAGGGACTGTGGGTGCACCAGGCACCAGACAGCGCTGGCCCTCTTCTCAGGGCTTTGCCATCCCCATGGGGCTCGCAGAGAGGACATTGTGTAGAGAGGTGGGGTGACAGGTCAACTAAGGTCTGACTCAGCCTCTGCTTTCCCAGGTCCTCCCCCCCCCCCCCCCGCCCCGGCATGTTCTGTCTTGGCCCTGCAGGGGGCTACAGTGTCAGCGGAGAACCCCTGCCTCTGCCAACTGCCACCCCTGGGCAGACAGGGACAGGTGGCAGCTTGTCCAACATTCCCCTGCAGGGTAGCAGCATGAGCCCCTAAAAGGCACCAGCCCCCCTTCCCCCTTTCCCTGAGATCTGTGGGATGGGGTGGCCCCAGGAGCTTGTTCTGGGTCCCCAGGACAGCATGGGGCCTGGAGCCCATATCTGTGCCCAGTCAGCTCCTGTCCACGTGATCTCAGTTGAGTCACTGAATGGCTTCCCCACAAACAAGGGGTGGGGGGGAAGGAGGCTCACTCACAAGTATTAACTGAGCACCCACTATGTTCTGGCTATAATTGGGCTGCAAATACAGGGATGGGCAAGATGGACCCAGGCTCCACTTACACAGAGCTCAGTTAGTGAGGTTGGGATCACGATGGTCTAGGGGAATGAAATGACTGTGCAGGTAATGGTCACAGTCATACAGGAAATGCCTGGCACAGGGTAGGTGCTCAGTAAAACACCTGCTGAGTGCACCTTCCTTCTGTGCCTTCCTTCTGCCCTGCAGCATTAGGTAGATATGTGTTCGGGGGGGGGGGGGGGGGTAGCTGCTAAGAGGAGACGGCACATGAGCCGAGAGTAAAGTAACAAGGAGGAGGCACGATGAGAGCTTGGGAGAGTCCCGGGCAGAGGGGACTGTGCGGGCAGAAGGGACTGTGCGTGCAAAGGCCCTGGAGCAGCACGGGGCTTAGCATATTCTAGGAGCAGAGCCAGAGTCTGCCTCAGAGGCTGCTGGGAACCATGCGTGCTAACATTTGGAAAACTGGGGACTTGGCAAGTGCCGGGCACGGACTGGTACTATGTTGACCTAAGATGCCCGTGTTAGGAGGGGGTGAAGCGGAGGCTCAGGATGGGGACCAGCACTGGCTGAACCCCCCAGGCTCCACGCATAGCAGGGCCTGAGGGTGTGTCAGTGTGCATGTGTGTGGCTCATGTGTTCATTTGTGAGCGCGCACTCACCTGGATGTCGTCCAGAAGCTGCTTCCGGTGCCATCTGATTCGCTGCAGCTCCTCGGCCTCCCCACTGCTCAGCTCTGCTGGGTCTGGAGAGAGAAGGCCCTGTGGTCACTGCCCCACTCACTGCCCTCCCCCGTCACTCAGCTCCAGCCACTCCAGGGAGCTCTCAGGGCCCTCAGCCCTCCGGAAACCCATGACCTGCTAGCCTCTTTCACGCAAGCCTGGGCTCTGATGTCACCACCTCCGAGAGGCCTTCCCTGACCACTCTGTCCAAGTCAGCCCCTCCCCTACCTTCCCCTCTGACCCAGCTTCCTGTTCCTTCTACCCCCCCCTCCTACAGGTGCCCTGAAGTTATCTCATGTACTCGCATGTTTTCTACTGCATTCGTTACACTCATTATTTTGTTCACTGAGCATCCTCAGCAGCTAGGAAGAGCCAGATATGCGGGTACTCAACAAAATACCATCGGAAGCCATTCCTTTTTCCCTGGAACGTTAGTTTACTCTTAAAAAAAAAAAAAAATATATATATATATATATATATATATATATATATATATATATATATATATATTATTGATTTTTTACAGAGAGAAAGAGAGAGGGATAGAGAGTTAGAAACATTGATGAGAGAGAAACATCAATCAGCTGCCTCCTGCACACTCCCCATTGGGGATGTGCCCGCAATCAAGGTACATGCCCTTGACTGGAATCGAACCTGGAACCTTTTAGTCCACAGGCCGACGCTCTATCCACTGAGCCAAACCGGTTTACTCTTTTAGTAAACCACATGCCTCTCATTTATTCGCTTATTTATTTGCACAACCAGGAAGTGGTGTATCATTTTGCTTCATACCCTATTGGCCAGATGTAGTCACATGGCCATGCATAGCTGCAAGGGAGGCTGGGAAATGAGCCTGTAATAGGATGGTCCTTACTATATGAGGTGTGGCGACTGGATTTTGGGGGACATCTGAAGCTCAGAGCAGTGAGCTGACCTGGCTAAGGGCCTAAGGGGTGAAAGGCTGAGCCAGGGCTGACCTTGGATTGATTGGGATGACTCCCAAGCTTTTCCCACTTCATCTGGAAATGAATTAAAGGAGAGGAGTGTGTGTTGGCGAGAATTCTGTGCAGGGTGCTGGGATGACTCCCATACCCGGGTCAGCTGGCTTGCTTCTACTCCCCAGTGGTGCTTCCTGTTCCATCCACAACACTCTCCTGGTCAAAATCTTCATACTCTGAGTGGCCAGATTATTATGATCTTTAATACATAATAATCTGGCTACTCAGTATATATATACCCTGGTGCATAAATTTGTGCATGGGTGGGGTCTGTCCAGCCTGGCCAGGGGGAGGGGACATGGGCAGTTGGCTGGCCTGCCTGCTGGTTGAAATCTTGATTGAGGGGACAACTTGCATATTAGCCTTTTATTATATAGGATATACACTGAGTGGCCAGATTATTAAGCGTTCAGAGATCATAATAATCTGGCCACTCAGTGTAGACTCCCCATTACTGGAAGGAAAAGCCCTCATCCTGGTCCTCCCCAGTCTCCCTGGCCTCTCCAGCCAGCCTTCTCCCCACCATTCTCAACCACAGCCTGGCAGTCTGGCCTGCCAGCTCCTCACTGCCCTGTGCTGTCTAACTCTCTGTCTTACTCCTCGGCCTTTGCCGATGCAGTTCCTCCACCGCATGCCTTGTCCTGTTTGCCTCTCCAAACCCTTCCTGACTGTCAGGGCCCAGCTTTGGGAAGTGCCTGCTCACGTTTCTTAACGGTTTTACAAGGACAGATACGAATGCAGAGAATATCAAGTCCTCCATTTCCCTACTTCTCCCTCCTGTTGACGGAGCGGCCATCTTGGACTTTGAGATGGAAGCTGGGTATTGAGATGGCAGGACAGCAAGCTAGAAGGAGACTGGGCCCTGGGCAACCGTGGGGAGAAAAGTCACCGTATTCACCTCACCAGCAGCTACCCATGTGGACTTTTCAGTGTGAGGGAAATCAGTTCTGGGAATGTGTCTGTTCCTGTTATTCCGAGTCTCTTTTGCTAACAGCAGTCAAACCTGAAACTCAACCAATGCCGTGACCTGACCTGGGAATCACGAACCCTAACCCTCACCTAGAGTGTGGTTGTCAGGATGAAAAGAGCTGAATTTTGCTCAACACCCAGCAAGTACCTGGCGTATGGTAAGGGTCCAACATGTGTATAATGGATGCTCGGCTGTGCCATGCAGCTCTTTTCTTCAGGACCAAGGTGCCCATGCGCTCAGCTGCTGGGGGTGGGGGTGGGCGTGTCACCCTGCTGGTCACTCAATGCTGAGTCCCTCCCCAGGAAACTACCTTAGCCAGATGCAGCTGCTTCACCTAAGGATATGTCCCTCCAATAGGGCAGCCTCAGCACAAAATGTCAAGACCCCTTGCCTCATTTCTGGACCTGAGCCAGCTATCAAACCCAAAATCTATGGACTGAAGAAGATGCTGTGTCCGCAGAAGGAAGGGTCTTGTAGCACTGTGGCAAGTGGGGTATATGGTCAGAATTCCCTTGGCCAACTAGCCAAGATGGGTTGGTCTGACCCTTCAAGTCGTAAAGTCAAGAGAGCCCAATAGCCATTCATTGGAAGTGGTTCACCTAGCAGCACACATGAGCAGAACCAGGAGGCTCCAACCAGCCTCCTGGATGCATGGCCCAGACCCCCATACCATCCTCTGCTGCGGCACCAAGGCTTGTCCCTCAGCTCACACCAGGGCTGCGTGGGCGGGTCCCTTGTGATCTCCTGACAAAGGAGGGAGATGCCTGAGCTGGGCTCCAGGACGTGTGGCTCGGGGTTTGGGTACAAGTCCAAACCGGACAGCGATTGAACGAGAGCCCTGCTCCAAGGGGTTGTGGAGACAGTGGTGAGGAGTCCTCCCAATGGACAGGGCTTTGGACGGGGCACCTGGTCAACCTCCTCATGCGGAAAGAGAAGTGTTGGGGAGTAAGAGCATACATGCAGTCATGGGCAGTGGAGAGTAGCTTGCCTGCTTGGTCGGAGGCTAACAAGAAGGATTAGAAGGCTGGGAGCAGAGACATCGGGGGAAGAGGCAAGTCGATGGCCTGCGGGAGTGGGCGCAGAGTGGGAAGACATAAGGCACGCTTATGTTTCCCAGCATGCACCCATCACGGAACAGTGAGACTTGGCCAGTTGACATCAGCCAGTCTCTGGCCAGCCCAGCGCTGGTACGATGGCACATGCATGAAGTAGCCATGTGGCCTGGGCAGGGACTATGGGTAGACCCACTCGCCCAGGCTTCCCAGGCTGCTGACATGCCTGCTTGCGAGCAATAGCAACCCGCTGTTTCCTGAGAAACCCAACTGGCAACTCGGCAGCAAGTGGATCACGCAGGGTCCCTTCTCTTCTGCAGAGACCAGCAATCTCTCCTGACCAGAATTCACACATGTTCTGCGTGTGTGTGGCCTTTTCTGCCCACAAACCTTCGGCCAGAGTCGGCACCCACGGGCTCCCAGAGGGTGTGATCCTCCGACACAGGACACCGCATGACATCACATTAGACCGAGGGACCCTCTTTACAGGAAAGGAAGTGTGGGCGGAGCCTGTGGCCATGGGTCCTCTCCATGTTCCCCCACCAGTTGCTGGGGGTGTGCTGGCCTGGCAGATGCCTGAGCAATGAGCCTCTTGAAGGTGCAGGGGCGGTGTCGGCCTGGAGACCATATCCTGCTTGGATGGGCACTATCCTTTGTACCAGTGGCCGCTAAGGGGTGCTTTGTCCCCCAGTCTGTAACCTACACAGATCCAGGAACGAGGGGGAGGAGGAGGAGAAGGAGGAGGAAGAGGAGGAGTAGGAGGAGGAGGAGGAGGGGGAGGGGCTCCACTACCTCCCCCTAGTGACTCACTGGGGAGTTTTCCTTTCTGTGTCTGCAACTCTGAGCTCCGCTGGCCTGGAGTTCCTGGTTTCCAGGAGGTGGGGGAGGCGGCCCACACACCCACTCCATGCCGGTAGCTTCATATAACTTGTCACTTCATCCTGACCACTCTGCAAAGTGGGTCTTTGTTAGTTTAAGACACCGAGGCTCAGAGAGGCCAAGTGACTTGCCCTAAGTCACACAGCCAAGAAGTGGCAGTGCTGGGATCAGAACCCTGGTGTGCAGGTCCCCAAGACTGTGTCTCAGGATTCTGCAGCCGTGGGGACACGTGGGGGTGGAAGGCAGGGGCCGTCCGTGTGGAGTCAGGAGCAAGGGCGTGGCAGGGGGAGCTCCTGTGGGAGCGGGGGAGGGGCGGGGCTGAGCGCTGTCGTGGAAAGCCCCAGTCACCCCTAGTTGACCGCGGGTGACAGATCAGACTCTTTGTTTTGCTTGTTTACTTCCTGTTGCTTTCCTGTTGGCTGAGGGCCTGGGTTTTGAGGAGGGCTCTGGCCGGGGTACCCCTGCTGGGGGAGGCCACGTGGATGCTCAAGAGGCTGGAGAGAGGCCAGCCTGCACAGTCCCCGCGGTGGAAGGCCAAAGGGGGGCCATGGGCTCCCGAGACCCGGGCCGAGGCTGCCTTCTCCTCCCCCACTGTCTCTTCGCTTTCCTCATCTCTCTTGGGCCAAAGAACCAAACACACAGCCTCTCCGCTCCAGCTGCTCCCTGGGTTTCAGACCCTGCTGCCCCTCTGGGCACGGGCTGTCTTCTTGTTTGCCATTTGGACCAAAACAAAAGTCCTAGAATTTCCCCTCAATTCTTCCTGAGTCCCCTGGGCTCCAGGATGGTCCCTGAGACACCCCGGCCACGGCCCCAGGAGGCACTTGGACCCTCGCCTCCCTCTCACCCTCCAGTCTCCTCTCTCACCAAGCCCCATCCATCTTCTTTGTTTGCAGAGCCCCCTCCCCTTCCCTCCCCCCCACCCGACCACCGGCTCCTGCCTGGCCCATGCAGAGCCTCCCCATGGCCCCCTGCCTCCACTCTGCCCTTCCAACCCGGCTCCCGTGGCGTCCCCTTGTCCTGGGGATAAAGACTCCAAATCTTACTGGGCCCAGCCGTCCTGCTGGTGCAGCCCGGACCTCACCACACTCCGTGCCCCGCCCCCGGCCCTGGACTCGAGGCCTCCCTGGCCGCCCTTCACTTGCTCTCGTGTGCTCTTTCCCACAGGCCTTTGCATGTGCTGTTCCCCGAGCCTGGAATAACCCTCCTTCCCCCCTGCAGGAGCGCCTCTCCTTCCTCTCCAGGTCCTCGGTGCCTCTGTGCTCCTCCTTCCCGCTCACTGCAGCAGGCCTGGGATCGTGTGGCTCCGTAACCTCGCCACGCCGCTGGTGAAGGAAAGGGGTGCTAGTTGCGCACCTACTATGTGCCAGGCCCTGTGTGCTCTAGGCCGGTGGTCGGCAAACCGCGGCTCGCGAGCCACATGCAGCTCTTTGGCCCCTTGAGTGTGGCTCTTCCACAAAATACCACGTGCGGGCACACACACCACACACACACACACACACACACACACACACACACACGTACGTACAGTGCGATTGAAACTCCGTGGCCCATGCGCCGAAGTCTGTTTTCGACCTGGGCGAGTCTATTTTGAAGAAGTGGCGTTACAACACGCAAGGGGCCAAAGAGCCGCATGTGGCTCGCGAGCCGCCGATTGCCGACCGCTGCTCTGGGCTCTTCCCATCCGCTGCCTCGTGTGATCCACACGGCAGCGGTAGGATACCACAGGTGTTTCTAATCTCACTGTGTAGACAAGACGCCTGAGGCTCAGAGGGGGGACGGGACCTGCCCCCGGGGACACAGCTGGCAGGTGGTGGGGCCGCGATTCGCACCCGGGTCCCTCTGGCGCACCCAGGCCTTGACGCTGGTGTTAGTCATTCGAAGCCAGAGCGACACTCAGACCATCGGAACCCACTCAGATGCTCGCACCGGGCCCTCTGACTCGGGGATGCCGGCCCTGGCTGCGCGACTGAGACTGGAGACAGATGCAGGATAATAAAGTCTGCAGTCCCAGCCCCTGTCTCGTTAGGGTGAGAGATAAAGCCTGCAGTCCCAGCCCCTGTCCCGTTAGGGTGAGAGATAAAGCAAAGCCAGCAGCATGCAGCGGGGACACTGAGGCACGGGCGGGGATGGAAGCGGTTCTCCCGGGAGCGTGGGCTGCTCAGGGGGCCTGGGGCTGCTTGCCTCTCTCTCACTTCGGCTCCTTTGTGGTCTGACAGGTCGATTCATGGGTCCTCTGGCCCCACTGTCCCTCTGTTGGGGCCCTTACCCAGCAGGGGGCAACCGGCCACGTGCATTGGACCCCGCAGGACAGTCTGACAGCCCCCAGACAGCTGCCCCACCACGTGGTACGTAGGCCCTTCTGACCTTCACCTACTGGTTAAAAAGTGGGGGTTTCTCTCCCCAGCCGCCCCACTTCAGACTTGAGGACTCTGAGCTCAGGGAGTGTGAGAAGGACATGGGCAGAGAGGGTCTGCTTCTCATTCCAAGCCTGTTTCAGGCACTGGCGTGGCTCATAGGGGTAGGTTTTTAACAACAACAACAACAACAACAACAATAACAATAACAATAGACAGTAGTAAAACACGAAAAGCCCAGCATGGTAATAACAATCCCCAAGAGCTCTGTTGATTCCGCACTTGGCTCTGCCTTTCACACCTCCCAGAGGCACCCTGACACCGGCCACACCCGGCCCGCGCGGGGCTGCCCTCTGCCCTGGCAGGCGGCCGCCTGTGGCCGGTGCAGCCCGGCCATCTGCCCCGCTCCTCCCCACTTCCCCTTTGTCCTTCCTCTTTCCCAGCGTAATTTTAGCACCCGTCCTGCTTGCACCCTGCTCCCAGGGCAGCGGGCCCGGTTCCTCTTTTCCAGGGCACCCGGAGGTGCTGTCCTGCGCCCCACGGCAGCAGCTCGGGCTCCGGAGAGGCGGTGGGAGGGCCGCTGGGCCGAGGCCTGTCTGGGGGAGCTCCCGCCCCAGCCTGCCCCGCGGGTGTGAGCACCGAGCAGCGGCCGCGTGTGGCTTCCTACCCACCACGGAGCTGCCTCCGCTCCATTTTTAACTGCACCTGCCTCCCGCCCCCTCCCGGCACGGCCACGGGTCATGCTGGGGTTCGTTGCCTGGGCCCCTCACCTTCCCGGCAGGCCCCAGGGAAGAGGGCCTGGCCTGCTTCTGACGTCGCACACCCATGGCTAGAGGAGGGACGGCAGCCCTGGGGGACCTATACCATTGACCTGCCCATTGTACAGGTGGGAAAACTGAGGCCCATCCTAGCCCCTGGCGGGTTGGTACAGAGCTGTTGGGACTGAGCCAGGTCTGGCTGACTCTAAGTCCTCATTTAGTTTAGGGCAGGCAAGGAGGATGGTGCCACGTTAGGTGACAAATTGGAGCTCAGAGGAGTAGTCACCTCGCCGTGGGGTGATTAAGACCCTGTCTGGCCCTAACCGGTTTGGCTCAGTGGATAGAGCGCCGGCCTGGGGACGGAAAGGTCCCAGGTTCGATTCCGGTCAAGGGCAGGTACCTTGGTTGCGGACACATCCCCAGTAGAGGGTATGCAGGAGGCAGCTGATCAATGTTTCTCTTTCATCAGTGTTTCTAACTCTATCCCTCTCCCTTCCTCTCTGTAAAAAAAAAATCAATAAAATATATTTAAAAAAAAAAAAAAAGACCCAGTCTGAGCAACAGAGGAATGCTTGTCCCATTCTCCTTCTGCTTCCTCCAGGAAGTCTTCCCAGATCTCCCCTGCTCATGTGGAAAGAGTGGCTTCTTGCCACGCACCAGGTCTAAGCCCGTTTGCACACCTGTCCTGGGCCACTGCCCTGCAGATATGTTCCCTTCTCCCCCATATTGCAGACCAGCCGCTCCCCTGGGCTGGACCAGGGTCTGCCGTCCCAGCATTGCACAGCACAGGGCGGACCATGGATAGGATGAATGAGAGAATAGAAGAAGCGATCAACGAAGACCTCGTATCTTCCAACAGACGGCTCCTGTAGACCCCGTTGAATCCATTCCTCCTGGGCCGGCCTAAAGCAAAGCCTCGACCCCCCTCTGGCCTCCCTGCCCCGCCCCCACACCAGCCCCAGGGAACCTGGGCTCTCTCTCCGCTCAGAGGCCTGGCCCTATTCTGCCACTTACTGGCCGCCAGCTTCTTCTGGGGAGCCCTTTTCCGCCCTCGCATCCTGGGGACAACCTCTCCATTCCTAAGGACCCCGCAGGTGAGGACCCCAAAGAACAGAGTGATAATGACGGAAAGACGGGCCTGTGGGGGACCCCTGTCTCTTCCGCCCCTCGCATCCGCCGGGTGGCCCTGAGTCAGGCGCCCGCCGATCCTCACTGGTCTCCTCTTGCCCAATATTAAGGTGACCAGATGTCCCGCTTTTGGCGGGACAGTCCCGCTTTTTAACCATTTGTCCCGCGTCCCACGGCATTTAAAACAGTCCCGATTTTTGGAAAGAATCGAGACTGTTTAAAAACGCTGCGGGACTTGGGACACATTGTTAAAAATCGGGACTGTCCTGCCAAAAGCGGGACATCTGGTCACCTTACCAATATGTGCTCCCTGAGCCCGGACTGTCCGTGAGCCCCTGCTCCCTGGCCCCCGGGAAAGCCAGGTGGGGAGAGCCCACCGGCCGGGAGGCAGGAGGCAGGGAGTGACCCGCAGGCCTGTCCCCCGCTCAGGCCTCCTCTGCTCCCTCTGTCACTGGGGCTGTTGAAATGGACCTGTGGTTCCCTGTCTGTGGGGCGAGGGGCTGCCTCATGTTAGGATTTCCTTGCAGAAAGGGTTGTGCTGCTGCCAGCGTGGCACCTCTGGGCCTGGGGCCCCGGGCGGCTTCTGCAGCCCTGGCCTTCAGGACGTCCGGGCAGCGCCGGGCACTCCAGACGCGGGCGCAGGGATCGGCCCCGCTCCTCCGTCCCGGCGAAACGCGCAGCCCGTTCCTCTCCCTTCCTCTTTCCCTCGGACACAGGGTCCTGCTTCCTGGGGATGGTCTCCGCCACCGTCCTCTGCTGCCTGGTCCTGCCCCTCCACGGTGCCCTGCTCCCCAAAGGCCACCTTCACCTCCCAAAGGCCAAACGGGGGCCTCAGGGCCTTTGTACACGCAGACAGGCTCACAGCGACCAGCAGACCACCTTTCTCAGCCCCCCTCCGGGCCTGTGCACCATCTGTCCCGTCCTCCTTCAGGTCTGCCCGGGGGGCCTCTCCAATACCTGTCCCATCCATCCTCCTCCTCCTGCTTGCCTGTCCCTCATTCCGCTGGTTGCTACCTGACGCGAGTGCACTTCCTGTCTGTCTCTCCTGTGGAAAGCAAGTTCCGGGGGGCAGGGACACGCCCGCTCTGGTGCCTGTGTTCCCGGCTCCCGGGGCCCAGCTTGGCAGCGGGCCTGAGCCCGGCCCACGGGCTGAGCTTCTGCATTCCCACCTGTGTTACCGCTGCTCACACACCCATTCCTGCCGGGACCCCGACAGGTGCATTGTCCCCGTTCTACAGAGAGGACACCGAGGCCCAGAGAGGCCGTCCCCAGTGCTCACCTGGGTGGCACAGGTCCATTCCGAAGCCTCGTGGGGAACCGTGGCCCGTGGGTGCCCCTCGAACTGCTGGCCCCGCTGCTGCTGGCCCGGCAGGCAGAGATGTGTCACCTCGGCCGCAGCAGGCCCCTTCCCGCTGCTCGCCCCGCCCCGCCCAGCCCGTGTGGGGAGGAAGTCCTGTCCTCGCAGGGGCTGTGCGTGGGCCCCTGACGTAGCGCTTCCTAAAAAAACGGAGTTTCAAGCAGCAGGCTCTCTCTCCGTTTCGGGTGTGAACAAGGGAGGGATAGAGGCCAAAGAGACGAAAGGGGGGGGGATGGGTAGGGAGGAAAAGCAAGACACACACACACACACACACACACACACACACACACACACACACGAAGATGGTCACGGGAAGGCAGAGCCTTCTCCAGGGACAGGGAGCATGCCCTCAGTAACCCCCTCACATCTAAAATGCAGGGTCGCTCCTCTTGGAGTCCAAGCTGAGCCCCAGACCCTACCCCACCAGCTCTTTCATCAGTTCCCTCTGGAGGAGATAAAAGTTAACTCCGTGCTAGGACGGGCTTTGCTTCCCCGCAGTGAAGTGTCTGGCTTTTTCCCTGTCTAGTGACCAGTTGGGCAACATGTTCAATTTCCCTTTTCCCTTAGGGTGCTAGGAAACTCACAGTCAAATCTGTTCTAATATAGCCTTCAGATCTGGGGGCCAAACTCAGCATGTAACTTTCAGCTCTGCCGCTCAGCCTGGTGTGAACTTGGGCAAGTCACTTACCTGCAATGAGCATCCGTTTGCTTACCTGTAACAAACAGGGTCGTGGAAAAGATGGAGGGAGATAAGGTGCCTAAGAGGCTCAATAAAAAAAAAATGATCTTCTTTCCTCTTTTAGTTTTGGTTTCCTTCTGTGGTTAAAATTCACATTTTTACTGCTTGTACCTTCTCTGTTGATTCAAATCGTTTGTGGGGGGTTGAAAGCATGGTGTAAATAAATATCTATAAAATAAATGCTCTTTGTGTCTGGCAAATGTTGGGGACATCGAGGGTAAGTGAAGAAGGAGGAGGAGAAGAAGAAGAAGAAGAAGAAGAAGAAGAAGAAGAAGAAGAAGAAAGAGGAGGAAGAGAAGAAGAAGGAGGAGAAGGAAGAGGAGGAGGAGGAGAAGGAGGAGGAGGAAGAGAAGAGAAGGAGGAGGAAGAGAAGGAGGAAGAAGAGGAGGAGGAAGAGAAGAAAGAGAAGGAGGAGGAAGAAGAGGAGGAGGAAGAGGAGGAGGAGGAAGAGAAGAAAGAGAAGCAGGAGGAAGAGGAGGAGGAGGAGAGGAGAAATGAGTGAAAGGAGCACAGGGGAAATGGAATGCTTAATGCAGAATTTAGCTATAATTTCCACCCCTCCCTGTAGCCACACCCCTTACACTGCCACTGCTCCCATCAAGATGTGAGGGCTAGTTCTCCTCCCCTTGAATCTGGCCTGGGCCGTGTCTTTCTTGGACCATGAGAATGTGACGTTGCATGACTTTTGAGACTGGGCCATAAGAAGTTTGGTAGCTCCCCGCTTGTCCTTGGACCCCTGCCCAGCTGCAAGGGGACCCGGCCTGGGCTAGTCAGGTGGGGGTGGGAGGCCACCTGGGGGAAGGCCCAGCTGTTCTCAGTGCCACCTGGTGGCAGCCCCACGCGTGAGCTCAGGCAACACGAGAAGAAGAGCTGCTAAGCTGAGCCCACCCCAGATGGCTATCCCACGGAACTGTGGGAAATACGAAACTGTGTCAAGCCACAGACTTTTGTTACGCGGCAAAAGCTCACTGCTACAGAGGAAGTCCGTGCCTTCCTTTCACCGAAGAGAAAACCAAGCCTCGTTTCTGGCACAGGCTGGGCCGAGCTGAACCTGGAGTCCGTGGGCAGCTCAGCACTCTCAGCGGGGTGCTCGCTGGACTCCCCAAACCAGCCTGCTCCTTGGCTCTTGCATACCTCAAGGCTATTTTCTAGGAAACGTGTTGAAACGATCTCAGTGGCAAACCAAATTCTTCTCAACAAATCCGGGTGTGAGGTACAAACAGACATTTCCCAGGTCACTTCCAAAAGAGAAAGCGGGGGAGAGGTGTGACTCCCCATGCAGAAAGGCGACGGAACAGCAGGTCTGACCGGGCCCTGCTTGCAAGTCCGGCCCTCGCCGGCCTCTGGGAGCATGGACCTGGGGAGGGCTCCTGCCACCCCGGGTAAGGGGCTCGCTGTGGCCAGGCTGTGTGTGCAAACAGGGTGCTCTGTTCTGGACATCTGCTTTCCTTCCGGGAGTCTGGGGTCTGGGGAGGAGCATGGCCCACGTAGCTGACCCCCCAATGCGAGCCGGGGGGCACTGGGTCTCTGCGCACATCCCTGGCTGACAGTGCCTCACACGTGTTTTCACAGTTTGTTGCTGTGAAATGAAGAGCTTTCTGTGTGACTCCACGGGACAGGACCACGCTCACGCCTGGATCCCTCTGGCTGTCACCCAGGCTTTTATTTTATTTATTTTTTCTTATTTTGCTTTGCATCCTTTCCGCTGTGATGGAGAAGACTGCATGTTGGGTTGTGTGAATCCCCCTGGTGACTTGCTGAACCTGGTCTTGGGGACCCCAACACATGCCCTAATGCTGTCCCCGGGGCCACGGTTTGGCATCCGGGATGTCCCTTTTTGTCCGAATGGGTTGGTGAGTGTGAGTAACTCATTCTCTAAGAGTCGACTCAAATGCCACCTCCTCTGTGAAGCCTTCCGTGATTATACCTCCCTTCCCCCCGGCCCCATAAGCCCTGGTCCTGTCTGGCAGCTCTTGTGCAGGCAGCCTGGGTGGGAGGGACACTCCCACTGTGGGTGGCAAAGGGTTTGGTAGGATCAGTGGCAGGGGACTCAGAGAGACCCAGATGCAAATCCGGGCTTAGCTAGTTGTGTGAACGTCTCCCCTCCGAGCCTTGTTTTTTTTTTTTGTCACCTGCAACATGGGAACAGAAGAGATTGGGCTTGCTGATATGAAACATAAAATCCAAGTGACAATGGGTTTAAGAAAATCAGAGGTATATTTGTCTCTTATGATAAAGAAGCCTGAGGCGGGTGATAGAAGCCCGGTGACCAGGGATCAAAGCTCCTTCTAACTCCCTGCTTGCATCCTCCAGGTCTCCTCCTGGGCCAAAGTGGCTGCCTGTCTCCAGCCATTGCGCCTGAATCCCAGGCGGGAGGAAGGATGGAGGTGTGAGGGGCTCCTGCTATTGGGACCTTCCTGAGGCTCTTCCTGGCCTGCAGGCAGCCCTTCTTCCCACACGGGGCCCCGCTTTACCCCTGTGCCCTGCAGGGGGGTTCAGAGTTGGGAATGGGGCAGCACAGAGCGTTCCCAAATACGGGTCTGGGAGGTCCCCGACCAACCACCACTGCCATGATGGAGTACTCGCTACACGCCAGGCGCGGTGCTGAGTGATGGTACATCTCACTCCTTTCCACAACCAGACAAAGTGCACTCGCCCTGTTGTATAGATGTGGACACTAAGTGAGAGAGGGTAGGTCAGAGAGGAAGGAGCAAAGCTCAGGCCCAAGCCCTGTGCTGTCTGCCTTTGTGCCCGTCTCACTTGAAACGCGGAGAAAGAAGTCCAGCGGCCGGCCCACCCCCAGGGAGACGGGGAAGGTCCAGCACTGAATCCTGTTGTAGCAACACTGTATGAGTGATGCTTCCTGTTTGCCCCGAAGCTCAGAGTTCCTCACCGGGCACAGCTGTCTCCAGGGTGAGAGCGAGAAGGAGCTTAGAGGTGGTCTAACTTAGTGACCTTCTTTTACCGGGGACAGAGGGGACTCAGAGTGAGTAAGGGGCAGAACCTGCCCTTGAGCCTGTTTGGGCCGCACTGTTAGAGTACTTTATCCATCCATTACCAATCCATCCATCCATCCATCCATTATCCATCCATCCGCCCATCCATCCATCCATCCATCCATACATACATATATGCATTACCCATCCATCCATCCATCCATCCATCCATCCATCCATCCATCCTTCCACCTATCCATTATCCATCCATCCATACCTACATATATATATATATCCATTATCCATCCATCCATCCATCCATCCATCCACCCACCCACCCATCCGTTCAGTCGATAGTTATTGAAGCCCTGTTATGTGGTGTGTGCCCTTCTCGGCATTGGCACAAGACAGACAAAAACCTTGACCCTCATGGGGCACATGGTTGTATCGGATGAGCTGGGTAGGACCTAGCAGTGTGGGCAGGGTGTGTGTCTGGGATGAAGAACCTGAGTCCCTCTCTTTCATCCTTCTCCCTGATTTCTCATTTGTCCTAATGACTCAGACCTGGAGACAGCCTCGGTCTGGCAGATGGAGCCACTCTCTGTCTTGGAACTGCTGAGCTTTCTGGCATCGCCCCCCCCCCCCCCCCCACCAGGCCCCGAGCAGCAAACGGGGCTTCAGGAGCCAGGGGCTTTCCAAATGTGCCCGCTCCCCGCCCCCCCCCCCGCCCCCCTGCCACCTGCCTCCTCGTCTAGGTTCGGCCACAAGACTTACCAAGAGCCTACAGCACAGGGGCCGGAGGAGGCTAGCCCGGGAGACTCTGTAATTCGGGATGTCAAAGGCAGGGATGGGGGTCGAGGGCGGTGCTGCACACTTGGATGTTTGTTCACCTTTAGAACGTGCTCCTAATGAGATGCTGCTCCTCCCAGTATCGCTGATAACCAGGGAACTGGGGAAGAATCAAATGCTCACCAGGGACTGAAGGTTAATAAATTATGCAGCATTCAGACTCCGGGCCCCTGTGAGCCATTAAAAAGAATAATGATGATGTAGAATTCAAGCATCTTTTGCTGTTAAGTAAACATAACTCAGTCTAGCTTAAACTGGAGTTTACTGGCTCAGTTCCTGGAGAGTCACGGATGGGGTTAACCTTGGGGATATGAAAACAGGAGGCTGAAATGTCCTTCTCCCCTCCCCTCCCCTCCCCTCCCCTCCCCTCCCCTCCCCTCCCCTCCCCTCCTTTCTTCTACTTCTTCTTCTTCTTCTTCTTCTTCTTCTTCTTCTTCTTCTTCTTCTTCTCTCTCTCTCTCTCTCTCTCTCTCTCTCTCTCTCTCTCTCTCTCTCTCTTCCTCCCTCCCTCCCTCCTTCCCTATCCCTTTCTTTTTTGTCTTCTTTCAATCTGTCTTAGTTGTTTCTTTTTTTGGCTTAGATGGCCTTTCCCTGTAGGCAGTCAAGCTGGCCACAGATAGCTCCAGGCTCACATCAAATCACCTTTGACTTCAGAAAGAGGGCTATCAAAAAAATTCTCAGGGAAAGACTTTGATTGGCTAGGCCTGGGACATGTGCCCATCTCTGGACCAATCACTGCAACAGCATGGGAGGAATACCATGGTTGGTCAGGCCGGGTCACATGCTAAGTCAGAAGGGAGGTGAGGGAGTGGACAGCCCCACCAGATCCACCAGGAGATGGGCAGCTCCTCAAAGGAAGGGAAACTGGGCAGATAAAAACAGCAGGTCTCTACTCTTGTTATTTTGGGGTACGTTTTTGTCTTTGTTTTTATTATACTGGCAACCCTAGACTATGTTTAGTGATGTGGAAAATTATTTTCTGCAGATAGCTGAGTGTATGTGTCTGTAGCAAGGGGGTCAGAGGCAGGCTCTGGAGCCAGACTGTCTGGGTTCAAACACCAACATTGTCACTTTCTTACCATGGTCTTGGGCAGTTGACATAACCTCCCTGAGCCTCAGTTTTCTCATCTGTAAGATGGACATAATATTAGTGCCTACCTCATCTTATTCCTGTGAGATGTAGGCAAGTTAACCCTGGAAGACTCACTGTAGGCATGCCATGTATACAGTTTTGCCAAAAAGCTGCGTTTAACCTCGCCAAGACTGTTCTCTGCTGATCCATGGGGGAATGGGCCGGACAAAGGCCGTTTAGACACAGCCGGGTCGGTCTGAGTGACGCGGACAGGTGCCTCGCTGTCTGCCTGTCACACCTGGGGACAGTTAGTGGCCAGGATGGACACGGCCACGGGAAGCACGAATATTCAAACTTCTAAGTGCAGACGCCGCTCTCCTGAGGCGGGGACACGGGCACAGCCATGCTGGATGCCACGCGTGGGTGAGTGGACGGTGACCAGCCTGGCGTCCGG
Source organism: Pipistrellus kuhlii (assembly GCF_014108245.1). Lineage (NCBI taxonomy): Eukaryota > Metazoa > Chordata > Mammalia > Chiroptera > Vespertilionidae > Pipistrellus > Pipistrellus kuhlii. The sequence continues at coordinate 2,978,560 of NW_023425529.1, forward strand.
CTCTGGGGGACCCCAGCTGGGTAAGGTGACCGGACGTCCCGCTTTGGGCGGGACAGTCCCAATTTTTAACAATTTGTCCCGTGTCCCACGTCCCGCGGCATTTTAAAAAAGTCCTGATTTAAAAAAAAAAATCAGGACATTTTTTTTTTAAACGCCGAGGGACGCGGGACAAATATAATAGTTAAAAATTGGGACTGTCCAGCCCAAAGCGGGACGTCCGGTCACCTTACCCAGCTGACCCTTCCAGGGCTGCCTTACGGGACAGGACTTCGGAACCAGAGAAACCACCTCATGCAGATGCAGCTCATGTCACTCTCTCCATGGCCCAGGCCTGTGTGCACCCCAGGAAGTTCATTGCCCGAAGAGAACGCAAGAACCTCCTCCTGCGAACTGCAGGGAGCTCGACTCTCCGGCCACACGGGAAGGAACGCATCCGTGGAAGGGCCGGCCGGTCTGGCTTTGGAGCAGGGAGGGCAGGGCCTTCCGGGCTGAGGAAGCGGCGTGAGCAAGGCCTCTGAGGCTGCGAGGGAAAGAGGATGGGGCTGGGGCGAGCCCAGGCCTGGATTTCATTCTGTCTGGGGTCTCTGCCTCCCTCCCCCAACCCTGCATCCCCTCCCCGTTTCTTTCTTTCTTTCTTTCTTTCTCTTTCTTTCTTTCTTTCTTTCTTTCTTTCTTTCTTTCTTTCTTTCTTTCTTTCTTTCTTTCTTTCTTCCTTCCTTCCTTCCTTCCTTCCTTCCTTCCTTCCTTCCTTCCTTCCTTTCTTCTTTCTTTCTTTCTTTCTTTCTTTCTTTCTTTCTTTCTTTCTTCTTTCTTTCTTTTAAAAAATATATTTTATTGATTTTTCACAGAGAAGAAGAGAGAGGGATAGAGAGTTAGAAACATCGATGAGAGAGAATCATCAATCAGCTGCCTCTTGCACACCCCCTACTGGAGATGTGCCTGCAACCAAGGTACATGCCCTTGACCGGAATCGAACTCGGGACCTTTCAGTCCGCAGGCCAACACTCTATACCACATGTGTCAAACACAAGGCCCGCGGGCCAAATCCGTCCCGCCAGGCCTTGCAATGTGGCCCGCACCGCGCTTGTCATCACTGCACTCCGCTGCGTTTCCATCACAATGACAGTTTATGACTGTTCAGTAAACCATTCGGCCCGCGATTTAGGCTGGATTTTAGATTTTGGCCCCTTCTCTGATTGAGTTCGACACCCCTATACACTGAGCCAAACCAGTTTCGGCTCCCCTCCCCCTTTCTGAGCCTCCACACTCACTCAGCTGTTCCCTGGCTCCCACTTCCCCTTTCCAACCCGGCAGCAGTAGTTCTGGAACAGCGGTTTCTGCGGGGACAGAAATACACACTTGCCCATCCAGCGCCTCTGTGCGCATCATGTGCCGGAAGGAGCTGGCTCCTGGCTCTTCCCTCCTCCAGGCTTGCCGGGCAGGGCCTGGAGGAAGCAGCGTCTTCAGGGAGTCCAGGGGGCTGGGCCATCGCTCGGGATAGGGCTGAGTCCGAGAAGCCAGAGGCAGTGCCTCCCTGGGCCACACCTCCCTCATGGTCACCAGGTGTCTGTGTGATGCCAGGCGTCTCAGAATTATCTGACGACACACCTGGGCAGAGCTCACCTCATTTGTCCAAGATCCGTGCTCACAGCTGGATGCAAAGGATCCTGGGAAACGGTGTGCCTGGCCTTGGCGCCATCCGGGTGGGCGGTGGGCTCCCCCAGACAGGGAGCTGGGGTGGAGGGGCTGCTGGTAGGAACCAAGACACAACGTGTGGAGCCCTGAAGGGAGATGGCACCACAGGGACCAAGGGAGCAGCCGGAGATACAGGGGGAAGCCCAGGTGTGGTCAGAGGTGCCTCCTCGTGGGGAGGTGAAGGTCTCTGAGCATCCAGTGTGGGAGCAAATGGGCCGCTGGGGGTGGGAGGTGGTGAGGTGGGGGCATCAACAAGGAGGTGCTGAGAAGAAACCAGAGATGGGATCCACTGGAGTCAGGGGGGTGGGGCAGGCTGAGGAGGGTGTTTTAAAGACAAAGTGACCTCCCTAGCCAGTGTGGCTCAGTGGATAGAGCGTCGACCTGTGGACTGAAGGGTCCTGGGTTCGATTCCGGTCAAGGGCACATGCCCAGGTTGTGGGCCCAATCCCCAGTAGGGGTTGTGCAGGAGGCAGCTGATCAATGATTCTCTCTCATCGCTGATGTTTCCCTCTCTCCTTCTCCCTTCCTTCCTGAAATCAATAAAAATACATTTTTTAAAAAGGTGTAAAAAAATAAAAATCAATGAAAAATATCCTCAAAAATCCTATATAATAAAAGGCTAAAATGCAAATAGACCAAATGGCAGAACAACTGAACAACCAGTTGCTATGACATGTGCTGACCACCAGGGGGCATGTGCAAAACATGATGGGCATTGGCCTTGGTAGGATGGTGGAGCAGGTGAGCAGGGGCGCCAGACCAAGACGGGGTGCCGGCTGCTGTCATTGGGGTGAGCCTCTGGTGGCTACTGAAAATTCTTTGCTCCTGTGTGCCACGGTCCCGCCCGGCACTTGCACCTGCTGCCAGCTCTGGAGCTGCTGCTCACACCCACTGCCAGAGACGGTTCCACTCGCACCCACAGCCAGTGCCCAGTGCCAGTCCTGATCACTCAGTTCCATCAGTGGGTGCGTGTGGCAGCTGCTGGCCCCAATTGCCCCTGAGGGCTTCTGCACCTCCCCCTGTCCCTGAGGGGCGATCAGGGCAGCAGCTGCCTCTCGCACCCGCTGCTGGCACCAGCCTCAATCGCTCTGCGCCATCAGTTGCTAGGGAAGAAATAGGTGAGGCAGACAGGGGACCAGGGGTGGGCCATAGCGGGAGGGGCCAGGCAGGGGCGTGGAGAATGGGCCGAGACCTGCCGCTGTGCCTACTGCAGCCTTGCAGCTCACAGTTCCTTTCAAGGTGCACGAATCTGTGCACCGGGCCCCTCGTAAATAAAGAAATAAAATAAGCAGAGGTAACAACATAAAGAAGAAGAAAAAGGGCATGACTTGAGTCACAGCATCAGAGACGGAGTGGTCCCTGCAGGAGAGGAGGCCCAGGGCGGGTAGAAATTAAGGTGGTCACCACTCCACAGAGCAGGAAACCGAGGCCTGGCAGGCGGCAGGCTGCTCCCGGCACTGCTGCCGGGATTCCGGCCGGACTTCTGCGTGGCCGTGGTTATGCTGGGTCACCTTTCTGGGACAGGGGCTGGCTAGCTTGCGGCCACTCTGCTAGGGTTCACAGTCCTTCCCAGGACGGCGGTCAGATACCTCAGGATCCAGACTGGTGTGAGGCTGGGGCTCCTGGGGAGTCTCATTTATTTGCTCTAAAGCACATGTGTCAAACACAAGGCCCGCGGGCCAACTCCGTCCCGCCAGGCCTTGCAATGTGGCCCGCACCGCGCTGTCATCACTGCACTCCGCTGCATTTCCATCACAATGACAGTTTATGACTGTTCAGTAAACCATTCGGCCCGCGATTTAGGCTGGATTTTAGATTTTGGCCCCTTCTCTGATTGAGTTCGACACCCCTACTCTAAAGTGTGACTACAGAGCTTGCCCAAAATGCCTTCGCCACGTGTCTCTAGGGCCCCAGGCCGCTTTTCTGTCATGTTGGTCTCACCTCTTCAGCCCCCATGTCCGTGTTCATGCCCCTGTGACATGTGGGATGAGGAGGGCCCCCAGCTGGCGTGCTCGGATGACCACGCCATCAATGATCACCCTCCCGTCCCCCTACCTCCCTACCCCCACCCCCCCGCCCCCGTGCTGTGGTCCGCTGGGACCGCCTGTTTTGAAAATCAATTGGTCAACCATTTCAGTGAGTGAAGAGGGCAGGGCGGTGTTTTGAAATGTTCCCTGGGATTTTGACTTTCTTCAGGCCTCCTGGGGCTGGCAGAACCGGGACTTCCCCCGAGAATACAGTTCGTTACTCCCAGGTCCCAGGAGGACCAGGCCCGTAGGCTGCGCAGGGCCACACGGGGACGCAGCGGGGCTGGCCCGCAGGGAGAAGAGCCAGGGGGAAGCATGGACAAGAGTCTTTACTCTGGCCCAGCCGTGTGGCTCAGGGGTTGAGCTATGACCTAGGAACCAGGAGGTCACGGTTCAGTTCCTGGTCTGGGCACATGCCTGGGGTTGTAGGCTCGATCCACAGTAGGGGTAGTGCAGGAGGCAGCCAACCAATGATTCTCATCATTGATGTTTCCATCACTCCCTCTTCCTTACTCTTTAAAACCAATTAAAAAAAAGTATTTTTTTTTTTTTAAAGAATCTTTCCTCGGGTTTACCAGGGAAGAAATAGGCGAGGCAGGGTAGGCAGCTGAGCAGGCTTAGGATTGGCTCGTCGGGAGAATTTGGGGGCTCCGGGCTGCAGTGGTGGTCTCTGGTTGCCTGGCACGTGCCCTGGTTACTAGGGCAGAGGAGCATTGCCTCTTGGAGTGGAAAGCTGGCAGCAGAAGCAGGTTGGGGGTGCGGAAGCGGGGCTGGCTGGTTTGCATAGGAAAGGGGCGTTGGCCTGGGCCAGTGAGTGACCACCTCCAGGAATGAGCTCACCCTGGGAGGGGTGGCCGCTCCCCAGGAGTGAGGCCCCAGACGCCTGAGCCTCAGGAACCCCACAAAGAAGGAACTATGGTTGGTTTAGTTACATAGTGACCAGACGTCCCGCTTTTGGCGGGACAGCCCAGATTTTTAACATAAAAATCGGGACTTTCCCGCCAAAGGCGGGATGTCTGGTCACCTTAATATACTGGCCTGGTTGGTGTGGTTCCCTGCCTCATCCAGGCACCAGAAACAGATGGGGCACACAGTAGGTGCTCAATACGTGCTTCTTGAAGGAACGACTGTTAACACTGTCGGCAGTGAGATGCGTGCTGTGTTTTGCGAAGGGCGGTGGGTATCACAGTTGGGAGGACTGGCCCCAGCTCTGTGTCCACCTGTAGCTCACTGGGTCCTGATGGTGGGCCACCCTGGCCTCAAACCCCAGTGCTGCACCCGTGAGGCCCTGGTGCATGGCTCCCTCCCAGCTCAGCGCCCTTACCTGTAGGAGGAGACGCTATGGCAGGTCTCACCAGCCTGGGAAGGGTAGAGGGCGCAGGGTACAGGGTGTGGCCTGGAGGGGCCGCAGTGGAAGGAGGCAGCCCCAGTCCCTGCTCTGCGTGTCTGGTTTTCAAAGGGCTCAGCTCCTGGTGGGCTGCAGGGCCTTGCTTTCCTGTCTGTTTTCCTGCGAGTTAGGGATGATGGTCCTCCGCAGGAAACCCCAAACCTGGATGGGCACCCGCATCGCCCAGCGTGACGGTTAGGAGACAAACCTCTGACTCCTGGGTCCATCCTCTGGAGAAGGGGCCTGAAATAATTTAAAAAAAAATTTTTTTAAAGTTGATTTCAGAGAGGAAGGGAAAGGGAATCAAACCGTGACCCCCGCCCCCCCTTTTTAAAAAAATATATTTTATTGATTTTTTATAGAGAGGAAGGGAGAGGAATAGAGAGCTAGGAATATCGGTGAGAGAGAAACATCGTCCAGCTGCCTTCCTGCATACCCCTTACCGGAGATGTGCCCACAACCAAGGTACATGCCCTTGACCGGAATCGAACCTGGGACCTTTCAGTCCGCAGGCCGATGCTCTATCCGCTGAGCCAAACTGGTTTTGGCCTGAAATAATTTAGTTTTAAACATAGTCTCCGATGCTGTGACCCCCGCATGAGAGCTGTTGTCTCTCCTCTCTCTAAGACTGGCAGGAAAGCCTCTGGGCTCAGGCACTCGGGACCAGCCTTTAGCAAACACACTGTGAGAAGAAACGGAGAAACGGTGTGTGCTTGCTGGTGAGGGCGTGATGTCACCCCGAGCCTCTTACATTGAGCTTTCTTCTAGCGCGGTGTCAGCAAGGCCTGCTCGCCAGGGAACTGGCACGTTCCCCTTTTCCAGTAAGGAGAACTGAATAACTTGCCCAGTTTCCCTTTTCACTCTTGCTGCCAGGAAACTCAGGCAAATTTTTTCTTTTAGAGGGAAAGCAGGAGAGGTTGCGGAGGTGGTGGTGGTGGTGGTGGTGGGGGTAAGAGACCAACCAAAGGACTCATGCATATAAGCATAACCAGTGGACACAGACAGTAGGGGGGTGAAGGCCTGTGCTGGGGGCGGGGCAGGCTGGGAGAGGTCAATGGGGGGGGGGGGGAAGGAGACACGTGTAATACTTTCAAAAATAAAGAATTAAAAAAAAACTTTTAATAAAAATTTGATTTGAAATTAAAAAAAAAAAATTGAACCTCAACTGTTACAACCCATCATTTGGCATATTTGCTTTGTTCCCTCCTTGGTCTTGATTTTCTACCTTCATGTTCCTGGCTCTTAGTGTATGTATGTGATGGTCTGGGAGAGACACATTCTCACAAGGAAGGAAGAAAGGGAAATCTCAGGCAAAATGTGAGTGCGGTGGCTAGGGGAGACCAGACTTCACGTTTTGACTCACACCCTCTGATTCCCTCCAGCCGCCAGACCACTTCTCAGTTTCCTCTCATCCTGAGAGGCTCACTCAGCACATCCTTAGGAAGTGCTCCCTCTTCCGCTGTGTGACAAACCACCCCCAAGCGCCGTGGACTTACGCGTTCATTTTGCGCACAGACCCACGGTCCAGGCAGGTCTCTGCTCCACGTGGTGCGGGCTGGGCAGCTCCAGGCTGGGCCGGGGGTCTGCAGGCCGCCCTCTCCGGCGCCGGCTGGCAGGTCTGGGGGGGGGGGGGGGGGGGGGCTAACAGCCGGGGCCACACCTCTGGGGCGCCCCAGGCCTCTCTCCCGCTCTCTGTGGCTTCTGCTTGGCCCCAGGGATGGTGAAATGGACCCGCTTGTGATGGGGGTGAGCTTGCAAACCCTGAGCCTGGAAAGATTGTTCTGGAAGAACCCTTAGCCCGTCAGAGCTCTCCCCTTCCGGTTACAGAAGAGAAAACCATGGCCGATGGGGGGCGGGGAGACGGCCGTAAGCGCGAGCTGCCGGTTTTCATTCTCTTTTCCTACTGCCCTCTCGCCGCCTCTCTATCCCCTCACGCCCTCAGGCCCTGCCATCCTGCCCAGGGGCCTGCCAGCGACCTGGCCCTCCACTCGCCCCGGGCACAAACAGGTGCACCCACCGTGCCAAGCCACACCAGGGCGGGACAGAGGACTCTGCTCCTCCTGCTGGCGTTCCTGTCCTGGACTTCCCACCCGGGCCCTCTGGGTCTCCGGCCGGGCCAGGGCCTCGGGTGTGTGTGGTGTGTGTGTGTGTGTGTGTGTGTGTGTGTGTGTGTGTGTCGTGCTGGAGGGCTGAGGGCAGGACGTGCAGAGAGCAGGCAGACCAGGCCCCACGCCGCCGCCTCTGTCCCTCCAGCTGCTCTGCCCAAGGGGCCTGGGCTCCTTTATTCCCGGGACCTGCTCAGATGCCCTCAGCGAGGCCCAGGCCTGGAGGCCCCGCAGGGCCCAGGGCACCCGCCGGGTGTCAGCTCGGGCTTCAGGGAGGTCCTTTCCCTCCACCAGCTGCCACCCAAAGGGACTTCCCCTCTCGGGGCCTTGGTTTCCTTTTCTGCAAACACGGATCCTGACGGCACCGCCCTGGAGGGCAGGTGTGAGGCTCTGCCCGCAGAACCCACGCAGGCAGCTGGCACGGAGCGTGGCCTGGGCCAGGCGCAGAACCCCTGGGCCAGCAGGAGGGCTGGGTCCGGGTCAGACAGGGAGGCCCTTCCCTCACCCTCTTTCTTTGGTTCCTCTGAGACCAAACACCAGCCCACGGGCTCCCCCCGGTGGTGGCCGCGGGGACGCCACTCAGAGAAGCCAGGGCTTGGGCTCTGTGGGTGGGAGGGAAGCTCAGAGGGCCCTTCACCCAGACACCCAGGAGCCTGTGGGCCAGGGCTGGAGCGGGCAGGGCTGGGTGCTGGGAAGGGCGTGGCCGTGCTGCCTCCCTGTCTTCTCTTCCTTCTTCTTGGAATTCTCTCTGTCTCTGGCCTCAGGGTGGGGGTGAGGTGGTGATGGGGGTGGGGTGGTTGGGAGGGGGTGAGAGGTGGGGGGAGATGGGGAGGTGATGGGGTGCTGAGTCCGGCCTGGACCAGGGTGACACAGATGAGGTTATACAAGTGCTGAATCTGTATTTAAATAAGTAAATTAACTATTTGTTATTATTTTTAAAACATTTTTAATTGATTTTTTTCTCCTTTTTTTAGAGAGAGGAAGAGAGAGAGAAACTTGGATGTGAGTGGAACAGTTAAGCTGCCTCCTGCATGCCCCCTACTGGGGATCCAGCCGGAAGCCAGGCATGTGCCCTGACGGGGAACCCAACCTTCGACCTCAATGAGTGACCTGGTACAGCAGCTCCAGGGTCAGTTCTGAGGGGTCCTGGGGATCCTCTCCCTCAGAGCGCATGTCCTGGGGTTTTGTAAGCCCCCGAGCCCCCACGTTAAAGGCCTTTCTGCGTAAGTCCCCAGAGTGGCCGTTAGTTCCCACAGCAAGCCATGCCTGACCCAGGACCAGGCTGTGGCCTTGGACTTAGGAGTCGGGGAGTCTCCGGTGACCTTGAGGAAGTGGTTTCGTGGCGTGAGGGCTGTGGATTATGGGTGCCCCCTGAGACCAAGGCCTGATCCGCAGCAATGGGCTAAGCCCCACCACCAGGATGGATGTGTGGGGTTCGCTCCCAGAGGGATCCTGGCTCACTGGGGTCCCTGGTCCCCGGCCTGTCTGGGTTCCGTGCCCCATCTTGGTGTGTTACAGTCTGTCTCTGGCTTTGCCACGAAGGAGACCAGGTGGCAGCGGCTGAGGGGTTTCCTGGGAGGTGAGGGCAGGGAGAGGCGTGAGCTGGGAGGGGAGGATGGGCGGGTGGCCCGGGGGTAAACACGGGGCTGCTTCTCTCAGACGAGAAGTGCGAAGGAGTCCACGTGAGAAAGGAGACACCTGAGAAAGCAGAACCAAGTTCTGGGAAAGGGAGGGGACAGGAGATGGGAAGGGAAAGGACCCAGTGCTCGCAGGGTCCAGGTGGTTGCACGCATCGCTCTCCTGCTCCCGGCTGACCAGCCGGGGGTGAAGGCTGCTTGCGGAGGCGGCCCGGCCAGCTCGTGGAGGGGGCGGGATGTGAACACACAGCCGAGTGGGAGAGGAAGGAAGGGGGCCTGGGCCAGCTCCAGGCGGGTTTGGGTGCAATGGATGCTGAGGCCATCTCACGAAGGGCAAGACTGGTGGCCCTGGGACGGAATGCCTGGGGCGAGGGGAGTGTGAGAAACAGCGCCCTCTAGGCGCCAGGAAGGGGATGGCTGAGAACAAGGGCCTACCTGCACTGAAGGTGAGTGCGAAGGGGTGCGTGGAGAGGGTCTGGAGGAATAGGTCCCAATGAAGGGAGGAGTGAAGGGCTTTGAGTAACTTGTTCAGGAAGTGATCTGGGATGGAGGGAGGGAGAGCATGCAGCCAAAGGAAGTGCAAGAAGCTGGGGCGGTGCCTAAACTGGTTTGGCTCAGTGAATAGAGTGTCGGCCTGTGGACTGAAGGGTCCCGGGTTTGATTCCCATCAACGGCATGTACCTTGGTTGCGGGCACATCCCCAGTAAGGGGTGTGCAAGAGGCAGCTGATGGATGATTCTCTCTCATCGATGTTTCTAACTCTCTATCCCTCTCCCTTCCTCTCTGTAACAAATCAATAGAATGTATTAAAAAAAGAAGAAGAAGGAGAAGAAGAAGAAGAAGAAGAAGAAGAAGAAGAAGAAGAAGAAGAAGAAGAAGAAGGAGGAGGAGGAGAAGAAGAAGGAGGAGAAGGAGAAGAAGCTGGGTGGGCTGAAGGCGGGCGGGGAGGGCTTGGAGGGGGAGCAGATGTGCCCCCATTATGTGGTGGGGAAGATTTCTGGCCCTCTGGCCCCCCTGCCAGCTCCTCAGTGTGAGAGGCTGTCAGTGGACGTTCTGGTCATGGGCTGGAGACAGAGACAGAGGCAGCTCACCGTGGACGCAGGGCCCAGGCGTGGTCCTGCCTGCCCGGAGCGGCCCTCGGTGTGGGAGCCCTATTGGTGCTCTGAGGGCTTGGCCTGCTCCTCCCCTGGGACCTGCTGCTTTAAATGCTGTCACAGCTGGACGAGCCCATGCTTATGTCTCCACCCTGGATCCTGCCCCCGGGACGTATCGTCCAAACGCACACGTGACCTCCCCACGTCCAACAGGCTTGTCGGCAGAGATGTCCAGAGCGGAAGCTTCGATTTCCGCCCTGCACACCCTCTCCTCCCCGGCCACCCCACAGCTGGTTACATGGAGCTTCCACCTGCCAGGCTGCTGAGAATGAAACCGGCGCCATCGTCGGCCCCAGCAGATCCTGTGGACTCTGTAAAGTACATTCTGAGCCTGGCAGCTTCCACCATCACCTCCTTGGTCCAAACCTGGGTCCTGTCTCATCTGGACACCTCAGCATGGCACTCCCAGTTTCTGCCCTTGTCCCAGTACGTCTATTCCCCACATGGCCACCAGAGGGCGCCTGCCAGATTCGGATCTCCTGGTTTTAGGCTCACAAAATGAATGCTGTCTTAAAAAAAAAAATAAAAAATAAATATATATATATATATATATATATATATATATATATATATATATATTATTGATTTCAGAGAGGAAGGGGGAGGGAGGGAGAGATAGAAACATTAATGATGAGAGAGAATCGTTGATTGGCTGCCTCTTGCACACTTCGTACTGGGGATCAAGCCCGCAACCCAGACATATGCCCTTGACCAGAATCAAACCCGGGACCCTTCAGTCCATAGGCTGACGCTCTATCTACTGAGCCAAACCAGCTAGGGCATAAATGCCGTCTTGACTAAAGTCTCCGGGCGCTCCGGGCCACTCTGCCTTGGGCACGTCATTCAAGCCCCTGGCCTTCCTGCTGTCTCTGAGCTCCTTCCGCCCCTCTCTACCCTCGGCAGGCCCTTCCCCTGCTGAGTTCTTCCCCAACCGATCCTTGCAGAGCTCGGTCTGATTGGACTCTTTCCTTCTCGATCATTCTCTTTGGCTCAGCCTCCTTTGTTATTTTCACGGTGCCATGTGGGCTCTGTGGGCGCTGGGACTTGGCTGGGTCTGTGGCCGTTTCCCCTGGACCTGGTGCCCAGGATGAGCTCATTAAACCTGAGTTAGTTGACGAGCTGTGCATGCCAGCCCCACACGGCAGGGAGGCGGCCATGCTCCCCACGCCCTGGGCCCGGACCCCCTGAAGAGGCTTCCCCTCCCTGCTCAGCACCCGAAGCCGCTGGCCATCCAGCAGCAGAGCGGGCAGAGCAGTGGACTGACACCCCTGGCCAGGGCACAGGGAGAAGGCCGGGGAGAAGGAGCTAAATGGCCTGGGGGGGGCGGGTCCATGGAAGAGGGAGCGGGCGTGGAGAGTCAAAACCAAGACCTGTCCATTGGAGGAGGCAGGGCCTGCGCTGGGGGAGTCTGGCCGGTTCTGTGCGGTTCGGGTGCGAGCAGGGTGGGCTGGAGGTCCCCTCTGTGCTAAGCACAGGGGCTGGGCTCAGAGCCTTGCAGGAGAAATAGGATCTGGCCAGGCTGGCGGGGACGATGGGGACTTCTGCGCGGAGGGAATGGCAGATGTAAGGACACCTTGGATGTAGCATTCGAAGACCCTCCAGGGCGCTGGCCAGGCAGTGGCAGAGGGGAGCAAGAGAGGGAGTGGGGGGAGGCGAGGGGGCGGGGACAAGCATGGAGATCCTCCTGTGAGTGAGAGCCTGATGGAGGGCAAACAGGATCCTGCTCCCAGCACTGACACGTACGTAGCTGTGCCTCTCGGGGCGGGGGAGGGGGAGAAGGGATGCTGAGTTCTGAACCGAAGCTGCAAGGTGGGAAGTGAGAGAATAAGGCAAACTCAAGTAATAACAGGAGGGAGGGAGGCAGAGAGAGAAGCGTCGATGTGTGGAGGTGCCTGGGTGCCGGGACTGAGAAGAGCAAGTACCCAGAATGCTCCAGCCCATGGGTAACTTCCAAGACACGTGCAAGGTGGGCATGAGATCCGGGCAGTTGTCAGTCAGTGTGTGTGTGTGTGTGTGTGAGTGGGGGGGAAATACATTATTAGAGGAAAATGGGGGTCGGGGAGCCATCTGCTAAAAATGAAGTGGGATCTGTACCTCACACTGTGCAAGGGGGCAAGAGAAGAGGCATCGAGTAACCAAACATAACACAGTGAGCCCATCCCGCTCCAGGGAGGCACTTGGTGGGGGGGTGGGGGGGTAAAGGGGGGGAGGCTTTACAATGTGATTCGGTGCGGCCCCCAGGAGCCACGGCGAGAAGACCCGTGCTGTCAGGGGCATCCATAAGGAGAAGCCTGCGGGCCTCAGACCCTGGCTAGCAAAGTGGGAGACATTCTGGGCCAGTGGTCAGCAAACGCACTAGTCAAGAGAGCCAAACATAAGTGTACAACGATTGAGATTTTTTTTTTTTTTTTGAGAGCCAAATGTTTTAAACGTAAACTTCTTCTGACGCCACTTCTTCAACATAGACTCGCTCAGGCCGTGGTATTTTGTGGCAGAGCCACACTCAAGGAGCCAAAGAGCCGCATGTGGCTCGCGAGCCGCAGTTTGCCGACCCACCACGGTTCTGGGGAAGCACGATGGTAACTCCGGGATGGGCAGGGCTAACTTTCCTAATACGGAAATCAATGAGAACGCCAGCAGCAAAGAGGAAAGTGGGCAAAGGGAATGGAATCACAGTCCTCTGGAGAGGGAAGCGCAGAGGGCATTGCCCTCAGAAAACGCTCACCCCGACTAAAGACATGCAGATCCGCCGCCGCCACCACTTCTGGGGGCTCCGTGGCTGCTTTTTGCCTACCGGGGTCTCAGACATTAAGGAAGTTGTCTCAGAGCCTGTGCTGGGAGGGGACTTGGCACCAATGACACCCTCAGACCCAGGGGCCTCTGTCCCCCTCCCAGGTCCTGGGTCTGCCTCGTTGGCCAGCTGCCTCCATGGCCATCGGGGCCTTTGCCCCCGCTGTTCCCTCCGCCTCCAGACACCCCTTCTGCAGAGCGGTGTGCGTGCCCGTGGCTCAGGGCTGTGCAGCTGGAGTGGCGGAAGGCGGGGGACCCTCACCTTTTCCTCGGCGGGCGGGAGGCAGGTGACTTCTCCTCGCCCAGCCGTGGCCTCGTGCTCCTGCCAGAAGGAAGGAGGCAGCTCAGTGAGCGAACACAGAGGGACTTCACGGCGAACGTGGATGGGAGTCTGGGGCTGGGGGTGGGGGTGGGGGTGCGACGGGCCGCCCGGCATCTGTGCGCCCCTGTGGGGGGAGAGACGGGAATGGAGGATGCTTCCGTGCTGGAGCGCCTCGGAAGGGCACAGGAATGGGCCATGCCGGGCCTCTGAGGCGGGGCCAGGGCCCTGGGAGGTGGCTGGAAGTTAGTTCACTTCCTGTGAGGGCCTTTCCGGGCCTTTGAGTTCTGGGCCTGTGGATAAAAGGTCACAGGAAAAGATTAAAAGGCAATCAAAGCCCAGCCCGCATGGCTCCGTGGTTGAGCGTGGACCTGTGTATGCACCAGGAGGTCACAGTTAGATTCCCAGTCAGGGCTCATGCCTGGGCTGCAGGCTCCATCCCCAGTAAGGGGCACGCAGGAGGCAGCCGATGCATGATTCTCTATCATTGATGTTTCTCTTTCTCTCTCTCCCTCGCCCTTCTTCTCTGAAATCAATAAAAAAAAATATATTTTTTAAAAAATGTAACCAAAACCACTTCAAAGAAGTTTGCTGTCTCGGTCCCGGTTTGGGGAGAGGGGCGGCTGGGTGGTGGGTGGGAAGTGGGGAGGGCTGCTGAGGGCCCACATGCATGGGGGTGGAGGCGGGGGCAGCGCCAGCAGCCTGGCAATGGGGATGGGAGCCATAGGTGGCCGCCGAGGGCGCAAAGGGAAAGGAGAGACAGCACCCCGAGGAGCAGGTGCATGCATAAGGTGACCAGACGTCCCGCACGGGACGCGGGACAAATTGTTAAATATCGGGACTGTCCCGCCCAAAGCGGGGTGTCTGGTCACTTCATGCATAAAGGAGAGGACGGGGAACGGGTGCCTGCACCCACACCTGCACGGAGGCGGCCTGCTGGGGCCGCAGAGGGCTCCCTGGGGCCCAAAGCTGTGCTGGGTCTCGAGGGTGTCGGGGGCACAGAGCCTGACCTGGGAGCAGACGGAAAGCCTCGGGCAGGGAGACAAGGAAGTCCTGTGCTCTGCATCCAGGGCTTCATGGGGATTTCCTGGGAGAAACCCGCTCCCTGGATCCTGTAGGTGCGGCCCCAGCCCAGCTCCTCCAGCGGGAGGGAGAGAGAGGACTGCGCTGCAGGGCGGGGGCGGGGGAGGGAGGAGTCACGGGCTTCGGTGGGAATCAGCCCCCCAGGAATGAGACCCTGGAGCAGTCACTCTGCAGGAGCCTGTCGGGCTGGGGCCCAGACGCCAGCCACAGGGCACTGCCTGGAGCTGGCCACCCCTCGGCGACCTTCCTTGGTTGTGATGCTGAGCATGAGACTGGTCTGAGGCCCAGTGTACCTCCGCCCAAAGGGGCTCCCAGCACTGCCTTGGGGGGGGGGGGTGCTGTCAGAGACCCTTTAGGCCCCTCAACCTCCAGCGGCTTCTATTATTTGTCTTTCAAAGCTCTTATTTCTCTAACAATCTAGTAAGTGCCCCCTCTGTGCCAGGTCTTAGAATTCAGGAAAGACTTAAAAACTGTTGGCTGCTATTGTAATAAAAGGTTAGCATTTTAGGAAGAGGTAATCATTCTAAAGGTGTGCGCCTTTGGTGGTAGAGCCTGAAAAGTCATGAAGCAGAAATAAAAAGTGACCTTGTGACAAGGATTGACAAATTCCCCGTCGTGGTGGGGAGCTAGTGAGCCTTTCTCGGCAGCTGATGGATCAGGAGGAACAAACAGAAACCACTCGTCATAACAGGAAAGGTTAAGCGGCACGGTTAACATCTCTACCTCATTGGGCATTTGTGCAACGCTGGGTATCTGTACGTTTATGAAAAATGAGCCCCATTCTAGGTCAGACATGAAGCAAATCTCGGCAAATTTAAAAGACTCACGTCAAGTTCTTTTACCACCTTCCATTAAAAAAACACCAAAAAAAACCAAAAAAAACAAGAGCAAAAAGATGCCAATCCTATTTCCCAACAACGAAAAGCAATAAGAAGCTTTCAAATACCTCCTTGATAAAAAACACACATTATAATACGAATTTAAAACATTTAGAACGTTTGAAATATGGCACATCAAAACTGCAGGTTTGTGGTAAATGGTATGTCATGTATATTTTACCACGATTTTTAAAAAGTTGATTGTGGTTAAAGTAGGAGTTGAGAAAAATTCAGAGCCTCGAGAGCTTACATTTGAACAAAACAAGGCTGAAAATTCATGAACTAAGCGTTCAAAACTCAAAAGTAAAGTAAGAACAATAGAAGAAACCCAAAGAAAAAAAGGAAATAATAAAGATGAGCACAGCATGCAAATAGATGGAATAAAATTGTGTAGTAGAAACAATTACCAGGGCCAAAAGTTGGTTCATTGAAAAGATTAATATAATTAGCAAATTTAGGGAGCAATTAAAAACAACTTTGGAAAGCAAAAATAATTAATATAGGACGAAAAAGAGGGATGTAACAAAAATTAAAAAGGAGAGATTAAAAGAATTCACTAAAATCCTATGAATTGCTTTATATCAACAAATTAAAAAACCCGAGCAAAATAGAAAAATATACAAAGTATTTCCGGAAAAAATATAGAAAGGATGACTAAGAAGGAATAGAAATTCCAAATGGTCCTATATCCTTTAGAAACACCGAGTCAGTTTAAAGTTCACCTCTTCCTCCTCCCACATAATTTCAAAACCAGGCCCAGATGGCTTTACAAATGCTATAAAATGTTCGAGAGAAAGATCAATCTGTATTATGCAAACGTCTCTAAAAATAGAGAGATAATATTGCAATTCACTTAATGAAACGTTATACTCTTCTCCTGTCCCGAAAGGCCGATGGACATTCTCCTCACACTGTGTCCCCAGCGAGGCAGTGTGGAGCCAGCGACGTATACGGGACAGTCACCATGCTGCGTTCGTTACTTGAAGCTGCTGTAACAGAAAGACCCTGTAACACAGTGGCTTCTTTTTATGTTTATTTGTTTGTTTTTATTGGTTTCAGAGAGGAAGGGAGAGGGGGAGAGAGATAGAAACATCAATGATGAGAGAGAATCATCCGTCGGCTGCTTCCTGCACGCCCCACCCTTGGGGACTGAGCCCAGCAACCCGGGCACATGCCCTGACCGGGAATCGCATGGTGACCTCCTGGTTCATAGTTCGATGCTCAACCACGGGGCCACGCGGCCGGGCCACAGGGGCTTAAAGACAACGTGCATTTCCCTCTTCAGCCTGAGGTGGGTGGTCCTGACCTCCCACCCCTCACACATCAGGATTCCGCCAGCGTTTCTACTTCCTCGTCAGCCGGGGCCAGGGACAAAAGATGCACGCACAAGGCTCTGCCTTCAAGGCGATGGTCTCAGGCGCTGTGCACATCCCTTCCATTTATGCTCTCCTCATCGCCCCCCCTCCTCCCAGACTTAATCACGGGGCGCACCTCGCTGCAAGGGGGACAGAGATGTGCTCTTCAGCTGGCTGCGAGCCCTGGGGCTCCGCGATTCGAAGGAGAAGCGAATGACCACGAGCGACAGTTAGCAGTGTCCTCCGGGTGACTAAGTGGGGAAGGTCACTGCACATTGGAGGACGGAGTAACGTTATCCACGACGTCTCCATGGATACCAGGGGGGAAAAACAAACATGCAATACGATTAAACCCTGGAGATCAAAACAAAACACACGGTTCTAAGAATAGCAGGAAACTCCTCTAACTGCCCAGAGCGTCTGCCAGAGCCCACGTCACGCCCAGTGCTGGCATACAGTAGCACCCCTCACCGTCGGACGGAAGACAGGGTGCCCCCCTCGCTGATGCCACCCAATGCGGCAGCCACGGCTGCACACAGGCCCGGGCGCGGACGCTGTGAAAACCGGGAAGGAGGAAATAAAACCGTCACTTTTTACAAATGATAAGACTGTGTCTGCCGAGACAGTCTGGGGCTCGTTAGCAGCAAAAGCTCCAGATGAGAATTCCCACATCTGTAAGGATCTCCCTGCGATAAGAATGGCCATCTATCTATGCCCGTTTATGCAAAGTTTGACATTTCCCCTGCGTGCAAGCAACCAGCAGAACATGCGGTTTCAAAAAGCGTCTGTCACCATCACGCCGATCGTGACTCCGCATCGAGGAATCATCTGACGGAAAAAACGTGCGTGACCTTCCCGGGGGAGAGGACAGAACGTTATTGAAAGACATACCGAGGACACGGAGCACGCCCCCGGGGAGGGGGGCCGAGCTTACAAAGATGCCCATTCTCCCCGGTCCCCCGGCAAGTCGAACAGAATTCCAGTTAGAACACCCTGGCGCGGCTTCTTCTCAGAACTTGGCGAGCTTCTCCTAAAATGTATGCGGAAGAGCGGAAACGAGCGATTCTGGAAAAGTTCAAGAGAGAGACCCAGCCCTGCGGGATGGCAGGGCCTGCCACGGAATTTCGGTAATGGAGCGTGCGGTGCTGGCTGCGGGGCAGACAGAGCGGGCAGATAGACGGAGGGACAGCGGCTAGGAACAGACTCCCACAGCTCATGGGGTGGGGGAGTGGGGCCTCAGGACGCGGTGCTGGACACTTGGTCGTGGAAGGGATGACACTGAGTCCCTGTCTGACAAAATGGAAGAAGTTCACGTCCCACCTGGCCCGGAATCCATCCCAGGTGTGTGAAGACCTGACTATCAACCTCGAACTTTTATTTTTTAATCCTCACCCAAGGATATTTTCCCACTGGTTTTTAGAGGGAGTGGAAGAGAGAGGGAAGGACAGAGAGAAATATTGATGGGAGAGAAACACGTCGATTGGTTGCCTCCTGCAGGAGCCCACGACGAGGGCCTGGGCCAGAGAGGAGCCTGTGACCGAGGTGAATGCCCTTGACCGGAATCAAACAGGGTGAGGATTAAAAAATATAAAACAATCAAACAAACAAACCCCTTAGAAATTCACTTGAGCGGGCACCGGTTTGGCTCAGTGGATAGAGCGTCGGCCTGCGGACTGAAAGGTCTCGGGTTCGATTCCGGTCGGGGGCATGTACCTTGGTTGTGGGCACATCCCCAGTAGGGGGTGTGCAAGAGGCAGCTGGTCGATGATTCTCTCTCATCGATGTTTCTAACTCTGATCCCTCTCTCTTCCTCTCTGTGAAAAATCAATAAAATATATTAAATAAAAAAAAAAAAGAAATTCACTTGAGTTTTAGTGCCATACTGTTAATTAAATCTTTATTTGTTTTGGATTTTACTACTTTTCCCACGGGTGTTTTTATTTGTTTGTTTGTTTGTTTTGTTTTTTCTGTTCCAGGATTTAATCCAGGACAGCACATTGCATTTAGTACACTGTTCCCTTTTTTAAAACTATCACAGAGGTTGCCCTATAGCAGTGGTTGGGAAACAAATGTGAATATGGGGGTGTCCCCAGAATAAAGCTTCCGGTGGCCTGGGAGGCAGGGAGCCCGGCTGGGTCATGGCCGGGGGGCGGGGAGGGGGGCATGTGGGGCACTGGGCCTTCCTGGCCTGGGCGGGTGCCCTGGCACGCTTCCTGCTGGCAAAGCCTCAGCTCAGCCTGTGAGGAGCACCGAGCAGACTTCGAGTGCACTGGCTGTTTTTTTAAAAAATATTCTAACTGATTTTTAGAGAGAGAGGAGGGGGGAGGGACACAGAGAGAAACATCCATGTGAGAGCAGAACATCCATTGTCTGCCTCCTGCACGCCCCCTACTGGCGATGGAGCCCGCCACAGGGCATGTGCCCACAATTCCTTGCATGGACCGTCCCTGCGCCGAGGCCTCTGGCTGGCCCAGGGAAGCTGCATCTCCTTCTGCAAAAGCCGTTTGTGCTAGCCCTGCAGCTTGCATGGATCATTTTGGAAGCTTCTGCCTGGGTGCCTGGGGAGTCCTGGGCTCTGTCCCCAGAGTCACCTTGCTGACTCCTGAGCTCCATACGCCTGTGGTTTCCCTGTTTGCCCAGAGCGAGTCCAGGGTGGGGACCAGCTGCTCCGCCCATCTCCCCCCACCCCTCTCCCTGGAGCCTGCAGTGAGTGGTCAGGACCAGGTGAAGGTGGAACCACTGGGAAGACTCCGTGCTGCTCAGACCCTAGTCTGCTGTGCTGGGGGGAGGGGTAGAGGGGGCGCTCCCACCCACCAGCGGCTTTCTGTCCCCGGGCCGAAGCTGCGGTGCCAGGAGAATTTGGGGGCACCTGACTTCTCAGACCCTCTGCTTCTGCACCTTTAAAAGTGGCCGTGGATCTGACTTAGCTCCAAGGTGCCCGGTCCCACAGGGCTGCCCCCAGCACAGGGCCCGGCCTGTCCCTTCCCTCCCATTTCCTTCTCCCTGAGCTGACCCCACCTCCCTCCTCCTCAACTCTCCTCGCCACCGCCCCCCCATCTCCCATCCTTCCCTGCTGAGGGGTTCCCACATGGGCCTCTCTTGGGGGGGAGCCTCCGTGTCTGTCTCAGGCAACCCCCTCCCCCAGGGTGCCCTCTCTCCCACACCACCTCGAAGGCCACCTCCCGGGCTCCCGCTTCCCCTCCGTGTCACTCTGAGGTCCCCTCGCTGCAGGTCCCCCACCGCCCGATCCTGAGCCTGCGCGCAGCAGGTGCTGGTTAAGTGCTCATTGCTTTGAGTTGAGTGGAAGTCAGTGCTCGGAAACCTCCAGGTCTTGGAGATCAACCCTGGCCTTGCCCGTGGAAGTGAGTCCCCGCTGAGAGGGTCCCTGGTCTCCAGCTGGTGCCCCAGCGCGGGGAGGCCGTGGGGGCGGCCGGGGCCGGGGCCGGGACCAGCACCTGGGGGCCCTCTCAGCTGTTCCTCCAGACCGCACGCCCCGCCTTCTGCAAACGGCTGCGAGGGCAGCTTGGGCAAGTTCCCCTTCCGCTTCCTCCTGCCTCCGTCCGTCCGTCCGTCCCTGCTGCTCCGCGGGGCCGCCTACCAGGCCCTCCGCTCCCGGTGCCGCCGCAGCCGCCCCGGCCACCGCCGCCCCAGTCCCGACGCCATGCAGGCCATCAAGTGTGTGGTGGTGGGAGATGGGTAGGTACCCACTGACCTTCCTCACAGCCCCACCGGGGGCCCCGAGACCCCCCTGCACAGGTGCCCCCGGAGGCCCCTTCCCTGTGGGAGCCCCGGAGGCAGCCGGGAGGACCAGTTCCTTCTCCCCGGAGCCCGAGCGAGCCCCCGGGGTGGGCTGAGGACGCCTCGCTCTCTCTGTCCACCTCCCCCGGAGCTCCCCGGGTGGGGGGTATGGGGCTGCGGGTGCCGGGGCCCGGGGCCCTCGCCTGGGCCGTGGAGGCTGGGGCAGGCCTCCGCGGGGCCTCCGTCTTCAGCTCTGTGGGCGCAGGTGGAGGGTGGGGAAATCTGGCCTCAGTTCCCAGGCTGACCTGGGCTCTAGTCCCTGGCTCACGCTGCTGTGTGGCCTCGGGGAAGTCACAGGGCCTCTCTGAGCCTCGGCTCAGCCGTCCGGGATCTCCCCCCAGACTTGGTGGGGTTCACGTCAGGCATTTTGAGGGGCTGCCCTGCACATAGTGTGTGCTCAGTGAACCCCAGCCCCCCCCCTCCCCTCCCCTCTCCTCCTCTCTCCCCTTCCCCCCCGCAGCTGCCCTGTTGGGAGGATGTGGGGGGTGTGGGTGAGAAGCAGAAGGAGGGACATGAGGTGATCCGGGAGGAGGGGGGTGGGGAGGTGACTGCAGGGGTCAGTTTGCGACAGGCCGGGCCGAGGTGCCTTCTGGGTTGCCAGCCCTCCGGTGGGCCAGCTTCCCGAGCTGTGGGATGACAGGTTCAGATGGCGCCTAGCAACCGTGCTCAGGGTCCAGCCCCCTGGTGCATCCTGGGACGTTCCAGCAGGGCAGGCTTCTTGTCCGACTCTCCCATTCCACAGATGGGCAGCCCGAGGCCCCGAGGGACTCAGACCTTTCCCGGCCTGGGCCCCTGGCCCCGGCTCACTCTGACTCTGCTGGGCCGAGGGCGGGCCGATGGGTCAGGCTGCCCTCAGCTGATTCTGAGGCACCGCTGGCCGTTCGTTATCTTCCCGCTGCCCACTTCTGCTTTGCATCTGATCTGAGGAGGGCAGGGCAGGGCGGAAGCCAAGGGACGTTCCAGGCATTCAGTTACCTTGCTGGCAGGCCCTGGGGGAGGGGGAGGGGGAGAGGAGCGGGGGCGGGGGGGGGGCGGGCGGGGGGCAGGCAGCCAGCTCCTCAGAACAGGAAGTGACAAACAGTGCCCTGGGGGCATCGGGGAGAGCCCGGCCTGCACCTGCATCCCCTCTCGGCCCAGCAGGCCCTGGGAAGACAGCACGAATAAAGGGCCATCGCTATTTACTTAGCGCTTACTCTGTGTCAGGCCTCTCTTTTATCCTCTCACCGACCCTCATAGTAGGCCCAGTTAGCAGGTGGGAGGATTGAAGCTCAAAGAAATCAAGTAATTTTTCCAAGACCTTATGGGATTTGAACCTGGGCCTCTCTGACGCTGAGCCTCCTAACTGCTGTGCTTGTGGATGAGGCAGGATAGCGGGGGGCAGGCTTTCCCCAGCGGCTGGTGGCTGTGCCGAGCCCTGCACTGTGCTTGGTTTTTTATGCACGTTCCCCTTTTCAGCACACTCCTCTGAGGACAGACTCATCCCTGTTTTCTAGATGGGGAAACTGAGGCACAGAGAGATCAACCGACTTGCCCAAGCTGGTGCCACAGGCAGGGGGGGAGACCAGGGGTGATGGCAGGGCCCCTGTCAAGCACTGGGGCCCCTGCAGCATGGTCCAGTTCCGGGGTGTCTTGGGCACCCTCCACTCTTAGCCCTGGTCCCCCATCAGCATCCCCAGAGAGAGCTTTCTCAAAACGCAGGCTCCGGGCTCTGCCCCGGGCCCTGGGTCCGAGTCTCTGGGGTGGCCCCGATGACTCTGTGGTGCTCGGGTTTGAGAACACTGACACGGGGACCCTCAGATGGGGAAACTGAGGCCTGGAAGGGTGAGCCCGGGTGTCTCCTGCGGGCTGGGCTCGGGGGGCCAGGCAGGGCCTGTGACTGACGCCCTCCGGAACTTCCTGTCTTTCAGAGCCGTGGGCAAGACCTGCCTCCTCATCAGCTACACCACCAATGCCTTCCCCGGAGAGTACATCCCCACCGTGTGAGTGTCTGTGGGCGGCCCCGGGGGGAGGGGAGACACAGCGCCAAGCCCGCCCCCTGCTCAGGCTCATCTGGTGGCGGCCATGGGTGGGCACTTGGGGTCCAGCAACTGGGAGCTGCCCCAGCCAGCCTGCCTGGCAAAGCCCTAACGGTCTGGCTGGGGAGGCGGCCACTGAGGCCAAGAGGAATGGTCAGGGGCAAGGCTGAGGGCCCTAAAACCAAGAGAGATCATGTTGGGGGGAGGGGTGCTGAAGGGGAGCAGGTGGCCTTCAGAGGGAGATGGGGAGGGCCGGCTGGGCTCAGGGAGGGAAGGGGGGCCGGGGCCACGAAGAGGAGGAGAGGGACAGGGCGGGGAAGGAGGTGATCCGGGGGTTTGGTCACAAGGAGCAGAGATGCCGGGGTGCACGTGTGAGGTGGGGGAGGGCCGTACCCTCTGGAGGCCAATCAGAGGCCGTCCTCTCCGTCCTCTCGTCCGGTGTGGAGTCGGAGTTGTCATTTGACATGTATGTGACCAAGTGTGGGTGCCGGCCCCAGGAAGGAAGGGTGAGGGGAAGCACCAGCCCCTCCCCTGCCTGTCCCCAGCGGCCCGCAGCGCTCACAGGACAACTTCCCAGCGCTCAGCTCCGTCTCCGAGGCTCTGTGTGGTCTCCTTCCATCCTTCCTGCCTAGCGTCACGGCCCCTTCCGTTCACGGCACTCTCCTGGGCATTCCCACTGCCCCTCGGGACCTTTGCTCAGCTGTTCCCTCCGCCCGGGGTACCGGTCCTTCCCACGTCCACACGCTCCGCCCGCCAGCCTCAGCTCTAGGGCCCCCTCCTCCAGGAAGCCTTCCTGATCTAGCCTGCAGGGTCTCTCACTCCCCAGAATGATGCTATCTGACCTTGACCATGAGCCTGTGGAATCAGGGCCCCCAGTCCAGGGCCTTTCAGGCCAGCCCCGCAGTGTCTGTGCTCTGTGTAACCGACTCCTCGCCTGAGACACATGAGATGTGTTTTGAGTGGACCTGACTTGAACTACATGGGGTAGGGCTGGGCTGCAGGACTGGTCACAGCTGCCATCTTTGAGGGCCTGCCGTATGCTGGCCTCACACACTGTCCTCTGGCCCTCTTGGGAGCTGGGTGTTACGATACCGGGTCACCCAAGGGGAAGAGGAAGCTCCGGCCACGCAGGGGCCTGCCCCAGCCTCCCGGGTGCCCCAAGTTCCCTCAACTGAGACTCTGACCCGGCCCAGGCGGGAGGGGGCAGGTAGCCAGGACAGGGCAGGGACACCTGGGCAGGGAGCCTGGAAAACCCACAACTGCCCCACCCCTCACCCCCCCACCCCCCCCCCCCCCACCTGCCACTCCCCACTTGGTCCCGCCTCCCCATAGCGTGGCGCCTGCGCACTCCCCTCTCCACACTCTGCCAGGTCACCATCAATTACCAAACGGTGACCGGCACCTCCCAGCGGAGGGAGGGCTGGCTCTGGAGCGGAGCCGGGAAGCAGCCATCCGTCAGGGGGAGGCAGCTGCTGCAGGAGGCCTTGTTCCTGCCTCGGCCTGTCACACCCTCTCTCTGAGCCTCAGTTTCCCTTTCTGGAGGAGGTGGGGGCTGCGAGATCCCAAGCTCGTGGCCGGCAGCCTCCGCTGTCCAGGGAGACGGAGGTGTGTTCTCGGGGGCAGGTGCTCTCAGCAGCTCGGAGGGACTGGCCCCTGGTGGACTGGCTCGGCCGGGGCAACCTTGCAGAGCGGCCAGAACGGCCTGGACGAGGTCTGCCCGCGGGGGCTGAGGAGCTGGTGGGAGACCAGGGCGGCTTCACCAGGCCACGTCCCTGCAGCTGCGGGGGCTTCGCAGGGAAGGGGCCGCATTGGGTTTAATCACATCCCCTCATCCTGGAATTCTTAATTTTTGAACAAGGGGTCCTGTGTTCTCATTTTGCACCGGAACCTGTGGTGTGTGGCCAGTCCCGCCTGCCACCCCCCTTACAGAGGGGCTCAGCTCAGAGGCCCCAGGAGGCTCCTGCGGCCACGCCTGCACCCCTGCAGCAGGGTGGCCAGTAGGTTGTACTGAGCCCTGACAATGAAGGGCAGGGCAGCTGGGGGGCGGGGCTGGGGAGACAGGCAGCGGGATGGAGGTCAGAAGAGCTTCCGGGGTGGGCAAGGGGGGTGAGCGAGAGCCCCGTTCAGCTTGCTCCCAGCAGCTGGGGGTGAGCAGTCAGGCTCAGACCCCCACTTCACGGACAAAGAGACCAAACCTCTCTCGATGTCGGGGTGCAAAGACAGGGCAGGAAGACCTGCGGCACAGGGGCTCCCCCCTCCCCACCATACAGTTCCTGGCCCAGGGATCACCACCCAGGACCCTGTCCTCCAGGTGGTCCCTCCCTCCACCCGGGCCCCCTCCATCCCACCACCCTGCTTGACATCCTTCATAGCTGGTTCCCCCCTCCCCTCCTGTCCCTGAACTTCCCTGCTAGGATGGAAGCACTGGGAGGTCAGGGCCCTGTCCTCGTCCATCTGTCCGTCCCACCAGCTGCTGGAACAGAGCTGAGCACGGCAGGCAGGTCCAGCTGCAGTCTGCCCTGAGAAGGTGCTGGGCCTCAGACACGCCTCTCACCCGCCTCCGTCTTCCTCCTCCACCCCAGGCCCCCGGGGCAGGGCTGGCGAGTGTGGAAAGAGGCGGCCCAGACTCTGAGTGCAAACATCCCAGCTGTGTGACCATGGGCAGGTCACTCCCAGGCCCCGATTCTGTTTCCTCGTGTGTAAAATGGGGACAAGGGCGGGTCCACTGAAATGATTTAGGAAGGAGGGGCCTGGGCAGCCCTTGTGGCTCCAGGGTGCTCAGCCAATGGGCGCTCCCTGCCCTCCCCCGAGGTCCCAGTCAGTCC
The DNA here is from genome assembly GCF_014108245.1 of Pipistrellus kuhlii. Lineage (NCBI taxonomy): Eukaryota > Metazoa > Chordata > Mammalia > Chiroptera > Vespertilionidae > Pipistrellus > Pipistrellus kuhlii. Next base: position 3,003,628 of record NW_023425529.1, read on the forward strand.
CCGGCCCCGGCTCAAACTCCACAAGTCCCCAGCCCTGAAGTGGCAGCGCCGCTCACCTTACCACACGGCTCTGAATTGGGTAACAGATCCAGTCCTGGCTCTGCACCAGCTGTGAGGTCTTGGGCAAACCCCTTCCTGCCTCTGAGCCCGTGTCCTCCTCTGGCCATGAGAGCGAGGGCTGGACACAGAGGCCGCCTGTGAGTCTCTGAAGTAAGGGGGACCCCCGGGAGCTGCAGATGCCTGGGGAGTCCCCGCAGACACCCGGGCCCTGACAGCTGGTTCTCTGCGGAGGGCAGTGGAGCGTGTGCAGGGACACTGGACACTCAGCGGTCACTCAGCGGCTCAGCAGCTCCCTGCGGGGTGGCTTCAATGTCCTCTGTCCCAACAGATAGAGCTTTTCCACAATGAAGACAGTGAGGCTCAGAGAAGTCAGGTTACTCACCCAGGGTCACACAGCCCCGATAAGACTTTACCAGGAGGTCTCTGTTCCCTCCCAGTTCTGGGTGACCGATCCCAGACGGCTGGCCCCAGGTTCACTGGTGGGGGTCATGGGAAAAGCAGGGTTCAGATCCTTGTTTATGAGCTGGCTAGTCTTGGGGCCTTGGTTTCCTCATCTGTCTACTGGGAGTAACTTGAGGTCCTTCAGTCTTGGGACTTCAAGACCTCTGGTATGAAGGCCCTAGCCCTCTGCCCGGCCCCAGAGGAGGTGCTCGGTGTTGCTACAGATCCTAGGATGCAGCCTCCCCCGCCCCCAAGTCCCCTGGGGTGAGACCCTGGGGGTGACCCAGAGAATGCAGACACCTTTGGCTCAGGAAGTTGGGGAGGCTTTTGGGCACCAGAGTTTCATTCTGGACATCAGAGAAGGGAGAGCCCCAAGCTTATCCTGAAAGAAGCCAAAGACAACACAGACACTTCTTTTCCCGTCATGCCCAGTGGTGTCTCCTTAGACTTGAAATCACAGTGGTATGGGTGGTGCCCGGAGTAGGTACCTACCACTTGCCAAGCACGGGGCTGGCCTCAGGGCGCAGTGAGGGACAAGCTCCTGCTTTTGGGGTGCTAAGTGCACCACAGATTGCTGGTTAGGACCCAACCTGGCTGGGAGTCAGGAAGGCTTCCTGGAGGAGGTGGCATTGCGATAAGCTGGAGGAGAGGTGGGGTAAGAGCCAGCCCAGCAGAGGGAGGAAGGAGAGTGGGGTTTGCAGGAGCTTTCTAGGCAGGAGGGAGCAGGGCCATTTGAGGAGCTGAGAGGTAACCAGGAACACTCCCTTGAGTACAGTGTGTTACAGTGCCAGGCTGTAGCCCTTGCTGGATGGCTCAGTGGGTTGGGCGTCGTCCCCTATGCCAAAAGGTTGTGGGTTCTAGTCCCCATCGGGGCACATACCTAGATTGTGAGCTCAATCCATATAGGAAGCAACTGGTCAATGTTTGTCTCTCACATCGATGTGTGTGTGTGTTTTTTTCTCTCTCAAAGTCAATAGACATATCCTCGGGTGAGGATTTTAAAAAAACTTAGGCTGTCCCCTTGTTTGTTTGTTTGTTTGTTTGTGGGGTCTTTCTCAGGACAGGTGTCTTGGGAGTTGCTCTGCAGCCTGTCACTGAGCAGCATTCCATGAGGGCTGCATGGAGGAGGTGACATCCCAAGGCATAAGGAACCAGCACCTTCTTCTCAGGGTGTGTGTAGTGAAAAATACCATTGAATTGTTGTTGTTGTTGTTGTTGTTGTTGCTTAAAATCTGTCAGCTTGTTAGATTGACCGGAGGCCTCACTGGAACTGGCAGGGAGGTTTTAGGGTTCATGGTTGGTGCCCATGCCAGGCTTTGGCATTGTCTTTCCAGCATGTGCCAGTGGCATTTCCCCAAATCTCCTGTGACTGATAGCTTTCATTGTGCCCTCAGGTGGGTTGGATGACAAGGGGATTGATACCCCAGAACATCCCTCTAAAAGTGGCAGATGGAGATGGTGGCAGTACCCCAGCTCCTGCCCTCTCGGGGCGGGGGCGCCCTGCCATGGCCCAGGCTGTCTCCTGGTGGCTCTGGCTGGCCGGAGCCCCACGCGCCCACAGCAGTCACCTCTCACCGGCTCACCCTGTGTCTGCTGCTGCCTCCCTCTCCTCCCCACCGGCCTCCTGCAGCTCCTGGACTCACTTCCCAAATAAACCACTTGTACCACCCCCCTCCCCAGGGTTTGCTTCTGGGGAGACCCACCTCAGACGGGGATAAGCACTTGTTTGGCAAATGCCGGGAGGCCAGCCCTAATGTCCAGCATAGGAGGTGGGTGAGTGTGTTCCGATCAAACCTTGGAGGGAATAGTACGCAGCCTTGGAAAACCACCTCTCCGGAGAACAGGCGAGGGCAGGACAATGACCAAGATACTGCTTCCCTCTTTATGCTTACCTGGGTTTTTCTTTAAAATATATATTCTATTGATTTCTTTCACAGAGAGGAAGGGAAAGGGATAGAGAGCCAGAAACGTCGATGAGAGAAAAACATTGACTAGCTGCCTCCTGCACACCCCCTATTGGGATGTGCCCGCAACCAGTGTGTATGCCCTTGACCGGAATCGAACCTTGGATTCTTCAGTCTGCAGGCCGACACTCTATCCACTGAGCCAAACGGGTTAGGGCTTATCTGAGTTTTTGGTTTGTTATGTTGTGAATCAGTAATGGGAAGAAAAAAACCCCACTGAATTGCATCGTGCTGTGTGACGTGGGTCCTTGTAGGACCTCGCTGGGTCTCAGCTTCCGGCAGCCTGGGCCTGGACTGGAGGGCCCTGGGCTCGGGGCGGGAGGCTGACCCTCTGGCCCGCTCCCCACAGGTTTGACAACTACTCAGCCAACGTGATGGTGGACAGCAAGCCGGTGAACCTGGGCCTGTGGGACACGGCCGGGCAGGAGGACTATGACCGCCTCCGGCCGCTCTCCTACCCGCAGACGGTGAGCCCCCTGAGCCTTTCTCGCCGGCTGGCTCTGCTCCCTCTGTGTGGGTGCCCGTGGGTGAACCCTGACCCTCCCCAAAGGCCCAGCCAGAGGACTCTGCCTTGTCCTCCCCAGACACAACCAGGGACTCCTTCTGCCCCTGGCCCTCCATCAGCCCCTCTCACCGTTCTGCCCTCTTCCCATCCCTCCCCCTCCACCAGGGTCTCTGGAGCCACCGCCCCCTGCGGGTGGGGCAAACAGACCCAGCATGGGGCTCCAGTAGGGAGCCTGGGACAGTGAACCCTGGGTGTGCAGGGTGGGGGGAGAAGAGACCGGTAAGCCTGCCGGTGGCTCTGTGGTTGCTGGGCAACCACCACATCCCACCCCTCCACCCTTGACCTTCCCTCCAGGCTGGTAAGCGGATGGTGGGTAGTGAGTGCCTGGTTAGGAGTGAGGATTCTGGAGCTCCGGGTGGCAAACCCGCCAACCTTTGCAGCCTCACTCTTCCCATCTGCGGAATGGGGGCGGCAGTCCTGCTGCCGGGTCTGTGTGAGGAAGGGCCTCTAAGGACACTGGGAAGTATCGGATAAACAGGCAGCAGGCTGGACCTTACAGCCCCCACCCCCACCCCCCTTGTTACACTGGGCTGCTGCACAGCTCAGGGCTCCAGTGTATGGAGGGGCTGCAGGTAGGCCCCCCCGGGCCTCCCCTCACAGTGCCCTGGCCTGCTCTGTCCCTAGGATGTCTTCCTCATCTGCTTCTCCCTCGTCAGCCCAGCCTCCTATGAGAACGTCCGTGCCAAGGTGAGCTGAGCGGAGCAGGCCAGTGGGGGGGCACTGAGGGGAGGAGGGAGGGAGGAGGGCCCAGCACCTTGACGCCTGTCCCTGGGGCAGTGCCCACTGGTGTGGGGAGACTCGGGATGAGACTCGGAGGGGGTCGCAGAGGGGGCTGGGAGGGCCAGCTTTATTGTCCACCCTCTCTCACTTGTCTTCTCCCCCCGCCCCCCTCCACCCCGCACAACCTCATGCCTGTCTTATCTCCGCACAAATCACACCTCCTCTTTCCTGCAACCGCGTGCCCCCTCCCCGGTGCAACCTTGTGTCTCTTCTCACAAACTCCTGCCGCCTCTTATCTTCCCACAACGTGGTGGCCCTCTCTCCCCGGCTCTCGTGCTCCCCCTGATTCCCACACCATCTCGGCCCCCTCCCCTTGGTCTCACGCCCCCCTGTCCCCACACCGGCCCAGTGGTTCCCCGAGGTGCGGCACCACTGCCCCAGCACGCCCATCATCCTGGTGGGCACCAAGCTGGACCTGCGGGACGACAAGGACACCATCGAGAAGCTCAAGGAGAAGAAGCTGGCGCCCATCACCTACCCGCAGGGCCTGGCGCTGGCCAAGGAGATCGGTACGGGGCCCGGGCTCAGAGCGGGGACCTGGGTGCAGCCTCTGGTGACTGCAGGCGTGGCTCCAGGACCGGAGTGTGCATGTGCTGGCTGTGTGACCCTGGACCAATCGCTTAGCCTCTCTGTGCCTGTTTCCTCATCAGCAAAACCTGGCCGTAGAACTATTTCTGGGAGAATTAAACAAATTAATACTCAAGGCACCTGCTAATAACTAACATGGACTGGCTCCCAGCACCCGTGCGGGGGAATCTGATTGTTAACTATCTATAGATGTAAAAGTCTAATATGCAATTGGTTTCCATGGGAGTTTGGCTGGGAGACTATTGCTCACTATGATGGGCGCTGACCACCAGGGGGCGGTGTGGAACGAAAGAAGGCCCCCCCCCCCCCCCCCGCAGCCAGGAGCTGGGGAAGGGAGGCCTCGGCCAGCAGCCAGAAGGCCCTGACTGCTGGCCAAGCCTAGAGACCCCCACCGTGCACGAATTTCTAGTCATTAGTATAAACCATAATTGGATCTTGAAATAAAGTGTGTTTTGCCCAGAGAGAAGCAGGGATGGAGTGGGGTGTGCTGTGGCTGCTGAGAGCACCAGCAGCCAAGCCAGGCCTGGGTTTTCCAGGAAGGCTTCCCGGAGGAGGTGCTTCTGCCTTGGGTTTGCAGGGGGAGGCTTTCCCGTCTGCCTCCTCGCCTCCCTCCCCCGCCCACCTCCTCTCTGCCTCCAGATCACTGCCCAGAGAAGTGAAGTGGCGTTTTAAAGGCCACACGGCTAGGAGGTGGCAGAACTGGGATTTGAACACCGGACAGGAAGTTGCTGGCTTAGGGGCCTCCTGGTGGTGGCCTCGCCCATGGTGTCCCTAGTCAGTCCTGATTGACCTGCAGCCCAGGGCACACTTGCCCAGAAGCCCAGGCCCACCGGTGACCCAGCTCCCCAGGGGGGCTCTGCCTTACCCCAGGGTCCCGCAGGCCCAGCGTTTGGCCCCCAATCATGGGGCCTCCCCACCCCGTCCCTGCCTCAGCCCTGCCACTCTTCCTTCCGCCGGAACTGGGCGGGCCCTGGGGACCCACATCTCTTCACAGGAAGAGAAACCGCAGCTGCCACCTCCCCCCTCCCCTGACTCGCCCAGCGGCATGGCCATCCTCCCCAGGGGACCTCCGCTCTGTGGGGCCCTGGGCCCCATGCCCCATCCCGGGGGCTCTGGTTCTTCCTCCCGGTATGGGGGATGGCACCCCTTCTCTCCTTTCTGACCGGCCGCCCCCCTTCCTCCAAGGCTGACGCTCACGCCTGCGTGAACCCTTCCCCTTTAAAGCACGGGCGTTGGGACCAGAAGGGGCCTGAGAGTGCACTGCTGCTCCTGGCCTGGCACTGACTGTGTGACCTTGAGCCGGTGGTCTCTCCCTGGGCCTCAGTCTCCCCACCTGCAAAGCTGCCTACAGGGTCTCTAAAAGCCCCCCCCTGTAAGGAGGTGACCTGGGGTCCTGTCTTGGCCTCTAGCCAGTCTCTCCTGGAGCAGATCCCAGTTGGCGTTGTGTGTGTGTGTGTGTGTGTGTGTGTGTGTGTGTGTGTGTAAGGGACTTTCAACTTGTCTTGGACCAGCCCAGGCCAAGGGCTTTGGGGGTGGGGGCTGCAGGGCTGACCAGGCAGCAGCTGCCTCCGCCCAACTGGCCTCCTCCCCAGCCGGGAGTGAGGGGTTGTGGGGCAGCTCAAACTCCCGTCCTGGGAAGGGAGGGGGGAGGGAGGGAGGGGTTTTGCCTGGGACCCTCCCCTGACCTGGGCCTCTGCACCCTTGTTGCCTCACCAGATTCGGTGAAATACCTGGAGTGCTCGGCCCTCACCCAGCGCGGCCTGAAAACGGTCTTTGACGAGGCCATCCGGGCCGTCCTGTGTCCCCAGCCCACACGGCCACAGAAGCGCCCCTGCAGCATCCTCTAGGGGTAAGCCCCCCCCCCCCCCACACACACTGCTTCAAGACCCCCGCCCCCACCCCCACCTCCATCGCACGGCAGGCTGTAGCCGGCAGGGGCCCTCCGTTTCACTGGGGGTGGTGTTAAGACCAGGACAGAGAGGAGAAGCAGTGGCCTCAGTTTCCCCATTTGCCTGAGCCAGGGCAGCTCAGTGAGCCGGGTTCCCAGCGGGAAGGCCTGAGGGATGAGAAAAGGCCCTGAGCCAAGGCATGGGTGCCACTGAGCCCCCACTCTCCCTCCCTGCCGGGGGGCGGGGGGGAAAGAGGAGGGTTAGAGGCACCCCAGCCCCTGCCCCCCAGGGGAGCCCGGGCCAGCCAGGGAGAACTGACCCCACATTGCGGGGTGGGGGCAGGGAAGACAGACCTGGTGTGGAGGAAGAGCAGGGCGGGCGGACAGCCTTGACCAGGAGCTGGAGGGCGGGAACGAGCTGCCAGCCAGAAAGACTGCAAGTGGCTGTAGATCCTGCTTGTCCCCTGATTCTCACCCTGCCTGTCTCCCTTCCAGGTGTCCCAGTCTTCCCAGCCAGATGGTTCTGACCCTCCAGGGCCCCCACCCCAAACCCGATGGCACCCCGGCTGGCCATGCTGCCCCCTCCCCGTGGCGCTTCTTAGCACGCGGCTGCAGACGTGGCTGACCGCCTTCTCTATGTTCGGGGCCCCTAGGGTCCGAAGGTGTGAATCCGTAGGTGCTGTGTCCCCATCCCCACGTGCTCCTGTCCCCCCAGGGGCCAGAGGCGAGCCCCAGGACCCATTAGCCACCCCTGCATTCCTATGCCCCACCCCCACCCCCGTACCCATTTACCCCGGCCCCGCCAGACCCCTGAATCTCCTTTGGAAACTTTGGTTGCTGCCACCACTTGTGTGCCCTCAGGGATGGGCCTCTCACTCCCCCTGAGGCGTTGACTCCCGTATTGATGGTCTTGCTTGTTGGAAAGTTCTGCTGCTGCGCTCATCTGAGTGTCTCAGGAGTGTGTCCCTCTGGTCTAATTCTCCTTTGGGGACCACAGACAACAACCAGATTTCCCAGTGGTCTGTGGGCACTGCCCAGCCAGCCCGAACCGGTGTGGCTGGCTCTTGCCGCCCTCGTCTCTCTGCTCCACTCGGGGTCCTGGGCTGCCTCCGACCCTGCTCGCCAGGACCTTCGCTATTGCAAACGGGAAACCCACCTCCGCCTGCTTTCGTAGGAAATAAAGTCACTGATCCCAGTTTGGTCACATCATGACTTCAGAGGCAGCGTGACCGAGGGGGCTCAGGTGGTGTTCTCGGGGCTCACTTCCCTGTACCCCTTTGCCTTGCCTTCGGTTGTCTGGTTCATTCTCAGCAAGGGGACTCTCAGCGCTTCATCCTTCCAGGTTCAAGTTCAACAACAACAACAAAGAGCAAATGTTTGCCCTAGGCAGAGTTCCAATGAAGATTTACTCTCATTGGCCCAGCTTAGGTCTTGGGTCCCATTTCGACCAGTCATATTTAATAGGGAGCTGCTGGGCTCTGCTGGGCCCCGGCCAAAGCCCCAGGGTGGAGGGGTGGGTCCCCACATGGAGATGGGGGTGGGGGGATGTGGGGGGAGCCTGCGGGAATTTGGGGATATGGTGTCGGGCAGCTGGGAACTCGCAGCCTCTAGGCCTGGAGGCCACAGGAAGGCGTCCAAGAGCATAAGGAGGCAGTGCCAGTCCCAGCAAAGGAGTGTTTCTTTAAGAGGGAGAAGGCACTGCTGGAAGGATGGAGAAGTTCACCCACCTGGTGCGGCGGTGCCTGGTACGGAGTCGGTCACCTTTGTGTTTGCCAAGTTACAAATGGCAGACTGCCCACGCCTGTGGACGATGACACGTCTTCATCTACACCACCTCCCCCCCCCCCCCCCCCCCCATCCAGCACAGTCATCGCGCACTCACTCTGCCAGGTGCTGTTCTGGGTTTGGGGTGGGGGGGGGGGCAGGTCCAGGAGTGGGGATCCACACGAGCTCCTGACCCAGTTAGCTGGCACCCCAGAGAGGCCCACATAAAGGAATAGAAACAGACAGAAAACCCCGCCCCTGACAGCTCATCTGCCCGGATTCCCAGCCCAGTGAATGGCTCTGAGTTTCTATTTTCTTCTCCCCAGAGCCCCAGCCACCCACGCGGTCCCCCAAGCCCTGACGTTCTGGGCCAGACCCTCCCGCTCCCCTGCCTCCCCCTAGCCGCCCCCTCTCCAAAGGAAGTGATGGCGGGGAAACCCCCACCTGTGTCCCTTTCAGCCCAGACAGATTTATGTTTTTAACGTTGCTTCTCGTAGGAAATAGGAAACAAACATCCCATGGTATAACCAACACATGACGCAAACAGATGGGGTGGGTCAGGGCCCGCACCCCATCTTCAATGTGTAAAAGCGGGGCGGGGGGGGGGAGCCCCCAGTCCTAAGGCTGGAGTCTGAGGGTGGTCCCTTTTTGCTTCCTGCTCTTCCTGGGGCCCAGCCACACCCTGCCTCCCTCTCTCTTCCTGCATCCACACTTCCAAGGTAAAAGCCGCAGCCCCCCCAGGCCTTTGCACAGTGGATCTGGTCCCCTTTCCTCGAATAGTGTCCTCGGCTCCTCGAACTTCCCTGCCTGCCTAGCCCAGGGGACACATCGTTGCTTTATTCCAATAGCGGCCGTAGAGAAATTCACCCCTGTGCGTCTCACCGGGACCTCTCTCTCTCACGTAACCCTCCTCCCCGCCTTCTGAGGTCGGGACCAGCAGCTCTTTTTCTGCAGAGAAGGCGGTGGATGCACAGGAGGGAGGGCGGAGGAATTAGAGCTCAGCTTGTGAAGACACTCTGATTTCCGCTCTCTGCCACGGCACCCACCCTCCTCGCCACAGAATCCTGGATTTGTGCAGAGCAGCGATGTGTCTAACCCCTGACAAAAGCACTTGTTTTCCCAGCCTGCTCTGCGGCTGGGGTTCCGAGACCACAGCTCTGGCCAACAAGACGTGAATGAAAATCAGCTGGAGAGCTGGCATCTGGGGATGTTTTTGTTTTCTCCCATAAAAAAAAAAAAAAAATGCCCTTTGTGCTGGCCTCTTTCCTGCCTTGAATACGGATGTGAGGTCTGGAGCCGCAGCAGCCGCCTTGCAAGCCTGAAGCCAGCAGCGTGAAGATACCCACTGACAGGCTACGAACAGAGGCGCAGAAAGAGGGACAGCTTTGATGGGCAGCTGGGCCAATGCCAACGGCCGCTTTATCAGGGCAACAAAGTGAACACGAAACTACCTGTGTGTTTCCTTGCTGCTGGCCAGGCCCCCTAGCAGCTGATGGCATTTGTAATCGAGGTCTGAGGGCTTCTAGCCCCCTGCTCTCCCCACTGTGTCTGTGCCCAGCACTCACGGGACACAAGGCGAGTCGCTTGCTGTTGCTCTGACACTGGCTGAGGCCTGGGGGCCCTTTTGGCAGGAAAGAGAAACCCGTGTTGAAACAGGAAGACCTGCAGGTTGTGGGCGGAAGCTGACAACATGGGGATGCTCACTCCTTCGACAGCAGCCGCCCCCAAGCACCCAGCCCCACAGCCCGGTGCCTCAGATCGGCTCTGTGCCACACAATCTCTGCCCGGTGGGCAGGGAGGCCCCGACCAACAAGACTCCTTCCCTTGGGGCTCTCCATCACCACCCGAATGCTCCTTGTTCCTTCTTCCAAAGCAGAGGCCCAGGGGTGCCCCTGGATCCTCTCCCCCTCCCCCCAGCATTCACTGCCACCAACGGTAGACAGGTCTGCCTCCCCCTGTCTGTTAAACCCACCTCCATCCCTGGCCCACTGCCAGTCCCTGGTCTGGGTCTCCCATCTCTTCCCTGGACAGCCTTTTCATCGGCATCCCAGCCTCCACTGTCTGCTTATTCTCCAACCTCCACCAGCAACCTGGGGGGTTTCCTCATTTACAAACATAACTGTGCTTCTCAGGTGCCTTCAAAGATGCTTACACAGCACTGATCCATTCAATCAATCATTCAGCAAATAGTTGTTGAGCTGTGTGCCAAACTCAGGGTTTGAGGGCAGGTCAAGTGAGGGCCTGCTCTTAGGAGCTTAGAGCCCAGTGGGGAGCTGCAGAATCTTCAGAGAGCCCAGGAAATATCCCTTTTGCTTGAATGGTTCGCCTTGACCCTAGCAAGTACCTGGTAGATGCTGGATACACAGTAAGCCCAGCTTTCCAGCCATCAAGGCACCAGTCATGGCATGAGCCAACTTGGATGTGCCAGCCCAGTCGAGTCGCCAGATGACTCTATTATATGGAACAGAAGAACCACCCGGCTGAGCCCAGCCAACCATAGAATCATGGGAGATGATAAAATGGTATACTGAAACAATTTTCAATTTTAAAAAAATATTTTTTTTATTGATTTTAAGAGGGAAAGAGGGAGGAAGAAAGAGAGAAACCTTGATGTGAGAGTGGAACATCAATCAGCTGCCTCCTGCATGCCTCCTACTGAGGATCAAGCCTACAGCACAGTCATGTGCCCAGATTGGCAACCCTTCGGTGTTTAGGACGATGCCCAACCAACTGAGTCAAGTGGGCCAGGGCCATTTTTCTCAACAATAATTTTTGCTGACATTTTGGAGCCTAAGTCCCTGCTATCTTTTTTTTTTTTTTTTTTTTTAATTTTTATAAAAATTTATTTGAGCCAAAAATAAGACATGCCTGGAAGCAAATCTCAACAGATTGAGAAAAACTGTTCCTGCTGTCTTTTCCTTTCATTGTTTACCTCTCTTCCCTCTCCCATCACACAAGCAATGCTATGTCTGTCTTTACCAGACCCTTCCACGCCTCTAGGGACATCTGACTCTATCCAGGCCTTGTGGGGTATGGAAGTAGGTCAGGGTGGGCTCTGGGGAGGGAGACAAAGGCCTAAGGATGGTTCTAGAAGACTTCTGAAGGCCTCGAGGAAGGCAAAACCACGAGCAGCCATCTGTGTAACCCGAAGCTCGATTCAGTTCAGCTCCCACGGACTAACCAGGTGCTCTGGGCCTGACTGTGCCAGGAGCTGAAAGTGAAGAGAAGGGTGAGACCCAGCCTTTGCTCCCCAGGGGCCCCGAGGCCAGTGGGAGAGACAGACGTGTGATCCACACACGCCGTGTGGCTGGGCTCCCACACCACAGCCGAGCTCTCCATGCAGAGAGGAAGAGACTCTGGTCTTGAGGTGCCGGGATGGAGAGGTGTTTGCTCGCTGCACTTCGCTGGAGAGCAGCCACGACGACAAGAACGCGAAACAGGAACACAAACTCTCATCGCAAAGAAAGCGGAGCCACCTGTGACCCCAAACCACAGCACAAGCGGGAGAGCAGATGGGAGAGTGGTAAATGATTTAACCGGGCCCACAGGCAAGCCCAACTGCCTGCTGCTCCCTGCGGGGCGGGAGGTGGAGCCTGAAGAGATGCAAACCAACTGGCCTGGCAGAACCCCTGGAGGCTCCCAAGGAGGGGACCCAGGCGCCACCCACGGCCAAGTCTGTTTAAGGAGCAGGTGGGCTCCAGGGCTTCCAGGGCTGTGCAGCCAGGAGACCATCCTTCTCTGAGCCCAGGCAGGGACATTCCAGCCACAGACTCCTGGACCCAAGGCCCCTGGCTACTGGCTACCGGGCACGAGGGGGTGAGGGGGTGAGAGCCTGGGCTGATTCCTGGGGCTGCGGTAGATTGGCTAATGCTTAGCAGGCGATCTCACTCCCATCCCCCACCCCTGCCTCCTGGCTCAGAGTGTCATTTCCCCCTCCACTGGTGCAACCTTGCCCAGGTGACTTGCTGTTGGCCAATGGGTTGTTAGCACACACACCACAAGGAGAGACCTGAGTGTGTGTTGCCCTTGAGCTTGCTCTCTTGCGCTGACAGGAGAACGTGCCTGGTGAGCCTGCTGGCTCGGAGGACAAGAGAAACGGCTGCTGTAGAAGGGGGCTAAGCAGTTCCATCCTGCAAGTTCCCTGTGCAGGTTTGAAACTGAGGCCCAGAGAGGTTAAGTCACATGTCCAAGACCACACAGCTAGGGAATGATGCAGCTGAGATTCAACCCCAGCAGGACCCAGCAGGGACCGATGAACTGGGAACACCTTGATGGGGACTCCAGTGACAAAGCCCCCGGGGGTGGGCTGGGAAGGCATTTGGGCTCATCTGCTCCTGTCTGAGAACACAGACCCCAGCATCTGCTCGGAGGCCCTGCTCTGCTCTGGCTGGCTCTGGCCTAGGCATGGTGTTGGGGAGAAAGGGGAGGAGCAGGTACTGCCCTGGCTCTCAGGGGTGGGAGGAGCCTGGCTCCAGCTCCTGGGAAACCACCTGTCTGATGGTGGAGGCACGCTTGTTGGAGAGGGCCAGGGTGTGATGAAAAGACACATAGAGCATCGTCCTATCTTGGGGAGGCGGGCCAGAAGTCCCTCCAGGTTATCAGGGACATGAGGTGACAGGTCCAGGCCTCACACTCCAGGACCTCAATGCCAGGCAGGGCCGGGCCACCCCATGTCTCCCAGGCACCCAGCGTCACCTGCTCCCAGAGCTCACAGGTATAGAGCTGCGCTTCCTCCTCCTGCCCGCCAGCCCCACGGAGAGGGCCGGTCAGGGTCATTTCTGCGGGGAAGGCCCATGGGTGGCAGTGGGTGTTTGACTCAGGCCCCACCTGTCCCCAGCTGGGTGCTCGGGACTCCTCATCCCTCTCCAGCCTCCAGCAGCTGCTCAGCACAGTCCCCCCTCCTCCTGCCCACCTGCCCACTCCCACTCGCCAACTATCTATTCCCTTTTCCTCCTTAAACATGCAGCAAATGCCCACTGGCCAGGCCAGTGCCAGGCCTGGGGATACAGCGCAGACCCAGACAGTCTTCCGTTCCGGAGCTCACAGCAGAGATATTATAACACAGACCCCACAGCTGAGTTTTGAGCTCAGATTAGAGGCCCATGGAGGGGGCGTGGCTCTGTGCTGCCTGGGGGCGGAGCTCTGGGAAGTCTAGAGGCGGGGCCTAGCTAACCCAGGGCCTGGAAGGCTCCCAGCAGAGGCCACCTGCAGGAGGACTTCCTTCACCTCACATAAGGGGTGGGGTGAGAGTGTCCTGGGCTGGGAAGGTGGCAGGGTGTGGGCACAGCCTGTGCAAAGGCTCCGAGGAGAACCAGCACCCACTGGTTCCTGAGTGGTGAGCATTTGAAAAACATAATCGGGGCAGGAACTCTGCTCGAACGCAGGCTCCCAGCCCAAGAGGACTGAGATGGCACATCTGGCACAGTGACCTCCCCCCTTTCCAGACATGCCGGTCCCCTCCCGTTTCCTCGCACACATAAGCTTGAGACCTGGCCCTTCCCTCTGCCTGAAGGCTGTCTCTGGACAGTTGCTTAGTCTCTCTCACCTCTTCAGGGGCCTTCTGAGCCTCCTGTCTAATGAATGAATGGGAGACTGGCAGACTTCGTAAATGAATGAATGAGGCTGGGGGTGCCTGGAGCACAGGCTGGGGGAGGGGTCGGCAGAGGAGAAGAGGGGCGGGGCAAGACAGGCGGCAGAATTGGGATCCTGTAAAGCCTGGTGGGCCATGAGAAGCCACGGGCCTTGGGCAGGGGAGGGGCAGGGACATGGGACCCTCCGTCACACCAAGGAGCTGCCCCAGAGCCCACTTACTCCTCACCAACTTGTCTGGGCAGAAGAGTGAGGACTGGAGGAAGGTCCTGGCCCTGGGTCCATGGCTCCAGGCACAAGCAGTTCTGTCTCTGGCCCTACTGTGTGCTGCAGCAGCCAGGATGACACCCCTGGAAGAACTGGATTCCTGGCTCTCTCAGGGCCTCCTGCACATCAGCCTTACGACCAAGTAGGCCCAGCTCTGTCCTTAAGGAGGGGGGCCCGGACAGTGCCTGGCACACAGTAAACATTCAACAAAGACTCCTGCCCCTCTCCTGGGCAGGGGGAATACACCTCGGGTGCGAGGCTGTTGCTTCTCCTGTGTGAGCTGAGCAGACGGCCTCCCCTCTCGGAGCCCCCGCTGCCTTATCTGTAAACAGTGCACTCAGGCTGCTTACCACGGGGGTGCGGTGGCGAGAAGTAGGATAACGGGCCTGACGCAGCCCAGGACTCATAAAAACTGCCGTCATCGCTAACTGACCCTGGGCGCTTGTGAGGCTCGCGTGGAAAGAGGATCTTCGGACGGATCTGGTCTAACCTCCGCACGATCCCAACGGGGAAACTGAGGCCCGGAGAGGGGGCGACTCCCCTGTGGTCCCCTGGTCAGTCCGCACACGCTGGGCACGGTGTCCTGGGGCAGCCCGGCCTATGCTCAGGCCCCGGGCAGAGTGCCTTCGAGCCAGGGGCCCCGCCCGCCCCGCCTGCCGGTGCCCAGCCTGCCAGCTAACAATAGATTCCACACTGACCACTTGCCACCGGTGTGATGACGGCAAGCGCTGCCTCTGAATTTCAATTAAGCCAAATATTATTTCCCCCCGGAGAATTCTGCTCCTCTCAGCGGTAGGCCTGTATTACAAATCATCGTCCTTAATCATTACTATTGGGTTTTGGATTTTGTCGGTGTACAGAGTGGACATTTGCTTTCCGCAGCTTCGGGTTTGTCTCCTGGGCCCCAGAGCCTGCGGCATTTATTCCTGCCCCTGTCCTCCCCCGCCTCGCCCTGCCCAGGGCCCTAAGGACGCAGCCAGTCTCGGGACTGACCACCCGTGCCTGCTCTTCCTCCCTGCCCCGTGTCCAGGACTTTGGACTCCCATTCCAATGCTCACCCCATGCTGCCAGCCCTCCTGGTGGCACTGCCACTCCCACCCGGCCTCAGCACCCAGCCATCACCCTAGGGGACATGTGCGGTGGTGGCCAGGGTGGGGGGGCCCTGGCCCCTGGCTCTCAGCTCCCAGCTTCCCCGAGTACCACACTCTCCTCTGCAGCACCCTGCAGGAGCCAAGGCCAGCGTGGGTGGCTGAAATCTCCCCGGTAACAGGCCTCCCCTTCCCGCCAGCCTCCTCCCCTAACCTGCCGTCCCTCCTCCCTCACCCTGCACCTGCTCTCTGGCCCCTGGGCCCCTCCCCCCGGCCCCTCCCACACCCCCCACTCCTGCTCCCTCCTTCCCTGGCTCTCCGTGTCACCATCTGTGGCACCATCCTTCTCTGTCACTCTCTCTGCCACCCCCTCCTTCCCCGCTCTCCATCCCTGCCTCTCTCTCCGCATCTCCTTCCTCTCTTCCCTTCTCCCGCTCTCTTTCCTCCTCCTTTTATTCTCCCTGTCACGCATTTCTCATCACTCCCCCTCATTCTGGCTTTCCACCCACTCACTGTCCTCTCTCTCTCTCTCTCTCCCTCTCTCTCTCCACCTCCGGCCGACCCCCCTTCCCTCTATCTCTGTTGGCTCCTCAGAGTCCTCTGCTCCCCATTTCTCCTCTTTCCTTGGGAGGCTTCTCCCCCGGGCTCCTGCTGCAGACCCCATCTGCGTCCCTGCCCTCCAGGACACGTCCTGGGGATGAGGGGGGACGCGCCACACGCCAGGGGGACGTCAGGGCTGGAGACCAGATGGCAGAGGCGCCGTGGGCAGACGTGGCCACTGCGGGCCTAGGAGGGGCCCCGGGCCGCAAGCTGTGCAGAAGGGGGCACCGTGTGGGGACCCCGGCTAAGGGGTGCTCCGGGGGCAGCTGGGGACTGTGCAGACAGAAAGGACAGCAGGATGATAACCAGCGTGGCATCAAGGAGGGGACCCCTCACCCCACGGACAGGTAAGGAGGCTGGGACTGGGCTGGGGTCCTGGGGGCTGGGGCCTGGGGGCTGGGGTCCTGGGGCTCCCCCTCTGCCCAGGAGACATTTGGGAGGTTGGGGCTGGTGGCTAGAGAGGGTTGGGAGGCCCCGGGGGAAAGAGGCTTTCCTGTGGCCTTGGGGGAGGGGTGGGGGCTGTAGGGACGGGGGCCATTCATCCTGGAATTCTGCACCCCAGCTCCAGGATCTGGGGCATCCCTGCAGGGCAGTGCCGGAGCGGGAAGGAGCCAGATGCATCGCGCTGCGTGGCCTCCTCCGCTCACGCGCCAGCTTCCCTGAGCTCCCTGTCCGGGCTGGGCGCGGGGCTCTGCACGCGCCCGTGGACTCTCAGCCACCCCGGGAGGTGGGTACGCGTGTCTTGGTTTCACGGGAGGAAACCGAGGCCCGGAGGCAGGAAATGACTTGCCCAAGGTCACACAGCAGTTTGGCATCATCCCTCTGTGGCAGAGCCCAAGCCCCAGCTTGGGCGTGTGGGGCGGGTTCCTGGGGTCGGATGCCCGGCCTGGGGTGGGAGTGCTTCCGTGGGCAGGGCCCTGGGGCCTCCCGGGGGACACCCGGGCAGCAGAGGGCAAACAGAGCACAGCTGGCCGGGGGCTGTGCACCTGCGTGGTGCGGGCTGTCCCAGTCCCTGCTTCCTCTCAGCCCCAGGCCGCAGGGACGCCGCCAAGGCCCAGGGTGCTGATGGTCTCTGAGCAGACAGAACCGAGTGTGCATTCTGACCTCCCGCTCACCGGCTGAGCGGCCTTGTGCAACGTGCGGAACCTCTCTGAGCCTCAACTTCCTCCTCTGTGAACGCCCTCCCTCGTGGGCCCTGGGAGGGTTTCGTAATGTGAGTCTGAGGCCTCAGCCCCGGAGCAATGCCCCATCCTGCTCAGAGCTCTGCTCACTGAACGTCTTAGTCTGGTCTCATTTCCTGCTGTGCTGGGTGCGAGGGCTTGGGGGCAGACAAATGCAGAGCAGATGGGGCGTCTCGGATCCCCGAAGCGCCGTCCTGAATTATGTGGGGCTCAGGGCCGCCACTGTCCCTCCCTGGGCTTCTGTCCCCCTGGACAGCCCTCTGAGGAGTCCACCCCCAGCTTGCAGGCCAGCTGTGCAAAGACAAACCAGACAGGGAGGCAGGGCCTCCTCCTGGGTGAACTGGATCAGGCACAGGCTTCTGGCTCCTTACAGAAAAGGCGGCACCTAAATCGCAGGTCTGGCTGAGGACACCCCCCCCCCCCCCCCCCCCCCCCGAAAGCTGTTTGTTCCCTGCTGTTGGTGCCCTGGCCCCTTGAACTTGGCCAGGGGAGATGCGTCCAGATTAAGGCAGAGGCGGGGGCTCTTGTGAGGGGGCTGGGGCTCTGGGAGGAGCTGGTTCAACCCTGGGTCAAAGGCAGGGCCTAGAAGGTCCTCTGGATGCTGCCAGGACCGTGTGCATTAGCACACATGCTTGTGTGGGTGGGTGCACACGTGTGTGACCGGCGAGAGGGAGGCTGTCCTCAGAGCTCACCCCCAGGCCTCCCTGGGGGCGTGTGTTGCTGCAGCCCGGCAATCAGGCCTTCCCGGCTCACTGCTCCTCTCCTGGGAGCCTGGCACCCGCCTCCTCTTCCATCACTGAGCTGGACTGGCCGCCTGGCGGGAGGCTCTAAGGAGGATCTGCCTGCGCACAGGGAGGCCAGGGGGATGGTGAGTGACGCAGGGCTCCCTGGAGGCAGCCAGGGCTCAGGTCCCAGATTCTGCTGTTCCGGGTCTCAGGAGGGCTGGCTCGGGCATTGAATCCGTAACATTCTCTGACTCAAGGCCACGGATCTGAAAGCGCATTGCCACCACTCCGTTCTAAGAATCCACAATTCTATTTCTAGGCCTCCGAGAGCCTAGGGATTTGGGGCTACGGTCCTATTAGCTCCAGGTCCCTGAGGAGCCCCGAGAGCTCTGGCCAGGCCCGCGGGAGAGCTGGAAGCCGGCTGGGCGGCCTGACCCCTGTGGCGCCAGGCAAGTGCCTTCCCCAGGCCTGGCCTCAGTCTGCCAGCCTGCGAAGTGGGCCCTCCCAGCTCTGCCCCTTCACAGCTATGTGGCCAGAGCGTGTGGACTCACTTTGTTCCGTGTCTCCATGGGGATGGCAGACACGAATGCCTTCCTCATGGGACCCACAGTGGGCAGCGTGTCACTTGCTTAGACGGGCACCAGGCAGCTGGACTCAGTGACAAGGAGATGGCGACACTGTCAGGACCCCATGAGCCACTGCCAGAGCCCCTCCCTCAGTGTGCTGCCCCAGGCCCAGGGGAGCTACTGAGGGCCTGGGGTGATGAGGACAGCCTGGGGGTCTCTCCCGGGCTTGGAAGAGCAGGGAGGGGGTGCTCTGAGCCCAGCCAGCCTGGGGTCCCTGCAGGGGGAGCCAGGGTCAGGGGGAGCTTTGCTATTCTCAGCATTGCCCTGCCTGGCACTCAGAACCCCGGGAAGCCCCAGACCATCAGGCAGGGCACCCAGGCACGCTCGCCCACCCAGTGACACTTGCTCCGATTTGGGGCACCTCCCCTTTCCATCTGGAAAGCGGGGTCCTGGTGGGGCAATGCAAACCCCAGGTTCACACCAGGACATTCCAGGCCCAGCACTGGAGTAGCAGAAGATACTGGATAGTAGTAGGATCATTAGGAAGCAGGGGGAGGTCCCGGCCCCGAGGAGGCTGCAGCTTTCAGCCTGGCCTCTACCTGGACCTCCTGAGAGCCAGGAAGTCCTGTGAGGGAGGCTAGCAAATCCGGGGGCAGGGGGGCCTTCCCTGAGGAGCCTGGGCTTCAGCAATGCACCCTTCCTCCGCGTTCAGCTTTGTCCCCTCTGGTTCCTCTGATTCGTTTGGTGGTGCCTCAGACACTGCTGCAGAGCTCGTGCTGGTGTGCAAGGCACAGCTGGGAGGCGGGAGAGGTTCGGAGCTGGGTGAGAGGGACTCCACACTTAAGGAGAGTCGAGTCAGGAGGGGTCCGGGCTCCTCATCATGCACGGGAGGGGTGACAAGGGCGCTGACACAATATGTGGGAATGCTGGTTCCCACTGTGCTGGGGGGCGAGCTCTTACTGATGCTTCAAAACCCTTCCTGAAATGTCCAGTCTCAGGGAGGCCTGGCTTGCTGGGACTAGGGAGGCGGTTATTCTTGTGCTTACCTCTAGTGCAGCGGTCACCAAGCTCTCGGACCTCACTGACCACTAGGGGCAACCGCTGCTCTAGTGTGTTTTGAATTTCCCTACAGCCTCCCTCTGGGGGAGGAGCCCCAGATAGCCCCCCTCCCCAGGTTCACAGCCAGCCATCCTGGGCAGGGTCTTTGCACGTGGACTGGGGCAGGCAGAAAAGGTCCCAAAAGGTTCTGACTCCCAGGGGAGGGCTACTCCTGAGCCTCTGGTTCTTAATCTGATGAAAGCTCTGGGCGTTCAGTGTTTTCAGGGTTCATGGATGCTTTGAAATTCACCTGGAGACCCAAGTTCAAGGTTAAGGACCTGTGATGTGCAGCAGTGTTTTCAAATGTGAGGGCTGAGACCTGTTGGTGGGTGTCTCAGTCCATTTGGGCTCCTGCAACCGATTACCATAGATTGGGGGACGGACATATAAATAACCAAAATTTACTTCTCACAGGTCTAGAGTCCAAGATCAAGGTGCTGGCAGATTTGGTGTCTGGCCAGGGCCTGCTTCCTGGTTCATAGATGATCATCTTTTCCCTTGGCGGAAGGGGAAAGGGAGCTCTTTGGAGTCTCCTTGATAAGGGCACTAATGCCCTTCATGAGGACCCCACCCTCATGACATAAGCAGCTCCCAAAGGCACCACCTCCTAATACCATCAATGGGGGGAGATTTAGGATTTCAACACATGAATTTGGTGGGAGATGCATTGTCTGTAGCAGCTGGCTGGGACCATCTTATGTAGAAAGGGCAGGTGTTGCTTTATGAAACAATACGACTTCAATGGATTGCTATGCAAAATATACTGGCATCAAAAATATTTGGAAAGCACGGGTATAAAGGAAAGGGCCCATGCTGTCATCGGCTGATTGAACGATCCATTGATTCCTTATTAGACACTGTGTAGCACTCACCCTGTGCACAGGCGAGGGGACACAGGCCAGCGCTGGTCCCTGTGCTTTAGAGCCAGGCAAACCGTCGCCCCTCACCACACCTTTGCTATGGTGGTCCAGGGTGGTCACTCTACCTCTCTAAGACTCTGTCTCCTCATCTGAGAAGTGGGGATACCTTGCGGGCCTGTGCCATGATGAGCTGGTGCACCTCACTCTGGCAGAGCACAAGTTCAGTGTGAGGGGGGAGGGGCAGCTGGGTGGGGCCCTCACGAAGGGGATTAGTGCCCTTATCAAGGAGACTCTTCTGCCTAACCTGGCTGTGTCCTCCCTCCTCCAGGCAGGCCGATAGCTGACCGCTGACGGCCCTTCCCTCCGCCATGGACACCCTCGGCTACCCTTCGCCGCTGCCCACCACCTCGGAACCCGAGAACGCCTCGGCCTGGCTCCCGGATGCCACCCTGGGAAACACGTCCGCGGCCCCGGGCGCTGCCGGACTGGCGGTCCGGGGCGTCCTCATCCCGCTGGTCTACCTGGTGGTGTGCGTGGTGGGCCTGCTGGGCAACTCGCTGGTCATCTACGTGGTCCTGCGGCACGCGGCCAGCCCGTCCGTCACCAACGTCTACATCCTCAACCTGGCGCTGGCCGACGAGCTCTTCATGCTGGGGCTGCCCTTCCTGGCCGCCCAGAACGCCCTGTCCTACTGGCCCTTCGGCTCCCTCATGTGCCGCCTGGTCATGGCCGTGGACGGCATCAACCAGTTCACCAGCATCTTCTGCCTCACGGTCATGAGCGTGGACCGCTACCTGGCCGTGGTGCACCCGGCCCGCTCGGCCCGCTGGCGCACGGCCCCCGTGGCGCGGGCCGTCAGCGCGGCCGTGTGGGTGGCCTCGGCCGTGGTGGTGCTGCCCGTGGTGGTGTTCTCGGGCGTGCCGCGGGGCATGAGCACCTGCCACATGCAGTGGCCCGAGCCCGCGGCCGCCTGGCGCGCCGGCTTCATCATCTACACGGCGGCGCTGGGCTTCTTCGGGCCGCTGCTGGTCATCTGCCTCTGCTACCTGCTCATCGTGGTCAAGATGCGCTCGGCCGGCCGGCGCGTGTGGGCGCCCTCGTCCCAGCGGCGGCGGCGCTCGGAGCGCCGGGTCACCCGCATGGTGGTGGCCGTGGTGGCGCTCTTCGTCCTCTGCTGGATGCCCTTCTACGTGCTCAACATCGTCAACGTGGTGTGCCCGCTGCCCGAGGAGCCCGCCCTCTTCGGCCTCTACTTCCTGGTGGTGGCACTGCCTTACGCCAACAGCTGTGCCAACCCCATCCTCTACGGCTTCCTCTCCTACCGCTTCAAGCAGGGCTTCCGCCGGGTCCTGCTCCGGCCCTCCCGCCGGGTGCGAAGCCAGGAGCCCCCGGCCGGACCTCCAGAGAAGACAGAGGAGGAGGAGGAGGAGGAGGAAGAGGAGGACGAGGAGGAGAACGAGGAGGGAGAGGGGGGTGGGAAGAAGGGGGCAGGGAAGCAGGGGAAAGCCAAGCAGATGAACGGCCGGGTCAGCCAGATCGCACAGCCTGGCACCAGCAGGCAGGAGCTGCCTCCTAGCGGTGTGCCCGGCAGGGAGCGGCAGTTTCTACCCCAGGAGCCGTCTGCGGGGGAGAAGCCGGGCACCCTGCACATCAGCTGTCTGTAGGGCCTGAGGAGGGCCGGAGTGGCCCAAGTGCAGAGCAGAGGCTGTGGGTGCGCCTGGGCCTGCCACCCGAGGTGCCAGGGCCAGCGATGGGCTGTTCAGGCCCCGTTGCTGCCGAGACTCGCTGTGTGACGGCGGATCGGCCGCTTGCCCTCTCTGGGCCTCGTGTGCTGCTCTGTGACTCAGGGACGGGAGCCCTCAGTCTAGACAAGCTTCTCGGGATGAGAAGACTGGAGGGACGTTACCGCTGGGCTGACCCTCCCGAGGGGGCCCGGGTGAAGGGGACAGGTGCTGACTGGCCATGCCCTTCAGAGACACAGCATCCTAATGGGTTGGCCTGAGTCTTGGTCCTCAGAGGATAAACCAAGGCCTGGATTTCCTGGGCTCAGAGTCAGGCTCATGGGAGAGGGGCTGGGGCCCGGGTTCACGGGGAGCTGGACCCCCGCCCCCTTCCCCGCCAATAGAAGGAAATCTTGCCCCGTTGGGGTGTGTGTGTGTGTGTGTGTGTGTGTGAGGCTGCTCAGGCCCGCACCAGCTCTCCCCTGATGCTGCATCTGTCTCTGGGCTGCAGGCCTCGCCTGCTGGGCAACCCAATAACCTCCATGCCCTCTTGCTCAGATGGTGGGCCGGGACTCCTGTGACCCTGGACTTGAGGAGGAGAAGCTCGTTAAATCCAGCTGCAGGGTGGGCCCCTTACTGCCTGGGCCCTTCTCAGTCCCTGCGCCTGATGTTGTACTTGCATTTTGTATTGCTTTTCTGAAAGAGGGACCCCAAAATGCATAAGCTTAGGCCACCCAAAGCCCAGCTCAGCCCCTGCTGAGGGAGCCTATGAACCCCCAAAGCAGCTCACTTTGTGTTCAGAGGCTGGAAGGAGGGCGGGTGTGGGGTGTCTCTGGGTCTTTGAGGGCTCGCGGGAGAAACATCCCAGTTCCTCCAGGGAGACCGGCACGGAAAGGCAGAGGGTAAGACAGTGAGTGCTGAGAGGAGGAGGAAGAAGAGGAGGGGCCAGAGAGGAGGGGAAGAGGAGGAGGAGGGTGGGGGATAGATCTGTTCCATGACCTTGGAGCTGTCCTTGGCCCCTCTGCACTGAGTTCAGTTGCTGCATCAATGAAACTGAGGTGCCGGCCCAACAGCCCCAAGAAAATGATGCATCAGGTGGAAGCGCAGATGCTCTGAAAGGCTCGGGGTGGGGAGGGGCGGGGCCTTGCCTGTGCTGAGAAGCAGAATCCCCCGGGGCTGCAGGTTGGAAAGACCCAGGGAAGACAAGACAAAAAAGTGGAACCACAGGCCCTCCCTGGTTTGGCTCAGTGGTTAGAGTGTCGGCTCCTGGTTGGAAGGGTCCTGGGTTCGATTCCAGTGAAGGGCACATACCTCCATCCTGGCCATGGTCAGGGCATATGTGGGAGGCAACCAATCAGTGTGTCTCATGTTGCTGTCTCTCTCTCTCTCCATCTCACCCCTCCCTTCCATTCTAAAAATCAATGGAAATCCTTGGGTGAGGATTAACCACTACAACAAAGCTGGATGACAGGGAGAGACCACTGGCTAAGGCTGGCTTGGACTGGCCTGGACTCCCTCCCAGAGATGACCCCTCAGAGCCGCAGTGAGACTGGCCCCGGGGAGTGTGGTGCCTCTGGCTAAACCCCCAAACCCTCCACTCCGCGGGGGGAAGGGGGTCCTCAGGGAGAGCACTTGGGCCACAAATGGGGAGACCCACATCTTCCACTCACCTCCAGATCCTGGCCAGCCTCAACCTCTCCGGGCCTCAGTTTCCCCACCATAAATGGAGGTGGTATCCCAGCATGCCTGCCTCCTTGGATCTGGGGAGGGAAATAAGTCACACCAGGTAAACTGCCACACACACGCTGTAATGGGTGGGGGTGGGGTGACCCCTTCTCCTTCACCTCTCTGTATCTGGCCCTTGGGGGTGAGGAAAGTGGACTTGCGGGTTAGAGGCTCAGGGAGACAGGGCCTAGGGGAGTGTTTCGACCCCTTAGGGGACCTGGTGGTCCACTGGCAGAGGCTGCCCCACCTTCCTGATTTCTGGGGCAGGGAAACCTACTTTGCAAGGGTGGCTGGAAGGCCCCTTAGAGAAATCCTTTGCTGCCCCTGCCCCTTCCCCTAGCTCTCGTCAATAAAGATGGTAACACATGACAACAGCCATGACCTGGGTTGGTTCCTTTGCCAGGTGCTGTGTGTCTAGTTGGGTGTGTCTAGTTGGGTGTGTGTGTGTGTGTGTGTGGGCGTCCATCTCTACCAGGATGCTCCCAGAACCCAGGGTTCCGGACCTCCAAGGGGTGTGGACGGTACCCCTGACAAACCTCAGCCTATCACCTTACAGATCTTGATGCAAAAGCAATAGTTTGCTTTCTTCCTATATCCAAATCTTAAATCTCCTGGAAGGAAGTTGATTGGTCCCAACAAGGGCACCTGGTGGTCCCTTGGGCCAATAACAAAAGGCAAGGTGATAGAGTGCCATGATTGGCTGTTTGTGGGTCATGTGACCATTCTTCCAGCCCCAGAGAAGGTAGGACTCTGTGATGAACAGTCTGGCTGACCCATGGAGTAGGAGTTGGGGGAGGGGGGGCGGGCAGACTACAATGGCAAAGGGAGGCTAGCCAGGAGTGTCAATAGCAGGCTAGGGGATGTTCGGGTGCACAGTAGGTGCTCAGGACATCTTAGCTGTATCCATGAGGGTCCAGTGCTTGTGGGAATGGTGCCCAGGCCAGGGTTCTTCCCCCCTGACCCCCCATTCCCCCCACTCCTACTCAACACGCTGGATCCCACAGCCCCGGAGCTTCTCCACCCATTACACGTGTGTCACTGCCTGCGCTCGCATATGTGGATGTCTGTGTCGGGGTGTCCTGCCAGCCTTGCCTCTCCAGGCAGGGACCATTCCTGGTGCATCTGTGTCTCCAGGGCGGGCAGCACTTTGGGCCTCTCTCATGAGGATTTAGAGTAGATGAACGAATAAGGAGTATTCCATTTCACAGCCCCAAGGGGGAAGTTTCACAGGGTGACGCTAGCTTTCTTTGGTTTTGTACAACATGGGGACCCTGAATAAAGGGGGCCGTGTGGGCGAGGGGAGGGAAGAGCTGGTATGGGGTTTGGGGCTGGAATGTGTGGGCTACGGGAACCGTGAGGACGACTGGGTGAGGGGGGCTCTGGGGTCGTGAGGCCGAGCCCTCAGAAAGGGTGGCGATGACTCGCCCTGCCTGGCTGCAGGCATCCAACTTGCTCAAAACCAGATCTTCCCTTGAACTTGTTTCTTAGAAGTCATTGCCAGGCAACAGCCCATGGCCACCATGCTCTGGAGCAGGACTTCGTGCGTCAGCCTTGGCATGACAGGAGAGGAGCTGGGGGTCCTAGGCCCTGTGGTAGAGAAGGCCCCGGGGCCTCAGGCCCTTTTCTCCTACAAGGGGCCGGGGAGACAGAGGCCACTGTCGCTTGGGAAGGTGACAGTCTGGGCTCTGCAGGACTCCAGACACAGGAGAGAGCACTCTGAAAGGGCGAGAGCCACTGGTGTGAGGTGAGAGGCTCCCCCTGGCGTTGTGCCCAGGTCCCAGGGGGCTCCCCTGTCTCCGGCAGGCCCTGCTGAGGCCAGGGGAAGGCTGTGAGGGAAATGCACCCCCTCAGAGTCATGGGAGCTGGGCCCCAGCCCCGAACCTACTGTGTAACTCTGGGCCTTTCCCCTCACCCCTCTGGGCACAGCTCCTGGAGTTCACAAAGATTTCGCTGACACCGGGCTGGGGTACAGTGGGAGAAAACAGATCCTGTGCCCGTGCCCTGGGCACCCACGGGCAGCCACCCCAGTCACTGAGTCGCTATGCAGTGGGGAGGCGAGTGGAGCTTGTTCTGGGGGAGCATCACTGTGGGAAGGTCAGGGGTGGAGGCTGCACGGGGGGCAGAGTGAGGGGCACGAGTGTGCCAGGCAGAGGGACCCGCCTGTGCTAAGGGCTGGACGCTGGAGGACCAGGAGTGGAAGGCAGAGGCGAGGCCCGGTTCAGGGACGGAGATGGCGTCAGACGGGGCCTCCTAGAAGGCAAATTCCTGTTGTGGGTTCAATGGTGCTCCTGTCGCCCCAGTTTATGTATTGAAGTCCTAACCTCCAGTTGGGCCCCTGACTCCAATGTGACAGGTGTTCCTAAGGTTTGGACACAGGCCTGCAACGGGGAAAATGCCGGGGCAATGCTTCCGCAAGCCAAGGGCCGCCAAAGCTGGCCTGCAAATCCCGGAAGCGGGGACAGAGGCCTGGAACAGCCCTCAGGAAGAAGCGACCCTGCCCGACACCTTGGACTTGCAGCCTTCAGAACTGAGAGAAAAGAAATGTCTGTTGCTTTGTTATGGCAACCCTAGCAAACTAATATAATTCCCCACCTGCAAAGCAGACACAACCCACACCCCCTTCCCTCCTGGCTCTCGGGAGGACGGATGGACTAAATTGTGCATTCTTTCATTCAACAAATGTTTATCGGGCAGCTGCCAAATGCAATAAGCTGAAAGCAGAGAAATATAAGGCCTGTCTTTCGGGAACCAGGATAAGAGAGAAAGAGACAGTTTGTTTTTTTTTAAATAATATATTTTTATTGATTCTGAGAGGAAGGGAGGGACAGGAAGAGATAAAAACATCAATGATGAGAGAATCCTTGATCGGCTGCCGAAGAGGCAGCTGTGAATCCTTCCCACCCTCCTCACTCTGGAATTGCCTGAGTTTGAATCCCAGCTCATCCATTCACTACCTGTTTGACCTGGAGCCAGCTCATTAAGCTTTCTGGGCCTCGGTTGCCTCTTCCCTGAGAGGAGGACAAGAGCACCTGTCTCTCTTATTAGGAGCTTTAAATGAGTTAATATTTACAAACAGCTTAGAACCGTGCCCAGTGCATTGTAGCCACTAGGTGTTCAATAAACATGAGAAGTGGGGGTGGACGTCTCCTGGGGGGTTGAGGGGGCTATGACCGGCTGAGCGTGACGAGGGAACTGGAGTCTGTGCACAGGGAAGGAGGCGTGGGAGACAGCCAAGGTGCTGAGCACAGCTCTGGTATCCACTTTATAGCTGAAGACAGTGAGGCTTGCTTAGGCCATGTGACTTGCCCAGTGGCAGCACCAGAGGTAGGAGCAAGAACCCTGTTTTCCTAGCCCCCAGTCCAGTGTCTGCAGTTTTTTAAAACTACAGTAACGAGGGCCGGGTATCAGGAGTGGTGTTGGGAGTGGAGAGAGCTCTGAGGACACTGGTGCCAGCTCCTTGGTGGCCATCGGGCAGTGGCCGGCAATGCTCGTAGTCCTGACCGCCAGCCCAGGCCCCACGGGACCTCAGTCGCCTCCTACAGGTCCAGCCACTGCCTAGCAACCCCTGCAGCCGAGGCCAGGCAGTGTGCACCCAGGGGTGAAGGACTGGCACACACTCGTGTGTGTGTGTGTGTGTGTGTGTGTGTGTGTGTGTGAGAGAGAGAGAGAGAGAGAGAGAGAGAGAGAGAGAGAGAGAGAGAGAGAGAGAGAGCGTGTTGAGGGCCAGACCAGCCTTCACTTTTTCACGGGCTCAAAGAAAGTGCCCTGGCCACACCTGGCATTCTCCAGGGTCCCGGACACCTCGGGTCTTGGCTCAGGCCCTGGAGACACAGCCTGTAGGCAGGCAGGCTGGATCCCATGTCCTCCGTGGCCATCTTGTTAAAGGGGGAAATGAGGCCTGCAATGGCACATGGCCTCTTCGTGCTGCTATCTGCTCTAATGACCAGGAAATATGTCAATATTTGCCCTTGGGAACTGCCCGTCCTGTCGCATTCGGTCAACACGCCCAGAGCCTGTTTGGTTTCCCCGTCTGTACGAGGAGAGCTGTCTCTGAGCTCTGGTCTTCTGTCCGCTTTTCACACCGGGTGGGTCTCTCCTCTCCGGCCATAACAAACAGCAGCAATTACAAGAGGAACAGAGCGAACACAATGCCCATTACAGTGGCTAGTGAGCTCTCGGCCACACAATCAGGTTCGAACGCCAGCGCTACTGCTTCTTAGCTCCGCGTGCCTTTAGGCTAGCCCGGGACCCTCTTGGAGCCTCAGTTTCCTCATCCGTAAAGTGGGCTCCGTACCCCGATCTCATAGAACTGTTTGCAGGCACCGCGGAGGCCGGCGCTGTGCTCTGCGGCCCGCAGGGGGCGCCAGGCACCTCCTTCTCGCCTCTGGGAGCCCGACGCCGCTCGGCTCGGCCAGACTCGGTTTCATTCGTGCCCAATCGGATCCGCTCGGTCAGACTCGGCAATATTCGGCTATGCTCGGCAACACTCGGCCGGCTCGGCCAGCTCGGCCCTGTTCGGGTCTGTTCGGCTCCTCTCTGCGCAGGACACAGCACAGGCCCCGCCCCTGCACGGCGAGGTACCCGGATGCAGGCCCCGCGGCCGGCCGGAGCAGAGCCGCATCTTGGCGGTGTCCCCGCAGCCGGGGCGGCTTTGGCTGAGCCCTGGAAGGTGCGGAGCGAGGCTGCGACCCGCGGTGGCCTTCTCCCAGGACTTGAGGACGGAGTGGGCGGCGATGGGAGGGTCTGGGGTGGGGGAGTCACTCCCTTTAATTCTGCCCGCAGAGCCGGCCGTTTGCGTGGGGAGGGAGCCCGCTCCTGCACCGGTTCCCCTGAGCCTCAGCTCCCCCTCTGACAGTGAACAGGGTCCGAGGGCCTGGGCGGCGCTGGCTCTTTCCTCCTGGGGCCTCTTGGAGCCTCGGTTTCCTCTTCTGTGCAGTGGGACAGTTCCCCCAATTCGGGTTAACGCCTTTTGAATCAGCCGTGGGTTGCAGAAGGCCCAGGATGGAGAAACTGAGTCCAGAGAGTGAAGTCCACCCAGTTAGTCAAAGGAGGGGCTCAGGGGGACTAGGGCGCGAGGGAGCCCGCCCACCTTGCGGGAGTGGGGTTTGGGGGAAGCCGTGGGCGCCCCCATCAGCCCTGCAGGTCTCAGCGGGCTCTTCCTCCTCCTTTCCCCTCCCCTCAGCTCCCTAAGGTGGTGGGCGGGGTGGGTGGGAACATCACTGGCCTAAAGGCGCTACCCGTTCTCTCCGGTTTCCAGTTGGTGGCGCTCACGGTTTCCTTTGTTTGATCTCTTAATTGGTTACTGTCCTTGGGCGGTTGGATGGGTGACTGGCCAGTCACCACTCCCGTGGCTGACTCCAGGAATCGTCTGGATCTTTCTCACACTTCTGACAGGCACCCGGTTCCCACGGCTTTGTAAGCACTGCTGAAATGTCACAGTTTGTCTACCTTCTCCCAAGGCTTGGCTGGGAGGCGGATTCTGAGCGTCTGCGCTTCATTTTTCTCCTCTGTGCCCAAGGAGAACGGGCGCAGCCCCTCGGCACATTCAGAGTTCGGCCAAGGAGAAGCGCCGAGGGGCGGCCAGTGTAGAGTAACCGGTGTCCCACCAGGCTGCTCAGATGGCCCGGGCTCCCTGGTCCCTCACACCCAGAGGCTCGGAGGTAGGAAGACAGGCCCAAGGCCTCGGAGAAGGCAGGCGGAGGAGCTGAGGCACACCCGGGTTTGTGTGCCCCAGGCCTGGAGCTCGGTCTCCAAGCTGCCGGGGACCGAGGGACGAGGCACAAAGGGGGGCATTTCAGGAAAGCTGGGAGGAGAGCCAGACTCTGTTCAAGAGAGTGAAGGACAAATATTAATATTTGTCAGTCCTGCTCTCATCTGCCCTGCCCCCAGCCAGCTGCCCTGCACCCAGGGGGACAGGGGCTGTTTTCAGGGGCGCCGGTGTGGCTGGGGGCCAAAGGATGGGGCCTAGAACCTGGGGAGTCTGGTGCCTTCCCCGGGTTTGGCCTCCTCACCTGTTCAGTGGGGTGAGCAGCCTTCCCCGCAGGGAGAGCACAGTGCCTGCCACGTAAGAGGCCCTGACAAAACCATTTCCGTGTCCCCCTCCTGCTCCCCGTCCATGTTTCCTTCCCTCCCCCCTTTCTCCCATGCTAGGCTTTTTAAACCAAAACCCAGCTGTCTCCCCTCCCAGTGCTGCTGACTCAGCGCTTTTCCTGGCGGCAGCAGCAGCAAGGGGAGGGTGGGAGTGACTCCCTGGCTCCCTCCCTCTGCAGCCCTGGCTCTGCGCCTGGGAGTGCTACTGGGGGCAGGGCCACACGGAGGACATGGCCAGAGTGGACCTGACCGTTTTCCCAGCAGCCATAGTCCTTTCTGCTTTCCTTTGGGGCCCTGGGACCCCCAAATAGACGTGGGGGGCCCCAGGCGGGCTTGGGAGGGAGAAGCAGCAGAGCTAGATCTTGGGGGAGTCTGGCCGTCGTCCCAGCTTGGACTGCTGTCTGCTGTGTGACCTTGAGCCACATCTTGCCCTCCCTGGATCGCAGTGTCCCCGCGGGACAGATGGAGGAGTTGGTTGAGGTCATCTCTAAGCGTCCTTCCAGGGACAGCCAGCTGTTTGGTCATCTCCCAAAGAGGAAAACAGCCTCCGGTGGGAGCTGGCCACGGCCACACAGCCCAGCGGCGTTCCGTCTCCACTCCCGGCTCACCTGCGGGGCTCGGTGGGCGGGTTTGGGCCCCACAGTCCAGACTTTAGTGAGCCCTCCAAGATCACTGCACTCCTGCACCTCCAGGGGTGGTCATGTCTCCCCTCTCCCGGCAAACCCTGAACCGTGCCCATGTGCCCTCGTGGGAACGCCCGTGGGATGGAGAGCACTTCCGCTCTGCAGAATTGTGGCTCCTTTTCACCAGCGGCGTGGCACGGGAGTCACACCAGCTCCTTTCCCACGACCGGGGGGGCTCCTTCAAATACTGGATCTGAAGACCCACTGAGTGCGGGAGGCCCCTGCGAAGAGGAGGCCTGGACCAGGCCGTAGGTGCTCAACAATTAGAATGAGCCTGGCTGGTGTGGCTCAGCGGTTGGGCGTCAACTTGCGAACCAAGAGGTCACGGTTTGATTCCCGGTCAAGGCGCATGCCCAGGTTGTGGGCTCCATCCCCTGTGTGGGGCGTGCAGGAGGCAGCCGACGGATGATTCTCTTTCACCATTGATGTTTCTATCTCCCTCTCCCTTTCTGAAATCAATAAAGACATTTTTAATGTAGAATGTGAGGGTGCTGGGAGCAAGGGGTATGGACCGGCTCTGCGCTGGGTTCTCTGGCTGCAGGCGATGGGGCTGCAGCCTGACCAGGAGGAAGCTGAGGCAGGACCCTGTGGGCACCTGGGGGCATTTCCACGGGGCACTGGCTAAGACCAGGAGGATGAATCAATCGTGGCAGAACTGTAGGCAGAGGAGGAGGACTTTGGCATCCATTGGGGTGGGGGTTTTGTCCAGCTGCCACCCTGATAGCCCAGCAGGTAACGCCTTCACTCAGCAAACCTTGGCGGGCCTCTCCCTGCCTGGCAGAGATGCGGCTGGCACTAGAGTTCTGCAGACACAGAGTCACTAGGGGATGGTGGTACCAGAATTGGAACTGAGCTGCTGGGCTGGTGCCTGTGCCCTCTCCCCTTTTCAGCTTAACCTGGGGGCCACCAGCACAGGATTCCAGAGCTGTCTCCCCTTCCCAAGCAACTGAAGGGGCTCCTGACTCCCTCACCCCCTACCTCAGGGGCTTCTGGTCGCTCCTGGTGCTGACTTTTTGGGCCTCTGTGTCCAACAAGACCCGCCAAAGAGTTAAGCAAAGGAAATCCAGAGCTCCCATTATCTCGGCTGGAGGGGAAGGAGCAGGGAGGAGGGGACGTGGGAAGCCAGCTCAGCCCTCTTCCTCCGCCCGCCCTCCCTCCCTGGATTCCTCCCTCTCGCCCTGCCTCCATCCCTTACTCCCTCCTCCTCCGCTTGGCCTGGGGGTCTGGGCCAGCAACCAGTTATTACTGCAGACATGGGCCAAGGAGCCAGAGGCTGACCCGAGGCCCGGGGTCTGTGAGCGGCGGGCGAGCCTGCGGGACGGAGGGTGAGTGAGGGAGGTCTTGCATTTCCCACGGGCAGGAGGCTGGGGCCAGAGCCTGGGATTCCTCTCCTCCCTCCTGGCTTCCTGGACACATCTCAGGCCCTGCACCATCCCACCAGGCTCTCCCTTCCCCACCCCCTCCTGTGACTGAGCCTCAGCCCCTGGTGAGGGGCTGCCCCCTGCTGCTCCTGGCTTGTGCCCACCCTGGTGGGCCTGGCCCTTCCCCCACCCCAAAGAGACCCCAGCTCCTGAGTGGAGGCAGCAGGGAGCCTCTGGCACCCTCAGTGGCATGGCCCCCCACACTCCCTGCCTGGCACCCTCCTCCATGCCAGTTGGTGATCCGGGCTGGGCTGTGGCTTTTGTTTAAGGCTGCTTTGCTTCCCGTCCCCCAGGCCAGGAAGTCTGTGTCCCAGAGCTCTTGACTGTCCTCTGGCTGGAGCCCACAGCCAGGTCCCCAAACGGGCCAGTCCTCTGCAGGAGTCCCGGGCTGCCCGCCCTGCCCTGTCCCGGGAGGAGGTCACGCTGGGCAGAAGGAGCAGCGAACTTTTTATTAAGAGTCTTTGGCAGGTCAGCCAGCTTCGCTGTGCTTACACCTTCCCAGCAACCCGGCGGGAATGGCCGTGTCCTCTCCTTGTGGGCGCCCAGGAGCAGGGAAGCCAGAAGGTCCCACCTCCAGGCCCAGGGCTCCGGCTCCTCAGCGAGCCTGGGATTTCACGTCTGACTCCGGGGAAACGGGATTGTTGGTTTTCTCAAAACCGCTGGGATGTGCAGTTTACAAACAAGAGGTGAGGGTGGTCCTCACGGCCAGAGAGGATGCTGGTCTGTGTGGGTGTGACCTGCCTTACAGAGCAGAACCAGGACACTGACCAGGGGGCCAGGGCCAGGGGCAGGAGCTGGGGGACGGCCACCTCCAGGAGGGGGCGATGGCTGGGGAGGCTGCCCGGCACCCTCTCGCTTCTGCTACCAGCCAGCCCTGGGGAGGGGAGGCGCTCAGGAGAGGGCCTCTGCCCCTTTAAAACCTAGCTCTTACCACAGAGCGCAGAGAGACAGGGTGGCATTTAAAACAATACCTTCGCTACGGGTAGTAACCACAGGAAAAATATTTTTGACTTGTACTAAATGTTAAAGGAGAACAAAAAGGAAATAAACAAAGAAACGCCAGAAGGTGTAAAAACCAGCCGGGGTTTCAAAAGCCGCGTTTCTGATCGTGCGATATCTCAGGCCAGCCCCCGAAGGCTGCCTGCCCGGCTTCCTGACCCCCCAGCCCGGCCCGTGTCCAGCGGCTGGCGTCCAGCTACTTCCGGCCCCTCTCCAGGAACGCTGGCTCCCGCCTCCCTCGCCAAGGCCAGAGCAGGTCCTCACCAACCCTGGCCTTCTCTGAGCCTTTTCAGGTTTCCAGGCTTCCTGGTCCTGCCCCTTAATTCCAATTTACCACCTTGGCAGCTGATTGGCAGGTCTACTATGATTGACACCACCTCTTTCCAATGATTTAACTCCCGCCTGAGGCTTCCCTGCAAGGACTCGGTGTGAGGTCCTGCAGGTGGTTGATGCCCAGAGGAGAGAAGCTGGCACCAGCCTGTGCCAAGGTCCCTGCTCCGGGGTGCACACTCTCTTGGTTCTAATGTGTCCCCCCAGGAGCACCCCCTCCCTTGCAGGAAGGTCCCTGCAGGCCAGCAGTGGCTGCGGCGGACTCCTCACTGCTCCCCAATATAACACCCCCCCCCCACACACACACACACACATGCAGAACCCTGTGTGCTCTCGGATGGAAGTGGCTGCCTGTCTGCTAGAATGAATGAACTTCCCTGGCTTCTTTGTCAGGAGGACCTCGTGCTCATGCCCCAAACCATGGGCTCAGCCACGAGTCCCCTCCCCTCAGAGCAAGCCTGCGGGATCCTTTGTGTCTGTCCCAGGGGCCCCTCACTTGTCCTTGGTGAGAGGGCAGGCCGGAGGGAGCCGGGAGGGTGGAAGAGCATTTGACAGTCTCAGTGGTTCTGGCACAGGGGCTGCTGGGGCACCTTCCTCGCCCACCCCCAGCCCAGGTCTCCCGGAGCCGCCTCTGCTCTGGGCCGTGGCTCTCTCTGGGGGGGTGGGGGGCTTCCTCCTTCCGGGACCTTGGGTGGCAGAGCCCTCGGAGACTGGGCTCCTTCCGGGAGACTCAGTCTCCAGGCCCTGCCCTGCCCTGCCTGCCACGAGTCTCTGGGACCTTGAAGAACTTGCTCCTCTGGGTGGACCTCAGTGTTCCGGTCTGTTAAATGGATGCACTGGCGTTCTTCCCCGAGTTATGTCAGGAACGCACTTGCTATGGGTGGCAACATCCGTGCGGGCACGGGCACCGTGGGGATGGTAATTTAGGTACCCTGTCTGTCCCCCCTCCCCTGCTCCAGGCCACCATGGAGACAGCTGCCCTGGACCTCCTGTGGACGGCACTTCTGCTCCCTCTCCTGGTGTCTGGGGTCCCCACCGAGGAGCACACCTCTGGGGACGCTGTGGCCTCTGGTGCCCCCGGGCGCTGCCGACAGTGCTGTGACTCCGGGGACCCGCTGGCCCCTGCCTATGCCGCCGACGAGTCCTCCGCCTCTCCATCCTCCCTTCCCTACGTGTGGCCTGAGGTCAGGCCCTACATTAACATGACCATCCTGAAGGGTGAGTGCTCGTCCGTGGCTCAGGCCGACTGGCCGGGTCGGGGACATGGAGGGCGGGTGGGGGGGAGGGGGCTGTCTTCCTGGGCCTGGGGGGTGGGGGGAGGTGGAGGAAGCAGGAGAAACCAGGACAGAAAACGATTCCCGACCCTTTCGCCCACACATGAATTAAGACGCCTACTATGTGTCAGGACTCTTCTGAGTTCTGGGGCTGGAGCATGAACAAATCAGAGATACCCGCCACCAGTGCGCTTCCATTCGGGTGGGGGAGGCGGCCAGCGATGCGCATACGGCCCGGGTGAACGAGATGATACAGCGTTTGATGGTGACAAATGCCGTGGGGGTGGCAGGGTGGGCGGGTGAGGGACATCGGGCGTGCGGGTGTCCAGGCAGGTTGCCAATCACACAGGATGGGCAGTTCCCACGGAAGGAGAAGCATCCCAGGCAAAAGGAGCAGCAGGGTCAAAGGCCCCGGGCAGGAGCGGGCCTGGGTTTTAAAGGGGCAGCAGCAGGGAAAGAAGATGAAGCAGGGCCCAGGTCGGACTTGGATTTCCCCCCTGGGTGAGATGGGGAGTGGGGCCGGGTTTGGGCAGAGGGAACTACTTGGGATCAGGTCCCTCAAGACAAGTGGCCCCCTGATTCCCATGTTCAAGGTCAGCCCGGAGCAAGAGGCATGTCTGCCTGGGGGTCAGGGGAGTTGCTACCAGCCGCCCGGGCAGGTGGACATGGGCCGAGCAGTGCTAGGTCAGTGGTCGGCAAACCACAGCTCGCGAGCCACACGCAGCTCTTTGGCCCCTGGAGTGTGGCTCTTCCACAAAACACCACATGCGGGCGCGCACACACAGTGCGCTGGAAACTTCGTGGCCCGTGCGCAGAAGGCGGTTTTCTGGGCGAGTCCATTTTGAAGTCGTGGTTCCAACACCGAGCCACACTCAAGGGCCAAAGAGCCAGCTGCGGCTGGCGAGCCGCGGTTTGCCAACCACTGTGCTGGGCGAACGGTCCTGCTGCGTGTTTGCGGAGTTCGCAGCGTGCTTTCCCACGCCGCCTTTGCTGAGGGCTGGCGGACACGCCTGTGAGGTGCGTGTGACCCTTTTCAACATACAACCAGGACCCCAGCTGTGGCCGGGTCCACGGGGGCGGGGAGGGAGGGGTGTAAAGCCCACCAAGGGCTGCCTGGCTCCTCCCAGGGGTGCTTTCCTTGGGTGCTTTCCTTGGTTCCTTCTTTGGGTCAGAAGTGCAAAGTGCACCCTGCCCTTGCCCATCCCCGCTGGAGCTGGCTTCATGCAGTGTCCCCCTTCCCTGAGCCCCCAGCGGGACCCTCTCTCCCGGGAAGGCGGGGGGTGGGCGGGGGTGGAGACACACTGGAGGCAGAGCCTGCCTCTCCTGCTCCTGTGCTGGGCGACCCTGGGCGAGTCACTTACCCTCTCTGTGAGTGGCCATGGTCCGTGTCTTCTCCAGAGGGGCATTCGGGGAGGCCATGCCTGGCGCGCAGTAGGTGCACAGATGCTGGCTCCTCTGGCCTTCCTCTGGGCAGACAAGTGTAGGTGCCCCCTTCGGTCCGGCCCGGCGGCCCCGGGGGCCTGCCCTGACTTCTCCTTTGTTCCCACAGGTGACAAAGGGGACCGAGGCCCGCTGGGCACCCCCGGGAGGCTGGGCAGGGAGGGTCCCCGGGGAGAGCGAGGCCCCCAGGGCAGCAAGGGCGACAAGGGGCAGGCGGGCAGCCCGGGCGGCCCATGCCAGACCCGCTTCTCGGCCTTCTCCGTGGGCCGCCGGACGGCCCTGCACAGCAGCGAGGGCTTCCAGCCGCTGCTCTTCGACACGGTCTTCGCGAACCCGGACGGGCACTTCGACCTGGCCGCCGGCCACTTCGCCGCCCCGCTGGGCGGCCTCTACTTCTTCAGCCTCAACGTGCACAGCTGGAACTTCAAGGAGACCTACGTGCACGTGATGCACAACGAGGAGGCGGCCGTGATCCTGTACGCGCAGCCCAGCGACCGCAGCATCATGCAGAGCCAGAGCGTGATGCTGGCCCTGGCGCCCGGCGACCGCGTCTGGGCGCGGCTCTTCAAGCGCGAGCGGGAGAACGCCATCTACAGCGACGACGTGGACATCTACATCACCTTCAGCGGCCACCTCGTCAAGCCCGAGGACGACTAGCGCCTCCCGCTGGGGCGGCTCCCGGGGGCGCCCGCCCCCCGCAGGGCCTCAGCGTCCCCCTCTGTAAGGCGGGCCCGGGGGCCCAGGCACTCTGGGTGGCCCTCCTCTTCCTCCCCTCCCTCCCCGGCTGTCTCTGCCGCTCCCCGCTCCTGCACAGATCGTGAGAAGCCGCCTCACCTGAACGCTCCACAGCCTTCCCAGCCTGTCAGACCAGCACGTCTCCGACTGGAACCTGCACATGAGTCACCCCGGGGACTGTTCTTGCCCAAACGCAGATTCCATCGGGCAGGCGTGGGTGAGTGGGCCCAGGACGCTGCGTGTCCGAGCGGTTCATGGGTGACACTCCCATGGCTGGTCTGTGGGCCGCGCTGGAGTGACCAGACTCTAGAACCTTCTCCCTAAGCTTTTCGAGCCCTCTGAGCCTCCTAGAATCATCACGGCATCCTTAAGCACCCTCACTTCTCTGACTGCCCCTCCTCCCTCCCTCTCTCCCTCTCGCCTGCACCATTACTGCTCATTTTGTCATTCATCCGACCTCAGGAGGGAGCTCACTGTGCGGCCCGGGAGCGCTGGGCGGGTCAAACACAGACCTGTGCTCGGTGGGCACACACCCGGCCCTGGTGCGAGGCGGAGGGTTCCAGGGCCTGACCCGGAGGAACGCATGGTGCTCTTGTCACAAAAGTCTGGGCTCCGGGCATTCAGACACCGTGGCCCCTCCTCACCCACGGTCCCCCAGGCTGGTGGGACAGGGCCCCTGAGGTGGGGTGTTCCCTGCCCCCTCTCATTCCTACTCATCGCCTGTCCTTAAAGCAGCCCCAGCCCCACAGCCCCCACACGGCTGTGTGGTCCCCTGCGAGGGCTCCTGTCCCCCTCACAGCACCCTCCCTGCCCCAGCCCAGCCCACCCTGCCTAAGGCGCCTGGCCTGGGTTCTCCCCAGCCCCCCGCCCCGGCAGGCCCTGATGTCTGTCCCCAGGTGCTCTCTGACCCTCGTGTCCCCTCTTGCCGGCCCGATGTCCCCACTCTCTGAGCGTTAAGGTGCTGGAGACCCACCGTCTCCCCTGGCCTGGTGCTGCCTTGGGAAAGGCCAGGGCCGAGGCGCCAGGCTTCGGACCCTCAGCGGGTCTGAGGAACTGAAGCGGGTAACCTTCCGGCCAGTCAGGGGGACCCTCCCTCCTCTGAGCCATGATGCCGAGAGGCCCAGGCCATGTAAGGGACACAGGCTTCCCTCCCCTTCTCCGCTCCCGGGGGGGGGGGCGTGTTGTCAGCCTGGTGGCCCCCAGCCTTCCTCTCCCCCGGCCAGGAGGCCCGACCTCTCCCCAGAGGCGGCCTCCGGTCTTGGTGCTCACGCAGACTCTGGAAAGAGGGGCCCGGGAGGTCTCTGGTGCTCACTTATAGCCAAGGGGCCACGTGGCGGCTGCGTGGCTGGGGGTGGTCGCAGGGCCTGACTGTGCGCAGGCCAGGCACAGCCCCTCCCAGCCGCCTGCACCTGCCCTGCTGTCCAGCGTGAATAAAGGTTGCATGTCTTCTTGGCAGTTCAGCCTGGTTCTTTCTGCTCAGCGCCCTTGGGAGACTCCAGGGACCCCGATCCAGAGAGACTGAAGAGGCTCCCTCCCTCGGGCAGCCCGTCTGCTCTGGACTCGGCGGAACCGCCTCAGTGTCTGCTGTGGGTCACCCTGCCTGTGGCCTCGGGGAAGTCCCGCTCCCCTGAGCCTCAGTTCCCTCGTCTGTGAAATGGGCATGACGAGGATAATCTACCTCACGAGGCGCCCTCGGGACTAGAAGAGAGGGTGCCTGGTGAGCGCCGAGTTCATCCTCTGAATCACTCCTAGGGAGCACCTACTGTGTGCTGGGTGCCCCACTACGCGCAGAGGCTGCAGGGAGGAGCACGCCCATCCTCTCCCTCGGAGAACACCGGTGGAGTCTAGTTCTGGTCAGGCCCTCACCTAAGGGTTTGGTCTTGTGTATTGTGTTTAATGTTTACGAGAGAACTGAGGGTGTTCTCCGGAGGAAAACACGTACCACGAGGACGGTGGCTGACTCTCTGAGCTCAGCGGCTGCTCTCAATGTATGTAAGATAGTCCCCGTGCATTCCCCTTGCCGAGTGCAGCGGGGCACCTGCACTGCGTGGGTGGCTGTCGCTGTGTTGGACGGCTTTCTGGGCAGCATGCGGGAGAACATTCTGGAAAGGATGAGCCACCAAACTGCCGAGGACTCAGCAGAGCCCGGCGGCCGGCCCCGTCGGAGCAGACAGGAGTCTGTTTCTTGGAGCCCCCTCCCCACCACCCTCCACATCAACACCCCACCCTCCGGCCACTGAGGAGGCATCCCGTCACCGATGACTGTGGCCCCGGGAGGGGAGCCGTCCCAGGCGTGCTCTGGGCCCAGGCTGGTGTGTATCCTCGGCCTATCCCGCACCTGGCTCCTGTCCTGGGGCCCTCGCCCATGGCCGCAGGCGGCTGGTGGTTTGCCGATGGCCGAGGCAGCAAAGCTTTGGAAACACCTTGCTGAGCAGAGGAGCTGACACATGTCTGGTGCACATGAAGGCCAAAGGCCCTGGCATTTCCAGGCCGCGCAGTCTGATGGAGCCGCGCAGGTCAGGGCTCCGAGACGGGGTGTCACCTGACCCACTGCAAGCACCACCTCCATCCCCGGGTCAGGGGCGGCCGCTGGGCTGTCTGGGCCGGGTTCCCCCACGGGACCCAGCTCCTGGCCTGGGGGCAGGGCCCCGATGGGTGGTCAGAGCCCCTAGAGCTGGCGACTCCCCAGTAGGCAAGGCTTGGAGGGGACTGGGCGA
This sequence comes from Pipistrellus kuhlii, assembly GCF_014108245.1. NCBI lineage: Eukaryota > Metazoa > Chordata > Mammalia > Chiroptera > Vespertilionidae > Pipistrellus > Pipistrellus kuhlii. Next base: position 3,042,787 of record NW_023425529.1, read on the forward strand.
GAGCCTGGGAAACTGGAGGCCCCGGACCCGCTGCCTGGCCCTTGGGGACCTGGCCCCCTGGGAGTGCTGCGCTGCTGAGTCCCGCTGACTCCCACAGCTGGCGGACTGCCCACACAACCACATCCCCGCCCCGGCGCCATCCCTTCGGTGACGCAAAATGACATTTCCCCCTGGAATGTTAGGCCACAAGGAGGAAGGCTGAGGAGGGCCGGGAGGAGAGTGGGAGTCCGGGACCTCATCTTGTCTCCCCGTTGTTAGTCCACAGGCTCCTAATTTGGGGTTCTGAAAAGACGGTCATGAAGATAGCCTCAAACACCCCCCAGACTTCCACGGGGCCAAAGAGCACCCATCCAAATCCGCTGCCACAGACGAGGCCACCGCTGGGGCCCGGAGAGGCCGGACGCCCTGGCCAGCGCCCTGCACTCCTCCCCTCACCGGGCTTTGCCAGGGCTGGGCTGGATGGCCTGGGGCAAAGGCGGAAAGTATGGAGGGGGCAAGAGTGGCCAGACAGTTACCTGCGTGGAAACGGGCAGAGCCTGGTCCCGGGTGGGCTGGACCATCCCATGGGCGTGGGAGGGTGTGTCTGGAATCCTGGGAAGAAGATCCACCCGGGAGCCCCCTCCTCTGCCACACGGGATACGGGGAAGAGGGGAATTCTGAAGCCATTAACCAAGGAAAGCTGCTTAGTGGGAGGGGACCTTTAAGAAGGCCCTTGGAGCCGAAACCGGTTTGGCTCAGTGGATAGAGCGTTGGCCTGCCGACTGAAAGGTCCCAGGTTCGATTCCGGTCAGGGGCATGTACCTTGGTTGCAGGCACATCCCCAGTGGGAGGTATGCAAGAGGCAGCTGATTGATGATTCTCTCTCATCGATGTTTCTAACTCTCTATTCCTCTCCTTTCCTCTCTGTAAAAAAATCAGTGAAATATATTAAAAAAGGGGGGTTTTTGCCTTGGAGGATGAATGAGGGTTTGAAAGGCACCTGTTACAGGGGAAGGAAACAGTGGGATGAGTGACTGAGGGGGGACAGTCTACGTTCTGGACCACATGCTAGAGGAATGTTTGGGAAGGAGGATGGGGAGGAGATGGGATTTGAGACCGGACAGGTTGGGGCCAAGGTGGGAAAGGCCTTACATGTCAGGCTGCGTCTGGACTTGACGCAGGTGCTGGGGAGCAGCTGGAGGGATCTGAGCGGTGCAATCTCTGGTTAGAGTGGCTTCAGAGGCAGTCCCGGGTGGAGCATGGATTACAGGGAGCGGGTGGTGGTGGTAGTGGCTGGAGGCAGTTAGGGGCTGCGCCGTGGTCTGGGGGAGGACACGGAGCATGGCCTGGAGATGGAGTGAAGTGTGACAGTCATCAGGGGAGAGGGCTGTGCCCCCACTGGACTTTAAGGAGGCCCCAGACTTCCTAGCGGAGGGGCGGGAAGAGGGACAGGCGGGTCCCGCTCCGGCAAAGGGTCTGCCAGGCGTTGCTGCTCCCACCGGGGGGCAGGCCTGGGGAAGGGGGTGGACTGGGATGGGCGGGAGGGGAAGGTGCTGGGTAATATGTCAGGCCGGCTGCTCCAGACCCCTCACTCTCCTCTGTGCTGCCTCAGACTTAAAAGGGGTGCTCCTGTGCCCCCCTGAAGTCTTTGGGGGCACCGGAGGCTACATCCGGGACGGTATTCTTAGAGCCCCAAATTAGACCTGTGGACTAACCATGCGGCAGAAAACGTGAAATTACTGCTGATGGTCCTGGAAACTAGGAAGCAAAGGCTTGGACGTTTTCAGAGAAGCTCAGGTTTCAGTGTGTGGGCTCTGGAGCCGGCCCAGGCGTCCGGGCCCACGTTTTCTTCAGACAGCGCCTGGCGCCGAACAGACACGATTCCCCGTGAGTGTGCCCTGGGCGTGTCACCTGCCCCCCTTCCCCCCCTGTCCCCCAAGTCTCGCTTTTGTCCAGAGCGGGGTGTCCGGTGCCTTCTTGGGGGCGGCACGTAGCGGGTCGGGGTGAGCCCTCCTCCCGCCCGCTCCCTCCCTCCCTCCTCCCCCCGCGGGCTCCTCCCAGTAGCCACATGCTGCCACGTGTGCATGGGGAGGCAGGGAAGACTAGGCGGCCGCGCCACACGACCAGAAACAGATGGCCAGGACCTCATGGGAGGGGCCGCGCGGGGAGAGCGGCCCGGGAGCCAGAGAGGAAGAAGGGATTTCCATGACACGAGTCAGGAGGGAGCAGCGGCCAAGGCCGCATGGCTGGGCGCCCCTGGCCGGCAGGCCCGGCCGGCCGGGAGGCTGGGGGGCCGGGGAACACCGGGATTGTGGGGCGGGGGATGGGGCAGGACTGACCACCTGTCATAGGCTCCACACAAGGACCAAGCAGCGGCAAGACGCCCACAGGGCCCTGCCTTCCTGTGGCCTCGAGGCTAGTGGGGGAGCGGCGCTATGCAGAGCATCCCACCAGGACTGCAGATCCGTTAGAGCACATGTGTCCAACACAAGGCCCGCGGGCCAAATCCGTCCCGCCAGGCCTTGCAATGTGGCCCGCACCGCGCTGCCATCACTGCACTCCGCTGCGTTTCCATCACAATGACAGTTTATGACTGTTCAGTAAACCATTCGGCCCGCGATTTAGGCTGGATTTTAGATTTTGGCCCCTTCTCTGACTGAGTTCGACACCCCTACGTTAGAGCATCCATCGTGGGGGACGCTAATTTGATGGGTGGAGGAGGGGGTGGGGCAGTCAGGGAAGGCCCCTCTGAGGCAGAGAAGGTTCTGCCGAGGCTCAGAAGGTTCTGCCGAGGCTCAGAAGGTGAATGGGGGAACGGCATTGGGTGGAGGGGTCAGCACAGGCAAAGGCCCGGATGTAGGGACCTGCCCAGCACCTCCCAGGAGCTGAGAGAGGCATCAGGAGGCGGGAAGGAGCCAGGCTCGCAGGACCTGGGATTGGGGGTGTGGCCGGTGGGCAGCACCTGAAGGGGTTCCAGGACTTTGGGTCAGAGGTGGGCCCAGAGTTCAAACCCAGGCCTTTCTGGTGATCATCCGTCCACACCTGAGCTGTTACGTCTCAGGACGGCCGGAGGCCGCTGCCCCTCGTCCCACTCTGCTGGCTGCTCTCCCGATCGGGCGGGCCTCTCACAGGAGTGCCCTTGGGCCTCCACACCCACAGCCACTGGTGGGCTGCAGCCACTGGCACCGGCAGGTGAGTGCCGATGGCTGCGAGCACCTGTCCCCAGCTCCGAGTTCAGAGGCACAGGAAGTTAGCTTGCAATTGGCCATGGAGGCAGTGTTTACACCATAGTCATTGGCCAATGTCACAATTTTAATTTGTATAAAACAAGGCTTTCACGAACAAGTAAGCCCCCCAGTGACGAAAGGATGTTCCCCAGGGCATTTACCCCCACCCTGATAGCCATGCAGAGGAGAACGGAGGCCTCAGGGCCTCTCGCTCATGGGGAAGGATGGGCAAGCTTAGGTGGGGGCAGGGCCTCCTGACGGAGGACTTTGGTGTGGTCCCCAGGCTCAGTGACCTCCTCTTTCCCTGACACCCCCTCATGCAACCACCATCCCCATCCCACCCCGGGCACACCTCTCTGTGTCACCCTGCTCCAGGGGGCCAGGGTGGCTGATGGCGCCAACGGAGGCCCCAACTCCAGGAGAGCCGGCCTGTGTCCTGCTCCTGGGATTTGGGCAGCAGAACCCCAGTATCCGCAGACTGGGTGAATATGAGCCCTAGAGTCTGGGGAGGGGAAGGGGTGTGTGGGAGGCTTCCCTGTATGCTCCCGCTAAGCAAGGCCTGTGTGTGTGTGTGTGTGTTTGTTCCCTGAATGTGTTTCATTGAATTGGGCCGACTCTATGTCTCTCTTTTTAAAGATATATATTTTCATATGTTTTTTTAATTTTATGTTTTTTACATATAATTCTTTTTTTAAAAAAATTCTTTATTGTTGAAAGTATTACCTATGTTTCCTTCCCCCCCCCCCCCCATTGACCCATCCTACCCTGCTCCCGACCCCCATCACAGGACCTCACCCCCCTGGTGTCTGTGTCCATGGGTTATGCTTATATGCATGCATACAAGTCCTTTGGTTGATCTCTTACCCCCACCTCTCCTGCCTCCCCTCTGAGGTTGGATGGTCTGTTTGATGTCTCTACGTCTCTGGATCTATTTTTGTTCACCAATGTATGTTGTTCATTGTTTTCCACAAATGAGTGAGATCATGTGATACTTATCTTTCTCCGACGGGCTTATTTCGCTTAGCGTAATGCTCTGCAGGTCCATCCATGCTGTTGCCAATGGTAAGAGTTCTTTCTCTTTTACAGCAGCAGAGTATTCCATTGTGTAGATGTACTACAGGTTTTTAATCCACTCATCTGCTGATGGGCACTTAGGCTGTTTCCCAAGCTTAGCTTTTGTAAATTGTGCTGCTATGACACATGGGTGCATACTTTCTTTCTTATTGGGGTTTCTGATTTCTTGGGATATATTCCTCGAAGTTATATATTTTTTTAATTTATTTCAGAGAGGAAGGGAGAGGAAGCAAGGGATAGAAACCTCAGTGATGAGAGAAAATCATTGATTGGCTGCCTCCTGCATGCCCCCTACTGGAGATCAAGCCCACAACCCAGGCTTGTGCCCTGACTGAGAATCGAACCGTGACTTCCTGGTACATAGGTCAATGCTCAATCACTGAGCCGCATTGGCCAGGCCACTTTATATCTCATTATAACCACACTTCTAAAGACAAATTGCCTGTATCATTGGTCGGCAAACTTCGGCTCACAAGCCACATGCGGCTCTGGAGCCGCAATTTGCAGCTCTGTTGACTAATGAGTTTGCCGTCCACTGACCTAGACTCTCAATTCCAATAATTACAGGCTGTTGTTGTTCCTTGTGATTAAGCCCAGTGGTCGGCAAACACATTAGTCAACAGAGCGGCCAACCAAGACTCTCAAGCCACATGTGGCTCACAAGCCACAGTTTGCCAACCACTGGCCTAAATAGTTTGAAAAATTATTTTTTCTGTCCTGTTATCTATCAATAGATAAAACCTTATAAGAGTTGGAATCAAATAGTTTGTATTTACTCTTACACTTGATACCAAGACTATTCTGAAAATGTGGCCAGTGAGCATGGTACTGACATGCTTCCTTTGTTATAATCTGCATTTGTCCTGCCCCCATGCTAAGAGAAGCTCCCTTGTATTAGACAGATTTCAAATCCCACATGTCCCTGTAGCACCGTGCCAAGCACAGTGCTGCCAGCAGGAACTCAGTAAATCCCTGTGAAATTAATGGGAAAAAAAGAAAAAGAAAAAAAGAATAGATATCTCCTCATCCTAATGATAAGGACTTCCTTCCTTTCATCCTTCTTTGCATCCATTCAATCATCCATCCTTCCATCCATCCATCCTTCCATCCATCCAATCATCCTTTCAACAAATACAGTTTGAGAACCTACCCTGAGCCACACGTGGCTTTAGGTGCCAGAGATGCCATGGGACTCCATGGACTTGACTTGTGTCCTCAAGGAGCCACAGTCCAGCCAGGAAGACAGACACTAAGCAAATCCTCTGCCAGTGCCCAGCCAATTACAAGTGAGCAGGCGCTGGGGGAAAGGGCAGGTGCTTGGACTGACCGGGAAAGGCCACTCTGAGAGAGTGACCACAGGCCGCGGTGGCAGCGTCGGAGAGGGCCCAGGCTGGGGAGAGCCTTGAGCCTTGAGGCACTACCAGGCAGCCAGGGCAGGAATGGCAGGCCTGGGTCTCTCAGGGCAGGCAGGTGATGTCATATGATAAGCGCAGTAAGAACCCTGTGAGGGGCACGCTATGAGGTGATTTTGTTTTTAAGAGGCCAGTGGCTTCGGCCAAGGGCATGGCAATGGTACTTGGGAGGCAGCGTGATGGATGGATAAGAGGGAGGGAGGACAGAGAATGTGGGTCAGGGCTGGGGCAGGGCGGGACTGCGAGTCCTCAGCACTCCAGGGCATTTGAGGCTGGAGGTAGGGGTGGACGCCATCCCCAGAGCTAAGAGGTCACAGGGCTGGGGCCTGGGGCTGTCCCAGAACCCTAGCAGTCAGGGCCAGGATAAGGGTGTAAACCCGTGTCTGACCCGCACTCGCTAAAGGAAGGTGAGGAACCACCTGCATTAAGTTCCCTGCTTTGTCTGGATGTGAAGTGGGGTGAAGGGCTCTGGGAGGCTGGAGGCCAGAGTTTGAGCCTCACCCTGCTGTGTGACCTGAGGCTGATAGCTACCCCCCTCTGATCTCAGACTCATGCTCTGTGGGAGGAGGGTCGGACTTGACCCAGCTTCCCTGCAGGTCCCTGGCCGTGCCTTTCTTTTCCCTTGGGCTCCCCTCATGCTTTCTTCTGGGAACCCAGGGTCCTGCCCTCTTCCCCCTCTTGTCACCCGGGCCCCTTGGACTCCGGGGGAGGAGGGAGGTACTGTCCAGTTTGGGCAGCTCTCCTCGCCATGGCCTCATCTCCCTCCTGCAGAACAGGCTCTGCGTAGAGGCAGCGGAGAGGCATGCATCGCCCTCTGGTGGCAGCTCCTGGACCCACATGTCCTTGTGCCCTGTGGCATTTTATTTAGCTCAAGTATTTTATTTATTTATTTATTTTTTAAATATTTTATTGATTTTTTACAGAGAGGAAGAGAGAGGGGTAGAGAGTTAGAAACATCGATGAGAGAGAAACATCGATCAGCTGCCTCTTGCACACCCCTTACTGGGGATAAGCCCGCAACCAAGGTACATGCGCGCAACCAAGGTATAATACATGCGCGCAACCAAGGTACATGCCCTTGACCGGAATCGAACCTGGGACCCCTCAGCCCGCAGACTGACGCTCTATCCACTGAGCCAAACCGGTTTTGGCTAGCTCAAGTATTCTTAAGGCAATGACTGAGCATCTTCTGCAGGTAATATCCTGGGGCGGGCTTGAAGGAGGCGTGCAGTGTGAAGGGCAAGGAATCCTGTCCGTGGTGCCGAGAGCCCCACCGAATCAGCCGAACGTGGCCGTGTCCTGCGTGTCCTCGCCTCGACCGTGGAATCCGGGTAGCGAGGGGATAACAGGCATGGTGCCCGGAGTGCGTGCCAGCCTCGCTCCCGCCCGGACGCCGTGTATAACACACACGTGCTCGATGCCCCGGGAGGAGGTGGCCATCGGAGGGCACACTGCTGTGTGTGTGGGCGCACCAGCCGTGGGGTTCCTCCAGGCCGGGAGGGGCCAGGGGCTGAGGGACCCTTCCATTGCTGTCCCCGCAGAGCCGCGACGGGTCCTCCAGGCGGGGAGACCCTGCATGTACCCCGATCAACATTGGCGTTTCCAGGAGCCAGGCTTCAGTGGCCCAGGGGTGTGGGGTTGGCCCTGGGCAGCCGAGACCCTGGGCGTGTGAGGGGTTGCTCACTCCTCGGGTGGCAGCTGGGCTGCTGTCGCTCCGTGGCTCAGGTTCGGACACTAGAGCTGGGCCGGGCTCTCCCCTGGGAGGGGAGGGAAGGGAGGTGGGGCACTGAGGGGGAGATGCTGTGGGGAGAGTGGGCATCAGGTGAGGGCTGGACACGGGATGTTTAAAGCTCCGAGCATCCGCTTAAACCACACAAGCCTTTGTACGCCCGTGTCCACGCTGCCTCCGCCCCTCGGCGTCTGATTCCTGGCCTGTTAGCCGTCCTGTATCCTTCACGGCCTGACCCAAAGCCTCCTCCTCCACGAAGCCTTCTCTGAGTGGGCAGCTGCCTGGGCCGTGTCTGGATACCTGATGCAAACTCTGGCTGTAGTTGCTGCCCTCGCATCTACCCTCCTTCCCATCCCCTCCACCAGGCCCTGGCCCTGAGGCTGGGCTGAGTCTTTTTTTTTTATTTAATTTCTTTATTGATTAAGGTATCACATATTTGTCCTCAACCCCCCATTCTAATCCCCCGCCACTCATGCCCTCACCCCCCTATTGTCCTTGACCACTGGTTAGGCTCACGTGTGTGCACGTAAGTCCTTTGGTTGATCTCTGCCTTTTATCCCCACCCTCCCTCTGAGGTCCAACAGCCTGACCCATGGCTCCTTATCTCGGGGTCTGTTCTTGTTCATCAGTCTATGTTGTTCATTTTCCCCAGATGAGAGAGATCATGTCCTACTGGAAATATACGTATAAGAATAAAAAATGAGACAAGCAAAAATTGTTATGCTGAAAGGCATATGAATCAGTCTGTAGAGAGTTTCTTTCTGAGCCACCAGTTCTTTTGAGACCCAATTTCAATGTCAAGCAGTTCCTTATGTGTACGTGTCAGCCATGATGTTTCAGTTCTGGATGGTGGGCAAATGGTGGTGGGCTGAGTCTGGAGCGTCTGTTTCAGCCGCCATAACTCTCAGCCCAGACCTGAGGTGGCACAGATGCTTGTCCAAAGATCCATGCTGACCGCTAGCTCTGCTGGGGAAGCGTGATTCACTTTTCCCGGAGAGGCGGGGCTCAGAGCCATGGTAGGAAGACAGAGAAGGTTCTGGAAGGCCAGAGCAGCACAGCCAGGCAGGGCCTGCAGTCATTCCAAACTCAGCAGCAGCCCGGCAGCTAGGAGCATGTCTCCTGCAGCCCGGCAGTCTGGGTTCGAGTCCCAGCCCTGGCGCGTACTACCTGAGTGACCTCAGGGGAGATATTATACCTCAGCTCTGGGCACCTTAGTGTCTCCATCTGTAAAAGGGATGCTGCCGAAACCGGTTTGGCTCAGTGGATAGAGCGTCGGCCTGTGGACTGAAGGGTCCCGGGTTCGATTCCGGTCAAGGGCATGTACCTTGGTTGCGGGCACATCCCCAGTGGGGGGCGTGCAGGAGGCAGCTGATCGATGTTTCTCTCTCATCGATGTTTCTAGCTCTATCCCTCTCTCTTCCTCTCTGTAAAAAAAATCAATAAAATATATTTTTAAAAAAAAGGGGGGGGGGAGGCTAAGAGGACCGACTCGGAAGCATTGCTGCCAGGACTGAGGAGTTAGCACGAGGCTTGTCAAACCTCTTCATGCACACAGGTCCCCGCTGGCCCGGGTAGGATGCAGTTCTGCACTGAGATACCGCCCTCCTGCCCAGCTCCCAGGCTGCGGCTGCTGCTGGGCCTCACTCGGCCATCGGCGTGAATGCACCCAAGGTGCTGGGCCCAGGGCCTGGAGCTCAGCGAGGCCGGGAAGTGTTGCTAGCTGCCGTCTCTCCGGGGAGACTCTGGCTTCTAGAGCTTCCTGCTTCTCCATCCTCCAGGCACTGTGCTCTCGGGAGCCTCGGTGATGCTGTGGCGGCTGGTGCCTTGAGGTGGCTCTGTGCTCTGCGCCCCGAGGAGGGCAGGTGGAGGGCGATTTGGGGGGAGCTGAGGAGGAAACAGGAAGAGGGCTGGTGGCTAGGGGTGGCTCACAAGCCCCCTCGTAGCGAGTGTCCGGGCTTGCAGTGGTGTGAGCTTCACAGCCCAAACCGCACACCTCGCAGCTCCCCGCCCTGCCGCGCCAGCCGCCCCTGCTTCCTGCGGGAGGCACAGGTGACTGCAGCCAGGGTGCTGGCGGGCTCTGGGCCAGAACCACAGGCCGGGGCCACATCCTCCGGCTCGAAATGCCCCGTCCCCCTCCGACCGCCGTGCTCTGGCCAGGCCTGGGTCTCAGCTCGAACCCCCTCCCCCTGCTGGCCTGTCCCCCACCTCCCGGGCCCGTGCGAGGGGCCCCACGTGGCGACCTGGGGACGTGGTTGGGAGCACACGTGGCCCCTGTGTCCGGGGTGCCCTGGGCCTCGGGCAGGGGCTCCAGCTGGAGGTCATTTCCCGGGAGCAGCCGGCCCCGGGGAGTCAGCCATTCGCTCCTGTGGCCCCGGCTTCGCCCCGGGAGGTGACACAGCCCGAGACACGTCCCTCCACTGCTTTCGGGTTCGCTCATGAGCCCCGGAGGCCCAGGAGATCAAGGTCACTGGGTCAAGGCCGACGTGGGGGGTGGAGGTGAACTTCCCTCCTTCCCGCTCAGGCCTGGTTCTCTCCTGAACGGAGCTGGGGAGGGGGGCAGGCCCCCCCGTGCTAGGAGCCCCTCCGAGGGCTGAGGACAGCCCCCTCCCCTGTGGGGGACGAGGTGTCCCGTTTGGATTCTTCTCATCAGAAGAGCTTTTCCTGGAGAACTCTTAGCACCACGGGCCCAACCCCCTCCTGCAGGGCGTGGGGTGGGGAGGCTTGGGGGGCGCACAGGGCCGGCCTGGCACCTGGGGCTGTGGCTTGCCCGGCCTCCTCTGGCCCCTGTTTCCAGTAGCAGCACCCATCTCTCTTCGGAGATCCCGTAAAAGGGGTGATCTTGGTCAAGCTTCTGTCGGAGCACCCTATCTTCTCCAGCCAGCAGGTGGGCGTCTGACCCCCTCCTCAGCCAGGGAGACTCTGGATTCGGGTGGGAGTGGGGGGAGGGGAGAGAGCAGAGCAGCAGCTGGACGCTGGTGCCCGGGAGGAATGCTGGCGGCCGCTCTGGAGCCTGCGCCCTGAGGCCGGGGTCTCCATCGGCCTCCAGAACCTGCAAACCTTCTGGCTACTTCCGCTTGGCTCAGGCTAGCCATGGCCTGCCCCAGCCCCAGAACAGAGCTGATCACCGCAGGGAGGGGCCTGCAGGGGGGTGGGGGTGGGGGACCGAGACCCAGGCCTCCGGGCTCCCAGCCGGGCTCACGTCCCCTGGGGGAGCCTCTGGCCCAGCAGGACCGGTGGGACTGAAACAAAGGAGAACCGAAGAGAAGAAATGAGTGTTGCCCTCTCTGGCCAGGTGTTGGGTGGGGGTGCTGGTGGTTTGACTGCTGGGCAGAGTGTCGGGGAGCACCTAGGGCTGGGCGTGAAGGGGGGGTGGGGAGAGGGCTCACCAGCCAGGCTCCCTGGGGGCTCACACAGGCCCCGCCCCCGCCGGGACCCCTGGCCTGTGAGGGATCTGCCCTTCCCTCCCAAGGAGCCAGGATTCGAGAAGCAGAATGCAGGCTGATGGGGTTCAGACAAGCCCCCGGGGCGGGGGAGGGGGGAGGACGCTCCCGGGCTGGGCCTCACTCACTCTGAAAGCGAAACCAGCCGCCCACCAGACACACGGGCCTCAGAGGCTGAGCTCCGCAGCCCGTCTCCTGGGAGCCGCCATCAAAGGGAAAGCCAGCATCAGCCTGTTCCCGGTCAGACCGCCCGGCCCGGGCCTCCAGGCCTGGGGTTCAGGCCTGCAGCCGCGTCAGCAGCCAGGGAGACACTGGGCTGTGACCCCCTTTTCCGGGCAGGCCAGGCAGCGGGAGGCGTGGTCTCGGACCCTCCTGTACCGCCCCAGACCCATGCCCACAGCGGCCACGGGGCCACGTGGCCACCTTGTCCTGGTCCCAGGCGCCACAGAGAAGGCAGGCACACTGCCCCACCCCCCGGGCCGGCTGCCAGAGCCGGAGGGCAGGCCGGGGCTGGCAATGGAAGTGACTTCAGGCTTCCGTCTGGGTGTTGGTGATTGTGGCTCCAGGCCGGGCAAAGGCACGGTGTCTGGTGGGAACGTCAGCTGCAGACCGTAGACCCCCTTGCGTGGGACACACAGCCTTGAAAGAAGTCAACACCACACACACGGGAAAGGCTCGCAAAGCCGCCCTCTGACCACCGCGTGAGAGAGAGGTCCGGCCCGCGCCCTGCCCCGCCCTGGCCCTCAGCTCGCCCTCCCTCCCGGAGACCGAGGGCCCGAGGGCCTGAGGGGGCTGTTTTATTGTGAAAATGAAAGACCAATATTTTCAGTGAGAGAATGACACACTTCTTAAAAATCTCTGTTTTCTGGATATATGCACCCTCTGTTCATAGCAGCACAATCTACAATAGCCAAGATTTGGAAACAGCCCAGGTGCCCGTCAGCAGATGACTGGGATCAGGAAACTATGGTACATCTACACAATGGAATGCTGCGCTGCCGTAGAAAAAGAAGGAATTCTCACCGTTTGCAGCAACCTGGATGGAACTGGAGAGCGTCATGCTGAGTGAAATAAGCCAGTCAATGAAAGAAAAACACCGCATGACCTCACTCATTTATGGATGATAAAAGAACACTATAAACTGCTGAACAAAATGATAGATACAGAGACAGTAAGGTATATCAAACAGAAAGTCGAATTACAGCGGGAAGGTTAGGGAGAGGTGGGGGAGATAAGAGATCAACCGAAGGGCTTGTATGCATGCATGTAAGCATAACCAATGGACGCAAAACGCTGGGGGGTGAGGGCATGCATGGGAGTGGGGTGGAGGGATGGGCAATGGTAAGATATATACACATAAAATACCTTAATAAAAATGAAAAAGAAAATCTCCGTTGCCTGCTTTTCCTATAAATTCCGGGTTTTCTGGGAGTATTGGGCCGCTTCTCCAGTAGACGGAGTCTCCGGTGTGCCAGGTCCCGCCCGCCCGCGCTCAGGTTCCTGCCCCAGCCCGCCCACGCCCGCCTCCTGCCGAGAGCGTTGCCGCCGGGGCCACGGGGGGGGGGGGGGTGTGGGGGGGGCAGGTGCGTTTTAGGAACCGCCCATGGTCCTCGAATGTCCCGGGCTTCCCACACGTGCGGAACTCGGCTCCCTCCGGCTTACTGTGGCCCCTGTGTCCCAGGAGGAGCCGCGGTCCTGGCGGCCTCTTTCGGAATCTGCCAAGCGACAGCAGCGTCTCCTCTCAGGCCACCGACTCAGACCGGGGACTGCCATGCCCCGGTGCCAAGAGTCAGGGCCCACGGGCAGAGTCTAAGTCTCATTTGATGGCGCAGGGCCAGGCGGTACCCAGGTCTGGCTGGCCTGGCACCTACCCACTGCCTGAAGCTGCGTCCTCACTGACAAGGGGGCTCAGGGGCCCCTGTTCTCTGGGGTCCGTTGTCCCTGGCCCCGGATTGGGGTGTCATTCAGGAGGGGGTGTGGATCTCTGATCCCATTTGCCACTTTCCTCCACGCGGACGCTGGAGGGAGGCCCTGTGACAGCCAGACACAACCCCCGCAGAGCGGCATTTAAGTGTTTTCTGGCTTTTAAATAAAAATACAAAGAGGAAAAAAGCAAGCAAGTCTCCGTGTGAGGTAGAGAGGAACTGCGCACAGACACTTGGCAAACACACGTTTCTCTCCTCGCTGCGACACCTCGACAGTTTCTGAGAAACATCACAGGTCTTGGTGAAACTGCTGAAGAATAAGAGTGAAGATTCTTTCTACCTGCTCCCCACAGGACGGCAGGAAGCCGCGGCAGGCGCTGCGGGGCCTGGGAAGCCGTCCTGCCTGTCCCCGTGGCAGGGCCCTGGCGGGGCCGAGAGGACCCGGGACAGGGGTCAGGCATCCGTGTGACTTGGACAAGTGTCTCCCTCCCTGGCTGTCTGTAACTCAGGACGGCGGTGACTCAGGACGTCGTCAGGTTCCTTGGAGAGGCTGCAGGTGAGCAGGGGTGCTCGGAGGGCGGGTGTCTGGGGAGCCCCGAGGGCCCTCCATCTCTCACAAAGGATCCCACACTTTTTATTTTTATTTTGGTTCTCACTGTGTGGATTTCCCTGAGCATTGCATTCCATGAGGCAAAGCTCACAGAGTACACAGCTGGTTCAGGGGCGTCTACTCCTGTGCTGCCCACTTACCCTCCGCTCCCCGCCCCCCCCCCCCCCCCCCCGCCTCCAGCTCCCCTCCCTGGAGGAAAACCTGTCTCTAGGGAATTCTTCCAGGGCTACTCAGGGCACACACATGCTAGTTCATAAACATGCTCACACACACACACACACACACACACACACACATGCATGCTCACCCCACACACACACATACAGCACACACGCATCCACCCACACTTTTGTAAACTCACATACCTAGACCCTCCCTTACACATGCACACACCCTCACTCACAGGAGGCTAACCTTCACACCCATCACACTCACACCTGCGTACTCAGACCTACTCGCCCTCGCACACATGTACAAATATACCGGGCACATACACACACACACACACACACACACACACACACACACAGTCAGGCTCACTCTCTCTCATGCCCACGCTCTCACAAACACCCCCTCACATTAACACCCTCACTCATACCCCTCACATTCACACCCTCACAAACACCCCTCACATTCACACCCTCACTCACACTCCTCACATTCACACCCTCACAAACACCCCCTCACATTGGCACCCACACAAACATCCCTCATTCACACCCCTCACATTCACACCCTCACTCACATCCCCTCACATTCACACCCTCACAAACACCCTCAAATTCACACCCTCACAAACACCCCTCACCTTCACACCCTCACAAACACCCCTCACATTCACACCCTCACTAACAGGCCCTCACATTCACACCCTCATTCACACCCCCTACATTCACACCCTCACTCACACCCCCTCACATTCACACCCTCACATTCACACCCTCACTAACAGTCCCTCACATTCACACCCTCATTCACACCCCCTACATTCACACCCTCACTAACAGCCCCTCACATTCACACCCTCATTCACACCCCCTCACATTCACATCCTCACTCACACACCCTCACATTCACACCCTCACACTCACACCCTCACTCATACCCCTCACATTCACACTCTCACTTATACCCTCACTCACACACTCACTCACACCCCCTCACGTTCACACTCTCACTCACACCTGCTCCCTTTACTCCTGTAGGAACATGGCAGTGGTGCACCACACATTCTGTTCTGAACTTGGCTTTTGTCACCCGCCCTCCATGCCCGGTTGTCCCATGTCAGGAAGGGTGAGCTGCCCCTCTTTGTTTTGTTTTTTTTTGTTACCATGTGGATGATCCCTAATTTAACCTGCCTACCAGCAGTCCTCCATGGATGCAATATATTTACTTACTTAGTTTTTAAGGTCTAGACTTTTATTTTTTTTATTTTTATTTTTTTGTTAACCCTCACCAGAGGATATTTTTCCATTGCTTTTTAGAAAGAATGGAAAGGAGGGGGAGAGACAGAGAAGCATCCATGTGAGAGAGACAGATTGATTGGTTGCCTCCCATTGGTTGACTCTGGGTCAGGGATGGAGATCAAGCAGCAACTGGTACGTGCCCTTGACTAGAATAGGACTCGGGACCCCTTCAGCCCACCTGATGCTCTATCCACTGAGCCACACCAGCTAGGTCAGGATGCACATGTAGCTGCCTCCAGTCTGGCCGCTGTGTTAATTCCCGGCTCACGCGCTTCCTGCCCCAGCACGCGTTTCTCTGCAGGCGGGTCTGTGCGGTGGCACGGGACCCGGGGCGGGTGCCGAGATGCCCGTCGAGGCTGTCGAACTGCCTCTCGGAGCGGTGGCACCGCCGAGCGCACTCCGGCGAGGTGGCAAGCCTGCTCAGGGCATGATTGGTGACAGACCAGCCCACACTTCAAACACATTATTCCCGGGGCTGTTTCACCTTCTCCCGGAACGTTACAAGGCAGAGAGGGGTGCTTTTGAAACCTGCAATACCCGGCTATCTAGCCAGGGACACGGACCCCCTTTCTCTCACATTGTCGAATAGAAAGATGACAACAGCCAACACAACGCCGTCTGCTGTGAACGAATCAAAATTATGCGCCTTCTTTGTGGGATAAAAGACACTTCCCGGCGAGCCGCGGGATTTGAGTCGCTCGTGTACGGGTGCCACCAGGTGAAGAAGGCTGACAGTCGCTGCTCTCGGGCGTTAGAGCTTCGGGGCCTTGGATTCTTTCTCTTCTCCTTTATCCCTTCCACCCCTGCATCCGGGCGCCGTCTCTACGTCGGAATTTCCTAGGCGCCGAATGCATCGCACACGTCCTGCTCTCGGGAACCGGTGTAGACACGCGCAGTGGTGAGGAGGGGGTGGGGAGGGAGGTGCCAGGGCTGAGGAGGGAGCAGGGTCTGACTTGACCCCCGAAAGAGGCAGCCCTGTGATGGACAAGTGGAAAAGTCGTGGTCAGGGCAGGACAGGGAGCCCGCAGTCCCTGCGGCACCGATGAAAGTGGGGTCCCTGGTGGGGCTGGGTTCGGGGCGGCGGAGAGGCTGGGGCTGTGTCCTCGGAAGCTGGGGTGCACGGAGGTTGGTGCCCAAAGCGGGGGCTGTAAGGACACAGAGGGGGTGGCTGTGGGGGCGGCGAGGAGGCAGGAGAGGCAGATAAAGGAATGAAGGCGCCCTAGCCAGTTTGGCTCAAGGGTTAGGGGGCTGGCCCTCTAACAGGAGGGTCGTGGGTTCGATTCAGGTCAAGGGTATGGGCCTGGGTTGCAGGTTTGATCCCCAAGTAGAGGGTGTGCAGCCAATCAGTGATTTTTTTCTCATCATGGATGCTTCTCTCTCCCTCTCCCTTCCTCTCTGAAATCAATAAAAATATATTTTTAAAAATAGTAATGGAATGAAGGTCAGATGCACTGGGTGGTTTGGGCGCTGGGAGGGAGGAGCCCGTGGAGGAGGCTGTGTGTGTGTGTGTGTGTGTTTCGCCCTCCTGCTCCCCTCCTCTGAGCTCCTGAGACAACAGTCTGGGCAGGCCTGGCGGACTCTCTCAGGCTCCTGCCATCAGAGAAGCTTCTGGGTCCCTCTGCAGTGACCTCGGAGAGACCCGGTGCTCTGGCAAACAGGCCCCAGTGCCAATCCTGCTGTCTCATTCCCGCTGGAGGCCTGTACGACGTGAGGATGGGGCTGCTGTGTGCGGAGCCCTCGGGGCAGGGATCCGCCTGTGAAAAGCCGGCAGGGGAGCTGGGGGTGTCTGCCCACCTTCAGCAAGGCCCGAGCGGCCGCCGGAGCGTCCGAGGTGACGCAGGGCCGCTCTGCGGACTGGGAGGCTGGGACGAAGAGCGGAGGTTTCATTATGGGCGCTCGGGGAATCGGGAAGGTTTGAAAGGTGCAGGGAAATGGCCTGAGCTGGTTTGGGAAAGACTGTTCTGGCGGCTGAGTGGAGAACAGAGGGGAGGGGTCGTGAGGGGAAGGCGGGAGCCGGTCACGGGGTCACTGAGGACCTGGGGGGGGGGGGGGGAGAAGGGGTGGTGGCAGCTACGACAGGGGTGGGTGGGTGGGGCTGCCTAAAGCTCTTGCTCTTCTCTGTGCACCTGCTCACCACGGGGCCCAGGGCCTGCGCCTGGCACGCCCTCTCACCCCTAACCTGGGCACCTCTGTCCCAGTCAGCTGGCACCACCGGCTGCTGAGCCTCCACACCTGGGCCCCACAGCGTAGGCGTCTGTTCTTGATGATGTCACAGCCAGTGTGGCCTGTCCGCTTCCCGTCGCTCCAGCGGATTCTCAACGGGGAGGGGGAAGCGGGAGGCAGAGAGAAGGGTGGGGAGGGGGCAGAGAAGGAGAGATTGAGAGACGGGGCAGGGTCAAAGGAGAGGGTGTCCAGCCTGGAAGGAAACTAAATCACTTCCACCCCATCCCGCAGGTCAGACTCCGTTCATGGCCCCTTTAACCGCAAGGGAGTCTGGGAGATGGACTCCATCTTCTCTCCGATGCGCCCCCTCTGATGCGGCCCCACAGCCAAGGCCCAGGTGGAGGATAGGGACACAGTGCAGTGTCGAGGTCCTTGTGGCTCAGTGCAGCCCCCGTGAGATGTTCTGGCTGAGCCCCTTGGTCAAAGCAAGATCCATGGGGCCTGCGTGGGATGAAGAGCGTGGGGCTGCCCCCATCCTGGCTGTAGTGCAAACAGCCTCATGTGACACATACCCCCCTTCCCCCCCGCAACCCCTCTGCCCCATCAGGGCGTCTGGCTGTTTGGAGACACCTCCCTCCCCTCTCCTGGTTCTACTGTGGGCCGCGTGCTGCTCACCAGGGGGCGGGGGGGGGGGGAATCTGTGCCAGTCACATGCCCTTGATGAGAATCAAACCTGTGACCCTTCAGTCTGCAGGCCGACACTCTATCCACTAAGCCAAACTGGCTAGGGCAGTTTGCCACTCTGTTGACTAATGAGTTTGCCTACGGTTGTAGACTAAATGTTACCGTGTATTTGGAACCTGAGGATTAGGCAATTGTGGCATATTGTGTGCACAGAGGTAAAGGGTAGTATTTGACAGTGGTCGGCAAACTCATTAGTCAACAGAGTTTGCCTGCCTACCACTGGGCTAGAGCTTCCCATTCATCTTTAGAGAGAGGGGAAGGGAGGGGGAAAGGGGAGAGAGAGAAACATCGACGTGAGAGAGACACATCATTCATCGTGGCCTCCCGCGCAGGCCCTGACCGGGGCCGGGAACTGAGCCTGCAACCAAATACGTGCTCTTGACCAGGCATCAAACCCATGACATTTCGGTCCTCGGGCCAATACTCTAACCACTAAGCCAAATCGGCGAGGGCTGTTTTTAGGTTTTAACTCAATTCGCGTACTTTGGGGCAGGAAATAGGTTATGTGGTATAAAGGGTCTAGGGTAAAAACAGCCTCTCTACCCCCTCCTCACCTGGCTTTCTTTCCCAGGAGAGCTAGGGTTCCTGGTCTCCTGAGAAGCTTCCAGAAATACGTGTTGGCTAGTTTTCTCATCTGTGTGGCAACTGTGTTATCGCCTTCTCTGGCAGCCAGGACACCTTGCTAAGGGGCTGGGTGGGGTGGAGTGGGGCGGGATGGGGTGGGTGGGGAGGAACTGGCCTGTATTGCAGTCTGCTGCCTGGGGTCGGCCCGGCGAGCCCTCTGGACGTGCCTGCAGGACCTGTGAGCCCTTCACCCGGTGAATCAGTCTCCCAGCAGCGTGAATCATCTTCCTGGCAGCATGGCTGGAGGGGGTCGGCCCAATTCTCTCTTGGTTTCTTTCATTTGCTTTCTTGCTTCTGTGCAGACCTGCCCTCCCCGCCCACCTCCTGCCCACCTTGGACCCGTCTTGGAAAGAGACATCTGCTTACCAGCAGGGCCGTTAACATCAGGACAAAGGGAGAGAATAGAGCTGCTTCTCTAACATTTATTTTTTTTTACATTGTATTTATTAATTTGAGAGAGAGAGTTGAGGGCGTCCATTTGCTGTTCCAGTTATGTATGCATTCATAGGTTGATTCTTGTTTGCTCCACGGCTGGGGATCGAACCCCTGACCTTAGCAACTTGGGACAACGCTCCAACCAATGGAGCCGCCGCCCGGCTGGGGTCTGAGCTGCCTCTTTAGGATACTGGCCGCAGCTTCCAGGGTCCTGGGGCCGGGGACACCCCACAGACGTAAACGTGCACTTTTCTAAAGAGGGGTCCATATGCGTTTTCATCGTTTCCAAAAAGCCCTGAGCTGACCCCATCTCCCCCCAATAAAAGAGAAAGAGGAAGGTTCTAGAATGTTCCATACGTAGCCATCACCTGCGGGCTGAAAGGTCCCAGGTTCGATTCCGGTCAAGGGCATGCACCTTGGTTGCGGGCACATCCCCAATGGGGGGTGTGCAGGAGGCAGCTGATCAATGTTTCTCTTGCATCGATGTTTCTAACTTTCTATCCCTCTCCCTTCCTCTCTGTGAAAAATCAATAAAATATATATATATATATTTAAAAAAATAAGTGGCCATCCAATGGTCCGCAAAGCCCCCAACATGCAGCTACCTCTGAGTGCTAAGGGGCCTGGAACCGGAGTGGGAAGGGGGGTCTCCGAGAGGCGGGCTTGGTGACGGTGAGAATCGCAGGGGCCTAAGGGGCCCGTTTGTGTGCGGCCTGGGTGTTGTGTGTGTGTGTGTGTGGGGGGGGGGTGGTATGTGTGACTGGATGGGGCGTCAGAGGCTTGAGGTGGCCTGTGTGGGCTGGGGTGGAGGTGGTGGGGGAGGGACAGAGGGCGCAGCCCCTCGGGCTTCTGTCTATTTGAGAGAGTGTGTATGCCCGCCACAGGGCCTGCCAGCCCCGCCCCGCGGGGGAGGGAGATCTTATCGCCTGGGTGCCTAGGAGTTTCAGGCTTTCTCAGCAGCCAGCTCCCCGCCCCCCCCCCCCCCCCTCCCGCCCCCGGGCCTTGCCCCTCCAGCCTCTGGCAGGAAGTGGGCCGGCCCTGGGATCTCAGCCAGCTGCCCCCAGCAGTCACTACCTGAGTCCTCAGAGAGGAGCGGGGGGAGATGGCTGTGGTCTCAGCGACCGAGGGGAGCGGAGAGCGCCGGCCGCCGCAGCCCCATGCCGCAGCCAGGTGAGGTGCCCCTTCGCCCGCACCCTGCCGGGCGGTCCCCAGGTACCGGGAGCTCCCGTGGGGGTCCCTGCCACCAGCCTGGGGGCTCGAGGTCAAGGTCACGGGGAAGGGGCTCATCCTGGCGAGGCCCACCCTATAGTGTCCCGCTGAGGAGGCTGTGGGGTGAGAGTCTGGGAAGTGGGGGTGCCGGGAGGTATCGGGTTCGGGTCCTGATGGGTCCCTCACTTGGCTGTGTGGCCGGCGGGTTGGAGGTGTCTCCGGGCAATACTGGAGGGATGGGGCTGTCGGAAGAGCACGCTCTCTCTCCTCTCCTGGGGCTGAGGCCTCCCGCCCTTAACGGTGTTTGGGGTGCGGTGGGGATGGGGCTGCTGTGGGACAGAGCCATCCCTAGGTGCCCTTCCTTCCCCCACAGTCAGGATCCCCTAGGGAGATGCCCTCCAGAGGGAAACAGCGAGAGTGAGCCCCGAGTGTGTGTGGGGGGGGGAGGGGAGGGGTCAGAGGGTACGGGGTCAATGGGACTCATCTCTGGCTCCTGAACTGCTGCTTCCATTCTCACCGTCTCTGCCCGTTGGAGCCTCCACTGTCCCGACTGGGCTCAGACCTGGGCCTCTGACATGTGCCTCCGTCCCCGTCTGGGGAAGGGACTCAGTCATAAGGGGAGCTGCTCAGAGGTGAATGAGGTCACAGCTGACGGCAGTGCCGGGCACCGAGCATTAGTCACCTCCTCATCCTCGTCCTCATCCTCCCGTTGTCACCGCCATCGTTATCTGCATCTTCTGACTTGAATCAGACGCGTTGGGTCAGTCCCTGGGGCAGCTCTGTGCCTCAGCCTTGGCTGGTGTCTACCGGCCGGTGCCCGTGATGCCTGCCTCGGGGTGGCGGTGGCCCCGGGAGGTGCGGGCGGGTGTGCGGGAAGCCCGGACAGAGCAGCCTGGGCTCCGAGTCTGCCTCCTCCTCCCTGAGCTGGGCCTCCTCCGTGCTCTGTGATCTAGAGCAGGTTCTTGCCTGAGCCTCGGCTTCCTCCTCTGAGGATGGCGCAGCCTCAGAGCCCGCTAGGAGCCCCCGCCCCCACCCCGGCACCCACACTCTCCTGTCTGTCTGTCCTGGCTCCGTCCTTCCCCCAGGCCCTGTGCGCCTTGATATGCCCTGCGCCCTCCGGCCAGGGCGGGGACTCAGACGGTACTCTCCCTGCCCAGGCGCGTCTTGCTGACACCGTGGCCTGCACGGCCTTCCTGTGCTCTCCCAGGCCTCTGCCACCTCCTCTCACCTGGGGCTTCGTACCAGGTCCCGTCCAGGGCAGGGCTGCCTGCTGACACCCCTAGGGGGCACCTGTGCCCCAGGGGCGTGGTGTAGTGACTAAGGGGAACAGTGGGGCTTGCCCGGAGAGCCTTGTGCTGGGCTCTGCACCCTTTGGAGTCCCAATCCCGTGCCCCGTAATATGTGGAGGGTCCAAAGAAAGAAGTGACAACCCCACCCAGGGGAGCTCACCCTTTGGGGGGAAGGGGCCGTGCACGGAGGAGCCCACGAACTTCTCTGAGCTCCTTCCCACCTCAGGCCAGAGGCCGCAGCCGGTCCGTGCCGCCCCGAGGCAGGGGGCTATTGGCCTTACCTCTGGGGCCAGTGTCTGGGACGGGCTGGGCAGGGTGGAACGACGTGAGAGACGGGCCTGGGGATGGGGTGCGGGGATTGGATCCCAGCTCGGCCTCTTCCGTGCACGTGACCTTGGGCGGGTTAATGACCTGGAGTGGGAGATAGACTCAGAGCAGTGACAGGAGGGGCCCTGCTGGGCTCCGGGGAGTCCGCCCTCGCGCAGACCCACATCTGCCTCTTAGCAGCCGGCGGCCTTGGGAAAACTCACGTCTCTGTGCCTCCGTTTCCTCCTCTGAAAACGGGGATCATACCGGTATCTCCGATGCTCTTACTGCTGCTTTTAAAGCTTCACACGGAGCCTGGCACGCAGGAACGCCTGGACAAGTGGTGTCATGTGGTTTAGGAGGCGGCCGGGTGGGGAAGGGGGTGGGCTCTGACCCCAGCTGTGCTGGCCTCCCAGGTGGGCATGAGCATGCCGCTCCTGTTTCTGGGCCTCAGTTTCCCCATTTTGAACAAGGGGCTGGGCTTACCCAGAAGCCCTTTCAGCAATGACGACGTGCGGGTCCCTGGCTCTGAAGGGATACGCATGTGTGGGCAGAGGGAACAGCAGGCGCAAAGGCCGAGAGGCTGGACAGGGCTGGTGGCAGCGGGCAGGGTGGGTGGTGGCGGGCAGGGCGGGTGCTCACGGCGCTCCCTCCCCTCTTCCTCCCTCCAGGGCTCCCTTCCCCGGCCCCCACCTGTGGATGTGATGGCGGCTCCTGCTCTGACCTGGCGCCTGTCCCTCCTCGCCTTCCTCCTGGCCCTGGCCATCCCTCTGGCGTCCACAGCGGCGAACGGTGAGGATCCTGGCGTCTGGACAGCGGTGCCCTCCTTCCGGAAGGAGGCCAAGGGCCTTCTGGGTGGTGGGCCCTGCTTCTTGGTAGAAGGGCCACCATCAAGGGCAGGAGGAGGGAGAAGGCAGGCAGGCAGGCACCATGGGACCCCCTTCCCCTTCCCCCCTCTGTCCTGCCCCCACTGCCCCCACATGCCCCTCTGAACCATAGGAGACGCTGGCGTCTCATCCCAGTCCCGCCTCAGCCCTGCAGCCTCTGGGGCTCAGTTTTGTCCTCGCGGACGTGGGCCGCTCACCCCTTCTCCGCCCGCCAGGGTTGCTTAGCTTCTCAGCTGGTAGCCTGAGGCCCGAAGCGGGGGTGGCGGGGGGACGCCGAGGGCCGGCAGTGGCCCCTGCAGCCAGCACTCACGCCTCCTCTTGCTGGCAGACACGTCTGCGCTCACCTGCTTCTACAACTCGAGGGCCAACATCTCCTGCGTGTGGAGCCGGGACGGGGGCCCGCAGGCCTCCTCCTGCCACGTCCACGCCCGGCCCGACAATCGGTGAGTGGGGTCGCTGGCCACCCCGCAGACGCCCGGACGGCGGGATCTTACCGTCACTGACGCTCCCACTCCGGAGTCCTAACGGGAGCCTGGGTGGAGGGGTGTGTGTGTGTGTGTCAGGCTGGCGATGAGCTGGACAGGGTAGACTGGGGGCATGGGGCTTTGGGCTTCTCTACTGAGGCTGGACTTGACTTTAGCGGAGAGGGGGGAGGAGAGGGAGCTCCCCAAGCGTCGGGAGGAACCTGGGATTTGGAGGAGCAGACGGGGGTGATGGGGAGCTAGGGGTGGGGGCTGTGAAGGGATTGCAGGATGCACGCAGCATGCTGACAGCAGCAGAGGCTCCTGTGGGTGGGGTCCGTGAGGCCCCGTCAGGCCCCAGAGACCACTGCGGGCCTTTGGTGCGGAGGCCAGGGGTCCGAACAGGCTGGTCTGAATTGCGCTGCTGCTGGGGGCGAGGTGGGGGTGGGAGGGCCGCAGAGGTGCCATGAGGGACGGAGGGCAGATTCGGGAACGGGCACTTTGTGAGGTTCCACAGAGCAGTGGTTCTCAGCCTCTCTAATGCCGCGACCCTTTCATACAGCTCCTTGGGTTGTGGTGACCCCCAACCATAAAGTTATCTTCGTTGCTACCTCGTAACTGTCATTTTGCTACTGTTATGGATCGTGATGTAAATATCCGTGTTTTCCGATGGTCTTAGGCTCTGTCGCGACCCACAGGTTGAGAACCGCTAGCAGGGTCACCTAAGACCATCGGAAAACACGGATATTTACATTACGATTCATAACTACCAAAATTACAGTTATGAAGTAGCAACGAAAATAATGTTATGGTTGGGGGTCACCACAACACGAGGAGCTGTATGAGAAGGCAGCGGCATTAGAGAGGCTGAGAACCACGGCCGTAGAGCATCTTCTAAGCAGTCCTTTTGCCTCGAAAGACCCTGGAACGAATCCTGTGAGCTGCTCCCCACGGGCCCGGCATCCTGGTCCTGCAACCTGATCCTGGGACCCCGAAATGTGAGTGTCTATCACCGAGGGGAGAGGACCAGGGGGAGGATGGGTGCCGAGGGGTGTCCTTCCAGAGACGAGCTGGGGCCCAGCAAGCCCCGTGGCCAGCCAGCGTGGGTGGAGCGGGATGCCCGGGGCGGGCTGGGGCGGCAGAAGGAAGGAGGGCCGCGTCCGAAGGCCGGAACGCAGGCCGGACCCGGGGTGATGGATTCCCGGTACGTGAGCTCACACGCTCTGCTCCCGCAGCCTTCCCCGTGCTGGTGGCTCCCCTGCACTCCCGCACGCCTCATCAAGCGGGGAGAGCACCCAGGAACAGTAATACACACACCCTACTCTTACCGAGGTCTTCCCAAGTGCAGGGGGTGTGGGGTCTGGTGTGTGGGTTCTGGAGCTGGACAGTCTGGGCTCCGGCCCTGGCTCCGCTGTGCACCAGCTGGGTGACACTGGGTGGCTTTCGTGCCCAGTTTCCCTCCCGTAAATCTTGGAGGACAATGGGAATGACAGGGCTGGTCTGAGCATAAAACGCTTGCAACGCCACTCAGAGTAGATCCCGCTCTTGACACGACTGTTCGTGGGCCTGAGTGAGTGGCAGAGCTGGGGTTGCACCCAGGCCTGACAGACCCCAGCCTGGACCTCTCACCATGGCACTAGGCTGTCTCTGGAAGGACATGGGTTGTGCCCATGTGGGTGCATGCTCAGCAAATAATTGCCTGGCAAAGCTTCCTTGGCAGTGGCGGGCACCAGGGACGCCCAGACTACCTTTCTCAACCACCACCAAGGTATATGCATTCTCGTGAGCTCTGCGGGGGCCTGGCCTCAGGTCCTGGTCCCCCCAGCAGTGTGGCTTTCCTGACTGTGTGGCCTCAGGCAAATCCCTAGGCCTCTCTGTGCTCCAGTCTGGAAAGCAGCAGGACGAGGATAGCAATAGTGCCTGCCTCAAGGATGCTGAGAAAACCAAGCGAGGCAACACGCACAAATGCTTAGAGGAATGCCTGCCACAGGCGGAGTACTCGGAATGCATCATTGGCATCCACAACAACAATAATTTCTCTTTAGAAAAGCCTAACATGCCAGGTGTCCGGCCAATCGGTCGACCTTTCATTCAGTCAACCGTTCAACCAGTCTCTATGACGTGCAGTGATCACCAGGGGGCAGAGGCTCGGACCAGTAGGTTAGTTTGCTGCTGGGGTCTGATGGAAGGGGAGTAGTCTGGACACACCCTGGAGCCTTCCCTCAATCCCTCCACCGGCAGGCCAACCTCCCGGTCTCTCCCCTGCCTGGCTAGCCCAAATCGGCCTGGATTGCTCCGATCGGACTGGGCAAGACAGGCTGGACATGCCCTGGAGCCTTCCTGCAGTCCTTCCCCGGCTCCAATCGCCCCAATGGGGACTAGGTGAGATGGGTCAGACACACCCTGGAGCCAACCTCATATGGTCCCTCCCCAGCCTCTAAGATATTTCTTCTAATTAATTTCCTTTCAATGTGCACGAGTTCATGCATGGGGCCTCTAGTAGAAATCCTATATAAAAAAGCCCAGCGACCCAATGGTGGAACGACCAGAACGATGGGTTGACCAGTCACTATGACGGGCAGTGATCACCAGGGGGCAGACGCTCAATGCAGGAGCTGCCCCCTGGTGGTCAGTGCGCTCCCACGGTGGAAGCACCGCTGGGCTGACCAGGATGAGCGGCTGCTCTCGCAGCAGGAACAGCCGCTCAGATGGCGATCCTGCAGGCCACACCCCCCACCATGAATGAATCCCGCGCACTAATGATAATACTAATGTTACCTGGGGCAACCTGGCCCCCATAGGAGCTGGAAGAAGGCTAGGGCAGGGTTGTTGGGCAGAGGGAGGAGTTCCCAGCTCTGGGAACGCTGATGATCAGGTTCATGGTTTGCTCCTAGTGGCCCTGCATCAGGCCAGGGAGACTGCCTGGGTCCTGGGCATACACACAGCCCCCGGACCCCAGAGCGCAGACCCTCAGGGTGCCTGCAGCGGGCTGCCTCCTGCAGGGCTGCGGGGCTGCCTCACTCGGCAGCCCTCAGTCAGGCGTGGCGGGCCAGGGCTCGGCCTCTGTGCAGCTGTGGACGGAGCCTGGGTTCGAATCTGGGCTCCCCGGCAGACCAGATCAGACGTGTGACATTGGGAAGTCCCTTAACTTACCTGAGCCTCGGTTTCTCACCTGCAGGAGGGGGTGGCCTGCTTGAGAACAGGCCAGAGAAGTGGCTAAAGCACCTGTGCAGTGCTTAGTGCCTGGCCATTTCCTTCCAGAAAAGTCAGGGCCGGGGGTGGAAGGAGATGGGGAGGGGAGGCTCTCACACTCAAAGCCCTGCCCCTTCTTGGGGACCCATCCTGCTTGCCCACCTCTTGTGACCGGGAATGCCCTCTCTCCCCAGGCAGCTCGCTTCGCTTTAGAGCAGGGGTTGACAATGCACTGTGGCCCCTGGGCCAAACCCGGCCTGCTGTCTGTTTTTGTCAATAAAGTTTTATTGGCACATAGTCACGCCCATTCTCTTCCATGTGTGTGAGAGTTGAGCAGTTATAACTGAGACCATATGGCCTGCCAAGCCCAAAGTACTCACTACCTGATGCTTTGCATCAGAAAGTTAGCCGACCTCTACCTTAGTGCTGGCGTGGGGTGGGCCCCACCTGCATTGCAGTCTTGGTCTCCCCTCCAGCATCCCCCCTCTCCCCCCGCCCTCATCCCAATGGCCTCCCCCCTCCCCCCGCCCCAGCAACACCTCTGCCCCTTGCCTGCAGGCCCAGAAACTGACCGCCGCAGACACCGTGAACATAAGCGTGAGGTGCCTGGAGGGGGAGAGGTGGACGAGTGTGCTGACCCAGAACTTCAAGCCCTTTGACAACCGTGAGTGAGGGGTCCCTGGGGCAGTGGGGCTGGGCACCTCCTTCCCTGCCTTCTCTCTGGGACCTCACTGTTCCAGCACTGCCCGCTGGCCCCGGGATGAAGTCCCGGCTCCTCAACCTGGCATCCAAGGCCACGTGGGAGTCTGCCTGGCTTCCCCCAGCATCCTCCTCTGTGGCCTGTATCCCCGCCACGCCCAAGGCCAGCTCTCGGAACTCACCCACCCCGTGCCTCTGAGCCCTTGCACCTATTGTTCACATGGTCTGGAAGGCTCCTCCCACCTGGAAAATTCCCACTCACCCTTCAAGGCCCAGCGAGGAGTCACCTCCTCCGGGAGGCCTTCCCAGACTCGCCCACCCCCTGGTACCTCCCCTCCCAGGGAGTTTATATCCTGGGTTCCCACTGCCTGGCGATGGGTCTGTCTCCCCCACTCAGTTGTGAGCTCCCTGAGGACAGAGCTAACCCATCTGCAGTTTGAGGGCCCAGTCCGTGTGGTGCTCTGGGGGGTGTCTGCTGAGTGACTGGGTGCCTGGCCCCACCTTCCTGCTTCCCTCCAGACCTGGCAGGCCATCTCTAGGGAAGAGGTGGGCAGAGGGGGAGATCCAAGGCAGCGTTCTAAATGCAGGCCCGCCGTGACAGTGTGGTCTGGCTGGCGGGTCCTTTAACATGTCTGCCTCGGTTTCCTCATCTGTAAAATGGGGACAGTCGGTTACCTGCTGCACATGCTCATTGTAAGGAGTCTCTAAGCCACGACTCACACTGTTTAGCTTAGGGGTGTCAAACTCAATCAGAGAAGGGGCCAAAATCTAAAATCCAGCCTAAATCGCGGGCCCAATGGTTTACTGAACAGTCATAAACTGTCATTGTGATGGAAACGCAGCGGAGTGCAGTGATGACAGCGCGGTGCGGGCCACATTGCAAGGCCTGGCGGGACGGATTTGGCCCACGGGCCTTGTGTTTGACACATGTGATGCACATACCCTTATCGTTGTTCGTGGCGTTCTACGAAGTCTCAGGATTATAGAAGTCAGATCAATTTAACCTCAGAGCCATAAAACCTTGCAATCATAGCAGATTATCGGGATAATTAAATTGCATGAATGAGACGATCCGGTTAAACTGCTTAGCTCGTTTCTGAGCGCAGAGGAAGGCTGCCCTGAGTCCTCCATTCGGAAGACAATAAAGCGCCTACTACGCGCCAGGTGAAGTTTCAGGCACCAGAGACACATGAGAGAACGGGTCCCTGCCCTCAGCAGGCTCACAAGGGAGACAGAACACGAGGAACCCAAAACAGGGATTCCATATGTCAGGTGG
The DNA here is from genome assembly GCF_014108245.1 of Pipistrellus kuhlii. NCBI lineage: Eukaryota > Metazoa > Chordata > Mammalia > Chiroptera > Vespertilionidae > Pipistrellus > Pipistrellus kuhlii. The sequence goes on from NW_023425529.1 coordinate 3,070,934, forward strand.
GGACAGTGCTCGGAAGACATGAAGGAGGTGAGGGGGGTAGGCAGGCGGGTGGCGCCCCAGGAGGGAGGAGCAGCAGGTGCAGAGGTGGAAGCGGGAGTGCCTGTCAGCTTCACCCTCTCAGCGTCACGATCCAGCATCCCCCACGCCTGCTGTCCCCGTTCCTCCCCTCCAGTCCGCCTGATGGCCCCGGACTCCCTCCAAGTTGTCCAGGAGGGGAGCAGCACATGCAACATAACCTGGGACGCCCCCCAGGCCTCCCACTACATCACCAGCTACCTGGAGTTTGAGGTCCGAACGAGGTCCCTGGACCACAGTTGGGAGGTGAGTACAGGGCCTGGCCTGGCCTGCCCCGATTCCTATGCTGCTCACCCTGTCTGTCCTCCATCTCTGCAAAGGCGGGACAGCCCCAGGCAGCCCTGCCGCTCCTCTGTACGGCCTGCTCCGGCCTCTTCCTTCCCTCCCTCCCTCCCTGCGACCCCGACAGCCCAGGGGCTCCAGCGGGTGGCAGGTTCCAGGCTGGCCCCAGGGGAGATTACACAGCCCAGAGCCAGGCACCTTCCCTCTGAGATCTCAGAGGCCCTGGGCCGCCCCCTCTCCGCTCTTCCGATCCAGCTGAGCCCGGGCCACAGGGGTCTGCACTTATTCATCCATCACTCTTATTCCCTCACTCAGTCACTCAGCAAACATTTCCTGAATGCCTACTCTGTTGGGTGCTGGGGAGAGAGTGGGGGCCAGGCTGGCAAGCTTCCCGCTCTCAGGAAACTCACATGTATGTGTGTGGGGGGGGGGGGTGGGGGGAGGGAGGCAGGCCGTCAGCAAACATGGAAACAGAAGAGTGCGGGATATTGATAAAAGTTACCAAGAAAATGACACGCAATGACCCTTCCAAGAGGGACTGGGACCAGGAGAGGCTGGTCTGAGAGACGAGGTGCAGGAGGAGCTGGCCCTGCAGGGGTCTGGGGCTGGTTTTCCCAACAGAGGAAGCAGCCACTGCTGCAAAGGCAAACACCGCCTGGCAGTGGGGGGGCCGGGAAAAGTCAAAGAGAGGATGCAGGGTGGGAGAGGTCTGTGAACGCGGTGGTGGTGATGGTGGTGGTGGTGGTGGCAGGGCGACCAGCCTCAGGCCTGAGAGGTGGTGGGAGCTTGGCCTGGGGCAGGGAGAGAGGGGAGGAGAGGAAGGGTCCCCATAGGTCCTGGAGGTGGGACCAGTGGATTGGCACATGGCTTTGGTTGGAGGCGATGAGTGAGAGGGAGGGGTTTAAGATAAGGTGACCATACGTCCTGCTTTTGGCGGGACAGTCCGATTTTAAACAATTTGTCCCGCGTCCCGCTTTTTAAAACGCCGCGGGACATGGGACGCAGAACAAATTGGCCAAAAGTGGGACGTCTGTTCACCTTAGTTTAGGACGGCCCCGGGGTTTGGGCCCCAGCAACTGGGTAGAGAGGAAGTCTTTGGGGAGGACGGGGTGGGGGTGGGGGAGGGAGAGTGACTTTCCCTACTTTGCTCCGCCTCCTGGCCAGCCCTGCCTCGGGAGGGGAGGTGGGCATGGGGGCCCCTTGGCGCTGACCGTCCTGTCTCTGCCCAGGAGGCCTCCGTGCTGAGCCTCAAGCAGAACCAGCGGTGGATCTTCCTGGAGACGCTCGCCCCCGACACCCCGTACGAGCTCCAGGTGCGGGTCCGGGCCCAGCGGGGCAGCCTCCAGACCTGGAGCCCCTGGAGCCGGCCCCTGGCCTTCCGGACGAGGCCCGAAGAGCAGCCGCTGGCCGGGAGGAGGCCTGACGGTGAGACGGGGCTGGACGGGAAGGGGCGGGGTCTTGGGACAGCGGGGGAGGGAGGCCTGGGGCTGAGCTATAGTGCTCGGCAGTCACCCTTAGCTCGCCTGATGTGGCCTTGCAGTGTGAGTGGCGGGGGCATAATTGTGTCCATTTCGCAGATGGGAACGGGGACTCGGGGAGGGCCCGGGGGGTGCTCTCAGCCTGTGAGTTAGTGGGGAGGCCGGAGAGGGTCTTTTTATTTTTAATATATATTTTATTGATTTTTTACAGAGAAGAAGAGAGAGGGATAGAGAGAAACATCGATGAGAGAGAATCATCAATCAGCTGCCTCCTACACACCCCCTACTGGGGATGTGCCCGCAACCAAGGTACATGCCCTTGACCGGAATCGAACCTGGGACCTTTCAGTCCGCAGGCCGATGAGCCAAACCGGTTTTGGCAAAAGAGGCTCTTTTCACGTTCTCCATCCTGAAGCCTCAGACGCCTGGTGCCTTCCAGGGTGGTGGGGGGTGGGCTACGTTCTCCCCTCAGCCTCAGTTTCCTCATCTGTAAAATGGGTACCATGATTCGGAGGCAGGGCTGCTGTAAGAAAGGCACACGGTGCCCCCTGTCGGCCTGGCGGGGCCAGCGGGGTGCAGTGAAGGCCTCCGGGGCAGAGATGGCCCGCCGCCCAGCACCAGTTGGGGGAGGGGCGACTCGGGAGGGATCTGGTGAGGCGGGTGCTTCTCGAACCCCTCTCCCTGCTTCCCTCCCACCCTGAGCAGCCCCTTCACTCGGCAACATCCTCGTGGGCATCTGCGGTGCCTTGGGCTTCATCTTCGTAGTCTACCTGCTGGTCAACTGCCAGTACCTCGGGCCGTGGTAAGACGCTGGCTTCCCCGTCTGCCCTGCACGCTCCTGTGTGACACCCCCTCTGCCCCCCCACCCCCGCCACCCCCTCACCTTCCTCTCCCCTCTCCTCCGCCCCCGCTCAGGCTCAAGAAGGCTCTGAAGTGTCACATCCCAGACCCCTCGGAGTTCTTTTCGCAGCTGAGCTCGGAGCACGGAGGTGATTTCCAGGTAGGAGTTTGGAGGGAGTGGGTGGGATCGGACGGGTGCCAGCCAGCAAGGGCGTGGGCAGTGGTGCCGGAGAGCGGGGAGGCGGTTCTCAGGCTGAAGGGCACCTCCTGTTGGAGCCAGACTGCCTGGTCCTGATGCCGGCTCCACCACGTCCTGGCTGTGTGACCCTGGGCAAGGGACAGACCATCTCTGAGCCTCCGTTTCCTCGTCTGTAAAACGGGGAGGGATGTAGTGTTAATGTGTGTGCGGCCCCGAGAATGTGGCCTGGCCCGCGGCTAGCATCACTGCCACCAGCCTGCTGACAGAGTATAGGTCTTGGCGAGCCGCGCATGGGCTGGAATTCAGCCCCACGCCCACCACACCCCCAAACCAGGGCAAACCCGAACCCCTGTCCATGGCAGCCCTGAGCCGGAGGCCCACCACCGGCGTCTGTCCTAACGCCCTCCTGGCTGGCTCTGTGGGTACAAGTACTCCCCTTACCACGGAGCCAGCGCACCCCTGCTCTGTGGGCTCCCCGACTTCTCCCCGATGCTCCCAAGTCCTGCATCACCTCAGCCGCAAAACTCAGACTCACCTGGGACGTGCTGGCCCAGAGTGAGACTGAACTCCATCCAAAGCTGTGGTCTCCCCGCCCCTGCCCCCAGCTCACACCCACTTCAGGAAGGAAGCTTCAGCGGGAAGGGGGAGGGTGGGGTGGGCTGCCTCTACCGCCCTCGCCACCCCTACCGCAGGCACCGGAGATTTGGGGGGAGGGCAGAGGTGGGGGAGGAGAGAGGTCAGGAGGGGCGAGAAAGCCATCCAGGACCTGCTATCCTGAGCGGGCGTGGGGGTGCTCTCTCAGGCTGGCCCGGGCCCCTTCTGGAATTCTTTGGAAAACTCCCTGGGGCCTGGGAGGTCTTACCTGCAGTTCTCTCAATGTGGGCGAAGGTAGCCACGGAAAGCTCCTCCTTCAGGCCTGAAGGTAGTGAGCTCCCCATCAGCAAAGGTATGCAAGCGAGCCTTGCCTGTGTAGCAGAACACGGCTGAAGGGGTTCCTGCATTGGGCCTGCGGGGAGGCTGGAGGCTGGACTCGGTGCACGCTCAGTCCTCCTCCAGCCTGACGTCTTCCTGACTCAATGGCCTAGGCCTGTGGTCGGCAAACCGCGGCTCGAGAGCCACATGCGGCTCTTTGGCCTCCTGAGTGTGGCTCTTCCACAAAATACCACGGCCTGGAAGAGTCTATGTTGAAGAAGTGTCATTAGAAGAAGTTTACATTTAAAAATGTTGGCTCTCAAAGGAAATGTCAATCGTTGGCCTGTTGATATTTGGCTCTGTGGACTGATGAGTTTGCCGACCACGGGCCTAGGCATTTTGAGGTAAAGTGGGGTCTTTCCTGGAGAGAAAAGAGGTAAAGTGGAGAGCTGCAGATCACTCCATGTTCCCATGAGGTCACCCCCAGTTACAGCGCCGGCCCAGCCTCCTGTGAGGAGGAGTCCCTGGGGATGCACCATGTGGCTGGGGGTCGGGCAGCCAAGAGGGACCCCCCTCTGCATGGGAGTGGGGGAACTGCCCCTCCTTCTCTCTATGGCGGGACCCCCAGCTGCAAGGCCACAACCCATTGCTCTGTCCAGGGACAGGACCTGGGCGTGCATGCGAGTGTGTGCATGGGCATGGAGGACCTGGGCGTGCATGCGAGTGTGTGCATGGGCATGGAGGACCTGGGCGTGCATGCAGTGTGTGCATGGGCATGGAGGACCTGGGCATGCATGCACTGTGTGCGCAGGCATGGAGGACTTGGCTGTGCATGCGAGCGTGTGCGTGGGCATGGAGGACCTGGGCATGCATGCAGTGTGGGCATGGGCATGGAGGACTTGGCTGTGCATGCAGTGTGTGCATGGGCATGGAGGACCTGGGCGTGCATGCAGTGTGTGCATGGGCATGGAGGACCTGGGCGTGCATGCAGTGTGTGCATGGGCATGGAGGACTTGGCTGTGCATGCAGTGTGTGCGTGGGCATAGAGGACTTGGTTGTGCATGCAGTGTGTGCGTGGGCATGGAGGACCTGGCCGTGCATGCAGTGTGTGCATGGGCATGGAGGACCTGGGCGTGCATGCCAGTGTGTGTGGGCATGGAGGACCTGGGCGTGCATGCAGTGTGTGCATGGGCATGGAGGACCTGGGCGTGCATGCGAGCGTGTGTGTGGGCATGGAGGACCTGGCTGTGCATGCAGTGTGTGCGTGGGCATGGAGGACTTGGCTGTGCATGCGAGTGTATGCGTGGACATAGAGGACCTGGGCGTGCATGCAGTGTGTGCGTGGGCATGGAGGACCTGGGCGTGCATGCCAGTGTGTGGGCATGGAGGACCTGGGCGTGCATGTGAGCGTGTGCGTGAGGGCATGGAGGACCTGGGCATGCATGCCAGTGTGTGTGTGGGCACGAGGAGGATGAGCTTCCCCTGTGTGTCCCCCCAATGGGCTTCAGGGCATGTGGACGGTGGCCCTGGCCAGGAAGTGGCTGACCACACACACTTCTCAGGACCCAGAGAGCCTGGGACGCCAGCCTGGCCACGGCCCTGGCAGCTCCCGCTGCACACTCATCGCCGCTGCCTCTGTGCACCTGCCCGGCCTCCCTTTCCCCCCTCCTCGTTGGCTACCCATCCTTAACTTCTCCTCTTACCTTTTCCTCCACACACAAACTCTGGCTTGGGGGAGGGTAGATTTTGTAGAGCGTGTGTGTGTGTGCGTGCACATGTGTGTGTGAAGCGCACGTGTGTGTAGTGCACATGTGTGTGTGTGCGTGAAGTATGTGTATATAAAGTGTGTGTGTATGAAGTATGTGTGTATAAAGTGTGTGTATGAAATGTGTGTGAAGTGTGTGTATGGAGTGTGTGTATGAAGTGTATGGAGTGTATGTGAAGTGTGTGTATGAAGTGTGTGTGTGTGTGAAGTGTGTGTGTATGAAGTGTATGTGTGTATGAAGTGTGTATGTGTGAAGTGTGTATGTATGGAGTGTGTATGTGAAGTGTGTATCTGTGAAGTGTGTATGTGAAGTGCATGTGTATGAAGCATGTGTGTATGAAGTGTGTATGTGTGAAGTGTGTATGTATGGAGTGTGTATGTGAAGTGTGTATCTGTGAAGTGTGTATGTGAAGTGCATGTGTATGAAGCATGTGTGTATGAAGTGTGTATGTATGGAGTGTGTATGTGAAGTGTGTATCTGTGAAGTGTGTATGTGAAGTGCATGTGTATGAAGCATGTGTGTATGAAGTGTGTGTGTGTGAAGTGTGTGTGTGTGTGAAGTGTGTGTGTATGAAGTGTGTGTGTGTGTGCGTGAAGTGTGTGTGTGTGTGAAGTGTGTGTGTGTATGTGTCTGTACAACAGCCCACTTAGCTCCAGAAACTTCTCTGGGGAGGAGAAGCAGGACAGTTCTCTCCTGGACATTAATTCATCTGAAAAACATTGCCTGGGCCCCGGGCCCAGTGCTGGGGGCACAGGAGTGCAGGGAGGAGCCCGCAGGCCTGGCTCTGGGGACCACGGTCCAGCTGTGGGGACCCCAGGACAGAGAGCTGGGGTTCTCAAATGCACCCGAGGCCCCCCTCACACCACCCTGGGGGACCCCACACACACACACACACACACACTATGTAGCGTGGATTGTACCCTGTGCCCGCTGTTTCCACCTTCATTTTCCTTTTTAAAAAATAGGTTTATTATTGATGTCAGAGAGGAAGGGAGAGGGAGAAAGAGATGGAAACATCAACGATGAGAGAGAATCATTGACTAGAGGCCTCCTGCACGCCTCACACTGGGGATCAAGCCCACAACCAGAGCATGTGCCCTGACGGGGAATCGAACCGTGACCCCTTGATTCACAGGTCCACACTCAATCACTGAGCCACACTGGCCAGGCCCCGCCTTCATTTTCTTACTGGCCAGCTCCCTGCAGGCCCCTGGGAGGAAGCAGGGAGGACGCAGCAAACGGCTGTGAAACTGAGGCTCTGAGAGGTGCAGGGACCGGCCAGTCACACAGCCAGCGAGTGGGGCTGGACCGGGTCTCCCTGCTGCTGGCCAGGGCCCTGGCTACTGCAGCACTGGGAAGTGCTCTGGTGGGCACGCTTCTCTCTGTGGAGGTGGGGCAGGTGGGAGGCACAGGGCACTGGGAGGGGGAAGTGAATTGGGGGACCATTAGCTCCCACCAGAGAGATTCCCCTGTGCCCAGCTCTGCCACCCGCTGGCGGAGTGCTCAGAGCCAGGGCGAGTCTGTATCGTGAACAGGACGCGCCCTCGGCCCCTTCTGCCTCAGCATTGGCCGGTGGATTCACACACATGCTCGTCCCCACCCAACACGCGTGTTCCACCCCTCGCCGTGTCCTCTGTCCCTAGGGCAGCCCTAGGCTTGTCGTAGGTGCTCAGTGAGCGGTCACTTGTTGAGCCAACACTGCCCTGGGCACCTGAAGGAAGCCAGGAAGGCCTGGCTGGGGCTGGGGAGCAAGTACCTCCTCGGGCTGACCCCGAGGGGTCCCCGAGCCAGTGGGCAGGCAGGTGGGGTGCGGGGGTGGGCAGCCTTGGCTGGCTCATTGGAGGGGGCATCCCACTCACCCCTCTGGTCTGTCTTCCGGCAGAAGTGGCTCTCCTCGCCCTTCCCCTCGTCGTCCTTCAGCCCCAGCGGCCCGGCCCCCGAGATCTCTCCGCTGGAGGTGCTGGACCGGGACGCCAAGGCCGCCCAGCTGCTCCTGCTGCGGCCGGACAAGGGGCCCTCGCCCTCTCCGGAGACCAGCGGCCACTCCCTGACCAGCTGCTTCACCAACCAAGGCTACTTCTTCTTCCACCTCCCGGACGCGCTGGAGATCGAGGCCTGCCAGGTGTACTTCACCTACGACCCCTACGCCGAGGAGCTGGAGGAGGACGGGCCCGGAGCACCCGAGGGGCCCCTCCTCCCGCCCCTGCCACTTCCCCCTGGGGAGGATGACGCCTACTGCACCTTCCCGCCCCGGGAGGACCTGCTGCTCTTCTCCCCCAGTCTCCTCGGTGGCCCGAGCCCCCCAAACACTGCCCCGGGGGGCACCGGGGCCTGTGAAGAGAGGGAGGGGACCGCTCTGCAGGAGGGAGTCCCCAGAGACTGGGCCCCCCAGCGCCTGGGGCCCCCCACCCCGGGAGCCACCGGCCTGGCGAGATGCCAGTCACCCCAGGAGATTGCAACAGGAGAAGCGGGAGAGGAGGGCCCTGGCCCTGGCCCTGGCCCTGGGGAGGGGGCCGGCTTCCCCTGTGCCAGCCCTCCTGGGCAGTGCCAGGTCAGGGCCCCCACCTCCTGTCTGCCCCTGAACACGGATGCCTACCTGTCCCTCCAAGAGCTCCAGGATCAGGAGCCTGTGTACTTGATGTAGACGGACGCCCGGGTGCTGGGCCGTGGCTCTCCGCTGTTGGACCAGTGCCTGTATGTATAGGTCCTGCTAAAGCTGATGTGGCACTTGACACAAGCCCACCGATTGAGTGACTGGCAACCTATGATGTGCTTCAGAGGAGAAGCTCTGTCCAATCACAGAGGCCGGGCCTGCGCTGGCCAATCAGATTTCTCTCAGTCTTGGGCATTTGAACTCAGGGAGCGAAGGAGGAGGCTCCTGGAACAGGCTGCAGGGAGAAAGCACTCAAAGAGACTCTGCCTTCGAGGCCGGCCCGCCGCTGAGCTCCGCGGTGTCCAGCTGCCCCTCGGGCATCTTTGCTCAGAGGGCCCCACCAGGCCCCGCGCACTCAGCCGTTCGGCTCCGAGCCTCAGCGGCTGCTCCCTACTCACTGTCCAAGCCGGGGACTGCAGGGGACACTTTGACTCCCCCATCCGTCACCGGGACCCTGGACTTGATCTCTGAAGCATCGATTTACCTTCCAGCCTGCAGCCGCCCCTCGAGGCGCGTGCTCATGTCTCCCGGGGTCTGCAGGGCCTCCTTTCGGCCTCACCCCCTCTCGCCCATCCTCCTGGGGCAGCTGGAGCACTCCTTCCAACACACAGACCCGGCCTTGCGGTCCCTGTTGCCCTCTGTCCTCCTCCCACTTCCTGGCCTGGCCCTGGCCCCTCCAGCACCACATTGGCCGTTCCCTTCTAGAACCCTCTCAACGGTCCTCCTGAGCCGTGGAGCTCCCTCAGGCCCCCACACCTCTGCCCATGCCCTTCTCTGAGCCCTCTCCTTTCTCATCGAGGTGACTAGCTCCCCTTACCCTTCCAGCGTGGGTCAGCTTCTCCTGGAGGAAAACACCGCCTCCATTAACCAGCCTGGACCTTGAGATTCAGTGCTGGAGTTCTTGGGGCCGCAGGGCGGCTGATGAAGAGGCCCCGTCATTTCCCTTTGGGATCTCAATTTACCTCAAAAAGCTTGGCTACTGCGTCTTTAAGGCTGTGGCCCAAGTATGGACACAAATCCCCCAGCGACGTGGACACCGGCTGGGTCCTCCCACAGAGCTCTAAGGCATGCTGCTGGAAAGAGACCCTTCCTGAGCCACACAAGGTTGAGGGTTCGATCCTCCTCCGCCCTCCACTGCAGGGGTCTCTTCGGCAGCCCAGGGGCTGGCACACCTCCAAGGGCAGCTCCGTTCACTGCACTTGACCCAGTGCCCTTGGCACCTCATAGTGTTCCCCAGATGAATTAACGAACTGTCGGGCACCACCTGGCCTGGGCTTCCCGCACCCAGCTGCCTTCTCGCACGGGGTGCCACCCACCTCCCAGCAGCACCCTGGGCACCTTGACCCTTCTGAGGCCAGGACTCAGAGAGAGGAAGCCCCCTGCCCGCTGGTTCCAGCATGCCCACTCCAGGATGCTCATCCCCTCACAAGGCAGTCCTCCCCCTCCCACCTCCTCCTCAGGGCTCCCCATCACCCTTCCCCTTCTTATCCCTCTGTCCTCAGCACCAGCCACACCTGTGATGTCTTTCACAATCTCCTTCCTTGACTTGGAGACTTGCAAAGGCCTGGACTTTTTGATTTTTATATTTTTATTCTGTTTGTTTTTTGTTGTTATATATTTTTATTGATTTTTTACAGAGAGGAAGAGAGAGGGATAGACAACTAGAAACATCGATGAGGCAGAATCATCCATCAGCTGCCTCCTGCACACCCCCTACTGGGGATGTGCCCGCAGCCAACGTACATGCCCTTGACCGGAATCGAACCTGGGGCCCTTTAGTCCACAGGCCGACGCTCTATCCACTGAGCCACATCGGTTAGGGTGAAAGGAAAATCTTTATATTGCTTCAGGAAATGGAAAACTGATATTCACTATAAATAAAAAGTAACTGTAACCACCATTTGCCCGCCATCTAGAACTGAAATATAATTGCTGACACGTACACATAAGGAACTGTTTGACATTGAAATTGGGTCTCAAAAGAACTGGTGACCCAGAAAGAAACTCTACAAACTGATTCATATACCTTTCAGCATAACGATTATTGCTCGTCTCATTTTTGATTCTTATATTTCCAGTAGGACATGATCTCACTCATGTAGGGGAAATGGTGAACAACATAGACTGATGAACAAGAACAGACCCAGAGATAAGGAGCCATGGGTCAGACTGTTGGACCTCAGAGGGAGGGTGGGGATAAAAGGGAGAGATCAACCAAAGGACTTGTGTGCACACATATGAGCCTAACCAGTGGTCGAGGACAATGGGGAGGGGGGCATGAGTGGGGGGGAGTGGGAGATTGGAATGGGGGGTTGAGGACAAATATGTTATACCTTAATCAACAAAAAAAATTTTTTTAAGGTAACTGTAAAAATTAAATACAACAAAAATGTTTTAATTTATTGCCTGCTAGAAATCTGCTCCGTTGGCAAGGTTGAGGGTTCGATCCCCCATCAGGGCACATACAAGCAGCAGCCAAAGAATGCATAAATAAGTGGAACGACAAGTTGATCTCTCTCTCTCTCTCTCTCTCTCTCTCTCTCTCTCTCTCTCTCTCGTCAATAAATAAGAAATGCAAATAATAAAGGGGAGATTACTAAGTGTGGAAAAGCTGTTAGAGATATCCAAGCACCAAACAGCCTTCCTTCGTGAGGAAAAGCAAAAGGATTGTAGAGGAGTCAGATTTATCCTGCAGGGGACCGGGCGTCCCCTCACATGGTCTCATGACTTGTATGAATCTTGGCTGTGCCATCCGCCAGCTGCACATCCTAACCTCCCTGAGCCTCAGTTTCCCAATCTAAAGCCTTGGAGCATGACACCTGCCTCACAGGTAATGAGAGATGATGCTGGGGAAGTTTATTTATTTTCAGTGCCCTTGAATCTGATCATGGGAGTCATGTCTGCCATCCATAAAACTGCACCCATGACAGACATGGCTAATGGATTGCACCCGTGCACGGCAGACCTCGCTAATAGATCCTGGTCCTCCGGAGCCTCGGTGCCCCTTCTGTAGGCAGGCCCCAACTGATCACAGCAGGCACCTGGTGACATCTCTGACCAGGCAGGTAATCCCTCAGACTCCTTCCACAACAGAAGCTCCTGTTTTTGCAGACTCGGGTTTCCCAGGCAGGAGGATGGGCTGAGACGATGACAGCCGGAAAGCTGAGAGGGCGCTGTGAGCAGGTGGGTGCAGGGGACCCAGCTGTCTCCGCCATTTCCAACGAGAGCGCTGAGCAGAGACGGGCCGCCTCACAGCAGGTGGCTATGGCCTGATGGTCCGGAGTGGATTAGAGGGTGGCCTTGGGAGCTGGAACAAGGACGGAGCAACTGGCGGGGGTGGACAGAGTCAAGGAGAGACAGGCCCGCCCGGGTCAGATTGCAGGGCAGAGAAGCAGCACCAGCTGGGGACCAGGCAGCCGAGGGCCCCGGGATCTGGGGTCCGTCAGGTGCAGAGTGGAGAGCAGGAGGCAGATGGAGGGATAAGAGAAAAGGGAGGAGAGGCGGGAGGTCCTTTCAGCTTCTCAGGTTTCCTATTTCTCGAGCTGTATTTGTTCCCCCAGCCCCCCACCCCCCACCCCCGCCGCCTCCACACCTCCCTGCTCCCACTCCAAGCGACTTCCAGGCCCACGGTTACCAAGAAAACTGCGGAAACAGACCGTGACTAGGAGAACACACCTCCCACTGTCTAATGACTGACATTCCAGATTACTCCGACGACAGTCAAGAAGCACTTTAGAAAGGAATGAGAAGCTAATATTTATGTTTCAGACACGGTCTGAAGCATGTCTCAAGCATATCTCTCATCACCTGGGAAACTGAGGCTCGGGAGGTTAAGAAGTGCAGCTGGCCGAAACTACTTTGGCTCAGTGGACAGAGCGTCTGCCTGCAGACTGAGAGGTCCCGGGTTCAATTCCGGTCAGGTTGTGGACACATCCCCAGGGGTGTGTGTGCAGGAGGCAGCTGATCGGTGTTTCTAACTATACCTCTCTCTCCCTTCCTCTCTGTAAAAAAAATAATAAAATAGTGCAGCTGGTGCAGCCCAGATGCAAACTCAGGTGCGTGGGGCGACAGAACTCGTGGTCCTTTGCATCTATAAGGCTGCATGGGAAACAGTTACATTCGTGAAAAAAAGCAACGCAATACAAAACATAACAAGCAAAATTCCATTCTAATCTTACTGGCAACCAAAAACAACAGCCCACATTCCACACGTGCCATGATTGTGACTGTGGCCAAAACCGTCCTCACCTGTGACCTGGCAGCCTCCCCCCTCTCTTGTTCGGATCCCGGCTCGGCCTCCTCAGTCACCTGACCCTCTAACCCTCCACCTCTGAGCCCTGCCAGGGTGGGCTTGCTCTGGCTTGCATCTGGCCAGGCCACACCTGCCGAAGCCCCTATGGACTCCCTGATATCTTCAGGACAGGGGTTGAGCTCCTCAATGTCTTAGTCCCGTGGTCGGCAAACTGTGGCTCGCGAGCCAGGTGCGGCTCTTTGGCCCCTTGAGTGTGGCTCTTCTACAAAATACCACGGCCTGAGTGAGTCTATTTTTTGAAGAAGTGGTGTTAGAAGAAGTTCAAGTTTAAAAAATGTGGCTCTGAAAAGAAATTTCAGTCATTGTCCTATTGATATTTGGCTCTGTTGATGAATGAGTTTGCCGACCACTGTCTTAGTCCATGACTTGATGGGTTGCATCTGCTCTCATGCCTCAGTCTCCCCATCTGTGAATGGGGTAGTCAATTGGATTATTTCTTTTGCTTTCTTTCTTTCTTTCCTTTTCTTTTGTTTGTTTGTTTAAATTGATGGTTTCTAAATGCTCTCTCAGCCCTGGTATTCTGTGGTTTCAGGTGCTACATGGAATGTGGCTTGTGGCCGAACTACATGCATTTCACTTCAAGAGTGGAAGGCGAGGGCTGAGGGCCAGGGCCTCAAAGGACTCTTGGCATCTGTTTGTCCTTGGGTTTGAATTAATCTTCACACCCAAACCATCTACTCCCACTCCTACACATCCCTCGGGACCCCACTCCAGCATCTCCACTTCTGGGCAGCCTCTGATTCGTCCTAAGTAGGGCTGATTACCGCCTGCTACTGTCACCTTCTGAATTCCCTCTCTCAGAACCATCTGTGATGCTGCGGGTCAGACCTGGTGTAGATCCCGGGGCTACAGAGAGGTAATAACCGTCATAGCAGAAGGCCGAACAGACCCAGGAGCAGCAGCCTTTGTTCAGAGAGCCCAGGCGTGAGAGACGCTGGAGGAGCCCTCTGACTTGGAGGAGGAGGTGGGAGGCTGATCTGAGCTTCAGTCAGAGGGCTGGCCAGGGTGCAGCTGGTTTTGGAAATAGTGGGTTGAGGATGGTCCTTGGAAGAAGGGGGGTGGGGGGGGAGCACTGTACTTGCAGAGGAGCACTCAGTGAGCATCAGGCTCTGGTCCAAGCATTGTCTCTAACTAATCACAATGATGTCAGAGAGGAGAGGGAACATTCCTACTCCATTATACACAGGAGAACGCTAAGGCACAGAGTGGTGATGGCCCGTGCAAGGCAACACTGCTAGAACACAGTAGCACAAGGATTTGAACGCGGGCAGTCTTCAGCACTCACACGGCAAGTTCATAAAACCGCTCGGAGCCCTAGCAGGACAAGAATGAGGGAGATTCTGAGTCCTGCATCCCCGATGCAGACAGGCAGCCCTCGGGGGTGGACACACAGTGAGTCTAGGGACCAGTGGGGAGGACTGGAACCCTGAGCTCTCACCCTACATCCTACTGTCTTATGGCCGCTGTCACGGAGGACGAGGGGCGGGTTGTTGATTACACTTGAGCTCAGCGCCAGCAGCCGCAGCCTGGCCCTGAGACAGCCTGGGACATCCCCTTGCCGGTTTGCTCAGAGACATTTTCCATCACCAGGTATGACACACGCAGGGTGCTCAGGGCTGTGGGAAAGCGGGGCAGGAAGTGCTGAGGGGTGGAGGGGAGGCAGGGGGGTACCCAGGGTGCAATTCCAGGAAGCCAGGATGCAGAGGGGAGGGGGAGCTGGCGGGACCTGGTCTTCCATTCCTCTGTGGAGGTGGCCTCACGGAGTCTGACGACTCCCCTGTCTGCAGAGTCCGCAGCTCCGTGGGGGAGGGACTGACCAGGAAGACTGAGCCACACCCTGCCCCCTGGAGGGAGATTGACCTTAGCCTTTATGGGAATGCCCAGCTTGGGAGGGCCTTGGAGAAGGCCGTGGGGGGAGCGTGGGCCGCTGTGTGGGACTCTGTAGCCAGAGGGCCCCCGCCCAGCTCAGCAGGTGTGGGATGTAATTGCTTGAGGACGGCTCCTGCATGCGCTCAGCATGCATTTGCCGCGGGGCCGTTAGGCGTGGGTCACGGTGCTGGGTGCTAGGGAGCCAGCGGTGGTCTCCGTGGGCCAGCTGGTGTCCTGGCTCTGGACCTGGATTGCATCCTGGTCCTGCTGGCCCTCAGCTGTGACCTTGGACGAGTGCCTAACCTTCCCTTTGCCTCTGTTGTCTCAGCTGCCAGCGGGGAAGCACCAGGATGGCGGTGAGGATTAAAGATGCAGTGTATGTAAAGAGGTGCCATGGCAGGGCAGGGCTGTGGCCAGGGGAAGCCCAGGGCTGGGGGTGGAGGCGGCTGGCTGGCTGGCTGGCTGGCTGCCTCTGGGACTGCTCCGCTGTCATGGTGACACACTGTGGTGGGGCTGACCTGGAACCATGGCAGACATGGATTCTATCGCCTTTCTCCCACCCCTTCCTTTCCCACCCTCTTGCTCCTCACCGTCTGCCTTCCCCAAGCACCTGGGTAAGTCTCAGGGTTCCTAGTTTAAGGTGTGACTCTCCCTGGGGTCTCTGGATGCCCAGAGGGATGGCTCTCTGGTGAGGGGGTTCCAGGAGGTGTGACTTGTGGACGGGGGGGGGGGGGGGGTGCGTGTGTGTGTGTGTGTGTGTGACCTGCCCTTTGGAAGAACAGCCCAAGGCATTGTCAACAGCCAGCCTGCTCCTGTCTCTCCTGCCCAGCCTGTAATGGGGTGAATTGTCAAGTCCTAATTTCCCCCTACCACACACGAACACCTAGGGATGTGGCCCAATATGGAAACAGGGGTCTTTTTGTGGGTGTACATAAGATGTGGGTGTACATAAGATGAGGTCATAATCCCATCGGACCTATGACCAGGGTCTTTGTAAGAAGAGGAGGGGCCCCGGGAAAGACACACAGGGCCGCCATGTGACAGCGGAGACGGATTGAAGTTAAGCTGCCTCAACCCACGGAGTGCCAAGGATCGCCAAGGAGCGCCAGCAACGGCGACACCGCAGCCGGGAGGGCCAGGAGGACCCTTCCTGGCCCTTCGGAGAGCGCACAGTTCACGCCATTACAGGCGGGCGAGAGGGGCGGGAGCAGCAGGCTACTGGCAATGCCGAGTCCTGCTCACCCCTTGACCCTGGATTCCAGCCTCCAGAGCCGGGAGACCGTCCGTTCTGTGCTTTAAGCCACCCTCCTCCGGGCGGCACTTTGTAAGGACCATCCCAGGAAACTAACGCACTGCCTCGCCGGAGAGAAGCTCAGTCCCCCCAGACCTCCCACCTGCCCGGACGATGTCCGCTGGGGTTCAAGGGCGGGAGGTTAGGACTTGCACGGAGCCGCCCCTCCGCCTCCCCACGGCTCCGGCTCCTGCCAGCCCTTACTTCCCCTGAGGGCGTCGGAGGGAGGCGGGGCCCGCAGGGAATCTTCTCTGGGGTGGACTGGAGTGTGGACCCCTCACCCCCAGTGATGGCCTCCCTGAGCTGAGGCGTGGCTGGCCCACAGGACAGGCTGGCTAGGAGGGCAGCTCGCCCGTGGTCTCCCACCCTGGTCTCCCCAAGTAATGCCATCACTCCCTCTACTGAATTGAACAGGGTCCCCCAAAAGTGGGACCTGTGGTTCTGACCGTATTTGGACGTAGGTTCTTTGCAGATGTAAGCAAGTTCAGGCGCGGTCCTATGGGAGAGGGTGGGACCTAAATCCAATGGGACTGGTGTCCTTAGAAGAAGAGGGAGATTGGGCCCAGACACCCAGACTCACGGGGACCACAGAGGCAGAGGTCGCAGTGAGGTTTCTACACGCGGGGATCCCGGCAGCAACCAGAGCTGGACGTAGGCGAGGTGGGCGCCTTCCTAGAGCTGAGAATGGGCCCGCTGGCAGAGGGTTTTGGCCTCGAGAACAGAGAGGTCCACTGTGTGAAGCCGCCCCATCGGTGTTAATTCGTTACCGCAGCCCAGAAAACGGATACACCTCCCAGCAAAGAGGACAGAATGCAGGCCCTTCCAGCTGCCGTGGGCGGTGGGACCGGGGGCAGCCCACCTCCCTCTCAGAACCTCGGTCTCCCCTGCGGCTGAGGGGCGACATTGAGGCAGCACCGTGAAGAGTCCGGCGCTGGCCCGGGGCTCAAAGCCGTCCTGGGTTACCTGCGAAGTTGACAGTGGCAGTTATTTGTTCGCTCCGCCAGTGTTTGCTTGTCCCGTGTGCCAGGTACTGTTCTAGGCCGGGATCCAGCAGGGACAAGACAGGCGGGACTTTGTCTTCACGGGCTCGCAGGCTGGGGCTGGGGAGGGACAGACGACGGGGGAAACCGCTTAGACCTGGCGCTGCCTGAAGGTGATGACACTCGGCTGTCCTGGCACGTTAGCCTCTGGTGGACAGCTGTGAGCACCTACTGTGTGCGGGGGCCCAGGAGGAAGCGGAGCACGCATGGTCCAGCCTCTGGTGGACAGCTGTGAGCACCTACTGTGTGCTCTAGACATGGCATTTCCTGAGGGGTCACTCAGCATCATGTTAGTTTGCTGGGGCTGCGTAAAAAGTACCAGAAACAGAGTAGCTTCAACAACAGATCAAGGTGTAGGCAGGGACGGTTCTTTCTGAGGGCTGTGAGGGAGAGTCTGTTCCCTGCCTCTTTCCTACCCCTGGTGGCTTGCTGGCCGTCTTTGGCGGTCCTTGGCTGCTAGAAACATCACCCTGGTCACAAGGCCTCCTCCCTGAGTGTTCGCCCGTCTCCACATTTTCCATTTTTTTAAAGGAACCAGTTCCTGGGTTAGGGGCCCATCCTACTCCAGTTGCAGCAACCCCGTTTCCAAATACAGTCACATCCAAAGGGACCGGGGGTTGGGAATTCCACATATGAATGTGGGGGACACAGTTAACACATCGCCAGCATTTTTGTGCCTCCGGGGAGGCGGGCCCCGTACCGATGGGAGGCACGGGGCTGAGTGTCAGCTGGTCTCCAGAATGCATTGGGAAGGGGATGCTGGATGGCCAACTGCTTTCTCTCCAAGCCAAGGGCTTTGTACAACGCCCCACTCTGCTGGCAGCGTCCCTGTCCCCAGGGCCCAGCTCAGGCCCCACGCCGGCAGGCACTTGGCAGGCTTGTGTCATTAGGAAAGTAGGAGTTGTGCGTTCAGGTTTCTCCAGGGCCTTGGTTTCTGCACACGGGCTAAACGTGGCAATGACGAAAGGGTAGTTGTGGGCAGAGAGTGAAATAATTCGTGGGACGCTGGACGCGGCACCTGGCCCGTAGTCCGTGGTCCTCACAGCGTCAGCCAGGACTGGGATGTCCGTGGTCCTCACAGCGTCAGCCAGGACTGGGATGACCGTCATCATGAGGCTGCTGTGAGTGTGAGGGTCACCGCTGCTGCCCCACCCCCACTCCCCCAGACCTGGAAGGGAGAGAGAGAGAGAGAGAGAGAGAGAGAGAGAGAGAGAGAGAGAGAGAGAGAGAGAGAGACAGAAAGAGAGAGAGAGAGAGGAAGGAAGGAAGGAAGGAAGGAAGGAAGGAAGGAAGGAAGGAAGGAAGGAAGGAAGAAGAAAGAAAGGAAGGAAGAAAGAAAGAAAGGAAGAGGAAGGAAGAAAGGAAGAAAGGAAGGTGACCTTTTGTGAGGCCTCCATGTTCTGGGCAGAGCACCTAGAATGAATCTTTCTGCCTTCAACAGCCCATCACCCCATCCACAGGTGACGAGGTGGCCGCCTGGGGGGTCTTGCCAGGTCACCAACAGGTGGAGGGGCTGGGATTCGGCCACCTCCTCTCCCTCTCCCACTGCCGGCTGGATCCTGTCACCGTGAGGTGGGCACCTGTGGCTGACCTCCAAGCCTCCCTGGCTAAGCCTCCAGGCCTTTTCTGGAGACGGGGTGGTGGGGTGGGGGCGGTAGCGCTCGTGTGAAAGGCAGGTTCCCGGAGGACAGGGCGGTCCTCCCATGTCTGTGTGGGAATATGTCCCTCTGCTGCAGCGACAGGCGCGCCCAGGCACACAGACGCCCTCTCTCTGTGGCAGGCGCCCCCCGCCCATGGCTCTCTGACCCCTGGGGAGGCGGCCCTCGCTCATGCTTCCCAGGGCAGCTCCTCCCCCACGCTGTGCCTGGTGGATCGATGGCTGGGTAGGTGACAAGTACAGAGGACGCCGATTGTGCAAGCTCTGCTTTTCAGACCATCCAGCTCCACAGAGCTTACGCCCAGACCCCTCTGTGCACGGCTCTCACCCCTGACGGATGTATCCCGGGACACGTGTGGACCCCACATGCCCCTGCCATTTGCACATAGCAGGCTCCTTCCAGAGCACACGCAGGAGCATGCACATGGGTTGGGACGCATGTGAGGCACCACACAGTAGGTGTTGTGCGGGTACCCTTCCTTACCCTCACCCGAAACTCCTTGCACATCCCGACTAGGCAGACACACTGGGCACGTGCACACACACACACCCACACACACACACACACACGGGGACCCACGGGTCACGGCACATGGGATCTCAGATGTGCAACTTCCTCTTTGGGACAAACACGGATTAGCCTGTCCACACCCGAAAACCCTGGCGCCCGTCCTGTGCTTGGAGCACGCGGGGTCAGACCCACCGTCCTCTGCCACAGCTTTGCTCACTGGCGCTGCAATTCACACTTGTGAATTTCAATGTTCTACTTGTGGCCACACTTGGGATTTCCATGTTCTAGTAGTCACACTGAAGAATAGGAAGCCACGCAGATGAAATGAAGTTTCATAATATACACTGAGTGGTCAGATTATGATGATCTCTGAAGGCATAATAATCTGGCCACTCAGTATATATTTATTTATTTATAAGAGGCCCGGTGCATGAATTCAATTCGTGCATGGGTGGGGTCCGGGTCTGGCCAGCCTGGCCGGGGAGAGAGGACATGGGCAGTTAGCGGGCCTGCCTGCTGGTTGAACTCCTGGTGGATGGGACAATTTGCATATTAGCCTTTTATTATATAGGATATACACTGAGTGGCCAGATTATTATGCGTTCAGAGATCACCATCATCTGGCCACTCTGTGTATTTTCTTTAACCCAACATTGTCAACATGTGACCATTTCAACATGTAACCAATGCCAAAAACTCCTTTCTGAGGTGTTTTACGTTCTGCGTTCGGACCACCGCTTTGAGCCTGGTGTGCGTCTCCGTCTCAGGTCAGCCTGGCCCATCTCAGGTGCTGGAGAGCCGCCTGGAGCCAGTGGCCGCCCAAACGGCAGCACAGCTCTGCAGAACGAGGGAGCCATTCACAGTTCCCACTGAGCAGAAAACGGCCCCAAACCCCACCCTGCCCTCCCCCCTCTTCTCCCCTGTCCCGGAGCACGTGGGCCCCGCCTCCTTTTCTCCCTCTCAGGCCACTGGCTTTTCTGTTCTCACCTGTCCAGGCATGGAGACCCGTGGGAGCCCCCGAGTGCACCACACAGGCCCCTCGGCAGAGCCCCCCGTCCCTGCCACCCCCTCCTGCTCTCGGGGACCAGGGACTGTAACCAGGCAGGAATGTCACCAGGCAACAAGCCTCAGGAGACAGCTCAGGTCTCCTGCACCTGCCCGCCGGCCTCCGGGGTGCCATGGGCGGGGCGGGGCGGGCCGGGGCGGGCACTGCCTGTCTCCTGCCTCCGGACTGTTTACCTGAGCGCAGTCACAGTGCTGTCCTGAGCCTAGCGCAGGCCCATGGCGCCTGGGGCCACAGGCCACAGAGGACAAGGGCCAGACTCCCCGGCCATGGCGCTGGGCCATTGATCTGGCGCTCGCTGGCCAGGTGGGGGCGGGGAGGCCTTGGCCTGGACAAACAGAGGCTGTGAGGTCTGCGTGCAGGCCCGGCACCCACTTGCCAATCCCAGAGGTAAGCGGGGGGCCTCCAGGAGAGGGGACCGGATCTATGCGTGACCCGGGGACAGTGTCCACTCTGAGAGCGGGGCCCGGCTTCCTGGAATTTGAGCCATCTGCCCTGCTGTGAGGCCAGGTGTGCAGGGCCTCCTCGGCCAGGGAGTGACCAGGTGAGCAGTCGGCAAGGGGTCCATGAGCTGGGGCTGGCAGAGCGAGGCCAGGCGTGCGGGCAGCATGGGGCAGTGGAGGAGCTGCCGGCTCCAGGTGTGGGAGATCCGGGTTTAGGCGGGGCTACTGGATTCCGGGACAGGGACAAGGCAGGGGGAGGCCTGATTTGCCGGCTGAGCACCCCATCTTTACCCTGCAGGGCTGGACGTGCTGCCTGCTCCGTACCCAGGTACCCCACCTGGCTGTACAGTGGGGAAGGCAGGCCCAGAGGCCCACACCACTACACAGGGACCTTAGCGCAGGGCTCAGCATTGAATGGAGCTGGGTGTGTGTGTGTGTGTGTGTGTGTGTCTATGAATCTGTGTCACAGTAAGGAGTGTGTGTGTGCCTCTGTGTTTCCATGTGTGTACAGCAGTGTGTAAGCTGTTTGTGTGTGTGGAAGGGACGTTCCCCCACACCCCCACATTTGGGAACACGTGGTCACAGCAGCTCAGAGCAGAGAGTTGCTCTAGGCCCAAAGGGCCTCCCTGGGAGGTGGTAGATGAGGATTCCAGCTCTGCCCTGCCCTGCTCTGCTCTGCCCTGGCTACGTGACCTTGAGGGAGCAATTTTGTCTCTCTATGCCTCAGTTTCCCCATCCATCAAATAGAAACAGCAAGGCAAGCATCCCTGGCTGCGGGAGGCTGAGGGGCACTGTGGCTTGCGGTGTTGCCTGGTACGGGGCTGGCATGCAGGAGGAGGTGCGGCTGGGCCCCCGTGAGCTCAGACTCCAGGGGGCAGACTGAGGTCCCTCCGATGGTCAGAAGGGCAGGAGGGAGAGGAGCAGGTTCCAAGGTGGGGTCCAGGTACTCCCAGATCGGAGCAATTGGGGTACACCTGGTCCCTCCTTCCTGAGCTCACTGTCAGTGGGACAGCGAGAATGCCCCCCACCAAGCTGAAGTATTGATGGATGGGGGTGGCCCAGGACACTGCACAGGGGCACCTGCTCTCCTGGGGCACTCTGGGAGAACTTCCGGGAGGAAGTGAGCGCTGAGCTGAGGTGTGAGAGCCGTGAGAGAGCTGGCCGGGCAGGATGTGGGCAGCCCTGGAAGGAAGGGTGTGTGGGAAAGCTTTCCGTGTTCCAAGAACCAATCCGCGCTCTGCTCTTCGCCCAGAGCTGGCGAGAGCCCTCAGCCAGTATGGCTTTTACCATAGTTATTAGAAGTGATAACCGCAAAGTCCGATGTCACTGAGGTGCAACAGGGAAGAGAAGTGGGGTGAAAGGAGGCGGGAAAAGCTGGCCCGGCCCCGTGTGGGGAGGAGGTGGGATCTTGGCGTTCATTCATTCTGCAATGGTTACGGAGCGCCGAGTTCTGCTCTCAGAGCAGGGCTCACAGCGGGAGCAGAACAGAGCCCCTGCTCCCCGCAAGGAGACAAAGGACACGTGAGCACCTCATGCAATTCAGGCCCAAAGACATGCCACAGAGAGAGGGCCACGGGCGGGAAGGCGTCGCCGACGAGGTCACGTTGGAGCGAAGACTTGAAGGAGGTCAGGGAGCTGCGGGCCATGAGGCAAACGGAAGAAAAGTGCTCCTGGTGGTGGGAACAGCAAGTGGCGTGCTCTTGGCATGTTGATAGTCTGGCGTGTGCTTGGCATGTTGATGGTCTGGCGTGTGCTTGGCATGTTGGTGGTCTGGTGTGTGCTTGGCATGTTGATGGTCTGGCGTGTGCTTGGCATGTTGATGGTCTGGCGTGTGCTTGGCATGTTGATGGTCTGGCAAGGAGCTGGGTGGGGCTGCAGCAGTGGGCAGGGAGAACAGGAAGATGAGCCAGGGCTGAGACACGAAGGCCCCGTAGGCCGTGATGTGGCTTTGGGCCCCGTTCTGGGTAGACAGGAGCCCTGCGGGGCTTGTGAGCGGGGCCCCTGGAGGAGGAGCCACGCTGGCAGTTGTGTGCCCTACTGAGGGTGGCCAGACGCCTGGTGATTACAGGAGTCCGGGTGCCAGCCGTGGAGGCACCAAGATGAGGTTGGGCTTGGGGGCATTTGGAAGGGAGGGCCGCAGGCTTTGTTGGTGGACTGGGCCTTGGAACAATGGGGAGGCCATGGTGTGACAGGGAAAGACGGGAGCAGTGTGCTCATCCTCTCAGCGGGCAGTTGTCACTGCTGTCCCTCTCCTGCTGGGCTGTCAAGCACGAGAGCATGAGAATGGGGTCCAGCACACAGCCCGGCCTCAAGCACATGAGCTCAGCAAACATGGGGTGGCTCTGAAACTGAATCATGACGTGTTCACTAACAGCCCATTTACAGGAAGCACCCAGTAGTGGAAGGAGCAGGGAGTCAGACAGCTAGACACACACACCCCTTACCCTCCCCCCCCCCCCCCTCTTACTCGCTGTGTGACCTCGGGCGAATGGCTTACCCTCTTGGGACTTCAGTTTTTTTTCACTATAAAATGGGGTCAGTGGTGAGTGCTAGATATTCAGATCCCATTGGAGAAATGAGGCCAGGCCGGGAAACCCTGGACTGAGTTACTGCTAAAACACTCTGGGTCTCCATGTCCTCATCTGTCCAATGGGTGCAGAACCTTGACAGGTGGTGGGACGTTTAAGCGGGCTAATCCATGTGATGTGTTCCCAGAGAGTGGCCCTGGGGAAGGAGAATGCCTGGGGACGATGGTCCCCACACCCCTGGATTACGTGAGGTGATACCTGTAGACACTAAGTGAATATTCGTTTTCATCTCCTCCTTCCCCCGCTGAGAGAATTGGGAGCTGGAGGGGAGACAAAAGGAATAGCACTCTGAAGGGCAGATCGGCTGGCCTAGCACGGCCTCGGGCTGCTGGGAGAGCGCTGGGTGAGTGACTGTGTGGGTATGTGGGAAGCCCTGCTGTGGAAAACCAGAAGGCGTGAAAAGCATCCCCTGGGTGAAGGTAGGCGGGTGAGTTGTACCCAGTGTGTATCCCTCAGCTCCATCTGTGGGTACAGGCTCTGGGGGGCTGGGTTCAGGCACGGAAGCCTCCACCTGCCCTCTGACCGCAGAGAGGCTGATGCGGTGCAAAGGCGAGGGTTCCAGAGCCAGACAGGTCCAGCTCTGCCACGCGTGCCCGCTGGGTGAGAGGCTCCGTGCCCGCTCTCAGTGCTGACCACGGGGCCATACGATCCTCCCACTCCACAGGGCTGGCTGCCTTCCCTCTGTGCATCTTTGGCATCTGGCAAAGGCTCCCTTGCGAATGCCAGGACGTTTTCAACCCCGGTCTGTTTCCCTGCCAGGATGCCGGTGGCGGAGGCCCCCCAGGCGGCTGGCGGGCAGGGCGACGGAGGAGATGGCGAGGACGTGGAGCCGGAGGGGATGTTCCAGGCCTCCCGGAAGAGAAAAGTCCGGGGCTACCTCCGCCTGGCGCCTCTGTGGCTGGCCCTGGTCGCACTGGCTTCAGGGGGGTTCCTGCTCTGGTATTTCCTAGGTAACGGCGTGGGCCTGCCTGGAGAGGCACCGGGGAAGAACCTGGGGGTGGTTGTGGGGAGCAACAGCAGAACGGACCAGGGTTCTAGGTCAGCAATACCTAGGCCCTCACCTCTGTCCGGCCAGCACTTCCTCTCTGTCTGCCTTCCTGTCCTGGGGGATGGGAGTGTGGCTGCACCTAGTAGTATGTTCTGGGTCCTGGGGCTCAGGCCAAGCGCTCCCAGTTCTCAACAGCCAGGGAAGGAGTGCTCTCCCAGCAGCTGGTTCTTGCAAACAACAAACCAAAGGAGTATAAACATCGCCTCCCCTGCCGGCAGCCCTCTGGGGTTGCCCTGGGGGCTCTGAGCCAGCTGGCTCTTCGGGAGAAGGCCAAGCGGTGCCCAGGGCTCCTGGCACCCATGAATGCTCTGCTCACTGGAGCCCCACCTGGGAGCTCCTCGAGGGTAGGGCCCCAGCTCTGTCACCTCTGTCATGAATGGGGTGAAG